>NC_092872.1:69872040-70472040 GCF_028372415.1 Notamacropus eugenii
CAGACAGCAAAAAACAGAAAACTGAAGAAAAGGAAATAACAACTCGTTATGTAAGCTTGTATTCACTTTGGTTGAGGCTGGTGTTACTTTTCGGTGCTATAATAATAGCCACTTTTCCTTTAGCTATTTCTCTCTAAAACTAGGATGTAGGGGGTAATAAAACTTTTTAAAAATGAAATGCTAAGTATTTGATGTAGTTTTTTGTGCCATCTCTAAATCCCTACTTTTCAAAGTGTGAAGTGAGTTTTTGTTTGTTTTGCTTACTGCGTATTTGGGTTTTGTCATTGTTACAACTGCTGCTAGCTTGGCCAAATAGTGCAAGTCTCTTGAGCGTCTGTTTCAGACGATCACTTTATTTACATAGGGCAGTTTTTCTTCTCCCCATGCTAGAGACATTACAGATTTACAGCTTTTTGTGCCCAGCTGCAAATGGCAAGAAAGGCTAGCAGTATTGCAGTAAGTGATGACTATAAGTAGCCATACTGTATTTTGGATATTCGGTAGTACGTAATTTCCCATCACGTTGCATGATATATATTCAGGTGTTTGTTTAACTTAAATTGTCTAAAAATATAATCCTCTTCTGAAAAAACAACAACAAAGCATCTTCCCCCTTGTCAATGCAGGACAGCGATGGAGAGAAGAGTGATGACAATTTGGTAGTTGATGTTTCCAATGAGGTATGTGTGCCTCTCTAATGACCACAAATGTACTTCTCTTGTTTTCTGATATACACCAGATGTACTCATGAAATAATGGGTCTTGCTATCCAGAATGTTTTCTTAATTTGTGCTGTGACCCGACTAGCTATTATTCAACTTGGGGCTCTTTTTTTTAAATGTAATTCTTATCTTTCAAGGGGCTGTGGGAACTCCCTCAAACTGTGTGGATCCTGACCCCTTTGTGCCTTAGGACATAGTTGAATGAGTTGCTCTGAGCTGTCTACCCCCACCCCAGTCATCACCTGATAACCAGTCTTTTAGTAATGAGCTTCTCCAGACTCATCTAGGCTGGTTCTCTGTTGACAGACATAGATAGTCTGTTACCAGGCACATTTTGAGGACTTTCCAGCCTGGGAAGGATTTGCCAGAGCTTGTTCTGTGAACTACAGTGCCAAGAACCAAGCTTCACCTCCATGCTGTGATGTCAGAGTAGGACTTCAACAGAGGATTTTTAGTTATTTTTCTAAGAGTATCCAAACTTTTTCCCCCTCTGATGTGAATTGTCTTGAATAAAACACATAGCTTATGGTCATGTAATAGAACTATTGGTAAAGATCATAGAATTTTGGTTTGATTTTTGTTTTTGAAGAACTGCGGTACTTTCCCTTTGGTGTAAGTCTAGAATCTTTTATTTGAGCATTTGGATTGGATGGACTGGAAATGTTTTGTTCATAGCTCCATTAAATTCTCTTCAGAAAAACACTTTTACCCCTCCCTTCCTGCCTCTGGACTATATAGCTTTGTGACTTCAGGTGTGGCATTAATGTCCATGTTGTTTATTTGTAGGATCCCTCTTCCCCTCGAGGGAGCCCAGCACATTCTCCAAGAGAGAATGGCCTGGACAAGACCCGTCTGCTCAAGAAAGATGCCCCAATTAGTCCAGCCTCTATTGCATCTTCCAGCAGTACTCCTTCCTCAAAATCCAAAGAACTTAGCCTTGTAAGCAGCACTTTTTTTAAACTGTCTTTTCTAGGGTGTCTTCTTTCAAGATGGTTGGGTTTATTCCCCCTTCTCCTCTCCCCAGTATGGCACTCAGGAAAAGGGGTATGACCAGCTGCCTACTGAAAACTCCCTCTGTTCCCATCCAATAGATGGTAGATAAGACTGTAAGACCAGGGTCTTTTTGGAAGGGGGAGAATTTGTTAACCTGCAAATGATGATTCCATTTGTGTTGTGAGTCTTTTTGTAAGGATATGGGGGTTGAGAGATGGGGAGATGGAGTGAAACGTGTCGTCCTGAAGATGAATAAGTATACACTGGTGTTCCAGAGAGACTTTTGTGCTTGTGGTTTATGGAAAATTCACTTTTCACGGTGGATGTGATTTTGATGCTAGCTTTGTTTGAATTACCAAGCTATATTCAGTTGCAATAATTTTCACTTCGTATCTAAAAAGTAATCCGTCACCTACAAGAGTCTACTTTGACTCCTACCACAAATCACAATGCAAAAAAGCTGTTAGAAGTCGGGGTCACTCCCTTCCCTGCCTTCTCTTTCTTTGTGGCTACAGCTCATCACATTTACCATGACCAATTAAGTCTCTGGAACCTATCCTTAAAGAAAATTTAAGATAAGTTTCCTTATGAGGTAACTCAGAGAAAGAAGGAAAATTCCTCTCTTTGTCTACAGATTGGAGGATATATATGGTACAAGAGTAGTGTGTGTGTGTGTGTGTGTGTGTGTGTGTGTGTGTGTGTGTGTGTGCGTGTATGCTTTAATCCATCATTGGTCTGCTCTTGTGTTGTAACCCTGTTTTAATGGAAGTTCCTCTGGGCTGAATCTTTATGACTACATAGGCTTGGTGCCTTTCTAATGAAATCTGCTAACCAGGAAGCCTATTATGGCTTGGGCATATCCACTGGGAACCAGGCTTAAACCACTTACTCTCTTAAACATAAGCCACTAGCAAGGAGTCAGTCACAGTCAGGTAGCAATGATTTTTGAGTCACAGTCAGCCCCTGCCTGATTCAGACCCGTTACCTAGAAAGGAATGACTCAAGCCTGCTGGTATTTCAGTCAACCCCTTCCATCCTCTCCCATGTGCTGCTGACTCCATTGCCTTGAGAAACTTTTTTTAACGGGCAGGGCATGTTCTTTTTTTATCTAATATAATTTTGGTTGTTCTATGCTACTGTTCATTAACACAGTAATTTCTAAACCTTTATAGGTAATTTTGGAAGGAAAATAAATGCCTTTGATTTCTGTCTCTGTTAGAATGAAAAATCTACTACTCCTGTTTCAAAATCCAACACTCCCACTCCACGAACTGATGCTCCGACTCCAGGCAGTAATTCCACTCCAGGACTAAGGCCTGTGCCTGGAAAACCACCAGGTGTTGACCCATTAGGTTTGTAAACAAAATCAAATAAAACCCCCAAACTACTCAATGCCTGCTCTCTGAATATAGTTGTCTTTTGTTTATTACAACTTACTTCTTAAGAGTATTGATGAACTATGTTTTACTCGACAAAAGGAAGTATTGTGAAAGTTTGAATGCATCCTATTGAAGCATTGAGTAACTTTTCAAAGCATTAAAACAAATTGGCTTCTAGCATGGATGTTACTATTCTTGTTAATATCATTATGATTCTGTTTGAGAACGTTTTCTTTCTTTCTTTTCTCTTTCTCCCACCTCCATTTCTCTTCTAGCTTCAGGCCTGAGAACCCCTATGGCAGTCCCGTGTCCATATCCAGCTCCTTTTGGGATTGTTCCACATGCTGGAATGAATGGGGAGCTGACCAGTCCAGGAGCTGCTTATGCTGGTCTACATAACATCTCCCCTCAGATGAGTGCGGCTGCAGCTGCAGCTGCTGCTGCCGCTGCCTACGGAAGATCTCCTGTGGTATGTTTCTGGGGTGTTTGATAGTGTACAAGAGAATCCTCACATTATCTCTTGTGGATGGGATGGTATGAAGAATTTATGCAGCATTTAGGAGTATTAATAGAGGGGCTAGAGTATCTTCCTAAAATTCAGCTACATATAACTAAAGCCCTCTTTTTTTGTTTTGACATATCCCATGGTTAAGAGACATACTTCCTTTTCTGTTTGGAAGTCAAAACCAGAACAAGCTTCACCATATTGAGCTCAGTAAGCCGTGTCCATGTGGCTTATGTTTGTTTTTATTCTTTTGCTTGCGGAAAACTGTAGGTTGGTTTTGATCCACACCATCACATGCGTGTGCCAGCAATCCCACCAAACCTGACTGGCATCCCTGGAGGAAAACCGTGAGTGTTGGTCTGCCGTTGTATTAAACTAAATGCTTGCTAAAGTCTTTCTTCCTTGCTCCTTAGTTGTACTCTTAGCCACTGAGTGCTACTGCTCCAACACAGCCCTTTCTGATCTGGGGGATAATTGGTGGGGCTTGTAAGGGCTGAGTTTTGTCCTTAAGGTATTTCTCATTTTCTCTTGGTACAGGAAAGAGGTCATGAGGCAGGGCTTTGTATTTTCAGTTTGAAGCCTTGAGCTTCCAGTATCAAAACGCAAGTTGCAAAGGGATCTCTAGCAATCATATCTTCTCTAATTGCTGGTTTAAAGGCAGTTCCTTTAAGTCCAGTTATTTCTTGCCAACACACTCGTTACACATAGGTTGAGCATGTTGAAAAAGGCACAGGGAAGTGTTTGGTTAGCTCCAAAACTCTGAGAAACATCCTGGTGGCATTCTCCTTGTATCTCCTAATACAACTGAGCAAATATGGTGATGAGTGCTCAGGACTTCTCTGACTGTGAACCTGGCCCTTGGGAATCACTTTCTTCCCAGCCCTCCTGAGTCTCAAAATGTAACATGTAGTTTAGACCGTGGTGCCCATCCTCACTTTCCACTAAACTGTCCCCCATTTCAGTTCAGTATGCTTTGTTGCTTCTCCCTAAAATCAGTATTCCTTGGCACCTCTTTGACTGGACTGCCCTAGAAGTAAATTATGAGCAGGTGTGAACCCCATCCTTCACTCTTCTTGAGAAAAATAATAATAGCTCACAACAGCATTGGGAGGACCACAAAGCATTTTATATGTGTTATCCTCACTTTATGTGCTTGGCGTGTAATAAGCAAAAAATGGGATAAATGAGATTGTAAATTTCTCTTGGGACTATTGGTTTATTGTTGATATTGTTTATCTGATTATTCAATTATTTTAATTATAGTTCATTTGGGCTATTGTTTATTATTGGGTTATTGACAGCAATATTCAGTAACTCCTGAGGAATGGACATGTCTCTGTCTCTCCCTTCTGAGGCTGATGGTCCTATTTAGAGCCTGACTTGCTTATCTCAAGTCTTGGCAACTTCCATTCAATCATTTATCACATTTTTTCATTTGCTTATTTTGTGCCAAGCATTATACTTAACACTAAGGGAAATGTGAAGGTAAATATGAAATGTGTCTCGGGCTTCAAAGGTCTTGCAATTTAAGTAGAAAATACTAATGTTCTTTCTAGTAGTCTTCTAGGTACCACATCACTTCCTTAACTATTTAAAGACATGATCCCAATGTGCTCCTTATTCACTTTCTTCATATTTTCCACTTGGCATAAGATATCAGAGTTAGGCTTGGGTAATTTTGGTTCCAGGCATTTTGATATATCCGTTTTATTTGTTGGCTATCAAGTTTTGGGCCTAAGTGTTCTGTGTTCAGTGCTCTTTAAAAAAAAAATTTTTTTTCACATCATCTCCATTTACACGACACCTAATGTCTGTCTCCAGCCTTTTTCTGAACTCTGGGCCTCTCAGTGGTTTATAGCATGTCTCTGCCTTTCCTGTTAGTATTTCAAACTCTATTTATCTAAAACCAAGCTTACCGTCTGGCCATCCCACCTTCCACCCCCGCACCCCAAATCTATGCTTCCTTCTGACTTTGTTATGGGTAGCATTGACTCAGACCACCAAGTTCAAAACCTTGTTATTTTTACTTTGAATCATCCTTTCATGTCCTCTCATCTCTAGTCACTTAGCATATCCTGTAGAGTATAACTCTTAAAAATCTTCCCTATCTGGTCCCTGCTGGAATCACTGCATGTGATATTATTCCTGTTATTGTCTGGTCATGTCATTCCTGTGCTCTGAAGACCTTTGGGAGCTCCCTTTTGCCTGCCAAGTAAATTTCAGATTCCTTTGAATGACTTTCAGGGACCTCCACAGTCTGGTACCACCCTCTGCGTCCAACGTCTTCTCATGTTGCTCCTCCTCATGTGCCCTGCACTTTAGACAAATCAGGTTTATCTTTTCTTCATGTCTTTCTTAACCTCTCTGCCCCAATGAAAGGAAAGTGAAAAAAAAATACTGTGGTCATTCCCTCTTGTATACTTTGGGCCACTGTTAATTATGGCTCTGCTTCTCCCATCCTTATCTCTTGAATATATGTCCATTCTTTAAAAACTAGTTCAAATACCATTTCCTTTATGGAGACCTCCTTGATTGCCCTTGTTGAAAGTGACCTTTCCCTCCAGACCTTTCATAGCACTTTTTTAAAAAAACATTCTAAATTATTCATCATAAATTATCTTATTATGGGTGTGTGTGTGTGTGTGTGTTTATGCCTCTTGATTAAATTCTGAGCTCTTTGAGGGCAGATCTGTTTCTTAACTGAACTTTCTCTTCTCCATGACCTAATCATTATGCTCTGCATACAGTAGGGCTTAATGAACGTTTATTGAACTGAGCATGTTTATGTAATTGCTTGACCCTGTCATGTACATAAGTATACTGGACTTTTTGGAAAACAAATTTTACCTCCTAGATTATAAGACAATAGTAAATGTAAAACCCTAAAATCTTTGTCTCCTGTAGTTATTTCATGACCTGAATTATGTTAAATATATTAGGATATAAAACTCACCAGGTCATAAACCTTACATTTCTTACCCAAAAGCACCTCCACTTGCGAAATACTGTCTTTCTCAATAAAGTTGTATAATTGTTGTGCATCTCTGACCTAATTACTTTTACAAAATGAACTGCCAGATATTATCTGGAATTATAATTAAATACATGTACCAAACTAATGAACAAAGTAACATTTATTTGATAATCCACATTGGGGCTGCTTGTCTATTTGGTAGAATTAGCGAAGTCCTACTCAGTTTATAATTGGAATGACAATATAGTTTAATTTCTACGTGAAGAAAAATGAACTTTTCCTCTGTTTTACTGGTAGGACTTCTGAGTAGCATTACCATACTTGATTTAACATACTACAAAAGACTAAAGTATGACCAAATTCTGATCCAACGGAGAGAAAAGCAAAATAAGATTACCATTTCAATATAGAAAGTGACAAAAGTGGAATGAAAATATAACAAATAAAGATCTTGGAGTCATAGTAGAGAGCCAGTCATAATACAGTAATAAACTTGGATTTTTCTTTTTTAAAAACAAGATTCTAAGTATATGAAATAATCCTCCTATTACACTTAACAGTACTCTAGACTTACAGAGAATGTCTTACCTAAATTGGGGTTCCACCATTTAAATTGGGGTACAGAGAGCTAGGGAACAAAGTAGAGAACACTGATAAGATGATTATTTGGAGTAATTAGAAAGGTTTCAAAGAAATGGGGAGAAGAAAGGCTGTTTTTAATAATGGCCTTTAAGTATAAGTTGTGTACAGGGTCAGAATACAGAGGTGGTGAAAATATTAAAATAGCATTATCATAGTTCTGTCCTTCTGCTATTCCTGTAAAGTAGATTAGATCCATTTCGTAGACAAAAGAAAATTGAGACATAGAGAAATTTAATGACTTTCCCACAGTAACATGTGTAACAGTTGACAAATCTCCATCATCATAGCTGTCTCCTATCTCTGGGCTACTACTTTCCAGCTGCCTCGTTCCTCACTGTTCTTAATCGTCTCTGCTGAGGACAAAAAAAAATATACCTGATAGAGTAAAAATAATTAAAGATGAATACCTTCATCAGGCACATTTCCTAACAATTATAGTTCGGTTCGTTCGTTTTTGTTTTCTTGTCCTAGCTGTCTTTGAATGCAGTCCTGGCAATGAACTCTGTATGTCTATTGCTTGGATTGAGCCAACATTCAGAATACTCATCTTCATCACCACTGTACTATGTTAGTCTGGCCTAAGCAGCTCATGAAGATGTTGCTTAAAGACATTGAGAGTTTTCATTCTTTATCAATAGAGGAAGAGCCTCAAAGATGGAATTAGAGATCTTTTCCATTGTGATTGTTACACATATCAGAGAAGCTACTTTGAGAGGTTGTAGAATCTCCTTTTTTGGAAGTCCTTAGAAACAAAATAGATTTATAGTGGATAGGGTGCTATTATTTTATTTCAATTGATAACACTTTGTTTTGACTCATTGTTCACTTCCAGATAAAGTCTTTATCCTCTCAATATTCCAAAAATTAGCACTTGACCGTTTAAAGGGTTAAACAAAATCATGGTAATCCAGTGACAACTGACAACAAGAATAACATTCTGCTTGTATAATTTGCTATTAACAGAAGGGAAAGAAGTGTGTGTTAACCTTCATTGGAAACCAGAACGGGTCGTTGTATTTAGCCCAGAGGGGCTTCTGTATGAAGTTAGCTAGATAGACTAGGTGACTTTTTAAGGTCCCCAGGTTTCCGTATTTTTGATACAGTGATGGATCCATGAATGGATCTTTTACTCTCTACACATGCACATCACAGCTCATATTTGCCTCTTCTTATTCTGTATAATTCTTGTTCCTTCCTTTCTTCAGATCTTCCATACAGGTCACCTCTATATAGTCCTGGTTTAAAAAGTATCTGTTTGGCAGGTATCTGGGCAAGCAGCATCCATGCC
The DNA here is from genome assembly GCF_028372415.1 of Notamacropus eugenii. Lineage (NCBI taxonomy): Eukaryota > Metazoa > Chordata > Mammalia > Diprotodontia > Macropodidae > Notamacropus > Notamacropus eugenii. The sequence goes on from NC_092872.1 coordinate 69,880,544, forward strand.
ATTCCCTGGCAGTCGTTTCTCACATTAATCAGGTTTCTAAGATTTTCTAGAAAGGTTGGCTGCTATCAGAAGCTTTAGAGAGTCAGTGTGAGTAGTCTGGGAATCAGGAAGACCTGTGTTCAAATCCCACCTCAGATACTTGTTTCTCTATAAGTCAGGTGTGGATAAGAATAGCCCCTACCTCATGCATTGTTAAGAGTATCAAATGAAATGGTGATGTAAAACATTTTGTATACCTTAGAGTGCCTCGTTAATATTAACTATTCCTATTATTATTGCGATGCGCTACATAGAGTTCATTGAAATCTGAAAAACTCATTTTATTTTTTTAAAATATAAACTGTCTTGAGTATTCCTTAAGTATACTTGAAGCTATCAGGAAGTTATTTATGTTTTTAAGTCTGGAAAGTAGAAAAAGGATATGATTGGGTTATAAGATGAACGCTAAAATTTGAGTGCCAGATTTGTCAGGTTACACACATACTGTATTGAACAGGGATTTTGTTTGCAATTACTTGCATAGATGACAGCTGGTCAAAAGACCAGAGGCCAGAGATAAGAGTGTGTGAGGAACCACAGAAAGGCAGGTTTGGCTAGAGCACAGGTGATCTATAATGAGGTTGGAAAGGTAAATTGGGGCCAAGTGATAAAAAAGGGCTTTAAAGGCCAAACCAGTAGGTTTTTGTTTGAACCTGGAGGCTGTAGGTAACTTGAAATTTGAATAGGAGAGTAACATTGTCAGACTTGCACAATATGAAAATCACTTTGGTAGCTCTTTGGTTTGGAGAGGAGAGACGGTGGATACCAGTAATAGGCTATTACAGCAGTGCAGGGGAAAGGTGATGAGGGCCTGATCCAGGTGATATCTCTGTGAGTACAGAGAGAAGGTGGTTGGCTATGAGAGATGTTGTATAGACGCCTTGGGCAGTCCGGTGAAGCTTGAGAGACCCCTTCTTAAGAAGTTTTAAATGCATAAAATAAAATACATGAGATTATAAATAAGCTAATTATCTTGAAATATGTATTTTAAGATTTTACAGACCTCAAGTTAAGGACCCTTGTTATAGATGTAGAAATTAGAAGATCTGGCAAATGTTTGAATATTGATGATGATCCAGTAAAAGGGGACTGAGCAAAGGTCATACAAATAATAGGACAACCAAGAGAAAAGAGTGCCACAAAAACCCAGAGAAAGAGAGAATGAGAGTATCCAGGAACATGTTCTGGACACTGTTCAACTTTGTCAAGTAATGTAAAAAGGCCAAGAAGAATGAATGCTGACAAAAGTCCGATAGATTTTGCCATTAGGAAATTGTTGGAAAACATTGAAAAAAGTTTCAGTTAAATGAAGCCAGATTGTAGAGATTTGAGAAGTGAATGAAAGGAAATGAATTGTAGATAGTGTAGACAGATTTTTTTTTTTTTTAAATAAATTTTGCCATGAAAAGGAAGAGATATTGAATGTTAGCTTTAGGGAGTGGTTGGGCCTTTTGAACTTTTTTTTCCAGGTTAGAAACATTTGGGCATTTTTGTAGACCTCAGATAAAAAATAATAGATTGGCTCAAGTTTCTCAATTTTTTTTTTTAGTCTTCAGTCTACTGGGAATGATAGAACAGGAGGGGGATAAAGGATTACATGGAAAAGGGCATTATCCTTTGTTCAGAAAAGGATCATTTCTTTATCAGAGGCTGGGGTAAAGGAGAAGAGAATGAGGGATGAGATATCTAGGGGTTTTTTAGACATTGAGAAGGGAGAACTCAGAGTGAATCATCTCTGTTTCCTCAGTAAGTTATGAGATGAGGTTAATTCCCTCACTGTGCCTCACCCAGGGAGGATCATTTCAGCTGGCCTTCCTAGGTCTATCGCTTTCCAAAGATTGAGTCTCAACTACCAGGGCTAATTCTCTCTTGATTTCATAATCGGCTCTTTTCTCTGCTGCCAGTCTGCTCCCTGAAGCTACTTCCTGACTTGAAGTTTCACTGCCTTTCTGTGTCTGCGTCCTTCTGGGGAGCTGGGGAGTGTATATGTTTTTGTTGCCTTCCTTGAGCTACTTGACTCTGAAATGCTTCCTGCTGGATAGAGTGTCTTCTTCTGGGCATGTTGTTTGATGTCTTGACTAATGGAGAAAGAGAGAAAACTCCCTCTCGCCCACTAACTGGCACAAGCCCAAGGGTCGTGGTCCACAGGGTACTTCTTGTCTCAAGTCCCCACTCTAATAAAAACAGGGAAATGTGCCTGCAGAACAAGATACAACTAGGGAAAGAGAAGTGAAAGATCCGTCCTGACAGCAGGCAGAGTGGAGTCCTGGAACAGTCATGAGCTGTCTTTTTAGATACCAGTAAAGAGCCTGTATGTGACCTGTGAATGGGATAAATCACAAGTAATGTTAAAGAACCAACAGGACTGATACCTTATAGGTACTAAAATGCTAGATAGACTAGAAAACAACCATCTGATGTGTGTGACTGTGTCTTTTGTGTGTGATAAAGGAGGGTGCTGAGTCTGGTAGAGGCTGAATATTAGAACATCGTGCTAGCAGTGGGCATGACCCTCATCAGCTAGTTGATAAAATAGAAGGCACCTGCTCTCATAGTCTCCCTCACTGAGCCTTTCATGGAGCAAGGGTTTAACAGCTTCATAAACAAAGTGCTCTCCCTTGATTGACCCACCCAGGGTGGCTTCCCTCCCATGCTCTTTACACCCATCTTGGTTCTCCCCTTTGCCCTCCTGCTTATTTGTCCTTTGAGTTTTCCTTCTGCCCTCCAGGAATGTGAAATTAGTCACAGTCACTTGCCTCACTACCTTTGCTTTGCTGATGCCTGTCTCTGCCTTTAGCATCCTAAAAATAGAGACAGATTCTCTTGCAGGAGATGCTCTATGTTAAGTCACATATTAGAGCCAAACACTTTCCCAACCTGAGGGTTTTCCCTGGAAATGAATTTGAGATGAAGCTGTTGATAGGTCATTCACAGGTGGGCCTTCCTGGCAGTCACGCAGTAGATTTTTTCTGAGAGCTCAGATTCCATTTGGTATTACTGGGATTTGTGATTGTCATGTCAGGTCAAGGGGGGTGGGTGGGGGGAAGTCCCATTTTTTACTCATCTGCCATTTTACCAAGGGCTCTGAAGATTCTTAACCCCTTAGTCCCTGGTCATTTTGTGCCTAGCATTCTATCAGCCAGTTAACTTGGAAATATGTATGATTGCTATGATGAGATATTAACAGAAAATCCAAGCATTTGGGCTCTGAATCACTCCCAGCTCTTCGGTTTGTAGGTAATGTTGAACATTTCATTTCTTATTTCTCATCATAATTCAGCACAGGAAACAAACAGTTCAGCAGATTTTTTTCTTTCATTTTCACTCTTCTTTCCTTTAGAGCGTACTCCTTTCACGTTAGCGCAGATGGTCAGATGCAGCCAGTACCTTTTCCACCTGATGCCCTCATTGGGCCTGGAATCCCTCGACATGCTCGTCAGATTAATACTCTTAATCATGGAGAAGTCGTGTGTGCAGTTACGATAAGCAACCCCACAAGACACGTGTACACTGGTGGGAAGGGATGCGTCAAAGTCTGGGATATCAGCCACCCAGGAAATAAGAGTCCAGTCTCTCAGCTGGATTGCCTGGTAAGCAGTTAGTGATGAGTAAGACTCTAATGTCTTTGAAAATAAATGAGTTTACAGTATTTTTAATGAATGTTAAAAATTGTCTTTACATGCAACTGTGGGGAAAATGTTTGTTTTTTAAATTGAGTTTAAAGAAGTGATTTGAGTTGAGTAAATTCTATGTATGAATATACAACATGATAGTCATCAAAGGATAGTACAATGAGTTTGGGGTCATTCATTACTGTTCCTTAATTTTTCCTCTTTTAGAACTTGGAAAACTGAACATTGGCTTTGTTTGTATCTTACTTGGCAAATTCTCTTTGCTTTGTTTATGGTCCATGCGGTTGCATGGTTCTACCAGCTAGATATGTGTATGTTTGTGCGTGTGCACTCACAGTTGTGTGCATACATAAACATACTCAGAAATCTGAGCCCCTTGCATCCTTTCATTTTAAAACCAGATTAGACAGAGGGAAGTTAGGCAAGCAGAAATAATACTTCAGATCACAGGACCAGGGGAGGTGCTTTGAAACACCAAGCCCATCGTCACCTGTGGCCAGATAGAAAACAGTGATGCTGGATTCTGGCCTTGCTATTTGACAGTAACTTTTAACTCATGATTGAAACTCCATGAGTATGTCTCTCATTGACATTTGGTCATAACTTGCCCTAAAGTTATTTTGGGAGCAGATATTTTGCCTCTCTTAACAAGCATAAATCCTGCTAGGAAAACCTTTTTTCCCTCTGTCTTAGTAATCCTTGATAAGGTCTTACTTCCTGTTGATGTAAGAACTGCTTAATCAAAATCAGGATAACATATTTAGGCAGGTAATAATTCTATGGAAAAATGCCTGTAACTCTTGATATGTTTGTGGCTGAAAGAAATAAGCAGTCTTTCTCTAGACACAGCCATGGTAGAACATGATTCTCTGTTTTGATTGTTTTGGGTTTTTACAGGCCATATGTATCTGTGCACTTGTACATGTTGGTGTGTATGAATAACTTACATGAGTTTGTGAGTTGTTGAATATGTAAAGCTTTTAATTGTTCAGGGTTTAGTCTAGATCGTGGCTTTTTGATGCTAATTAAGATTAAATATCTCTCAGTACTAAATTCTGTAGATCAAGTTTAAGTACTTCCCTAATGTCATGTAATTTTCTGGCATTAATCCACTTTATCATTGTCATAAGTATAAATGGCTCATTAAAACCAGGAGGGAATACAATACTTTTATGGATCTCTGCTCTCATGTTAATGCTGTTTTCCTTTCCTCATGAGTAATCTCTTGATGGTTTCTGTCTCCACAGAACAGAGATAACTACATCCGTTCCTGCAGGTTGCTCCCTGACGGCCGCACCCTGATCGTTGGAGGGGAAGCTAGTACATTATCCATTTGGGACCTGGCAGCTCCGACCCCACGCATCAAAGCTGAGCTGACATCCTCCGCTCCCGCCTGCTACGCCCTGGCGATCAGCCCCGATTCCAAGGTCTGCTTCTCCTGCTGCAGCGACGGGAACATCGCAGTGTGGGATCTGCACAACCAGACGTTGGTCAGGTAGGTCAACAGGATCCTATTACCAACAAGGGAAGAGCTCATTTAGCCACTGTGGACCACAGTTGTTTCTCAGTACTTTGTATATACAAATGGATGAACACTGGATATATAATAAGAGTTAATAGTCGTACCAATGCCCGTTTACATGATGCTTTAGTTTATAAAACTCATTCCTTATAGTAACCCTGTGAGGGTGAGGAGTAGTAAGTATTGTTATCTACATTTTACAGATGCGGAAACTGACTTGGGTTGAATGACTTGCCCAGGGTCACTTAGCTAGGAAATGGCAAGGCAGGGATTTGATCTCAGATCTTCAAATCAAGTGTACTTTCCTCTCTGTCATTCTGCTGCACTCCTGTGACCACAAGTGGTCTGGAGTGTCATCATTAGCAGGCCAGAAGAAAAGGAGCATCTAATTCCCTTAACTCCTTGTGCTTTATAAAACCAGACATTTTGGTTCTCCATTTCGTTCATATAGAGTATAAGATGAAAAGTGAACTCATGTTGAGGCAATACTTTGATAAATTTCCTGTAACTTGTGATCTCTCTGGATATCCTTTAAAGATAGGATAGTGGTTAGTGCACTGGACTTAGGCTCAAAAATACCTGGGTTTAGTTTGTACCTCAGGTACTTTCTGGGGCATGATCCTATGTTAAATGATGGGAGCCAATGCCACCATGACCATCATCACCATATATTTAGTGAGAATCCACAGGATATATGACGCTATGCCGGGTGCCGTGGTATTTCAATAATTTTGATTGGTTTTGATCCTGTCCTGAAATAGCTTATGATCTAATAGAGCAAGCAGTGGAGGGGAAGGAACAACACTCATGTAATTATAATTTTAAAATAGATGAAAAATGGGTTCCTAAATTTAGAGGCAGAGATCTTGGAGATCATTTAATCTAGTCTCCCAGTTTTTCTAGGTGAGGAAACTGAGACCCAGATATGTTGAGTGATATGACCAAGGTTGCATGGTAACAGATTAAAATCTGATCTCCACATCCCTCACTTCTCCTAATTGCAAATACAGTGTTTTTTCCATGGTACTATGCTATGAAAAGGTCCATGCATAGATCCAGCTGCTAAGTAGAGAGGAGAGGGTAAGAGTGATGGTCACGGGGAATAATTATTGCCAAATTCAGATGAAAGGTAATTTGAGTAGAAGCCTTTGGAAGTGGGCTTGAGGAGTTTGTTTAGAACCAGTTTATATGTAGTGTTATTAATTGTAGCAAAATAACTACAAATGCATGACAGTTACCTTTCTTTTCCCTTTGGTGTGCTTTGCATTCAGTTGAGCTGTTTAGTTGAACCACCAGCATTCTCTACTGTACTCTTCGCCTGTTGGTAGGAAGGCAAAAGAGAATAATGGATTGGGCTCTAGCTTTGTACTGGCTGTTGAGGGGCAATATAGCCTGTTCTCCCTTTAGACAAGGGTGGCCTTTCCGGGTAGAGCAGCTTTGAGTTTCTCTGCCTAACACTTACACCACTAACTTTTGTAGCCTTTTGGAATTACACAGTTCGACAATAGAGAGCTCAGTATCTCTCCTTGGCAGACTATCCATTTCTCGAGGGAAAAATTAGCCTTATATCCCCTCACACACCCTCTTGTACCAAGTTATGGGGAGAGGATTGGGTTTATTGTGTTTCATTGTTTGGACAGATCATCTGAATGTAGATGTGAGTTGTGTTTTTCACTCCATTTAAAGATAATTTTCTCTTTGTTCATTGATTTCAAAAGCTACCTAGGTCTTGGAAAACAACCAAGTGAAATAGGAAATTCTACACCTGTTTGCCATTTATTGAAGTTTGGAGCAGTTATTATTAAGTAATATAATAACATTTAATGGTGTCAAAGGAAGCAAACCTGGTTTTTGACATAAAACACTCCATTAAGTTATCTTCAAACTACCTCATTGTCTAAATCTCTTTCCTCCTCTCCCCTTCCCCCACTTTTTGACATTTTCAGGCAATTCCAGGGCCACACAGACGGAGCCAGCTGTATTGACATTTCGAACGATGGCACCAAGCTCTGGACGGGAGGTTTGGACAACACGGTTAGGTCCTGGGACCTGCGGGAAGGGCGGCAGTTACAGCAGCATGACTTCACATCGCAGGTACTGTCTCAAAGCCTTTGATATTTTAGAAATTGTGATTTTTCCATAAAATGTGTGAAATTCTAAAAGGCAGAAATTAAAACAAGTTCCAGAGTTATCATGCATGGTGCATGGTTTGTTACTTTGGAATTCTGAATTAGCTAGTTATTAATAGGGGTTCACATTTTTTTAAATTTAGTTTACTTGTTCGAGTCATTAAAGGTTGTTTAGTGTTAGGCACTTTTTGTTAGCTGCTGGTTTGGAAGAGCATTTTTATGTAATTTTTTCTGTCAGTTAAAGCTACAGACTAGACTGATGGAATACATTGTGAAGATTATGTTCCACATTCACATTCGTTTGGGGATTTATTTTTCTCTCTTATTTAATCAGTCTTGATTTTTCTCCTAATTAGAATGGCATACCTGAAAGAGGTATAAAAAGGATTTATCTTTTTAGGTTAAAATTAAAGTAGCCAAAGTCAAGTCACCTGATATTTAAAGAACAAAAACTCTTTTTTGCTATTTTAATGTTAGATCTTCTCTCTGGGATATTGTCCCACTGGAGAGTGGCTTGCAGTTGGGATGGAGAACAGTAACGTAGAGGTGCTACACGTTACCAAACCAGACAAATACCAGCTACATCTTCATGAGAGCTGCGTGTTGTCCCTTAAGTTTGCTCACTGTGGTAAGCAGATTTCCGTGCTTTGTCATTTCTTTTCTGGCCATATGGGGAGGCAGGGGCAGCATAGTTCTTTGTTTACTTCTTGAAAGCTTAACCTTTGGATGTATGAAATGGCTTCTCTTGTTTGAATTTGAATGTGACTGTATTCCCCTCTCTCTGGCTTTAACTTTACCAGTTTTCTCTGTTTACAGAATTTTTATTCAGTTTGTTGTAAATTAGACGACTTTTATTTGAATAATTCTTATTGCTCTGAGTGAATTTTTCTGTTCTTTTTTGGTGAATTTGAATTCTGATTCTGAGGCATTAACTCTGACATTTTAAATGATCTGATTGTAGGAAAATGGTTTGTAAGCACTGGAAAGGATAATCTGCTCAATGCGTGGAGAACCCCTTATGGGGCCAGTATATTCCAGGTATTTCATGATGCTTCACTCCTACATATTTTTTTTAACTCATTAGGAATAGAATTGTGTGAAGATGTCAGATTTGATTTTTATTAATCACTGATTCATTAACTTTTAAGGTTGTCTTTAAACGTCATCTAGTCTGACTGCTACATGAAGTTGGAGTAATACTGTTCCATTTAAAACAGTAATTGGTGTAAAGGGTTATAGTGGTACACTTATATGTCTCATGCTGTGTATGTTATAGTAGATCCTTAAAAAATATTTGCTGTTTAATTGCTGAAATATATTTTGTGTGTGTGTGTGTGTGTGTGTGTGTGTATGTGTATGTATGTATGTGTCTCCTCCTGGACTGTGCCTGTGGGCAGGTCATTTCCCTTCTTAGTACTCCAGCCAACTGTCTAAAGCTATAAATTGCAGAGAAAGGATTGACCTTCGGTAATACAGGGAGTTTCTTTCCTGAGGAGTCACCAGTATTTATGAAATCCCAAGTCCAGTTCCTGTCCCAGTCCTTTTGAAAGAAATTCTCTATTTCCTGGGAATCATGTGTAGTAGAGTCAGTTTGGCATCATTAAAAAAGAACTAGAGTTGACAGAGTTAACGTATGAGTCTGCTAGAACTCCATGGATACGTGTGCGTGTGTATGTGTATAGTCATGAACAAATAATTTAGTCCCTCTGAGCATCAGTTTCCTAATCTCTAAAATGGGGATAATAATATTTATTCTGTCTTTGTATTGAAAAATTATCATTATCATCATGATTATTAATCTAGAGATAGGAATTAGATTATCAATCACTCATGTAGAGAACCCTCCAATGGAGAAGCTCCCTCTACCAATACAGAAGTACCACCTTCTCTGCAATTTATGATCTCAGACCATTACCTAGAGTATGGAGCAAGGCTAAGCAACTTCCCCAGGGTCACCCAGCCAAGTGTGAGTTGGAGGTAACACTTAAAACCTCCTCCTGGCTCTGAGACTGGCTCTTTATCCACTGTGCAAAACTTAGAATGATTTATAGAAGGCAAAAGTTGTAGAAATCACGAGAGTGAGTGAGAGAGAGAGAGAGAAAGAGAGAGAGTGTGTGTGAGACACAGAGATACAGAGATAAAATATTAGGGTTTTAAAAAGAAGCATTACATTTCCTCATTATGGTTTTTGGTTATCCCTTAAGATGGTAGGTGATAATATTTTTTACTTTTACTCATTTTAAAGCTTATAACTTTAGTTTCTTCAACATTTATGGTTTTTTTTTATGTTTCTTTCCTAGTCCAAAGAATCCTCATCGGTGCTTAGTTGTGACATCTCTGTGGATGATAAGTATATTGTCACCGGCTCTGGGGACAAGAAGGCAACAGTCTATGAAGTTATTTATTGAGGACAAATCTTAATGCAAACCGGACTCCTCCCTGTAGCACTTTGCTGTATAATCCCCTTTTTTTCTTCCCAAGCCAAGGATTTAAAATGTTGCTCACAGTTGTGGAGTTGATTCCCTCCCCTCCCCCCACTTGCTCCTTGCTATTGAATTGTGAATGCTCATTAAGAACCTGTGATACCAAATCTTGAAATATCTACTTGGAAGAACTCGGAATAAGCGTACTTAACAGTGAACTGAATCTTGAATTATGTATTATATCTGTAATATATTTATTTTGGTTAAAGAAGGCTTTCTAACAATGAACTGACTAAATAAAGCTGTCTGCTGCCGCCTTGGTAATAAAGGTGCGTTGTACTTTGATATCCCCCTTTTTTTTGGCAGGGGAGGGCAAAAGAACATTGAAAATGACCAGTTAGAAATTGTTGTCAGCATAGACTGGTAGCTATACAAAGACATTGAATGTTTGATGTCAACAGGAAGCAACATGCTTCTTTTTTTTTTTTTTTTAAACAAATTTTGGAAATCTTGCTAAATACAGAGAATTTTCTAACTGATGCCATATGCATTTCGGTTAATTTGGAAAGTTTAGCTTCTAGCTGTCTCAGTTACATATACTCAACGAATGCTACCCTCTTAGATACCTGAAGGTTTAGGAACCACTTCAGAACTGGTTGCTATTTGTAGAACTTTCCTTTTTATTAGTCTTACTGACCAGGCAATGGTCACTATATAACTTTTTTTTTAATTTTTTTTTTTTTTTTTTTTTGTATTATAGAAAGATGAACAGTAAATTGGCCTCAAAGAGACAACTTAATCCCTCCTGGATATTTTTGCCACATTTCTTTGAAAAGGGGAGATGTGCATCTTTGGGCAATTTTGTGGTTGCAAGAGATTATGGAAAACATTTCGCGTGTTGTTTGGGAACTGCACAGGTGCACAGCTGTAGGAAAGGAATTCCTACCACTGTGTAAGCCAAGCCTTTGACAAAGAGAGGACAGCGGAGGAAGGAGGATTTGCAGGAAGCCCTCCTCCCCAAGAACAGGACGAATGGGCTCTCACATGAGAGGAGGACTTGCTCTGTTGGCCATCGGTTCTTTCCATGTCTTAGTTGGATGTCCCTGGAGTAGACACAAGGCTGTTTTGTGCCATCCTACCAGAGACGTTGTGGTTATATTTTTATGTTGTTGTTGTTACTGTTAAACCATGATCTGTGACTCCTTTTTTATTATTATTAATTATTATTATTTGTTTGAATGCTTTATAAATCTTTTAAGTCTGTGGATCTGCTGATGTACAGTGCCTTTGCTGCTATGGATCAAAATCAAAAGAACCGTGTAGATAAACTTTATCGTATAGGTAGAAAATTACTTAATTTCATACTAGAAAGGGGTTGATGCTGCAAATTGAAATGGACTATTCATTGAAGTTCCAATGTGGTAGCAGAAAAAAAAATGGTGTCTTAAGTGCATTGTGTTTGATGTCATTGACAGTTTCGTAATACTCTACAGTGTAGAAAGATTTTGATACTAAACTGTGCATTGTACATAGTTCTAATGCATTGTATTGACCACCAGTACTTCTATAATGGTAGAATATTGTTTGTGCATTCAGACTTTTAAGCATTAAACATAAATAACTTCTAGGATGCTTATTTTTCTAAATTCCTTTGTTGGGTCGGTGGGTGAGGGAAGGTGCTTGTTTTAACATTTTCACTTTTGGAAGTTGCACAGCTGGTATTAAAAGTCAAGGCTTCTGTTGGGCATTAGGTGATTGGCTATGATCAAGCAAAAGTAGTACAAATTTGTAATTTCTTAATTATCGTTAGTGAGTGGAAGAACTGTTTTCGACCAGCCTCTCCAATAGACATTTATTGAGTGTCTTTAGATATATGAATGGCTTCACTACCAAAATACCTAATGGTATTTTAGCTGTACAACCCTGGGCAAGTCATGAAATAACTCACCGTTTCTTCATCTGGAAAACAGGAACAAGAGCACCTTTGAAAAGATGTGTTCATGAATAGAGAGCCAGCCTGAGTTGGGAAGACCTGGCTTCATATCCCAGGCATGTCCCTTAAGCTCTCAGATTCACCACCCAACTCTTAAGTGCAGAGAAGGTGGTGATCTGCGTTAGAAGGTTTTCCTCATTAGGAGTTCCCTGTACCCATGAAATCTTAGGTTTCATTAAAAAGAAAAAAGCAAACTTCTGGGTTAAATTTTCACATTCGTCATGAGGTAAAGAGTTAGAACTAATGGGAAGACTCATGAGAAAGAAGAAACAGGACAGCAAAAGGAAGGAGAGCAAATAGTATGCTTCCATCTGCATTCAGACTCCAAAGTTCTTTCTCTGGATGGGGATAGTGTTTTCTCTAGTGAGTCTTTTGGAGTTATCTTAGAACCTTGCATTGCTGAGAAGAGCTACATCTGTCAAAGTCAGTCATTGCACAGTGTGGCTGTTAGAATATACTATGTTCTCCTGGTTCTGCTCATTTCCCCTAGCATCAGTTCATGTAAGTCTTTCCAGGTTTTTCTGAAGTCTCCCTGCTCATCATTTCTTATAGCATGGTAGTTTTCCATTACAACTTCTTCAGTCATTCCCCAGTTTATGGGCATCCCCTCAGTTGCCAATTCTTGACCACCACAGAAAGAGCTGCTATAAGTGTTTTTGTACATGTGGGTCCTTTTCCCATTTTTATGATCTCTTTGGGATACAGCCCTAGAAATGGTATTACTGGTATGCACATTTTTATAACCCTTTGGGCATAGATCCCAAATTGCTCTCCAGAATGGTTGAATCAGTTCACAGCTCTACCAACATTGCATTAATGTTCATTTCCCTCATCTCCAACATTTATCATTTTCCTGTTTTGTCATGTTGGCCAATCTGATTGGTGTAGTGTGGTACCTCAGAGTTGTTTTGATTTGTGTTTCTCTAATCAATAGTGGTTTAGAGCATTTTTTCATATGACTGTAGATAGCTTTAATTTCTTCCTCTTAAAAACTGCCTATTTATATCCTTTGACCATTAATCAATTGGCGAATGACTTGGATTCTTATAAATTTAACTCAGTTCTCTATATATTTTAGAAATGAGGCCTTTATCAGGGACACTAGCTGTAAAAATTCTTTCCCAGCTTTCTGCTACCCTTCTAACTTTGTGCAAAAACTTCAATTTAAGATAATCAAAATCATTCATTTTTCATTTCCTAATGTTTTCTATCTCTTTTTTGTTCATAAATTCTTCCCTTCTCTACAGACCTGACAGGTAAACTATTTCTTGCTCTCCTAGTTTACTTATAGTGTCAGTCTTTATATCTAAATCATGTACTCATTTTGACTTTACCTTGGTGAAAACAGTGAGTTTTGGTATGAAAACTGAGTTTGAGATATCTTTGGGATGTTGGGTTTGTTCAAAATGTCAAATGGTGATGCAGAAATGATACTTGGGACAGAGACAACCTGGGTATATACACATATATGCACATTTGCACACTTATCTTTAAACAGTCAACAAACATTGATTAAGTATCTACAATGTGCCAGCCACTGCGAAATGCTGAAGTCCCTGCCCTCAAGGAGCTTACTATCTGATGGGAGAGACAACATGGAAACATACAAAGCAGGTAATATACAAGATACATAGGAAATAAAAGACTAAAGTTAAGAGGGATTGAAACGCTTTCTTATAAATGATGGGATTTTAATTGGAACTTAAAGGAAGCCCAGGAAGTTAGAAAGTAGTGTTGAGAAAGGTGAGCCTTCCAGACACAGAGGACAGAATGCCTGGAATGACTTGTTCATGAAACAGCCCAGAGACCAGTATCATTCGGACAAAGAGTACATATTGGAATAAGGTGTAAAACCAAAGGAGGTAGGAGGGGGCTAAGTTATGAAGGACTCTGAATACTAAAGAACATTTTTTTATTTGATCCTAGAGGTTTAAGGGGCCCCCGGAATTTTTTGAGTTAGAAGTGAGGTTTGGACCTTCCTAAAATCATTTATCTTAGTGGTTGACTGGAAGATGGACTGAAGTGGGGAGATACTTCAGGCAAGCAGGCCCACCATCAAGTTATTGCAGAAGTCCAGGCATAGGGTGATCAGGACCTGCACTATAGTGGAGGCAGTGTCAAAGGAGAGAAAGGGGAATAGTTGAGAGATGGTACAAAGGTGAAATCAGCAGACCTTGGTAACATTGGATATAGGGTTTTGGGGGATGAGAAATGAGTTGAGGATAACTCCTAGGTTGTGAGCATGAAGGACTGGGAGGATAGTATTGTAATAGGAAAAGTTGGAAGTAGGAAAGTTTATGGGGAAAGACAATGAGTTCTGTTTTGGACATGTTTGGACATGGACTGAAAAAGAAGTTGGAGATGTGATATTGGAGGTTACATTGGTTCAGGATAAGGAGATTGAAGAATCATTAGCATAGAATGGTAATTAAAGCCATGAGAACTGATGAGATCACTAAGTGAAGTAGTATAGAGGGAGAAGAGGGCAGAGGACAGAACTCTAGAAGCACCTAGGGTGTAATATGGGTGAGGATCCAGCAAAGGAGAATGAGACCTAAGACTTTTCTGCATAGGAATTGTAATTGAACCCATGGGAGTTCATTGGATCATTCCAAGAGGGAGTGAACAATAAAGAAAAGAGGACTGAGGACAGATGCCTTTAAGTAGCACCCACTGTTGGGGCTAGGGTTTGATTGTGATCCAGCAAAGGAGACTGAGAAGTAGACACAGAACTAGAAGAACTGAGAAGGTGGTATCATGAAAACTCAGAAGTATCCTGAAGAAGAGATTGATCAACAGTGTCCATGCAGAGGTAAAAAAGGATAAGGTCCATTTGCTTTGACCATTGAGGTATATTGGTGACTTTGAATAGGGCAGTTCGATTTTATCAAGGTTGGAAGCCATATTGCAAGGGTCTGAGAAGTGAGGGAGAAGAGAAAAGTTGAAACAATGAGTGTTGACAGTATTTCTAGTTTTGAAAGAGAGGGAAATATGAAGATGGGAAGGAGGTACTACGTAAGGAACGATGAGAGATGAAGAGGATGCTTGGGGGTGAGATTGAGAAGCCCAAGTTGATACATATTTCTAGCACTCATATTTCTTGGTTTTACAGTGGCAGAGACGAGGGGAAAGTCTGATTCATACAATAGGTGTACAAGGTTTTGAAGACAAAAGGTTTTGCTATTTTGTAGTGAAAAATATTTAAATGTCACAGTAACTTTGTGCGGCTGAAATTTTACAAAAATGCTTGAGTGAAATTGGTGTTTTTAATACATTTTTATTAGAAACAAAATAGCAATAAATGAATTAGAATAGAAAAGAAAGTCTCTTGCTGTAAAGCTTAATGTACACACATCATGCCATACTGCTGTAAAAGAAGGAGGTACCCATGGATTGCTGTGTCAGATCTCATGGAACTGAACCTAGTCTAGTTTGCTTTCTACTTCCAGCTATAAAATTCAAAGGTAAAATTCAAATAAAAGACTCTTTGTGAGTAAGTGAAACATTTATAGATGAATCTATTGAAATAAATGACCAGTTACATCTTTTACCATGACAATAAGTTGGATTTCCAAGGGGTGTGTGTGTGTGTGTGTGTGTGTGTGTGTGTGTGTGTGTGTGTGTGTGTGTGTGTGTGTGTGTGTGTGTGGAGAGAGAGTTCAGTCCTCTCATCAGATTAGAGATGACATCTCCCAAGAATTCCACTCCCAAAGTTTTTAAAAATAAATTTTAATTGATATTTTATGTTTTGTGTATCACCATGATATGCTTTGTTTGTAGCACTCCCTCTCCACCTTCTTGAGAGCCATCCCATACGACAAGTAGTCTTTCTTTAGAGAGGGAAAAAATCATGACACCTGATTCATACATCAAAAAAATCCAAAAACATGTTCAGTGTGTGACCTGTGGACCTCTCATTTCCATAAAATGTTAGGTTAGAAGTGTCTTCTCATACCTTTATTCAAGTCTCACTTGATCTTTATAATTTTGTCACATTTACTTTTGACTTTTTGATGTTCTTTCCATTTATATTGTTTTATTAACTCTGCTTATTTCACTCTGCATTAGTTCATATAAATCCTTCCATGCTTCTCTCAGTGTATTACATGCATTATTTCTTACAGTGCAGTAGTATTCCATTACATCGATGTACCATAATTTACTTAGCAATTCCCCAATCAATGGGTACCTGCTTTGTTTCCTATTCTTAACTATCACCAAAAAAGTGCTTCTATAAATATTTTGGAGTATATATAGAAACTTTTTTCTTGTCCATGGCTTCCTTGGGGTAGAAAGACTGGTAATGGAGTCTCTGGTTCAAAGGGAATAGATATTTTAGCCACTTTATTTCTATAATTCCAAAATAACTGTACCACCTCACATCTCTACCAACAATGTATTAGTATACCTATCTTTACAACCCCTTCAACTTTGAATATTGCCATTTTTTGTCATCTTTTTTTACGATTTGCTGAGTGTGAGGTTAAACCTTGAGATTATTTTGATTTGCATTTCTCTTATGAGTGATTACAGCATTTATTTCATGTGGTTGTGAATACTCAGTAGTTCTTCTGAGAACTGTTTATTCATATCCATTGACGATTTGTCTATTGGGGAATAGCTCTTAGGCATATGTATTTATTCACCGTTTATCTTGAATACTAAACCCTTGTCAGAGAAATTTGACACAAAGATTTTTTCCCCCATTTGACTGCTTCCCTTATTATAATATTAATGTTGTCTGTGCAGAAACTTTTTTATTTTCAAGTACGTTACCTATTTTATCTTTCGTAATTGCCTCTATCTCTTGTTTGGTTAAGAACACGTTTCTTACCCATAGCTGTATAAGGTAAACGATCTGTTTCTCTTCCAGTTGTTTATAGTGTGATTTTTAATATTAGTCGTGTAATGTGTTATGTTGTGAGGTGCTGGTCTAAGCCTAATTTCTGTCATTGTTTTCCAGTTTTCCTGGCAGTTTTTAGAGTTTTTCCTCTACACTGTATTGGACATTGGATTATTGAGTTTTATTGTTTCTAAATCTCCCTTGTTTACTTTGCTCTTTAACCAATATTAGATGGTTTCCGTGAATGCTGCTTTTATTATGTAGTCTGAAGTCTAAAAGTGCTTCCCCTTTTGTCCTTACATCTTTTCATCATTTCCTTGGATATTCTAGATCTAGAATCTTTCCCTACTTCTTCTCACCCACTGGCCTGTAGGCTTTTCTCTTTCTGAGATCACAGAGGTCACCTTGCCCTCATTGCTAGCCCTTGATTTGACTCTGGTGGATCACTCTCTCTTCTCTATCTTTCTGTTCTCCTTTTCCCCTTTCGTATACCCTTCTATGTGGGGCAGCTAGGTGATGCAATGGATAGAGCACCAATGCAGGAGTCAGGAAGACCTGAGTTCAAATCTCACCTTAGACACTTGACACTCACTAGCTGTGTCACCTTGGGCAAGTCACTTAGCCCCAATTGCCTCATCCTGGGTCATCTCTAGTCATCCTGATGAATATCCGGTCACTGGATTCAGATGGCTCTGGAGGAGAAGTGAAGCTGGTGACCTGCACAGCCCTCCCTCACTCAAAAACAAAGTCAAGTGCAAGTCGTATCATCATTTTCTCTGATGGCATGGTCTTCTTCGGCCACGGAGGGCATACGCACACCCTTCCATGTTGTAATGTAGTCCCACAAAAGAAGCATACACCCATAGGCAGGGTATCTCCATAATGCCTTGGCTTTCCACTTCACAATTACCATATTTCTGTAAGAAGTCTCTTCTTTGCCTTTCTAATGTCACTCTTACTGCTATCATCCTTCCCTGCTGTGTTTATTGACTCATTCTGCAATTCTGTTGTTTGGGGATATTTGAGAAGCAAATAATCTCTTCAGTTGTGGTTTTCTTTCAAAAATTCTTCTATATTATTAGTGTCCATCTTTTGCTCTGTATGGTTAAGTTCAGATTTGCATGACAGATCTTCCTGGGCTGCATTCTGAGCTGCAGTGTTCTTCCAAAACACCTTTTTGCATTCCCACCTCCTTTTTATGGTGGGTGCAGAATAGTTTTGTGGTATCCTAATGTCCTTTCCTTGGCATTTGATTTCTTTTCCCTTCCCTTGTTTTTTTTTTTTTAATCGAATTGTTAAATGTGTGTCTCAGAATTTGTAGTCTTGGTTTTTTGTTTTTTTTCTGGAAGTGATCTGTGGATTGTCTCTTGAGATTTCATTTTCTATGTTCAGAAGTTCTGGACAGTTCTCTTCTATTATTTCTTTCACTTAAGTTTTTTTGCCCTGTCACATTCTTTTGGGAGACCTATATGATTCTTAGATTGTCTGTGCATCCCATCTTCAAAATCCACAGGGTTTTGTTTTGTTTTTTTATAGTGAACAGATTTGGTAAAAATTCTTGTTTTTTACTTTTCTTCTAGGTTGTCCTTTACTTCTCTTTATTTGCATTCTCAGTCTACTGTTCTTTTGTTTCTTTGGAGAGGCTTGCCAATGCAAATTCAAGTTTTTCCATTTTGTTCATTATTTTTTGCTGTGGAGGCCATAAATTCTGCTCTTATAATTCTCATTTCTCTTTTTAGCCACTCCGGAATAGCATGTTGTGGTTCTATGTTCACTTCAGATTCCAAATTCAAATTCTTCTACCTTATCAAGTGTTGGGTCTTTTTTTTTTTTCATTTTGCAGTATTCATAGAAACCTGAACTTGTTTACTAGATTCAGAGGTCATATTTCCTTATGTTATTGTTTTTCCTGTTGATTTATCTCTTTATGTGTAAGATCTTTGCAATTTATTCCTGAAATCTTTGGTACTTCCAGTCCTCCCCATTTCCCCACCCCCTATTTTTCTCATCATCTAACCCCCACACACCTATTTTTCTCATCCCTCACTTTTTTAACTCCCTTCTGATTATGGTTTCCTTGGGGGGGTTGAATCTCAAAACATTTCAGTCCCTTTTTACACTAGGAAATTCAAATCTCTGCCCCAAGTGATTTTTGGGTAGTCAGAATTGTCCTCAGCAGGATGCTGTGCACTTTTCCTCAGGCTTGAGTTGTGCCCAGGCTCCCACGTTCAGTGTTCTGCCCTCATGACCTCATGACTGTTCCCTCTGCGTCTTAGTTCTCTGGCCTAACACTAGCAGCTCTAGGCCTGCTGGGACCATCAGTGGGTAGTTCAGTACTTTGCAGTGCTGGTGCTTCCAGGTTGCAGTCCCCAGCAGACTTTTGCTCCTGAAGGGCTGTGACCAAGCTGGCTGTCAGAAGTTCAAGCAAACTTCCACAGCCTGGAGCTGTGATCTACATGGCACTGGAAAGAGGGAGAAGGGAATGAGGTAAAAGGGTGGGTTTTGATATGTATGTTATGTCCTTGTATCTGTCACTATGGCCTTGCTGCAGGTAGCATGAGAGATGGGAGAAGAGTGCTGTGTGCTCACGATAAGTATCAGTTTCTGGGTTTTGAATGAGTTTTTTTTAACCTTTTGGATTCTGGGTGTTCTAGACTACAGAAGCAGCTGAAATTACCTTTTCTTTAATGTATAATTTCTGTTTTGGAGAGGTTTGAGAAGTCTTGGGGATGGGAGAAAATACCTAGTTTTCCATCTTTTTGCTCATGTGACCTGGAAGTATCCCTTTCTCATAGATTTTAATAATTTTCAGCAATGAAATATATTTCTGTACTTCATTTCATGCTTCAAATTATGGTCTTGTAGTTATCATAGCACCGGACCAATTGGTAAGCCTGAAGGTGTGTCCGCCTGAATACTAGAAGACATACATTTATTCAGTCAAAGACGATATCAATGGAAGACTGAACTGAAAGCTGTAACAGGTTTGTGCTACCTTTGTAGCACATTCTAGACTAATGCATCAGTAGAAAATGAGAATGGTAAAAAAAAAAATCAAATAAATGAGAACTTTTAGGAAACAGTGGACCAAGTAAGTACACAATATCAAACTCCAGATCAAGGTAAGAGAAGAATGAAATGAATATCCAATACCCTGTGAAGCTTTCTCTTCATAGGAGGATTCCCCATCTGGTATCTGGAGCAGAGGTACCAAAGATTTTTTTGTTTTGTTTTGTTTTGTTTGAGTTCTTGGCATGCATTGACGAGATAGAATTGCCCCTGAGGAGGTACAAGACAGCCAACTCAGCACTGAAATAATGATGTCATTCACAGTGAATTGAAAGGCAAGCAATACAGCAGTTGCAAGGACAATTAAGAGACTAAAAAAAAAAGACAAAATTGAGCATACAGAAAAAAGAAATTTTGAGTAGCCATCAAGTTCTGGGAAATAGAATGACTGGCTAACCGAGTTGGTGTGTATCTGCAAAAGCTACAATGACTCTGAGCAAAGTCAGAGTTTTATAGGATAACAGGTGAGGAGGTAGAAAAGTACCCAAGAAAACCCTTGGTTTGAGAAATAGGAATTAGCCCCTTTCTCCCTGCAAAGGACATTCTCACACAAAGGGCACTGGTCACCCATCAGTCTTTCAAAGCCACCGTGGTGCACATGAACTACAAAGCTAGCAGCTATGTCATCTCCAAAGAATCATTTCATGTATTACCAGCATTTTTCTTCCCTTAATTGTGTCACAGACGTATGGAAAGTTGCAATGGAATAAACTTCTCCTAATAATGGTAGCTAAATGGATTTTTAAAAAATTTTTGTTTTTGTAACTACTCATCAATTTATTCTGAGATTCCCTACCCAGTGCTAAAGAAACGCTGATAAAAGAAGTCTACCCTAAACTAGTTAATTACTTGCCCTGTATTCTTGGATGCACGCATATTTCTTCAGCTCCCTGGCTCTTGACATTTGTGCACAGTGGCACCTTGTCAACAATGAGTTTTGTCTTCTGCTCTCCCTGTATGCTCCCAGTTATGACATCAGCGACTGAAGCGGCTGCTTCCCTGCTGATTTCTTTCAACAGTTACTGCTCTTGTGTTCTGCCTCCTATGCTTATTCCTCAGTCTGTTCAAGCTTCCATAGAGATCTAACAATGACACAATAGCTTATTTTGGCAATCCTGAGCACATTAGAAAGCCTCTTACCATTTATTACAGCATTTTAGCAGCAATGTTATAGTTGTGGCAGAAAAGGCTTTTTTCCATTATAAGTTTCTGTTTTCAAGTGGCTGTCTGAAAACAATTTCCTGTGCTTCTTCTCAGTCTCAAGGTGAATCTGGGCAATGTTCCCTTTGGGCCATTTTGAGAAGAAAAGTTTTTTAAAAGGGGGGAAAAGACAGATTTGTCCTTCCTTACTGAGTCCTCCTTAGCCATTCTACCCCCAAAAATGCACTTTAAAAAATGCTAATTTTAACTATTCTTAGTTCTAGAATCTCATTCTGCTTTAAAGGAAACCACAGACTTTGTTGAGTGGTGGTACTTAGGGAAGGAAATGGTATTTTTGGTCTTGTTACCAGAATTCTGGGGTCTAAGGAGGAAATATCAAATGACGAATATCTGGGATGGTTTACTTTCCATAATGAAATGAAATGCCCTTTCAGGAGCCATAGATGTTGGGAAATTAGACTGTTTGCCCAACAGAGACGTGTTCAGGTTTATATCAATTGGGCAAAAGATTCTAGAGCTTCTTGACAAAGAAACACACAAGAGAAAAGAAGAATAAAGCAAAAAGGTGTGACTATTGATCGTTGCCTCTCATAGTCACATTTAAATTACTTTCCATGGATTTGGAAAGTTTGATAAGGAAAATCGTATACTATTTTTAAAGATAGTTGTCAATTCCCAGGGCTAAGCATCAAAGACAAAAATCAAAGGCGTATCAGGCTTTATTCTCTGTCTATGTGGGTTGATTTCAGTATTGGTACTAATAGAGAGAATGATCAGTTTCTATTTTTAGAGATCTGGTTGAAAATCATCTACCTTCACATAAAAAGAAAAGATTCAGTCATCCTCAGAGTTAGACTTAGAACCTATACTACCAAAAAGATTTTGGTTGGGAAAATGGGATTTGGTTCCTGCTTCCATCTTTTAACTGATCCTAGGATCAACTTCTGTTTTGGAACCAAGTAGTAACATTAGAACTATGGACACCTCTATGGCTATTGTATATCACATTCATAGCAACTTATACCCCTTCTTCAACTGACCATCCAAATTGCTGACTTTGCCAAATCTGTAGTAGGGGAAAGAAGTTATGGTTGTCTGATATATTGCTTCTGTCTCCCAGCATTATCACAAAACCGTTGTGAAAAAAGCCGGTATCTTAAAGACTTCTCAGATAAGTCATTGATTTAGCCCATTGTCCTTCCATCTATCTCTCTGCTACTGTCCATATACAAGGAAAGTGCTTAACTGCAGGTAGGTTTGTTGAGGAAGAGAACATCGATGCAATTGTCAAGTTTCTTTTCTCATCTGAGTTGAGGAGAATTTATTAAAGGACAACTGTAGCAGAAAATTCTTGTGAGACACTTACACTTTAAGAAATGTAATGACTCTGAAAGGCAGTAAGACAAGGTCTTAGAAGGAGCTATTCTGAATAAACTGCTACAGAGCATATCCTAATGAGTATTAAATGGTGCCAAATAACCCGTCAAATTTCATTAGTCTTATCTGACCTTTGACACATAGACACGTGGAATCATTAAATGATTAGGTTTTTATATATTGGTTGTTTGGAGACATAAAGTAAACGGGTAAAGCATTATCTTAACTGATGCAACTTGTCATTATTTTAGCTTAATTCTGCTCATGCACTGCTCTGGTAGTACTTTAATAAATGAATTAAACCAACGTTTCAGCCTACCATTAGTTCAATATTTTGTCTCATCAGTGGAAGATTGTGTTGGTAATTTCTCATCAGATTACGTCCTGCACTGTTTTCTCCCCTCCACTTGGAAAATTGGGATTAATGCTACATGATCTGAAATTTTATAGCACAGTAGCCAGGAAATTCAGAGTTACGGTTCTAGTTGACCTTTATTCAATCCGACTGTACATAAATATTTAGAGGTTAAAGTTAATTGGAAAAAGAAACAACTCATTATTATTGTGTGCATGGCAGTAGTTAAAGTTATTATAAAAAGGCTTTGAATTCTTTAACATTTGATTGTGTAAAATGGGAACCAGTATATTAATTGAAAATCTAAAGTTCCATTAATAGGAATTTGAGCAGTTCTTGTTGGGTACTGTATCAAGTAATAGGAGTTAGCATTCACATTTTCAAGAGAATCCACCTTACCGCCTTCAACATCAAGAGATGAAGCCTGAAGTCATGTGCTGGAGAAGATCATCTTTGACAAGCTCTTAAATAATGCACCTGCAGCATCTGCTTTTGAACTAGGAGTTACTGAACATAACCCTGGAGATTTCACATTTCTTCCGGTATTTGGAGTACAGCATTTCTACCTCACAGCCAGAAATTTTCATGTCAGAACCAATAACTGTTTTTATTCTTATCAAATGATTTTTTTCTTTCTTTCACTGGTTACAAGGAAACAATATTGGAATGCTTTTATTGTTATTATTGTAATTTTTAATAAAAAGCATACTCTGGCATTTACAAACATCCATTAACTCAAAGGTTTAGAAACAAATGAGCCTTGTTTGCAATATGCAGAGAGATTCACATGGATCATCTTCAATTATTTAAGTACTTCTTTTCCTTGTAATCCTATGTTATCTTAAATTATTACTCATTCCATTTAATTCAACAAATGCCTATTGAGCTCCTATGCACAAAATTCTGTTCTGAAAAATTCACATCAACACTAATTTAATTAAGCACATTCAGCGTATAAGGCATGAGGCACTTTGGGGTAGTGGGGAGAGAGAACCAGCTTCCAGTCAAACTCTGGGGCTCAAGCTCTAAGTCTGTAAACTGTGAAAGGTTTGTTTAGCTGTATTGGCGGAATGAATTTTCTTACTGGAACTTCTTACTGATATCAGAAGTCTGAACATTTAATGTAAGACATTCTATTTATCTTTTAATGTATTCTACATATCTTTTATATCACATATGATCTTTTATCTAGATATACAAATATAGATATCTATATGTCATATATAGAGATATATCTTTTAATGTAAGACATTCTATTAACTAGGAATTAAATATGTGAAATAGTTCCTGATCTTCAAAAGTTTGCATTGTATTGGGTCTACAGCAATTTCGATAGGATGTGGGAGAGAATGCTAGCAACCTGTGGGGCGTAAGGAAAGGTGACACCAGAGCTGTGCCTTAAAGGAAACTAGAGATTCTGAGAGATAGACTGAAGGAGGGAAGAGCATTCTGGACAACCTGTACAAAAGTATAGAGGTGGTAAATTGAATGAGTAGGGAGGTGGTGGAAGGGGAACCAGCAAATAGGCTAATTTGACTGGAATATAGATTATATGGGGGAATTATGGAAAATAAGTCTAAAATGATAGGCTGAACTCAGCCTGGACACTGGATATTGTCATGGGATCATCACAACACGCATGCATGCATGTACATACATGTAAAAAGACCAAAGAGATCAAGTAGTCCAATCCTGTCATTTAACATGCAAGGAAACTAATGTCTAGAGAGGCAAAGGATTTGCCCTAGGTTGCATCAATGAATGATCTTTTAATTTTCCAAAGGATTAAAACCTTTCCACCCTTTTAAAAAACTTCATCTACTTTTGATGAAAATCTTTCCAAAATGTTTTACATACTTCCTTGCCTTCTTTTAACATTGTCTTAATGACTCAAAATCATCATAAGCATCCATTATTGTATTGTTTCATACACATGCATGTATCATACCCATGCATACACGTGTGTATATGTATGAATACACATACTTGTATATCTGTGTATTTATATGTGCATATATGTATGTATATATCTATATGTATATATACATGGTTATCCCTTCCACATCATGGGGATAAGGGGTGCAAGTCCCTATGATCTGGAAAATCTGCATGAACTTTTTTGGTCTTCTCTTTGTACCAAAGAAGAAGTTTGAATTTTTTCTTCTTTCTTTTATGGGGTGTTTACAGTATCTTATTGTCAACTTTAGGTTAAGCATTTGGTGATAAGTCCTGCACAGTCTGCTGGCTCCCATGTGTTGTCTGCAGCTTCCACAAAACTCCCTCGAAATTCCCATTTAATTTCCTATGCTGAATGACGATATACTGAAACTGCAATATGTAGAAGGGATACTATAGGTTATTTTATTATATTTTCGGTTTATATTGTATACTAATCATTGCTACTATATTTTAGGAGCATTAGGGACAAAGAATCTTACTAAAAATTATAAATAATTATTGTTATATGAATATTTTTTGAGGTATGGTACCAGTCATCTGGCTTTACATTATTTCCTATGGGAAAATTCGCTTTGCAATAGGAACAAATTGCATGACGAGCAGAATCTCGGAACGAATTAAATTCGTAAATCGAGGTTTGTTCTCTCTCTCTCTCTCTGTTTATATGTATATAAGTATATATACACACATGTATATGTGCAATATATGTATACATGTATGTATATATGTATATGTGTATTATATATGGTGTATATATAATATGTGTATGTATATATAGTATGTGTATGTGTGTGTATATATGTCAGATGTGGCAAAATGAAATCCTCAGTGCCTTCATTGTGAATGCCCTGAAGTACTTGGATTGATTGCTCCAGTCTGGGGACAGTTTGATTATTCACTCTGAGGGCGTAATGTAACAGATTGGCACTGAAGAAGTCCAGTGCTATCCACCTGTCAAGAAGAGAACTCTTAAGGGAGCCAGGGAGACTAGTGTTGGTTGTTTTAATTAAGATTTCAATCTCAGAAAAGTTTGGACCAATCACTCTGAGGAATGCTTTTCTATGAGAAACTTGTACTGCCAGAAGAGAAGTGGGTAGGTACATAGAGCTGTTTAAGACCAGCATTATAATTAGTTCCCTAGAGTAATAGGCAACTGTGAATGTGTTAACTTGTGTCATCTCCTTTCTATCTATGGTCATTGGAAGATCTAACTCCATGTCAGCATTGTGCAGTAGAAAGAACACCAGTGGGCTCTGGAATCAGAATACCCAGGTTCAAATGGCACCTCTGCCACTTCCTACCTTTGTGACCTTGGGCAAGCCTTGAAACTCTCTGAACTTTTTTTTTTAACTGTAAAATGAAGGGGTTGTAATAGAGGTCCTTTTAAACTCTCTCTCTCTCTCTCTCTCTCTCTCTCTCTCTCTCTCTCTCTCTCTCTCTCTCTCTCACACACACACACACACACACACACACACGATTGTAGTGGTAAGTTTCTGCAAAAGACTGAAGAAATACTTACTTATGAATGGGTCTTACTGCTGCCATACAGTTTCCCTAGCCCTCTCTTGAAGGGATATGTTAGAGAACATGGCTTTCCTTCATTCTAGATGGACTCATGTTCCAAGACACAGCCACATTTTCAGTATTTCTATTTGGCACAAGGGAACTCTCTCACTAGACCTGAATACAACAGACATATTAGGTGCTTTGCAAAGGAAAGTAATAATAAGACTTTTTTGGCAACTAAATTTAAAAATTATCATAAGATTTCCAAGTGGGAAGAGACCTCAGCAGCCATCTAGTCCACCTATACATGAAAGGAATCCCCATCATAACATATCCAGAAAATAGTTGTCCAGTCTCTGTTAGGAGACTTCTGAGAAAAGGGAGTGCAACCCTTCCCATTCTACTTTTGCACATCTCTAATGGTCCATGTGGCTTCTCTAGAGTTGGATATCAGATATAAATTAAATGCTTGCCTTAAACCTGCACAGAATGAAACCTGAAATGCACTGTGGAGATACCATTACCCACAAAACTTTTCTTGTAGTTTTCACTTGCAGATATATTGGAAACTTCAGATTTATTGGGCAATGGCATAAAGATTCATGAAATACTGAAACGTCAGAGTCCCATCCTGCACCTGGATCTTTTTTTTTTTTTTTTTTGGCTTGTTAGCTGCATATAATCCAGGAATCCGGGATTCTGACCAAATCATCTTATAGGTTATTTCTAAATGATTATGAAACAGAAATGACCTAGGGACTAATGTATAATCATTGCTAACCTTGCTTTTTTATTATTAATTCCTCACAGTTTTGATTAGTACCTATTGGTATTTATTAAAAATAGTTTCCTTTTTTACTTATAAAGTATTTCTTCTTATTCTTATACACAAAATAAAATCAGTCTTTCCATATGGAACATATATAGTTCAGAAAAAGAGAATTGTAGATGAAAATATGAATTTATATTACATAGCTTATTTTTGCTTTTAAATATATATTCTGATATATATTTACTCATGTAATAAATATAATCACATATTTATTATATAATTCATGGTAAAGTATCATATACTAGTTGGTTGGTTGGTTGTTGTCCTTCATCTTCGAAGAGGACCAAAATGACATCACCATGATAAAGTGAAATTTCAGCGTGTCCAACTGTGGCTGATCAGACCAATATGAACTCGGAATGCTCTACCACAGGTTGGGCACAGATAGTCCATGTGAATATTTGGGGTGGATATCCCAAATTTGTGCATCCTGCATTTATTTTGTGCTGTCTCAGTTCTGCTTTGCTCAAAGAGCAAAAAAAAAGAGCACCCTTTCTGCTCTGGGCATGCCATGCTCAGCGGTCCTATGCCAGTGTCTCCCATGTTACACAGTCAAATCCAAAGTTCTTGAGAGAGACCTTGAGAGTGTCCTTGTATCATTTCTTCTGGCTACCATGTGATTGTCCGCCCCATGCGAGTTCTCCACAAAATAGTCTTTTTGGCACGCATACATTTGGCATTCGAACAACCTGGCCAGTCCATTGGAGTTGCTCTCTCTGACACATAGTTTGAATACTTGGCAGTTCAGCTCAAGCAAGGACTTAAGTGTCTGGTACCTTATCCTGCCAGGTGATGCCACAGAATCTTCCTAAGACAGTTTAAGTGGAAATGATTCAGTTTCCTGGCATGGCGCTGGGAGACTGTCCATGTTTCACATGCGTATAACAATGAGGTCAACACAAAGGCTCTGTAGACCTTCAGTTTGCTGGTCAGTCTAATACCTCTTCCTCTCCCAAACTTTTCTTTGGAGCCTCCCAAACACTGAGGTAGCTCTGGCAATGCTTACATCAACCTCATCGTCAATGTGTACATCCCTGGAAAGTCTACTACCAAGGTATAATTTATCCACAGCATTCAAAACTTCTTCATTTGTTGTAAATTGATGGTTTCACACATGGATGGTGTGGTGGTGGCTGATGGAGCACCTACGTTTTCTTGGTGTTAATTATTAGGCCAAAATGAGCATAGACAGCAGAGAATTGATCCCTACTTTGTTGCATCTCAGCTTCAAAGGCTGCATTTAGAGCACAATCATCTGCAAACAGAAAATCATGCACCAACACTCCCTCCACTTTGGTCTTGGCTTGTAGCCTTTTCAGATTAAAGAATTTTTCATCGGTATGGTAGTTGACCTTGATGCCATGTTCATTCTCACTGAAAGCATTTGTCAATATGGCTGAAAACATCATGCTAAAAAGCATGGGAGTAAGCACACAACCTTGCTTCAGTGCATTGGTGACTGGGAAGGCACAAGAGCATTGTCCATTATCCAGAACCTGGGCAAACATGCCATCATGAAATACAATATTGATGAACTTCTCCAAGCATCCAAGTATTGACATAACAACTTATATAATGACATAATGTATAGCAACTTATAATAAAATGAATATTTCAGAAGCTTTCTTTCAAAGCTATCTTGCCTGTCTGGGTTTCTTTTGGGCTTTTCTCTTATGTTCATTTTAGAAATAGCTTCAGTGACAATTTCCTCAGTGAGGAAAGACCTACCCGTATTTGTTCTGCAACATAGTCTTAAAGAAAGGGAACAAGCATTTTATTAAGTACCTACTCTGAGTCAGGCACTGTGCTAAGTCCTTTACAAATATAATTTCATCTTTAACTTCATAATAGCCCTGAAAAGTTATTACTTCAGGGTTAATACTATCCTTATTTTATAATTGAAGAAATGAGGGACAGAGGTTCAGTGACTTGCCCAGGGTCATGCAGCTAATAAGTATCTGAGGCTCAATTTGAACTTAAGTCTTTCTAAGTCCAACTACACTGCCCTATTTACTATACCATGCTGCCTTACTAAATAGCAACATTTACATATTAACTCTAATTCTTGGTATATTCTATTAGTTGCTTCGGCATTGGAAACTCTCCATGAAATTCATCCCTTGACTTATGTGATACATCAGTATTCCAGTTCTCCTTCTTACTCTCCTCTTTCTCTGTTCCTGCTTCATTTCCCATTCTTGAAATGTCCCCCCAGAGCTCCTTTATGATCATTCTTTAAACTTATATCTTTTCCCTCAGGGATCTCATCCATTCCTATGACTTCCTGTCATTCATGAATAACTCATAAAACTAAATCTCCAGCCTCTGAATTTTTCCCTCAAGGTTCAGTCTATACTTCCAACTACCTCCTAGACAGTTCCAAAATAACCCCTAAGTTGTTGTTGTTGTGTTCATCCTTCATTGCTGAAAGACCAGGCCATCAGAGCAATGATGACATGATTTGCACTTGACTTTGTTTTGAATGAGGGAAGGACATGCAAGGTCACCAGCCTCACTTTCTCCTCCTGAGCCATCTGAATCCAGTGACCAGATATTCATCAAGATGACTGTAGATGCCTTAGGATGCAATGGGAGACCTTGGTCTTTTTAGGAAGGGATATATAAATGTCACAAGACCAGCATTATTCGAGTAGTTGGAAGGAGCAACAGTGGAGTTTTGAAGCAGTTCACAAGAACTTTTCACAAGAATTTACAAAACAAATGAGAAATCTGATGAAATTTCCCTGTACATCTCCGGAGGGCCTACATGAGTGTATGCTGCAAATTAAGACTAGCTAGGGAGTAAAAGCCCCAAGAGGTTGAAGGGGAGTCATAAAATAAGACAATAGATATGAAATCACTTTGGAAAAGTTAAGTGCTGAAAGTAATTTGTGTTTTTTTTTTCTCTTAACTATCTTCCAAAAGTGCGTTGCATCAGAATTTGGTTTTAAATAAACCTAGTTTCTGAACTTGGGTAAGATGGAAAGCTGGGGAAAAGTGGAGTGGCTGGTCTATGGATTTTAAGTGCATGCATTTCTTTCCATTGCTATTTTTTATGGGCCCAACTACTTACCTGGGAATACTTCCACATTGAAGTTCAAAAATCATGCTGATATGTCCCTGTAATTTCCTTGTTATAAGGAAATCTCCATGTGGAAACTCCCTCCACCAATGCAGATCTGACACCTGTTCTGGAGCATATAGAGCTAGAACTACCTTTGGTCCTCACGTTCATTGACTTATCCAAGATCTTGTAGCCAACCGCCTAGTACCTCAAACTCTACATATCTAAAATGTAATTTGTCCATTTCCCTCCCAAACCAATTCTTCTTTGGACTTTCCTATTCCAGCTGTTAGTAACAACATTCTCCCAAATCACTCAGGCTGGAATTCAAAGTTGTCATTGTTGTAATTTGTAAATAAGCATAACAAAGAATTCATAAGACTAATTAAATGGTATATTTAATGTACCGGCTATATGCTGTTTTAAGGTTTGCAAACACTTTACATACATTTGCTCATATCTCACAACATCTTTTTGAGTTAAAAACTACAAGTTTTGTCATTCATGTTTTATAGATGAGGAAACTGACAATCAGAGAGTTTAAAAACTTTCCCACAGTCACTCAATTAATAGTTTTTGGAAGCATGACTTGAACCCATATCTTTTGACTCCAAGTCCAGAGCTTTTCTCCCATGATTTTCTGGCCCATTTGTTTTACTTAAACATTGGAAAAGGCTACCAGGAGAAGCTAAAAAATCTACACCCTTGGAAAGGAAGTGAAAAACTATCCATCTGTCTTGGCTGTTAGAAGTGTAGACTGCCTGAGGCAGGAACTGGACCAGTTTAATTCTTGAATTCTTTTCTAGCAATATGATTGGAAGTGACAGCTTCAGTGACTAATCCTGACATCTCACTTCTATTATTTTTCCTTTTTCATCCCTAAATAAAGAGATTGGATAAGAGGGCCATCATTTCTATTGAATTGCACTTTTATTAAAGTTGTACATAGAGTTTTTGAGACATTTACCTGAGAGTATTTAATAGCAGTGGAAAACCTAAAGAAGATTCTGCAGGTTATAGTAAGGTATGCTAGCTGCTGTTTATCTGTTGATATGCTGTCCTTAAATTCCTTCTTTTACAAGTCAAATGTGTTTTGGTTTTCTTCTTTCATTGGTGGAAATAAAAAGTTGATTGGGGAATGTGATCTATTCACAGATTTAGAATATTAAATCACTCTCTTCTAGT
Source organism: Notamacropus eugenii (assembly GCF_028372415.1). Taxonomy (NCBI): domain Eukaryota; kingdom Metazoa; phylum Chordata; class Mammalia; order Diprotodontia; family Macropodidae; genus Notamacropus; species Notamacropus eugenii. Next base: position 69,911,633 of record NC_092872.1, read on the forward strand.
TGCTTTACCTATCAAATGAACAAATTGGATAAGCTTTCTCAGGTCCATTCAGACTCTAACATTCTGTAATCTGTGAAAATATAATAAGAGAGGTACAATGTGGTGTGTCAGTTCACAGAAGGAAGAGGCCACACTCCCGTATTTCTCAAGTCAATAATCCCAAACTGGATGCACCCAGAACACTTGTTACAAGGCCAATAGAGAAGGGAGATTTTTCTCAAAGACTTTGTGTTGTGTTTCAAGGATTCAGATATCTAACTTACTGTTTTTTCAGCATGTTCATATCTTACTGACTCATTCTACTTCATCATTTTGATCTCCATGCCCTCTCCTCTTGTGTTTCAATATATCCAGCTATCCCCGACCACTGCTTTAGTAGTTTGAGTTTCGTCCTTTATTTCTCCTTTGTTGTACTAATTAAATTTTACCCCGTTATTATTCTTTTATGTCCATTCAGGAGGTTATAAATGATGTTTATTGAATGTCATATTTATATTAACTTTTCTATTGCAAAAATCGATATCACCTTCTTGTATTAGAATGCTAACTTAGTTCATTTGACTCAGGGTAAAACTTGACTCTCAAGTACCTAATAAATCCCTGTGATTTGGGAATCCAGAATGTTAGGATTGAGAAGTAGTGTAGCCTAGTATGGATCTGTGCTTGGGCCTGTGCTATCAGACCGAATCTAGTAAGGTGAAATTTCATGTTCATTTGTTTTCAGTCATGTCCAACTTTTCCTGACCCCATTTGGGATTTTCTTGGCAGAGATGCTGGTGTGATTTGACATTTCTTTCCCCAACTCATTTTACAGATGAAGAAACTGAGACAAACAAGGTTAAGTGACATGCCCAGGGTCACACAGCTGGTAAGTGTCTGAGACCAGATTTGAACTCAGCTGAGTTTTCCTGACTTCAGGTCTAGCTCTCTATGCACTGTGCCACTTAGCTGCCCAGATGAAATTTACTAGGGATAAATACAAAGTATTAAACTTGAGTTAGAAAACATCAACATCCCAATTTCAAGACAGGGGCGGAGGGAGATGTGTGGCTACGTAGCAATTCATGTGAAAAAAAGTATTTTAGTGGACTGCAGGATCAATATGAGTGTGAAGGAGGTCATAGTGTACATCACTAGGGATATGATAGCCTCATTGTGCTCTTCTGTGATCAGTTCATATTGAGGGCGTTGTGCTTAGTTTTTGGCCCCACAATTTAGGAGAAACAGCAAGAAGCAAGGTGACAAGTGAAATATAGATCAGGCCTTTTATTCAAGACCTGTCTCTGACATATGATAGCTATGTGATCATGAAGTCATCTAACTTCTCAATGCCCCAGGCATGTCTCCAAGATTGTAAATTATAGAAGAATTTCTGATCTTTTTCAGTGAAGGTACTTTTACATGCTCCAAGTTCTCTACAGTGGTGAAATCATAGATCTGAACAGAAAAGGAAAGGAAAGGAAGAGAAAGAAGAAGAAAAGAAAAGATGAGAAGGGAAAGGAAAAAAAGGAAAGGAAAGAGAGGGAAAGGAAAAGAATGGAAAGGAAACCACATAACTTATTATTTGTGTTCAGTTTTGTAATTTATTAAACTAATTTTTGAGGTCCTGGAGGGCATGAACCAAACCTAATGCAAACTGTGTAAATCCCATAGCCCCAAAGCTTACTCTTGTGGAGTTTAAATGTTTGTAGATTATGATGATGGATATGTTCCTCTTCTTTCACATGCCAGTCACACTATCCACCCACCCATCCATCCATCCACCCATCCATCCATCCATCCATCCATCCATCCATCCATCCATCCATCCATCCATCCATCCATCCATCTCAGTGTCCTGATAACTTAATGAACAGAATCCAATTTGTCCTCGTGGCTGTTGATGAATATATTGACTCACGCTGAACTCCAGAGTCACCCTCTGTGAAATAGAACCCAGATGGCCCCCCTGAGGTTTGCTCTGAAATGGTAATGACAACTTTTGAGTGTAACCTTACAACCAATTGCTCCTAGTCTGAAGATATCTGTTGATGAGTGTATCGTGAAAAGCAGCATCAGCAGCTTTGTGAAATCCCAGCTATATTACATCTGTTTCATCCTCCTGATCTACCCAGCCTGTCACTCTGTTTTAGAAGGAAATTAGATGGTTCTGACAACATTTGTTCTTCACAAAGCAATGTTGATTATTACCCAGGGCTCTATGATCTTCTGGGTGTTTGCAAATTGATTTTTTTTATGGTTTGTTCTAGTATTTTCTAGGTATAGAAAATAAGCTGCTTGGTTTATCATTTTCAGGGCTGTCCTTTTTCTTTTTCAAACAGAGATGCTGCCTTGCCTCATCCCAGTTTTTAGAATCGTGGAATCATGTTTGAGAAGCGGTGGGTGAAGTGAATATGAGGGGCAGCCTCGGACTCTGGAAGACTTGGATTCGAGTCCTTCCTCTGATACATGCTGACAGGGCGACCCTAATCGAGTCATTTAACTTCCTGGTGGTGCTCAATCCCTCTTTAAGGTTTTAATTTACCTTCCTCATCCCCACCCCAAATCATACATAGATTCTCTAACTGAAAGGGGCTAAAAATGTCATCTATTCTAACCTCAATCTAAGGACAATGCCATTCTACTACATCCTCAGCTGAGGGTCATGCAGGCTCTCTGACTCATCTAGGGAACTCAGTTGAATTAAAAAAATTTTTCAAAGGAAAAAATTTCATGTTTACAACTTCTTGGTGGAAAGGCATTATTGAAAGTGACAATGGATATGTAATCTGGCAGAAGTTATTTTTTTTTAAAGTAGAACACACTACCAAAGGACTATCTGAATAAGGAGAGCAATTTGGCATAATGGAAAGAGGGCAGGTTTAGTGTCAGAAAGGTATAGGTTCAAGCCCTATCTTTGATATATACTGCTTTTGTGACTTCAGCAGGTCATTTAATCTCAGTGCCCCAGACAACGCTGTAAGTGCTCAGTACAGAGCCTGGCAAAAGTAGGCACTTCATAAGTACTAGCTGACTTGTTGACTCTGTGTTAAATGACCATGGAGGAAATTTCCACACCCTACAAGTCTAGACCCGGGAAAAAAAATGTATTGATCTCTGAATAGAAATAAACTATAGGTACCCCATAGTCCGACTTCCTTCTTGAAGTAAAAAATTCCCTTCATGATAATCCCCAACATGTGATCATCCAAACTCTGTTTTATCTGATCCAAGATGAATTTTAAAAATTGCCTTAAAGAAATATTTTCTGGTTTACAAGTTACTTTTGGAAAAAAATTTTTTAAAATGATGATTAAGTGAGCATCATAAAAACAGAAGACTAGTATAGCTAACTTTCTCTACACTGATGAACCCCCTGGAGGGATGTGCTTGCCCAGTAGGGGGAGATTGGAGCTGAGTGTGCATTCTGGTACTTTCTTGGTGGATCAAGTGCACCAACCCTTTGTTAAGGGACATGTGTAACCTAATGCCTTCTAATTGGACTCTTGGTCCCTAGAAGTGAAGTGGCTTTGGAGAACAGTGAGCACTCAGTAGGGATTCTCCTTCCCTACCTAGCTGGAAACCTAAAGGAGAGTTGGTTTAATCTTAGAGGCCAGCTAAAAAGAAAGGAGGGTGGAACCCATTGCCCAGCTCTAATAACCTACTGAAAGGGAAGTATCTTTCTGATTCTGGGGCCAATCATCTTCAACGCAGCACCAGTCGTGGGTGCCAAGAGACCAATCAGGAGTTGCTGGGTTGCAACTAGTTCTTTTGGTAGGGGCCAGGGCATGTATCCCACAAAAAAGAACTTTAACACATGCTTAGGTCAATGGGAAATACTACCAAAAACTTGTTTAAAATATGTGTAGCCAAGTAAAACAAATTTCTACATTAGTCATGTCCAAAAAAAATTCTCTCTCTTAAACAGACACACACACACATCTATCTATCTATCCATCTATCCATCTATCTATCCACCCATCCATCCATCCATCCATCCATCCATCTATCTATCATCTATCTATCTATCTATCTATCTATCTATCTATCTATCTATCTATCTATCTATCTATCTATCTATCTGTCTGTCTGTCTGTCTGTCTGTCTGTCTGTCTGTCTGTCTGTCTGTGCGGCCGTCTATCTATCTATATCTAGCTATCTCATTCTGTACTCTGAGTCCTTCACTTCTCTGTCAGGAGTTAGCATGTTTCATCAGGAATCTTTTGGAATCAAGGTTGGTCATTATGCTGATTAGAGCTCTTAAGTTTTTTGAAGTTTGTCTTTTCAATATTGGCATTGTATAAATTATTCTACTGGATCCGCTCACTTAACTTGCTGTCAGTTCACACTAGTCTTCCCAAGTTTCTCTGAAACCATCAATTTCATTGTTTCTTATAATACAGTACTGTTCTGTCATGTTTATATACCATAACTTGTTTAGCCATTCCTTAATTGATAGACAACACCTCCCCTGCCTCCTCCCCACCCCCAGTTTCTAATTCTTTGCTACTACAAAAAGAGTTGCTGTAATTATTTGTGTACATCATTAGAGTCGCTCTCCTTCAAACTAATCCCTTCAGTTAAACCTACCCTCTATTTTATTTTCTCCCTTTCTTTTCTTCCCTTTCTCTTTTAGTTCCTTGTTTAGTAAAACATATTTCTGTAATGAACTCTGTGTGCATGTGTACTCTTCATTTCTTTAACCAGGTCAGATGAGAGTAACATCCAAGTATTAACCTCTGCACTCACCTCTTCCTTATGTGTATAGACATCTATTTGCACATCCTGATTATGTGAAATAATTTTCCCCAATCTTCTCCCTTTCTCTCTCCCCAGTAATATGTCTCTTTCCCTCTTTCTTTCCATTCTTCTTTTAAGATTATCAGGATATGTTAGAATTACTTGTTAACTCTCTGTCTAATCAGAACAGCTTTGGATCAGACCACTTGGAAGCATTGAAAACTTGCAGGTTCCCCACCTGAACTATCCTTGAGATCCTAAAGTAATACTCAAAACCATAAGAAAACAGCAACAGAGCCAGCTCAGACCTTCCTTACAGAAGATATGATAGAACCATTCTTAGTCCCTCTTACTATGTTCCCTCTATAATATCTCATTATAGTAAGATTCTGAGGAACTCATGTACCACATCTCCATAGTCCCTTATGAATATTTACTTTTTTTTAAAATGTGTCTCTTGACTCTGATTGATCCCACCCTGATCTGAGATGTGCAAGTTTCTGATGTGGATTTGGATCTGAGCAACATATCTATGAACTTTCTCTGTTTACAATTCCAGTAGACTGTATTGGTCTTAGCCAGCCAGAAAGATCTGCTGGTTCAAAATGACATGACTGTAGACTTCCTTTTGTTTTAGAATTCCTGCCCTAGTTATTCTCTTTCAGGCTTCAAGGCTTGAAGCTAGAATTGAGACCCTGTTTCATTCCTGAAGTCCGAGCCACACAGATGCTGCTTCCTTCTGAACTGACTCCTTGCTTGGTCCACACAACAAAAGGCCTGCAACCATGTTTTCTTGACAGTTAGGTAGTACAATGGATAAAGTACTGGGTCTGGAGTCAGGAAGACCTGAGTTCAAATCTGCCTGTATACATTTACTAGATGTCTGACCCTAAACAAGTCACTTAACCTCTGTTTCTCTCAACTTACTCAACTGTAAAACAGGAATAACGTACCTGCCTCAAAAGGTTATTAAGAAGAATGAGACAGTATCTGTAAAGTACTTAGCACAATGTCTGGCACATAGTAGGTCCTATGTCATTAATTATTCCTATCTTTTCCCTCTCTCATCCTGGTACGACATCCAGAGGTAAATGTCCTCTCCTAAGTCATCCCTGCATCTTTGACCTGAGATGAAGTAGTGAACGTCAGAATTCCAGTTTACACAGTTATTCCTGAAACTTGCATAAGTCTAGGTTCCTCTTCTCTGGATCTTGGTCTTCTTGCCCTAGTACATATTCTCTCCCTGAGTTGGAATACTCCGCTCCTCAGTTTCTGGTCATATTTCATACTCAGGGATCTCTCTATCTCCCTATGTAGACCTAAGCTGGAAAAAAAGACTCGCTGTGATTTTTTTTCTCTTGAATTTTCTGATCAAGATTTGGCCTGATTCATTTTCTAGATATGTTTAGAGGAATTAGGGTTGGGGAGAGGAACTCACTATTCTTCTTCCAGCTTCTCCTCCATTTTGTCTAATTCAGAGCTCTAATGTCTTTTTGGATGGTTTTTGGGTTACGACTTTTCTAGTGCTACAATAAGGGCTCAGCTGCTAATGTTTCCTGGCCAAAAAATCACTTGAGTGCAAAAAAAAAAAAATATGTGTGGGAAAATAAAAAAAAATAAACCTAATAAGAACCACAGGGCAAAAAATATATGTGATTTTCTTCATTCTCTGATTTCCTTGTAAGTATTCCTTGGCTAACCAGATTCCTTTGATATCTAAAAGCAGTAATTCAGTACCCAGGCTATTGTGGTTCTAAAGCAGTCAGAACCATTTTCCAATTACAGACACACTTAATTCTTTCTCACTCTAAGTGCGAAAGCCATTTGGGTATGAGTGAAAAATTCTTGGCCTATAAACAGAGACAGCAGAAGAAACTCAGTTACCCTTTATCAACAGACCAAAAAGGGAAAAAAAAATTATGTGGGGGAAAATTGCTTTGGGGAGGCCTTACTTAAGACTTTTAAATTTAGACATGAAACATGGGGAGATGTTAAAAGTGGTTTGTACTGTATTTGTCTGTCACTTTCTAGTCTTTAAGTGGCAATCTGGGTGACTGGAAAATTTGAATAAATCTCAATTCTAGTTCTCATCACAGACTGGATACTTCCTGTCATGATTTTTATACACAGATGGAATCTAATATAGGTATTCATATAGTTAAGAGCTGGAAGGGACCTTTGACATCATCTAACATAACCTCCTCAGTTCACAGGTGAATAAACTGAGGCCCACAGAGAATGAAGATACTTGCCTAATGTTGTACAAGTATGCAGAAGTCAGTCACAGAAGAATGTAGTGATGATTTGGACCCACATCTACTCAGTGCTCTTTCTGGTACACCATGATGAAGGGTAAGCTTATTTTCTCTTTCTTGCATATGGAGACAGCTAATTTATATTTAACATGACAGCTCAGCTACCCGAGTAGGTAAAGGATGACAGAATGCAGAAATGTGACATAAAGGTGGCTGACAGTTTTGTGCAATTGCTTCTTGGATGCTCTAAAGTTTTCTCTTAGGTTTGAAGTCAAGCCTCTGGTGGTGGTGGCCTGAAAAAGGGGTCAAGTCAGATCTCCGAATAGCTATTTGGAGGCAATGGGACCTACAGCTGAAATCCATGTGCTCTTTTTGTGTGTTTCATGGTGTTGGCAGTGACGAGCTTAGGACTTTACGTAAATATTTTAGGGGAAATTGAAGGATGCAGGACTCTGAGAATTATATGAGTGGCACCCACGGTTACATTATTCTAGTTACCATACGACACTTTTGGAGTGTGGGGTTCAGCCAGTGTGGGGTTCAGGCAGTTCAGCCCTGTGATTTTGTTGATATTGGGAAGTCCCTGGTTAAGAAACCTTGAAAGGCTCCAAATCAGCAACTCCTCTGTAACTTAAGAGTCTTCGATGGTTGCCTGGGGCATTGGGAGTGTTTTGCCCATGGTCCCACAGCTATTATGAATCACAGAACTTGAGTTCAGGTTTTCATGACTTCATAGTCACTATTCAATGCTGCCTCTCTCATATATTTTTATAAAAGGATTTTAAAAAGGAGAAGAGGAAGCAATATTGGTCTGCCAATCTTTAAAAACTGCATTTTGTTAAGTTGCGAGGCCTGTTTTGTAGGACTTGAAAAGTTTTATAAGGAATACCCCTTTCTATTCTGAATTTTTTTTTCAGGGAAGTCTAGAAAAATGTTCTTATTCATGTTCTGGAGATTTTCTGTTCAGCAATAATTGGGGCCAATGGTCCAGAAGAGTGGGTGTAAACTTTGTGTAAATTTTTACAGTTTTTCTTTCTTGTTGTAAATACAGAGGCAATTATATTCATGATCTCTGAGGTCCTTTCTAGTTTTAAATCTGTGATATTATAAGCCAATTTGTTGTTTCCTTTTTGCCAGTCTGCCGATAGGCTCGGATTTCCCTCACTCTTAGAAAGCCTTCACTGGGGTAGCTAGGTGGTGCAATGGATAGAGCACTGGCCCTGGAGTCAGGAGTACCTGAGTTCAAATCCACCCTCAGATGCTTACTAGCTGTATGACCCTGGGCAAGTCACTTAACCCAATTGTTCTCCCACTACCCCAAATCCCTCACTTGGCCTTGCTAACCCCTCACGCTCATCTTATATGTCTCCTCACTTTCCACTATCAATCATTTAGTTATCTACACAAGACTTTCTTACCACTCCTCAAAACTTTCCAATCTGTTGTCTAATATCATTATACTACTTAAGCTCTTTCTTCAAATTTCCTATGATCTGGTGAAATCTGGTAACTTTTTCTCACTTCCCATGATTCCTTTTTATTTGTAATTTAAAAAAAATTTAAATACAAAATGAGAAAAGAAAAAAAAAACATATTAGCAGATACCCAGCAGACCATATGAGAGGACTCAATATAAAAAAATAAATGTTCATTTCAAGAAAACCTATATAATAGACACTACACATTGTTTTAAAGCTGCCCAGCTTTTCTTTGTTTCATTGTTGATTTTCTTTTGTATTCTGCTGTGAACTTCTTACTTTATTTTTCCCCTCCCCCCAAAGAAAGCACATACAGACACACATATATACACATATACATACACATATATACTTATAGTTAGATATCTATAAACATGCACATATATGCACATAAACACTCACGCACGTATCTGTAAGACCTCTGTAGTTATTTCCACCTGTCTTCTGCTTCTCTGAAGGTGGATAGCATCTTCCTTCAAAGGTCCAAGTCTTTCCATGTTTTTCTAAATCAACCAATTCCTGATTTCCTCCACCACAGCAATATTCCAACCTAATCACATCTTATCTGAGAGACTATGAAAGTTTTCCCCCCAATTTTCTGCATTTCTTCTATTCTTGGTTGCATAGGTTTTATTTACAACAAGGAAATTTTAATTTAAAATAATATAAATTATTCTTTTTTACACTTCGACAATGTTTTGTCTTATAATATAGTTTAAGTTTGGATACTGCTGAATATACTTCCTTTACATCTTTTTTTTCCTGGTTTCTTTGAAATTCCTTAGCTTTTGGTCTTCCAAATGAACTTTGTTATTTTTTCTAACCCAGTAAACTAAGTTTTTAGTAATTTAATTGGAATGACATTGAATAAATAGTTAGGTAAAACTGTAATTTTTGAAATTATATTGTCTATACCCATGAACAATAAATATGAATTCAATTATTTAAATCTGACTTTATTTGTATAAAAAGTTGTTTTTTTTTAATGTTTAAGTTCATATAGTTCCTGTGTCTGATTTGGCAGATATATGCTCAGGTATTTTATACTGTCTAGGTATTTTAAATGGTCTAAAACAATACTGAATACTATTGCTGACACATAATGTAGTTTCTCTGTTTTTCACTTTTGATTAAATCTACTTTAACTTAACTTTGTTCGAGATCATGATTACTATCTCTGCCTTTTTTTTAACATAACAAATCCTACTCCTGCCCTTTATTTTAATCTTTGTATGTACCTCTCTCATTTTTATAATGTTTCCTGAAAGCAACATATTTTTGAAATCAAATTTTTAATCTGCTATCCATTTTCATTTTATGGGTAAATGCATCCCATTCACATTCTATGTAACAATTACTTGCTGTGTATTTTCTATTTTCCTCCTTCCTATTTTTCCTCATTATCCTTCTCACCTCGTTGACCCTATTTCTCCTCACTCCTCTGCTTTACTTCTAACTGCTACTTTGCCCTCCTATTCCTTAACCTACCCACCCCTCCAAAACTCCCTTCCTTTTCATCTTCCCCTACCCTATCCCCTTGACCTCTTATTTCTTTATAAAGTTAGAAGATTTTTATACTATGTAAACATATACATACATGCATACTTACATACATACATACATGTGTATGTATGTGTAATTTCCCTCTTTAACCCATTCCCAATGAGAGTAAAATTTTCACTACCCACCCTCCTCCCTACTAGGTCTTCTGTATGAAGATTTCCTTTTATATATCATTTGTGCAATTACTTCTTTTTATTTCTCCCTACACAGTTTTATTTTTTAGAACCATCCCATCATACTCAGCTCAGTTCAAGCCTTTCTTTCAAATAACCCCCAAAATGATGACAATCATAAGAAGACTGCTAATATTTTCACATATATGATGTAAACAATTTGACCTTATTGAGTCCCTTATAATTGATCTTTAATGTTTACCTTGTATTTCTCCTGGATGTAATATGTTGAATTTTTCCTTAATTTCTGGAGTTTTTGTCACAAAATCTAAAAGTCTTTCCATTCATTAAATGTCTTTTTCTTCATTTGGTCTTGTGCTTAACTCTGCTGGGTAAATTACCCTTGGTGCATAACCCTACGTCTTTTGCTGTATGGAATAGAGTATTCCGAGACCTACCATCCTTTGACGTAGTGACCGCTAGGTGTTGTGTAATCCTTGTTGTAAATTCGTGAAATTTTAATTGTTTTTTTTTTCATTGTTTCCAATATTTTCTCCTTAACCTGGGAACTTTGAAACTTGACTATGATATTCCTGTAAGTTTTCCTCCTGGGATCTCTTTCAGGTGGTGATAGGTGGATTTTTTTCTATTTCTGCTTTGTCTTCTTGTTCTAAAACTTCAGGGTAATTTTCCTTGATAGCTTCTTGTAATATTGTATCAATTTTTTTAAATTGTTATTTTCAGGTAGTCTGACTATTCTTACATCATTTTTCCTCAATCTGTTCTCCAGATAAGTTGTTTTTCTGGTGAGATGTCTAACTTTCTCTTCTATTTTTTAATTTTGAGATTGTGTTATGATTCTTGGTGTCTTAGAATGCCATTAGCGTCCCCTTGTCCAATTCTAATTTTCAAGAAATTGTTTTCTTACTTAAGTTTTTGATTCTTTATTTCAAGTTGGTTGATTTCTTTTCATAATGTTCTTAATTTTCTTGGATTCCTCTTATTTTTTTTTTTAATTTTTCCTCAGTGTCTCTTGTTTGATTTTCAAAGTCCTTTTAAAGTTCTTCTAAGAACTTTTTTTGTGCTTGGGGCAATTTGACATTTCTCATTGAAAAAGGAGAAGCTTTTTAAATTTTAACTCCATTATCTTTCTTTGAATATGAACCCAGATCTTGTCTATCCCCATAGTAACTATTAATGGTTGGGTTCTTTCATCTTTGCTTACTCATTTTTATTCATTCATTCATTTAAGCAGCTATTAGTGTAATCAAGTTGTAGTCCGGAGGTATGAGGAATGATGCCCCAAGTTTCAGGGCCTTCTTGCTTTTATTTTCTGAAGTCTGTCTGGCATCCAATCTTGGGTTCTCCTCTCTACTGCTAAGCCACAGCTAGGATCCTTAGCCACACTGTCTGGAAAAGGATCTCACTCACTGTGGTCCTGCTGGTGACTGCAAACTACAGCTGTCCTCTCTGCTTTGGAACTGAAACCAGAGGCTGTGCTCTCATGTAAGAACCCACAGCCAACACAGTCATGGCCCCTTGCTACTGCACTCACCAGGTGTGTGATAGCTCCTTGTCCCTGCAGCCACAGGGATGCCCAGGATGTGTCTGGTCAGTACAGCTGTGCTTGGCATCTCTCACAATGGAAGATCCTTCAATCTTCTCTTACACAGCTGAAAGACCCTCACACTATCTGCAAAATGAAAGGTTCTAAGGCTGAGGCTGCTTCCCAACCCAACTGCCCCCAGGGCTTGTTGCTTATTAATTCTGTATAGTCAGCCTCAGGCTGAACCTCTGCCCCAAGAGGTCTGGTGTTTCCTGGTGTTTTCACAAATTGTCTTTGAAGGACAACTACTTATACCATGTTTATTTTTGCCACTCTAATGTCTCCCCTCTTCAAGTCATTCTTTACCTCATGAAATACTAAATAAGTGGGAAAAACTCTTTGGGTTGACTCATACAACTGTGAATTATAGTCTGAATAATAAGCATTCTTTAATCCCCTTGCATTTTATGATGTACATAGTTCATTGGTTGATCTATCTTGGAAAGGTACTCCACACAGAAAGAAAACGAGCTTGGCACAAAATTGAGAAAGAGAAGAATGGGTTAGATTGCCTTTTGGAAGTTGGGTAGTGCTTTTAATGAGCTCAACCTTCTCCTTGACAGAAAAGTTCATCTTAAAGCAATAGTTCTCTAGTGATATTATATGGTTGTGAGTCAGGGAATATCATCCATCATCTTCAAAGAATTAAAACCGAAGTTCACCAAAAGGGCAACAGAGAAGGACATATTTGTTGTAAGTAGACTGTAATACAATAATGCTGCCTTTCTTATAGAAGTCTTGGTTGGTACAAGATGTCATCAGAGAGATGTGTTACCAAAAAATAAGATGGCCTAGTCCTGTGATGAGAGTGAGAGATGAGTGATGAACAAACCAAGTGATCCCCTGATATCCATACAAGAGATCTAGAGGAAAGCATCTATTATGTTGTGTAAATTCCCCTGAAGGATCTGTGGGAGGACATGAACGGACATTTCACAGGGTAGAGAACATAGATGCATTATGATTTGCATTGTCAAAGGAAGTATGCCCATTGATGAGAGATGAAATTCCTCAAATTATAACTTGTGTCCTTATATTTTACTTGGAGAATGAACAACAAGCTCTATGCTGAATTCATCAACCCTGAGAGAAGACTATGAAAGCCTCATACTATTATTGTGTAACTATCAATATCTACTTTTGATTTGTCTACCTTTATTTTAAGGACTTCGTCACTATGACATTTGAGGTGTGTGTATGTGTGTGTGTGTGTGTGTGTGTATGTGTGCCATACGCATATGATTAATATTATTATTTCTCTATGGTGTTTTTAATAATAATGTAGCTTACTCATCTTTTCTCTTGACTTCATAAATTTTTATTGTTTCCTTATCTGATTCAACTCCTGCTTTTTTTAGGGTCGTCAGGAACACAGTAAATTTTGCTTTATTTTCTTTCATATGTACCTGTATAAATGCCTTTCTTATATGTAACAAATCATTGACTTCATTTTGTTATTCATTATCTATTCTTTTTAATTCTACCCAAGAATTTAAGTCTCTCCTATTTAGGGTAATTATTGTTAAGGTTGTACCTTTTCCCATTAACTACACATATGTGTATATATACATGTCTCAGTGTGCGCGTATGTGTGTGGTGGATCTGACCTGTATGTGATTCATTATTCTACCAGTTCAGATTAGAATTTGTTTATAGTCTTAGAGACTTGCCTGGGTCACTGAGCCAGTTTAAGGCTCTTCCACAGGGTCACAATGACAATACTTATAAGAAGTGCCAATTGGATCCAGGACTTCCTGACTCTGAATCTGGCTCTCTATCCATTATTCGATGCTGTGCGAATGTGCATAAAAAGGATAATTTTGCTTTCTTTTTTTAATCAGAACTTTGTTTCTGACATTTGTTTTGTGTTTTTGTTGCACAATCTGGTCTACTTCCCCTGACTTTCCTTCTCTCCTATTTTGTCCATTCCCAGGCTCCTTGGATTTACTTTTGTCACTCTCTTTCTCCTTTATTTGCTAGTTTAACACTTCATTATCACAGATTGGATGCAATGCCTAAATCTTTGTCCCAACCTCTTTCAGTTTTACATTTTAATGATATTAAATGGAATATTAAGCTCTTACTATATGCAAAGTACTGGATATACAAATAGAAAGAGTCTTTGCTTCCAAGGAGCTCACATTCAAATGGGAAAGAAAAGAAAGCTTCAGTGACCAGTCAGATACAAAAGGCTTATGGTCCTTACGGTGCAGATGGAAGGGCTTTTACTATCATTTTTACTGACAAAATTATATCTGTTTCCGATGTTGAAGCACTTTGACAGTGCCACAGATGTGGGGGACAAAAACTTTCTTTTCTGAGTCTTCAGCAGATGTGCCTCCTTCAGATTGAGTTCCTGGGATGCATCTTTGCAGGGTCTGCTTCCCAGGGTGATGGCTCTGGGCACTGGACTATAAGCATTGCGATTCCTCAGGCTCTTGGGATAACGTCCTGGTCTCTTTCCATCAGGGTCTGAGGAAATGAATTTGTAATGTCATATTCCAAGAACCATTACTTTCTTTCCACTGCTTGCTTATTTCCTATTTATACCTAGGATTCTCTAGACCTTAGTCTAATTTTGTTTGAAGTAGCAGAATATAGTAGGAAGCATTTTCAAACTCGGTTTTGAAAGTAAGAAAGGTGTCCAATCTAGACAAGAGAGTCATAGATTTAGACTGAAAGAGACTTCAGAGGTCTTCTAAACTCTTCCCATTTTACAATTAAAAATAAATTGAGGTCCTAGGAGATTAAGTGATTTGTCTTCCAGTTACTCCACCACTTCTTCCCCTGGACTGGGAGTTAGTACCAGGAAGTCTGACTTTATTTTATGTAAACTGACCTCCTGGTGTGCTCATTTCACCTCATATCTATAGTGCCAATGAGATACCTACAGCAGCAGTCATGGATGTGCAGGCATATTTCCAAGGTAAATTCACAAAATATAAATTCTCTTCCTCAAAGACAAAACCAAGATATTTATTCAGGTACCAGAAAGTCAGTTCCACCATGACAACAAAGTTTGTACACATTACCAATAGAGGGAGGACCACCATCCCAAAGCCTCCATCAGGTTTCCCCACAAACAAGCTCCCTTAAGCAAAATTCCACCCTCTCACATCCAGGCTAGCTGCTCTGCTCTGCCTGCTCTCTCTCAGCTCCATCTCACTCTCTTCCTGCTGCACCCTTACTGCTCCACCCATTCAGCAAGCTTCTCCCACCATTGGCTCCATGTGCCTCAGGCAGTGGGTGGATCAAAGCTAAAGCAGGTCACATGTATCTGTCAAGGGGCATTGCAATGCCCCAAAAAGATTTGTTGCAAAATTGGCCTCAGGTCCTCAGCACGTCTGAGGGCTTAATTTCATTTTGCTGCTCAACTGTTCTTTTCTTGCTAGTGATACCCAATTAATGATATTTGCTTCTCCTAAATCATGGAGTCGTTGTGGGGAAGGCATTTCTAAACTACTGAAGTGCTATATACATTTATATTGTATTATTAATACTGACATGCTTAACTTGTAGCCAGTGGATTTTTAATTTAATTTTAGGTACACTTAAAGTGAGGAGGACCCAGAGTACCACAAGTCAAAATGTTCTTTTCCAGAATGAATACTCCGTAAGGAAATGATGGGTAATGGAAAGCACCCCATCCATCTAGATTTGTTAGGTTGTTCTAGAAAATATTTTCAAGGTAAAAATGACCCTTTTCAGCTGAAATAGATCAGAGCAAATTTTAGTCATGGATGGATTGTCTCTTGTGTTATTGCATTAAAATGGTGAATTACAAAGATTTGCTCGTGATATATTACTGCTTTGGTTCATGAAATTCACACTTGCCATGAATACATAGATAATGGGAGTGAAGCCAATTTATAATCATGTCTCTCCTCCAAATAGGCCTATGTTCATCATTTTACACTAATAGGCTTGGTTAGTTCCAGAATTTGGCTGGGCATGTGATATTTGGAGCTCATTAACATTCTAACTCAATGAATTAACACAAGAAGAACATTTTTGTTGGAACACTGTTGAAAGACATTGTTGCCTTGACATGTGAGATGGAGAAGCTATAAAAAAATCTTTCTCTAATCTAATCCACGGGTACCCTGGTTACATTCTTGCTAAAAATCACATCTTTGTAAATCCAGTTAAAATACATTAGGATTTATTATACATCTTGTAAAGGATTCAGGCAGAGATGGTGTCAATTATGTAAATATTATCTGAAGTTAAGGCTTCAAAGTTAAAAACAGCACCTAATGGAGTACCTTTGCTATTGGAAAATGAGCTCTGATATTTTCCAGGACTCATTCTTACTCCAAGATGCTCTCCCACTTACAAAGAGTGTCAAACAGCCTTTTAGCAACCATCAAGAAATCTCTGGTTGTTTACATGAAAGTATTTCAAACCCTTCATCTGTTATAAATTGTATGTGGCAAGTCGGCACCGGGAGTATTTATACTCAATCTCTTTATCTGGCAAGATAAAAGGAATGTTTATAATTCCCCTGAAATATATTTGTTTTCATTGGGTTTAAGATTATGTTGTTTTCTCTCCAAAAAGAGCCTTTTTTTTTTTTTTTTTAAATCACAGTTCAACACATAGCAGAGGCAGTAAGTAGCACTGAGAGTTTGGGTGTGGTTTAGATCCTAAGGAGGGAGGCATCTGACAATTAGAAAGAGAGGAAGAGGAAGATGTGAAATGAATTGCTCTGCGTTCGTTGTTATTCACTTCTTTTCAGTCACATCCAGCTCTTCATGACCCTATTTGAGGTTTCCTTGGCAAAGGTACCCGAGTGGTTTGCCATTTCCTTCTCCAGTTCATTTTTACAGATGAGGAAACCAAGGCAAACAAGATTAAGCGAATTGCCCAAGGTAACACAGCTAGTAAGTGTCTGAGGCCAGATGTGACCTCATAAAAAGGTCTTCCTGATTACAGGGCCAGTGTTCCAGCCACTGTGCCACCTTGCTGCCCCTGCTGTGTGTATGCGAAGTATGTGAAAAACCATGATTTTTCTTTTTCATTTTTTCTTGTGAAATTAATAATCCTCAACAAACATAAACGTTCCAATACACCAGATAGGAAGACAAAAAGAATTCTATATGGAACAATGAATTGTGATTGCATATAGTTTTTTTTAAATGTATGTTTGTTTCTGTTTCTTTCTAAACTTGTAGTTTTTTCTCTTTGTTTTTTTCATTTTTCGTTTTGCTGATATATTTCTTCCCCTCCTGCACCCCAGCCCTGCCGCCCACATCAACACCAATTTTCACTAATTCAACCTTTGCTTCCAATTCAGCCTTCCCCAGTGAAAAATAAATATGATTAAGAACAATGAACCAACACATTGGTCATGTCTGAAACTGTATGTATTACCTTGCATCTCTGACCCATCATCTTTCTACCAAGAGGAAGGAGGAACGTTTGTTACAGTCTTTCAAAGTTTTCATTGGTTAGTGCATTAATGAAAGTTAAATGTTTTAAAATTGCTTTCCCTGATTGTGGTTATCCTGAAAACTGTTTTCTTTTTGCTCATTATTCTTTGTGCTGCACTTTATGCTATTATTTCTAAGTTTGTTTGACCTTTTCATATTCATCATTTCCAGAATTGTTGAACCAATTTGCATCTCTAAGAACAATGTGCCAATGTGCTTGTCCTCCTGCAGACCTATCCTCCAACATTTCTCATTTAAATTTTGTCATTAAAATAATTCATGGCATAGATGACAAAAAGATCCCCTTAACTTTTGTACCTCTAGATGAATTTTGTCATCATTTTCTCTAATTCTAAAAAGTAATCCTTTGGAATTTTTTTAAGCATACCTTTAAATCTACAAGTTAATTACATTTTAATTATATTGGCATTGCCTAACCATGAATAATTACCGTCTTCCAATTATTTGTCTTTATTTCTATAAAGAATATATTAGTTGTATTTATATAACCACAGATTATGTCTTGGTAGGTTGACTCCCCAGATATTTTTATATATGTCATGGTTATATTGAAGGGATATGTGTATATATATATATATATATATGGATATAGATATATGTGTATGTTATATTATATTATATTAATTATATTACATTATATTATATTTTATTACATATATAATATAAATACAGCTCTAATATATTCTTATTTTCCCATTCTCTTTTTTTCTCTTAAAATTAAGCAAAATTACATCCAGGTCCTAAATATCTTTCTTTGTTTCCTCCTTAATCTTTGAAAAATGGGATTCTAAAGGATAATGCCCTCTTCTTCTATCTATATATAAACACTTGATAATTATTCAGACTTTTCAAGCTGCTCAAAATTGTTCACCTTTCCATGATTTAAAGTTTCTATTAAGCTTTAGTTTTGTCAAGAAGAATGCTTAGAAAGGAATCTGTTTTACTAGAAGTTGATTTTCCAAGTTAGATTATGTTCCATTTTATAGGATTAAGTTATTATTCTAGGTGGTAAGGTTTTTCTATTGTCTTTTAGTATATCATAAACCAAGCTTTCCTTTCCTTATTAATGCTTGTTAAAAGATCTCATGTGATCCTGTCTATGATTCCTTTGTACTTGATCTCTTTTTTTTCCTGGCTGTCTTGCAGTATTTTCTCCTTAATCTAGAAGCTCTAGAGTTTGACAATTACACTTGGCATTTCCATCAGTTGGTTAACTGTGAGTTTTTTTTCTCACTTTACCCTCAGATTCCAATAGTTCTATGTAGTTTTATGATTTCTTGAAAAGTGATATCCAGGTTTATTTGTGTGATCATGAACCTCAGGGATTGTCAAATTGTCTTCTTAAATTATATCTCATTATCTTCTTTTTCATGTCAATTATTTTTGGTAGCATGTACTTTATGTTCTTTTTTTAAAAAGTCTTTTGACTTAATTCTAATATTTCTTGTGTCATTAAATTTTTGAGTCATGTTGGTTCATTCTATTTTTAAAATATCTTCTGTCTAGGTAATGTTTTCAACTTTCTTTTCTAAGCTATTTGTTGTCATTTCAGATGCTCAAATTTTATTCTTTGTCTTTTGTTTTAACTTCTTCCTTTTTCTTTTCTTTTCTTTTTCATTTCTTTCATCCACTCTTGGAGTCCTTATAGTTAATCAAATCTTTTTTTTTTCTGAGTTTTTACGTGTAAATATTGCAGAATTATTTCCTTTTGTATCAAATTCTATCTTGTGGTTAGCTTAGCCTATAATAATTCATCATTGTATTAGGAGATATCTTCTGCCTACTTATGTCTTCTACTTCCCTGCTAATAGTGTTGGGCAAAGGTACCTCTCCTTTATAGTTTTTTCAAGTTTCTCTTGGCTTTTTTTTGGTGGTAGCAGAGAATTGGAAAATAAATATGGTATAATTATAACTATAATGGAATATCATTATTCCATAATTATAAATTATGATATAATGATAGATGTAATGCAATATAATTGAATTATGAGAAATGATGAAAGGAATGATTTCAAAGAAATCTGGGAAAATTTGTATAAACTGATATAAAATGAAGTGAGTAGAATAAGAAGAACAATTTGCATAATAACAGCATCACAAAGATAAATAATTGTAATAGCTAGAATTTTATATAGAACTTTAAGGTTCACAAAACCCTTTGCATGCATTTTCTCATTTGATTTTCATAAAAACCCTTTAAAACAGATACTATTATTACCCTCATTTTATACATGAAAAAAACTGAGGCACAGAGAGATTAAGTGGCTTGACTAGGGAGAAACAGCTAGTCAGTGTCTGAAGAAGAATTTGAATTCAAGTCTTTTTGCGTTTAAATCCAACTATACACTATAGGAGATGGGGATGGGGAAGGGAATGTACCTTTACATATATAATGTCTTCTCTGTCAGCACTGTTAAGTGCTTTTACAAAAATTATCTTATTTGATCCTCACAACAACCTGTGAAATGGGTGCTACAATTTTCTACATTTTACAGTTAGGGAAACTGAGGCAGAGGATTCCCATAGGCAGTAAATGTCTGAGGCCAGATTTTAATTTATATCTTCCTGGCTGCATATGTAGAGTCCAATACACTGAGTCTCCAACTAGCACTATGCCATCTAGGTGACTGGATTTAGGCATAAGGGGGCACTTTTGTTGACCGCCCCCCTCCCAGTTCAGGTGTCTGAAAACTATACCGTATGGGCCAAATCTGGCTTGCTACCCATTTTTTGTATGACTCATGGGCTAACCTCTGGTGAAAAATCAAAAAGGAGTAGCAGGAGTAGGTAGAAATGACTGACAGGAAGAGAAAAACTTGGCCACCATCCTTTACTTTCTGCTACTAACTTTAGCTCCCGGGAAATGAAAAGGCTATATGGCAGAGTAGCAACTAGTGACATCTGATGAGAGGAGCTGGATACAAGCATTGAAGAAAATGAACAACAGATATCAGAAGGGTCAGAAGTCAAAAGAGTCGGATACTTGTAAGGAATAAGCCCCAGATGCACTTTGCTGTATCACTAGCCAAGGCAGGACTGGAAATCCCTGAAATTATTTTCTATAAGCTCTTCTATGAGTCCTGCTAGTTTTCCCTCACTTTTTAGTAAACCTGGCTATGTTTTGAGTCTTGGAAGCTTGTGTTATTGAAAGGGGAATTGATGACCACAGCTCTGGGGAGTACTGGCCAGCACTGAGATTCCTAGTTCACCTGTGCAGGAGCAATAAGCCAAAGAAGCAGGAGATCCTTTAAAGTATACTTTGTACAAGGAGGGAATCTTTTTCATAAAAATTTAATAAAAAATATTTTAGAGATTGATGATCATCTCCTGATATGATCCTGCTTTTTACACATTGAGCTCTCCTTGGATGTTTAAAATAGCATTTTGATTAAACAAAATTCCATTTGTTCTAAAGTTTTCAGTTATTCAATAAAAATTTGTTAAATACCTATGATGTACCAGACACTGTGCTAAGATTTGGGATACAAAGAAAAACAAAAGTCCCTGCCTTCAAGGAGTTCACAGTCTAATGGGGGAGATAGCGTGCAAACCACTATGTATCCTGTGGATAGGACAAGTTGGAAATAATCAACAGAGGAAAGACAGTCAAATTAAGGGGAAAGGAAAGGATTCCTATAGAAAATACAGATTTATTGCCAAAAGTAAGTCATACCTTTTTAAAAATGTACAATACTACATCTAAGTCAAATATCAATTTTATGTATATTTTAGAAGTTTTATTGCTTTGACAATAGAAAGAAATTTCGTTGAACCATCATATGAAATCTTTCAATACTCAGTAGTTTGATTTGGGAACCTTTGAGATGCTGTTCAAGTTTACAGAAGTCATTTGTAAAGATAGAATGGTCAGAGGAGCCAAATTTAGAGGGGCCATGTCTTAAAGGATGCAGTCGTTGTGTGGTTCAAAGAGACAGTATAGATAATCTCTAACCTTTTCTTCCCTTTACCTTCTCCAAGGGAGATTTTCATTTCTATTAGGAGGGGAAGCAGGAGGCTGGGGCCAGAGGTTGCTACTTTGCTCTCCCAGAGAGAAAGAGTGTACCAGGCTAGAATTTTATCTGTCTACTCCTTTAAATGTTCTTTTAGGGGATATAATTGGGTTCCATCTAACTTTTGATCGCTTTGTAGGCATCTCCCAATCTCTGTATCCATGGCTTGGTCCCTTTCCTACCTCATGCTAGTTCTACAATGAGAACACATAGCAAATAGCAAATAAATCCATTTCTTCAAATCATTATCAGAACAGAAATCAGTGGAGGTATACATAGGAGAATACCAGCCAATACAGAGTGAAGGAGCTCTCCCATCAGGAGTGAGTTAACTCAGTTTAAACAAGAGCATGTCCAGAATCTCAACCAAAGGGTAATTCCCCGAAGTCTCTACAGTAGCAGCCTGGGGATAAGGATGTGATTGAGACTGCCAGCTCCTTTTATGTCTTCCCAGAGTCCTTCCCTTCAACCACTTGAAGAGAGGTTGGCCTATACCATCTTCCCTTTTGAAGCTGGAAGCCATCTTGGCTCTGTGCTTGAAGAATACTCTTGCCTGGGGAGTACTGAAAGATCTCCCACATGAAGAGTCCCTACAGGGGAACTGATTGAGAACTGCAATTCTCATCCCTCACCAACTCCACCCTGCCCCTCATGCACGGCAGGGCTTTCATCTCCACCAATAAGGAGAGTCCTACGCCAATGGTCTTGGGACAGTGGTTACACATACAGTCTAGAACAACTCCTCTTAGCCTTGGAATTATAATCGGATCTGGGTTCAAGTTCTAGCCCTAACCTAGGAGCAGCACAGCAAAGTTAGCAGAACACTAAGTTTGAGGTCTGACCACCCAGATTTGAATTCTAGTTCTTCTACTTGTGTGACCTTAGGCAGGTCACCTTCTTCTCTCTAGTTCTCAGTTTTTTCACTTGTAAAATGAAGGGTTAGGATAGAATCTAGCTAGAATGCTAGCCTGAGTGCAGCCTTTTGACCCAATCCAAGTTCTACAGAACAAATTCTTTTATTAAGGGGATTTGTTCTGTGTCATTTGGATTCAGTCAAAGGTCTGCACTTGAGGACCTAGAGGGTCACATGTAGCCTCAAGGCTGCAGGTTCTCCACCCTTGGGCTAGATAGAAGGATGAAGTCCCCTTTCAACATGTAATCTTATGAAAGTTATGAAATCTATTGTTTCTCCTGAAACAAGCCTGACTTCTGAGTTTCCTCAGCTATAAAATAGCAATAATGATACCTTTATCAGCTAACTCAATCCCTCAAGAAACACTTGTTAAACAGCTACTCTGCTCTAGGTATTTATGGGTTTTTGGATTTTAAATGGATTTATGATCTCATTGATTTGGGAATTCTCTCCTATGATGTAGAGCACAATCCATCCATGCCTTCCCATCCTGCTCTACCCTCACCTGTGTCAATGAAAGAGTTTGCCACAGGGACTTCATCCAACATATCATAGACCTTCATTTTCTCCTGAAATATACAGGGCATTACTGAGGCACTCTGACCATCCATTTGTCATCCCATCCTTGCATTGCATGACCAACCTATCTTCTTTTTTCTGTTAAACACTTTGTGGGGGCACCCTCAGCTCCTGTTCTTCTACAGATATCCTTAAGGGTTGGCTATATGTTTCAGACTGCTCACATTCATCATGAATCATTATATCCCCTTCAGGATGGTGCTCATCTTTAGATGCCATGTTGAAATACAAAAATTCCTGTTTGGGAGATAAAATGATAAGAAATGGAAATAGTCACTTAAGAACCTTGTATTCTAGTGACAGAAAACAACACCTGCATATATAATTAAATACAAAATATAAAAAGTTAATTGAGGAAGAAAAATGTTTTTTTTTTTTAACTGAAAATGGCACCATATACTTAGGGCTATTTTTTTCAACCATAATTTTAAAAAATCTGAATTGTAAATGCTTTCCATTTTACTTTGAAGCTACCTCATAGTTACTATACCAAAAGCAGAATGAAACTGTAATAATTACGATTCCTTAAGGTGAGACCTCCAGCTTTTGAAGCAGACTAGGCTTCAGGGACTAACAGCTTTAACCTCTAATAACACCAAAGAAAGGAAAAAAATGACTACAATAAGAAGGCAACCTTTCATCCCAGCTGCCTCTTAGCTCACAGTGCTGAAAAGAGTTGCTCTAATTATCTATTCTCTGGCTTCCTCTTAGCAGGAAGATTTTCCGGATTTTAATGTGGCTCCTTTCTTTACTCACTATTCTGTAGAAAAATCCACTTCTTTTAAACAGACAATTAGCTAGCTAATCAACTGTTGCAGCCCCTGCTGCATTCGCAGATGACTGTGCTATTTTATTCAAGGGAAATGAGCAGCAGAGTGAGGTGAAAAACCCAGGCCCTGAGCCAAAATTGTCCTGAGTCTTTCCAGTTTACCGCACCTTCCCACTTCCTAGGATAACTTCAAGAATCCTTTCCCACAACTGGGAATACTCCAGTGTCAGAATGGTAGGATTCAAGATTTAAAACTGGAAGGGACTTCAGAGACGATCCAGCTCCATCCTTTTCTCTTACACATATGGAAACTGAGGGTCAGGTTGCTTAAGTAGGTCATGCAGGCCAAGGTCACATAGGTATTGCCAGAGATGGGATTTTAACCTAGGTCTTCAGAATCAGAACCACAGTCATTTATTTTTACGTTGTATTGTGTTCCTGGGACCCCTTCACCCTTTTACCACCTCCTTCCAATTTAGACCACATTTCTTTTGAGCCCATCTCTCCCCACTCCTAAATGAGGGGGCTATGTGTAGAATTTAAGCCTCATAGATTTGGCAAATAGAAAAAGAAAGTGGAGAATATTATCAGGGCTACTTTTGGGAAAATCAAAGAGGAGGGAGAGAAGCATAAGGACAAAACACATTAAGTAAGGCACTTCTCTCCTCTCCTCCCCATCTGACAGCAGGCGCAGCAGATGTGTATTCTCTTAAGGCAGAAAGGGTGAAGATAAATGCCATTTATCTGATTCAGCTCTCTGGGAACAACCACTAAAGGTTTGTTAAGTGGGTTGGTTTGAGGCTTCTCCAACCTTTCTGGGTCTGCTTATTGATCAAGATAGGGTGTGTGGCAGCCAGCCTCATTGAGGATCCACATTGGAAATGCCTGGGAGGCCAAATCCTCTGACCGCAGAGGACAGTTCTTTATAGAAATGGTGCCAAGGAATCTGAAAAGCCACTGAAACCACCCTTGGGGGAGAGGCCACAGTGGAACAGAGGAGTCACTTTGGATGTGAGGGGGGAGCTGTGGCTGTTACTTCAGAGGAATTCTTTATTTGAAGCTACAATATGGCCCCCCTCCTTTATGGCATGTGGTTTGGAGGAGAATTAGGAGAAGAAGGTTTTGTTTGGCCTTGATTTCTCTGATGGTGTTTGTACATAAAGGCATATATTGAATTTGGAGGAAGAGGTAGAAAACCTGGGATTTCATCTGTATAGAGATCATCCTTGTGAGGGAACTCCCTCTGCCAATGCAGCTTAGAAACTACAGTTATTCCTTCCACATTGTGACTTTCCCCACTGAGGTTTCAATATATTGTGGATTAGAATAGGAAATTAAATGGGAATTTTTTGGGAGTTTTACGGAAGCTGCTGCCGACACACAAAGGCCAGCAGATGACACAGAAAAAAATGAGCAACTCAGAAATGCATAAAATACATGTATGGTATTGTACCATATCAACATATTTTATCTTTTAATACTATAATAATTCAGATTTTTTCTCTGGTATGAAGGGAGAGCCAAAAATTTTACATGGATTTTCCAGATCATGGGGTCTCCACACTCCTAAACCCCTTGGTGTGGAAGGCATAATTGCATTGTGTAACTTGGAGTCTTACAGCATTTCCTGGGGAAAATCAGAGGTTAAGTGACTTGCCTAAGATCACTTGGTCAGTATTTGTCAGAACAGAGATTTGAACTCAGGACTCTCTGACTCCAAGGCAAGGCCAGCTCTCTATCCAGTATTGTAGGTCATATCTAATACTGAACATCACATTTAGAACTGGCTAGAGCCCCTATATTTTTCCTACAAAGATTACTGGCATTGACAAGATTGAGGGGGGAAATCTTTGTTCTTCCTCCCTTCCATTTAAAGCTCTAGCTGTTTGGAAGCACTTTGCTGTTTGGGTCTCTACCTCCTGCCTCACCAACACTTCAGTTTCCAGGTACCTGTGTGAAGCATGCTATCTCCAATCTCGTTCCAGGCTGAGCGATCTGTCTGGTCTTCTTTCCCAGCATTCCATACCAATGTCAAATATGAGTCAGTAGTGCTAAAAAAGAGCTAAATAGCTAAAAAAGCTAGTGGGAGCTTAAGCTGAATTAGGAGAGCCATCGCTTCCAGGAATAAAGAAATGACTGTTCCTCTTTATTTTGCCCTGTTCCTGAAGAAAAGACTCGATCCAACAAGCATTAGCTGGGGGCTCTTGTGCTAGGCATTGGGGGGTATAAATATCAAAGTCTAAAATGATCTCTGTGCTCAAGGAGGTCATTATCCAGTGTAGAGAGAACAAGCACATATATAAGTATGTGCAGAATAATTATAAAGAGAATAAATATGAGGTGGAGGTGGGATTAGCACTTAGGATCAGGAAAGGCTTCCCATAGAGGCAGTGCTTGAACTGGAACTTGAAGGAAAGAAGGAAGTCTAAGAGTCTGGAAAGAAGGAGCAGGAGCATTCTATGCGTGGAGAATTTCTATTGCAAAGGCCCAGGGAAGGGAAATGGAGTACCATGTGTGAGGAAAAGACAGAAGGCCAATCTAGCTGGATTCCAGAGGACTACTATAAATAGCTAACATTTATATAGCACTTTAGAGTCTGCAAAACAAATATCTCATTTTATTCTCACAGTAATCCTGGGATGGAAGTGGTATTATTGACTACACATTGCAGATGAGGAAACTGAGGCAAGCAGAAATTAAATGTCTTGCCCAGTGTCACACAGCTAAGAAATACCTGAGGCAAAATTTGATCTCATGTCTTCTCTCCGGTGTTATAACCATTGTACCATCTAGCTGCCTAGTACTGAAGGGAGAATAATTTCCAGTAAGACTGGAAATAGGTTGTGAATAGCTAAGCATAAGGGCTACTATTTTATCCTAGGGGGAATGGGGAACCACTGGAGTTTTTGAGTAAGGAAATGAAATAGATCTGAATTTAAGGAAAATCACTTTGGCAGTTGTGTAGAGGATAGACTGGTCTGGAGAGAGAATTAATGCAGGGAGACCAATTAGAAGACTGTTGGAATAACCTTATTATTGTGTTCATCCTTCATTGCTGAAGAAGACCATGCCATCAGAGAAATAATGACATGACTTATACTTGACGTTGCTTTGAGTGAGGGAGGGCTGTGCACATCACCAGCCTCACTTCTCCTCCAGAGCCATCTGAATCCAGTGACCTGATATTCATCAGGATGACTAGAGATGCCCTAGGATGCAATGGGAGACCTTGGGCCCTTCAGGCTAAGGTCTTTGCAGGTACTCACTTAGGGTGAGGTAATGCCCATTCATTGAATAGGCCTGTTTAAGAAGTAGCCAGGGCATGGCCCCTTTAATGAGGTCAAGAAAAACAAAGACATCAGGCTGGGAGGGAAGCAGCAACAGTCATTATTGATAATCACTGTAAAGCCAGGAGGGTCCAGAGGAGCCCATTGGCATCCCAGCCTCAGAGGGCAGGAGGTTTAAGGTTTTGGGAAAGGACAGGACAGGAATAACCCAGGTGAGAGGGAAGACAGCAACTAAAGAACCAGCTGTGTGAACAGACAGAAAAAATGATGTCCTGAAGGACAGATGTGATCCCTGGTGAGCTGGTTGAGCCACATGAGGATTGTCAACGTCAGCGTTTACACCTCAGCAATGAGCAAAGGCTACCAATCAAGGTGTAATGTATTGTTTTGTTGATTGCTGAGACTTGAAGTGATGGAGAAAATGCAAATAATGCTTAATAATAAACTTAAAAATATGTCCTGAATACCTCCCTTCCCACCCTGAAAGTTAATTGTTAAACATCTACCAACACATTCTTAGATGTCAGAGGTAAAAATGGCACAGTTTGGCAACAGATAGGATTTATGGTGGGAATGAGAGTGAGAAGTCGAAGATGACATTGAGGTTAGCAGCCAGAGAGACTGGAAGAATCATAGTGCCTTAGACAGAAGTAGGGAACTTTGGAAGTGAGGGGATTTGGGGGAAAAGATTTTAAGCTTTGTTTTCAAGAAAGTCATGAGACTGAAATTCGGAGGAGAGACTACTGATCCTGGGTATCTAGATATGAAAGTCATCCAGATCAATATGTTAATTAAATTCATGAAAACTGATGAGGAGAGAGAGAGAGAGGAAGAGAGAGAGAGAGGGAGAGAGAGAGAGAGAGAGAGAGAGAGAGAGAGAGAGAGAGAGAGAGAGAGAGAGACAGAGAGAGAGACAGAGAGAAAGAGAGAGAGGGAAAGAGAGAGAGAGAGAGAGAGAGAGAGAGAGAGAGAGAGAGAGAGAGAGAGAGAGAGAGAGAGAGAGAGAGAGAAGAAGGGAAGGAGGAGGAGAGAGAGATTGAGAGAAAAGGGTCCATAGAGAGTTTTGAGGAAACCCACAATTAGGGGGCATCTTACATCCCTAATAATATGATAGCAAAAAAAATCTTAGGAGGGGTGGTCAGTCAGGTCAGAGGAACCAGGAGAGAGTGGTGTAGCACAGAAATATGGGTTCATATCTTAGTTCTAGTTGTGTAACTATAGACCAGTTACTTCTCTGAATGTCAGGTGGCACAGTATATAGAGTGGAGTCAGAAAGACCTGAGTTCAAGTTTAGCTTCAGATACTTACCAGTTATAGTGTGACCTCAGTTTTCTCAACAATAAAATAGGATAACATCACCTACTTTGAAGGGTTGTTATGAAGATGAAAATGAAATGAGATAATATTTGTAAATATTTATAAATATTTGTAAATATTTGTATTTGTAAAGAACTCAGCACAGTGTCTGGCACATAGAAGATACTATATTAATGCTTATCCCCCCCATCTGTGAATATGTGAATACATGTGAATAATACACGTACTTACTTATCTACCTATCAGAATATTTTTGTAAGAAGCAAGGACTTCATAAATCTTCCAATATTATATGAAAATGAATGACTAATAGTAGTAATACATATGGAAGTCCATATAGATATTTCTATTTTTCTAAAACACAGCTTTCACTACATGATTATCCCACTTAAAAATCTTTGGTGACTTCCTATTGCCTTTAGGATAAAAAGAATCCTTAGCCTGGCATTTAAAGTTCTTCAAAACCAGATTCCCACCTCCCTTTCTAGGCTTGTTTACTCTTATTTCCTTTCCCAAATTCTCTCTTCCAGGCAAACTGGATCTTGACTAACAGTTCCCTCTTTGTGTCATTACTTTGTGTCATTTGTCTCCATGCCTTTGTACAGACTGACCCTTGTGTCTGAAATGTCCTCCCCCATCACCTCCACTTCTTAAAAATCTCTTAGGTGCCATTAAACACAGCAAAGGTGCCACTCCTACGGCCTTCCTTTTTTGATCTAGACTCTGACCATATCCATTGTTTATACCCCTTCCCTCTTGAAATTACATGAATATGTACTTTTTTGCATACATATTTTGTTTCTCCAGAAAGATATTAGTTTCTCTGGAGAGCAGAAGCAGTTTCATTTGACTTTGGACCCCCTAGTACTTAGCTCAATGCTTTGCATACAAGAGCCACTAAATGCATTTGTTGAATTTAATTAATTCATGGAGAAAGCACTAGATTTAGTCACAGAATCTGAGAATTGGAAGGGAACTCAGTGGCCATCTAACATAACCTATATGTGAAAAGAATTCCCACTGTAAACCTCTCGCCATGGGTGTGATGTACGGAGTTCAAATCCCTGTTACCCACGTTATGGCCCACAATGTTACCAAGTTATTACCCAAATAACTTGTTACCCAAGTTATTAAAAAAAAAGTAGCTAGGGGGTGTTGTGGATAGCATGTCAGACGTGAAGTCAGGAAAACCAGAGTTCAAATCCTAATTCAACTACTTATTAACTCAACTCAGTTCACTCACCTATAAAATGAAGATATAATAACGACTATCTATCTCACTGGGTTGTTGTCAGGATTGAATGAGATATGTAAGAGTACCTCGCAAATCTTTTTTTCCCCCCAAATTTATTAATTTATTTTCAATTTTCGACAATCACTTCTATAAATTCCATATCTCCCCTGCTTCCAACGACATGCAATCTTATATGGATTTGACACATACATTCCTATTAAACACATTTTCACGTCAGTCATGTTACATAGTAGAATTGAAACTAATGCGGGAAACCATGACACACAACACACAACACAGGAGAAAATAGTTGCTTCATTCTGTGTTCCAACTCCATAGGTTTTTCCCTGGATGTGGATGGCATTTTGCATGATGAGTCCTTTGGAAATGTTCAATGTCCTTATATTGTTATGAGAGGCTAAGTCTATCAAAAACAGTCTTCACATACCGTGACTGTTACTCTGTATAGTGTTCTCCTGGTTCTGCTCACTTCATACTTTGCAAATCTTAGAGCAATGTATAAATGTTAGTTATGGTTATTATGGCTAACAACCTTTTTGGGCCTCAGTTTCCTCAGCTGAAAAATGAACAAATTCCATTGCTTAAATGCTAAACATCAAAATTTTGTTGCAGAAAAAAAACAATTAAGTAGGAAGGTTATTTCATCCTCCATTTGAATTTCATTAATTACATTAATGGACTTTCTAAGTGTTGGATATCATGAGTTAAAACATCTAATGATACTGCCCTTGAATTGAAGAACCGAGGCTGTTCTTCATTTCGTATAGAAAATACATGAATGTGTTTTCACTGAGGCTGAAAACTACCTATTTCTCAATTTTTTCTGTTATTTGAGTATTTGCTTCTTAATAATAGGATTTGGGGACTAAAAGAAGAGGGTGCAACTGTTGGCATGCTTTAATTTTTGCTGCTTTTGAAGTAGCAAATATTCATTGACTTGAGGGTGAATTGTTTTTTTTTTCTTTATTCCTTTGAAGAAAACAGAGTGTATGAGTGGGTGCTGACAATTTCTCTCCTTGACAAGTGCTTTTAAGAAGAATATTTCAAAATGTAAAATACAAAGCAAAATTCCAGGAAGAGCAATCTGCAGTCTGGCTTTCACTGGTTGGTGGTGATCTGTACTTTGCTTGAAAATCTTCCCTATGCACAGAAAAAAGAAATTTTTTTCTCATGACTCTCTGTGCTTTTGACTATTAGTATTGAGAAGCTATCTATGAAGAACCTATGTTATGTTTTAATTTTAAGTTCCTGAGTTTTTGTAAAGGTATGGTTATCTTAAAGAACTCTTAAAGAAGGCAGTTTTAAAGTAATCTGGTATGTGTTTAAATATTGCTAAGGGAACATTTAAAGTACTACTTTTGAAATCGAGTGATCTTTGGCTTTGAGAGGCAATGAACTTGGGAGATGGAAATAAATCTTTTGATGGTTGAACCTCAGAGATCATTTAGGCTGGCCCCCCCTTATTTGATGAATAAAAACATTGAGACTCAGAGGGATAAAATCACTTAGGCAAAAGTGGCAAAATGACGGAAGACTTAGATAGCAGTATGGTGCAATATGTAGAGCACTGGATTTGGAATCAGGGAGACTTGAATTTGAATCCTGCCTCTAACAGCTATCTGAGTGCCTAGAGGCAAGTCATGTGACCTCTCTGGGCCTGTTTCCTCATCAGTAAAATGGAATATTTGGATACTAGAGTTTCTTCTATCTCTAGATCTGTGATCTAATGAGTAAGAACCCAAGTCTTTTATTATTACAATTGAGGGGCTCAGTGTCTTCCTGTAAACCTTCCTCAATCCCTGCCACTCTGCCCTGGATAAGTATAACTAATTCAAAGCCCCTTTTGTAAGAAGATAGTTCTATTCAGACCTAGGGGATAGAGCCAGAGTTAAAATAAGCACTAATTGAAAATGCATGACATTGAGTAAGATTACTAATCATACTCAGGTCTTTATATTTCTTTAACTATTGCTCTAAATTCCATTTCATTTCTAAAGACAGTATTTGATAATACTTCTTGATCCCTTTACTTGACTATTTTATTATTAAAACAAATCATGGCTAAGAGTGATAAATCCAGTTCATTAGCTATCCTTTTGAAGGGCAAGACTTTTTGAGCTACAAAGCTGTAAGCACTATCTTAGACAAATCATTTAATTTCTTCGGGTCTCAGTTTCCTCGTTTACAAAATGACTATTCTGACAGAATGACCTCTAAAGACCCTTGAGTTTTGTGCTTACAATTTTATGATCTATGACCATAAGAGAGCATTCTTTGGTAATAACACATAATTCCAGTCAATGCACTAAGAATAAATAGCTTCCCAGGAACTAGCCTTATGAGAAGAAGTTTGGTGTAATGGATCGAGAGCTGGCCCTGAAGTCAAGAGGGCTGAAATTCAAGTTTGGTCCCAAATATATGCTAGCTGTGTGACCCTAAGCAAATTACTCTCTCAGTGTTCTGTGAAACTTTTTAAGACTATAAATTGCAGAGAAAGCACCAATCTGCATTGGTAGAGAGCATTTCCTCTCCTGGGAATTTTTTATATCAGTGAAATTCTTCCTATCCTTAATCCTTGGTCATGAAAAACACTACACAGTATCTCAAAGGAAGTTATTAAAATTTCTCAATCTACTTTCCTGTTCCTATTTAACTCTGGGCCTAGTTCATCGTCCACCCTGGTATCTACATAGCTATCTACGTTAGTGGTCCAGCTCTTTAGCTTGGCCATCCACCTGCACATCATAGTGCAAAAAAGGAATTTTTCTTCTTCCTGCTTTACTCCCTCCCTCCAAGTTCAACTCTTTTGAATGATTTATTGATACTACTTAGAGGGCTGTGCAATGTTTGGGAATTTGATATAATAAGCACAATGTTACCTATAGACAAGTACATTTCTGGTATCTCCTTTGTCCATTAGAAATCTTTGAAATATAACATCAAAAATGAACTTATAAAGTGATGGCAAATATCAAACTGCCAATAGGGAAAAGGTTGGCTTTTTCAGTTAGGACAATTTCTCAAAAAGTATCAATACTCTGAGGGATAGAGATTGAGTTAGAGAAAATAATCTTCTGATTATCAATCAAATGAAGCATGTAAGAGGGAGATGCATGCTCCCCAAAGATATTTGACACCATTTAGTCTTCACCTCAGTAGAAAGCTCCTGGAAGAGAAATAATTTTTAAAACTTTAAAAATTTATTTGTATTTCTAGCACCTAGCATGGTACCTTCTTACACAGTGGGAACTTAAATGTTTTTTGAATTATACTGTTTATTGGATGGAAAATGTTCAGTACAGAATTGCAATGGGGGAGTGATTCTCTATAGATAGAGAAGTCCTCTTAAGATGCACATTTGCAGAAAGAAGAGTAACCCACAAGGGTCCATCACTCTGGGGCATAAGTTAGCTACCCCAGTTTCTAGATACTTTGAATTTTATAATGCTCTCTAAACCTTAGTTCACGAGCCCCTACCAATGTAGTTTACTTTTCCCTGTTATTGCATTTAGTTTACAATAAAAACATTATAAATAGAACTGCAAATAGTGTAACTGCTATACTTTCTTCCATAAATCTTGAACTTATTCTCCCCAAAATACATACATACTCAGGGGAAAGAGTAGAACTTTCTAGGGATCAAGTGTGGGGCATCCACAAATAAAACACATGTCTAAGACACCTATATAATCACACACACATATATACATACACACATATATATTTGTGTATATATGTATATATATGTATATATTTAGAGGGGAGAGAACATAGTGGTTAGGGCACACATGTAGGGACAACTGATGACTGACGACCAATACTGATACTGGAAAGCTGCTGATGTCTTTTCCTGCCGTTTTCTGCAGAGCTAATCCTCACTACCTGTTGCTCTTGACTGCTTCCTGATACTTTTCCAGGTGTACCTATAGATTTTGCACTATTCATGGCTCTCTGCTCTAGTTGACCAACTCCAGTTGTTCTTAGGGTCACTCACTTATGTCCCTGAAATAATATCTTCTAGGCAGACTATAATTACAGTTTTCTTACCATCTCTTACATTCACCTTCACCGTTCCCTGAGAGTGTTGTCATAGTTCTCAAACCTTTCTTGTTCCTTCTGTACCCAGGTATATTGCGATAATCAGTCACCTGAAACTATACACTTTCATTTAATGATTTTTTTCTTTTGTCCATTGAAAGGGCCATTCCCTGACTGCTTCTTCAAGAGGCCTATTCACTCAATATGCGTTACCTCCTTCTAAGTGAGTACCTGAAAAGGTCAAGGTCTCCCATTGTATCCTGGGCCATCTCCAGTCATCCCGATGAATATCTGGTCACCAGATCCAGAAGGCTCAGGAAAAGAAAGTGATTCTGGTGACCTTGCACAACCTTCCCTCACTCAGAACAAAGTCAAGTGCAAGTCATGTCATCATTTCTCTGATGTCATGGTCTTCTTAGAAAATGAAGGATGATCACAATGCTTTGTTTGGTGACTTTTTCCCTAACAGAAAGGGTACTTGCTGTAACAGGTTGTTTTTCTCTCAATCTCTCTCTCTCTCTCTCTCTCTCTTTCTCTCTCTCTCTCTCTCTCTTCCTAGGCAACAAGTAGAAGCACATAGGATTGGAGATGGCAGTACAGTGAGGCATTGCTTCAAGGTTGGGTCCTTTTAGTGAGAAGCCTTACTCTTACTCCAACTTGTGGTGAATAGCAAGTACATTACCAAATCCTCTTTTCTGCTAGCTAAGCCATAACTAAGTAATACATAGTTGTCCAACAATCACAAAACAGTTTTGTGGTTAAGAGTTCCCTAGTTTTCAACCAGAAAGTTCTGTTGGTCATATGCAAATGAACAACTGGGAAACAAGATGCTTAAGTAGTCTTTGTCCAGAGTTACCTTATTATTTCTGTGAATTACTTTTATAGTGCTCTTTGTATATGGCTCACATCTGTCTTGTCTCTGCCCTCTTCAGTCATCAAAATAGCCAAAATCTGAAAAGGGTACACTGTTACATGGTTATTGTCAAGTGTCACTAAGAAGTAATCTTAGCCAATAGTTATGAAACTTAATTCAGTAATCAAAGTCAGGTTTGTCAGTCAATCAAAAATCATTTTTAAGGACCTACTATGTTGTAGGCACTGTGTTTAGTGCTGAGGATACAAATAAAAGCAGAAGATAGTGACTGCCCTCAGGGAACTCACAATTTAGCTATGAAATAACTCTGAAACTCAGTTTTCTCAGTCAGTTCCATAGTGAATAGTTATCAAGCTTCCTTTGGTCTAATCCTCAACCAGACTGTACCAGAAGATAGAAAGACCCAGGACTGCGCTTTAAAATCTTCCTAGAATTCTTCTATTAATCTCTTCTGAACTTCTTCAGCACTTAGCCCAGTGTCTAGCACACAGTAGGTGCCTAATAAGTGCTTGTTGACTTCTGAACTCTTCTCTGAATGGTATTTCTTTTAAAACTGAAAAATGTCCCACCATCCCCTCTGGGATCTTTCCATTCAACTGTGTGTAACTTGTGGAGAAAAACCTGTTTTAGTTCTTAGGACTCTTCATAACCCCTGCCTGAGATAAATCTCCCTATAGCTGTACTACAATACATAGGAAAAGGATTCACCCCTCCAACCTTTCTGATATATACATATATATATATATATATATAGACACACACATATGTATGTGTATGTATGTGTACATATATATATACATATATGAACATGCACACATATATAATATGTATATTTACCATTGTGACTATAAAATTATGAAATGTTATGACATTTGTCTTATACCTCTCAGCAACATCTTACTACCTGGTCTTTCTAACCTCTTTACTTAATCATGACAAATACAGATGACTACAAGGCCACTGGAGATAAGACTAGAAGGAGTCACTTTCCTTGCTTTGGATTACTTGGCTCATATCTGGTTAAACAGCAGCATTGCAAGCCAAGGTTCTGAGATGGAGGTTATCTTGTTGACATCTTTTTTCCTGACTGGAGTCATTCCGTACTTTTGCCAGAAACTTTCAAGAGAACCAACTAGAAAAAAAGAATCACAAAACCCTTCAGACAATTGAAACCAGAAGTATTTGGAATTATGTGCATTAGGCAAAGAGCATATCTAATTCTTGATTTTCAGTAAACGTTAACAGTAATGTTATTTGTTAGATAGTTTGGTTTGGATAGACAAAGAAAAGCATACCTTGAAATATCATTTCATAGCATTTCTTTTATTTCCAAACCACTGAAAGTTTTTAAGACAACACAAAACCACACCCAGTTACCACTGAAATTGTGTTAACCATATCATTTCCCCTCTTGAAACCAATAATAATACCCTACATTTCTGTATTGATTCACAATTTACCTGGCACTTTTCTAACCTAACCTCCATCCCATTTACTCCTCAGTACATGGATAATATCCAGTGATATGGGCAATAAAAAACCAAATCAAATAATCACCTTAAGGATGCTTCTGTTTGGACTTTGTTTTCCTACCTACCCTCCACTAACTTTTAAAGTTTCACATACTAGATTTTACCATCTCCTTTTGAATTTGCAGCATAAAATTTCTTTCTGAAACTCATCTGAGTAGCTAAATATCCTTTTGTCTTTTTTTCTCACAGATGAGCCCTAAGCTTTGATTCAAAGCTTAACTTTCTTTTCCTAGATCCTTTGTCTATTAACAGTACTAATTATTTACAGCTGCTACCACGTGTTTCATGAGGGACCTTCTGGTATTAAGAAATACCTGCCAATACTTACAATTTGACCTATATCCAGCAATGCCTCTAAGCTAGAAAGCAGCTGGTTTGATTTTCTTTTGGTTTTGCTGTACTAAGAAGTAAATGAAAGGGACCAAAAAAACAAAAAAACCCCACCACCAATGGGGTGGGACAGAAAAAGGAAAGAAGTTAGGGAATAATTTGAGATAAAGGAATGACTCCATATTCACAGAGATAAGAGAAGTATGCCATGATACCCTGAAATTTCCTTGTACTGAGCCATAAACCTAGAGGACATTCCCTTGATCCTGATAACAAAGAGAGTAATAGAAGTATTTGACAATAACAAAAAGAATGCTCACCTCTTCAGATATGGCCATTTGGAATTTCCGTACTTGACCATAATGAAAGGATGTAGGGATGGAGCTAGATAGAGAATAATAGTACTTAGCGGTTAGAATAAATAGAGGTCTAAGGTCAATTGAATCAGAATTTTCATATTTCTCACAGTGGAGTTGATATGAGTCAGTGGAAAGAATGAAGTAAGGTAGTACCTTGTGGACCTGAGAAATCAGTGAAGGTATTTGATTGATGTGACCATCCCAGTTGGGATCCAGATAGGCAGGAAAACTAGATGCTAGGTCATGTCTGGAATCAGGTTTTCCTGATTGGTTCGGTTTGGACAAAGTATGGAGTATGCCCAAATCCATAGAAAAAAGGAGTCGAAGTAGACAACTGTGGTGTAGAGCAAAACTTTTCAAGTTCAATCCCTTGTTGTAACAAACATTTTCTTGAAGAGGACTGTGACATCAGGAAGATGATGCCATGACTTGCAAGTGAGTTGGATTTAAGTGAGGGAGGGGTTGTGCAAGGTCCCTCACTGGAGAAATAATATTCTAACACTGGAGATGGTCCTCTTAAGATGGATAAGTATGTCCTGAAGCCAGGGAGGTTCTCAACCAAGGGCATTAGCAAAGTGATGCTCATCTGAAATAATTCTTCTCTTGAGCTTCTTTTGTGGTCACACTCTTTTATTAAGGTAGCTTATGTTCTTTCCCTTCCCCTATCCCAAACCCTTTGCCTCACTGTATTGTATTTTGGTTGTGAGCAATGGCCCATGGGTATGCTGTGGACTCTCCTGACCTAGATATGCCAGTAAGTCCATGAGTTCAGACAATAGTCACTAGAAAGTCACTTGGTAACAAGAGACTGACAAAAGCAGTCAAAATACAGAGAACTGTGGTAGGAAGGAGCCAGGCAAAATGTGGGTATGTGCACAGTGGTGTAAAGGTCACAGAATAATGTATCTCTTAGTTGAAAGAGACTTTGAAGGTCATTTATTCCAAATTGTACTTGTGCAGGAATCCCTTCAATAAGTAGCCATTTAGTTTGCCTGAATATCTCTAGTGAGGGGGAGTAAGAATAATTGGAGACACAGCAATGGCTTAATGTTCATTAGTATCATGAAAAGTGTGTTGACAAATTAAAATTGGGAATAATCTTTCTCCTCCTGTGGATTTCGGCATTCTCAAATCAACCTCTAGTGAGAGATGGGAGAAAGAAATGTTCACGCTGAGCTGGGATCTGGGATCTGGGCTGGCACTGTACAAAGTAAGCAGGATATTCCAAAGGCATCTTCCTAAGGTTTATAGAGATGTCTGAGTTTAGTGCTGGCTCGTTGTGTTGACCAAAGCCTTGAGGGGGGACTCATATGCTGTGGGATTTGGGGTTTTTCAGGGGAGGTTTGATAGTCCTCTCACTCTACATATCATCTGAATTGGGCGCTTTATTGAAATGTGCTCCCTTTTGCCATTTTGGGTCCTAACTGTTGGATTTGTCTTTATGTTGGCCCTTGAAAAGAGTGGACAAACCATGACCTGACTACACATATAGTCAGGTCATGGTCATTCTATCTATCATATATCTATCTATCCATCTATCCCTCTATCTACCTATCTAGCTATACACACATATACACACATGGTTGTATATACATACATACATACATACAGATACACACACATATATGTGTGTATATATATGTATATAGGTATACACACGTGATTTGATATATATTATTCTAGTGTTCTGATCACAATAATAAGGAAAAGGCCTAAATGATAGGAAAAAGAAGGGATAATAGGATGAATGATTATGAAGAGGATAAGACTAGACTAGTGCTATATTCCTTTAAACATATGATACTTAGATTTTTAGTGTTTTGCTTCCCTTAGAGGTAGGAATTGAAACTTAGTCTCTTGAATATCCCACTCCAAACACTCCCCATCTTCCCTTTCTCTCCCATATCATCCCCCCAGTATAGGTCATGAATGACTGGACAAGAGATAGAAAAATCAATGGCCATGGAAACCTAGTAGAGGAAACCAGTCAGTTGAGTCTTATGATAGCTGGTTCAAAAAGTGAGGCACTGTCACAAGTCTCCAATAGTGGGGGCAATGGGAGTAAGTCATGTGGTATCACTGTACCTAACACTAGCAAAGGGAGGAAGTTGAGTGGCATAGTGGATAAACATCTAGACCTGGAGTCAGGAGAGGCCTGAGTTCAAATTTGACTTCCGATATTTCTTAGCTATGTGACTCTGGGCCAGTGTCTTCCCTCAGTTTTCTCATCTGTAAAATGGGAATAATAATACTACCTACCTCCTAGGGCTGTTGTGAGGATAAAATGAGATATTTTTAAAACTCTTTGAAAACTTAAAGTACTATGTAAGTGTTGGCTATTATTGTTAAATAATAATTACATAATTAATAAAAGTGTTTAAAAATATTAAATCTAATTAATAATTTAATTATTAAAATGATTAATATTTGAAATAATAAATAATGGTTATCATTATTATTATAAATATATGAAGAGAATTATAAATTGAATTTTTCATATTCCGTTGAAATTGCTTCTATTCACGATCACAGAAGCAGAAAGACCCCAGAAACTACCTAATTGAATCTGTACATGAACAAGAATCCCCTCTATAAAATATCTAAAAAATGGTCATCCAATCTTTGCTTGAAGACTTTCCATGCAGGGGAGCTGTACCTAATAACTAGACTATTCCAGTTTTGGACAACTCTAGTTTTTTCTTATAATCAGTCTAAAAATGTCTCTTTGCAGATTTACTCTTTGCTTCTAGTCTTTTTCTCAGAGGCTCACAGGACCTCTCTTCCTTATGTTAGCTCTTCAGATGCTGTATTGCTCAGGTAATATTCACAGCACTGAGGGTGACTATGGATATGCCAGCATAATTCTGAATCATAAAGTATAACAGACTCTCCATATAGAAGGCAGAAGAAAAACATTTATTCAGATACCAGAAAGCCAAATGCCAACACCATAAAGCCAAATCCATCATAGTAACCAAGAAGTCAATACACATTAGCACTACAGGAGACAAAGGCATTTCCAAGCCCCTGCTGGGGACAAACAAACACTCACAAACCTAGCTGTCTGCTTGCTGTGTCCTTCCCAGTTCTGACTAGCCTGACCAACTTCCTCTCAGCTCTGCTCCACCCTTCCTGTTCTACCTGTTCAGCAAGCTCCTCCCACCACATGTGACTTATGGACCTATTAATGAATGGGAAAGATCTTCCCATTTTTATTACCATTACAGATGCCTGAAGACAGCTATCATGTCCCCCTTAACTTATATTTCCTCCACACGAAATGATAATTATTATCCCCATTTTATAGATGAGGAAACTAAGGCAAACAGAGTTTAAATGACTTGCCCAAGGACACAAAGCTAGTAAATATCCCAAACTAGTTTTGGATTCAGGTCTTCCTTATTCCAGTTCTAGCACTCTACCAACTATACTACCTAGCTACCTGGATATTATGTCTAAATTTCCCCATATTTTTCAAATGATTGTCACATCACATGAAATGAAGGCCCCTCAACATCCTGGATACCCTCCTGTAGGAGCTCTCCAGCTCACCTGTACAAAGGCAGAGAGACAGGAGACTGAAGATAGATTATAAAGGGTGCTAAATGCCAAATAAAGGAGTTTGCGTTTTATTCTAGATGTAATAGAGAATCACTAGAGTTTTTGAACAGGAAGGTGAACTGGAGACGGGAAACACCTGAAGCATGGGGACCATCCTATTGTAGTAGTTCAGGTAAGAGGGGATGAGGATCTGAACTAGAGTGATGTCCATGTGTGAAGACAGAAGGAAAAAAAAATGAGAGCTGTCATGGAGGTAAAATCAATAAAACTTGACAATTAATAGGATATAGATGTAGAGGGATGGTAAGGAGCTGAGTATGTTTGAGGCTGAGTACTTGGATTACTTGACAGATGATGGTATCCTCAACAGGAAAAGGAAAGTTAGAAATAGCAGTGGGCTTAGGGCATAATACCTATGTGAGTACAGTCCTCCACCTTTCTTTCCCTGGGCTACTTCAATAAGCCACAACACTTTCAGGTCTTTGAGTCTCAGAGAAAAGCCACTACCATGTAACTACGACTGAAACTCTCTCATACTTCTGGGGTAACACTTTTGTGGGGAAAACATTCTCCTACTTCTTGCCTCTATAGATCCCAAGGCTCCACTAGTATGCTTCCCATTGACACAAAATTAGTCAACATGAAACCATCTAAACCAAATCTAACTTATTTAATGCTTAGATAAAAGCAAGAATAGTAATCACAACACATTTACTTAATATAAGGCAAATGCGTTGTAATCAAAACAATACAAGCCATCCATAAACCTGGGTCACATTATCAAACCAATGCAAAAAGTATCCCTGGGGAAGATTGGACACACATTTACAGAGATCTAACTGGGAGACACATGAAGGGCATGTGAATATTCTCAGGGCAACTCACAACTTTGCACTAGAGATCTTATGATCCTTGTCTTTTTAGGAGCAATCTGTCCAGCATAGATCTGCTTCTTGTCTACTCATAAACTGATGAGGCAGTAGGTAACAAGCTCTTTTAATTCACAAACATAAAAGTTCTTTTACTGCCTCTTTTAGTAACCAAACTGTTGATATACCTTACATGGGGAAAAGATAGAGTGACCTGTTTTGGACATGTTGAGTTTTAGATGCCTCTAGGGTACCCAGTTTGAGTAAAGTAATTGATGATATGGGACTGGATTTTAGGAGAGAAACTAGGGTTGGATACATAGATCTAGGAATCATTTGCATAGAGATAGATTTTGAGCCCATGGAAACTGATGAGATGAGAGACAGAGAAACAGAGTGAGGGAGGGAAGGAAGGATGGAGGGAGGGAGGGAGGGAGAGAGAGAGAGAGAGAGAGAGAGAGAGAGAGAGAGAGAGAGAGAGAGAGAGAGAGAGAGAGAACCCATAACCTTAGCATACACCCCCAATTAGCATTCTAGATAATGATCCTACAAAAGAGACTAGAAGTAGTACCTTCAGAAGTAGGAGTGCCAAAAGTGAATGGGACCATGAAGATCTTGAGAGAAAAAGAGTACCCAGGAATTGAATGGTCAGCAGTTTAAAAAACTGCAGAGAGATAAAATAGGATGAAGACTGAGAAAAGGCCTGTGGATTCTCATAACAACGTTATGATACAACAGCCCTACATAATATGTATTATCAGTATTATTGTCTCCATTTAATAAATGGGCTAAGAGTTTAAAGGTTTGCC
The DNA here is from genome assembly GCF_028372415.1 of Notamacropus eugenii. Lineage (NCBI taxonomy): Eukaryota > Metazoa > Chordata > Mammalia > Diprotodontia > Macropodidae > Notamacropus > Notamacropus eugenii. The sequence continues at coordinate 69,953,322 of NC_092872.1, forward strand.
TGGGATTGGAGATCAGTAGACAGACTAAAGATCTCTTCTCTCTCTCTCCCTCTCTCTCTCTCTCTCTCCCTCTCTCTCTCTCTCTCTCTCTCTCTCTCTCTCTCTCTCACTCTCTCTCTCCTCTGTTATACATATATCTATATATCTATATATATACATGCACACACACATATATCTGATATAGCTTATATCTCTATATATCTATAAGATCTATCTATATATCTGTCCCTCCTTTTAAATCAAGAATATCCTTCCAACAGTTAAGACTCATTCAACGAAGTTTCAGTGATATCTCTGAAATCCACTTTGCCTCCTTGTGTCAGAATCTCTTTCACTCCAGGTATCCACTTTTTGTGTTTATGATACGATATCTATAGCCATGGATTTTATTGTGGGTGTCTTTCTTGGATTTTTGCCTCCTGTGAATGGGGTGGTGGTGGTTTCTACTGCTCTACTTATAGCTACTGTCTGTGTTTATATAGCTAGGGGGATATATGCAGGCACTTTTCTTCTTCCCCTTTCCATTTCAGTTTAAAAATCTTTTTGATTAGATTTGCAAGACCTCAGGCAAATACATTTTTACCATCCCCTGTTAGGTGTGCTCCATGCTATTCGAGAGCCCTTCATTCTTATATTTTAGCATCCCAACTCTTCCTTTTTTTCCCATGGAGCTGTATTTTGCTCCCTGTGGTCTCCTTACTATTCATGTCAGTTTTTCTCCTCCTGTGACACCTCTCTCACCTTCAGCCTTGCCCTAGGGCACACCCATACCTTATGTACTATTTTATAGACCATCACAGTAGGTATTGCTAAGGTGATTTGGGGGTCTCTTTTAGCTTTAATGTAAAGAAAAAAGTCAAGATGCTTGGCTTATTAGTTTTCTTGGACTGACAGGCTTGGTTGACCCCAGTTTGGGTTTCTTTATCACATTAAACTTCAGCCATTAGAATGGCCTTGTGCTATCTCCAGGAATTTAAGTTGCAGGGTGAGATTTCTCTGTCTCCCCCCTAACATCCAGGAGAAGCAGTGCTTTCAAACTTAACAACATTATTAGTGAGGAACATGGAACTGAATGGCACATTTTTTATTCTCAATTGCTTTACCCTGAACAGTTTAATCCCAAGAGCATATACATAATTTTCTGCTTTAAGTCAGAAGTTATTTGTCACTCAATCAAAATAAAGATGTCATTTCAGGATGAATTTACAGGATTGCCAGAACTTAATTTTCTTGTGTGAAGCTGAAACATCCTCCTTCTTTGCTTTGTAGTATGCCTAACTGAAGCTAGCTCTTTATGGTTCATCTTGTGATGAAATGCAGGCAAAAATAAGTATTTTGGTTACAGGCTGCAATGGAGGTCTAAGAGAAAACTGTCAAACCTTTAGGTAAAACATCCAGTGACTTGCCATCCCCTCTGCATTTAAACACATCTTTTCTTTTTTTTTCAGAAAGAGGAATCACCTAAGGGAAACTCCTATTATTAGAGAACACAATCCATGTCCCTTCCATTGTAACACTAAGTACAAGTACACACACACATTTTATGGAGCAAGTATAGGTATCCTGTTTTTAATTCAGTCTGTCTCACCCAAAACCATCTCCTTGCCTCCAGGAGCTCATTAAAGTCAGCTGGAACACTTGATCTGTGTTCTCAGAAAGCAGACCCTTCTGGGCTTGACCTAAGCATATCCCTACCCCAAGGAAAGCAGCAGGCAACAGGAAATGTTAGCATGCCACTAATTGGATAACAAAGTATAACTGCCTTTAGTGGGAGATGTCAGAGGAAGCCAGTCCCAGACAAAATTCTCAAGGACTTGTCTTAGTTCTGTTTTCCCTTATAGCCCTTTCTCCTTTTTTGTCCCTTTTATCATTCTTATCTCTCACCCTTCCATGCACTGTCTAGTATTCCATTCTTTCAGGGTGCTCAATTTCTATAGAGAAAAGAATACTAATCTTACATGCAGGATCCCAAAGTCCATCTAATCCAAATCACACCAGACCTAACCCCAAATTCCTATTGCTATGCCCCCAACAAGTCGCTGTCCAGCCTCCAATGAGAGAAAATCCACTAATTTCCTTTTTTTTTTTAAAATTAAATGCTTCACTTTTATTATAGAACCCCAAATACAAAACTCATTCCAAGGATTCAATTTAGATCGACATCACTGAATGTGGTCCATCTTCTCACTATTCTGGCAGTGGTCATGACAGTATTACCTGATTAATGACTTTTGTCGTAATAAGCTTCCTTCCCCAACAAGAATACTTTGCCTATGGTGGATTTAAAGCTTATCAAAGTTGAAGTTATCAAAGTCTAGCTTTTTTCCGTAATTAATAATAATTTCCTCAAGCCCCCCTTTTAAAGCATGGTTACCATTCCCACATATGTTAAGCAATATAGTCTTTAAAAAGTTGCATTCAAGTGATACTCAATTCACATAAAATTCGATTCTATTGACAGCTCATACACAGGAAAAATATACAACACTCATGGGATTATTTTATTCAACTTTACCCTTCTTCCACAAGCCACCGTAGGTACACTACTTAGCTAGTGTGAAAACTTTTAGCTTAACTATCTAAATCATATATACTCACACCTTTTAACTTTATTACCAAGTTGTGACCAGTCATCTAACGGTAGCACAAAGTTTTTAACCCCTAGCTTTACTTCATGAAATGTATGACTCAGGTGTAGCTTACTGATGATATGTTTGAAATAAATCTTTTAAAACAACTAGTTACAAAAGTTGTGACCAGTCATCTAACAGTCGCACAGTTTCTAACCTGTCCAGTCCCTAGCTTTGCTTCATGAAATGTATGACTCAGTTGTATCTTACTGATGATATGTATGAAATACATTTTTAAAACAAGTAGTCATAAAAGTGCAAAGGCCATTTAAAATAGCAATATGGTATGCATCTAATAGACTTTACAAAACAGATTTTAAAATGCTAATTGTCAAAACGAATAAGAGCTCATTTGCTTATATTGGTCTGTCTGTGTTTGGCCTTCATTTTCCAAGAAGACCCTGACATCAGAGAAATGATGACATGACTTGTACTTCACTTTATTTTGAGTGGAGGGCTGTGCAAGGTCACCAACCTCACTTTCTCCTCCTGAACCTTCTGGGTCCAGTGACCAGATATTCACCAGGATGACTGGAGAAGGCTCAGGATACAATGGGAGACCCTGGTCTATTCAGGAACTCAATTAGAGGGAGGTAAGGCCCATTCCATGAATAGACCTCTTTAAGAAGTGATCAGGTGCCAGGCCTAGAGGCCTGAGGGCTACCCGAGTCTTCCCTTACCTCTATCGGAGGTCTTCGGCTGGCCAAACCGGATGCTCGTATGAGAGAAAGGACGTTCCAGAGTCGAACAAGGGTTGAGCTTTATTTCAGGGTTCTGGTTACAAGTGCAGGGGAATTCTTCCTTAGGAGGGAAAGAGAAAGATCTCCCAAGGAGGCAAAGATCTTACAATAAGAGATTGGAATTAGAAGTGTAAGTGGGGAGAGAGGGGGAGGGGAGAGAGGAGAGAGGAAAAGCAGAGCCTTGTGTCCTGTCCGCTCGCGCCCCTCCGCCCAAGAGAGCTTTCAGGCTTTCCTGATCCTACTTAAGCTCTCCAGTCGCATAGTTTGCATCTGAATACCGTGCCTGTTAGGTGTGCCCAGATCTGGGACAATCTCAAGGGCGGGAAGAGCTCTCTCCCATCACGTCTCTCACGGAAAGAGGCAGAAATACACCAGATAGCTCGGTTCACCTCGATTCCCAGTCGTTTCCTGGGGGGTCTCGTGAGAACTCTAAGATTTAGAAGTTCCCACCCTTACCCGCCCGAGACTGTCCACATGGAATTGAGCTTCCAACCCCAGCAATCAGGGAATATTTGAAATACATCTTTATTATGATTTAAATGAAAAAGGAATGGGAAGAGCAGTGACAAGATTCACCCTGAAATACCATGATAGGACTGCAGCATCTTCTATCTGAAACTCAAAGGGACGTACCTGGGGGTACAAAAGATGAATTTTATATATATATTTAAGCTGCCACCCTCCCTCAGAAGCCCATTTGTTTCCTTCAGCATCCCAAAGATGGAAGGGCACCTTCTGCTCCGCAGCCACCGCTCCACCCCGGGGCAGCCCAGGGCAGCCTCCTCTAAATCCAGACCTCTGACTCCGGCTCTCGCTCGCTTCCCTCACAGTCCTTCCTCTTCATCTGGGAGCTCCGTGGTCTGTGCCACCTCCAAGTCCTGCCCGTACTGGGCAGCCAGTGCTGGGTCCCTGGCCACCTCCAGAGGCGCCAGCGCAGGCATGGCCACGAACTGCAAGCTGGGGTCTGCGATGAGTTTCCTGGAAAGCCGGAGGAAGGGCTTCTCCATGTTGTAGAGATGTCGTAGTACTGCAGATTCTTCTTCCAGCAGAAGATGATGGCCTTGGCCTGGACTTTCCTGTCCTTAGTGTCCACTTTTTGTTGCTGCACAGCACTACGGGGATGTGCTCGCATACTCGCACCAGATCTCGGTGCCAGTTGGGCACGTTCTTGTAGGTAACTCTTGACGTGACGTCAAACACTATAGTCATGGGATCCTGGTGACTTTGTATAACCCTCCCTCACTCAAAGCAAAGTCAAGTGCACGGTCATGTCATCATTTCTGTGGTGGCACAAAGGACCAACGCAGACAGACAGACCTGTTGAATACTTGTGATAAGGGAACCAGACCCTGAAAAGGCTTTACTGATGATTTAAGTAGTTCTTCTCCAACCCTTGTTTTGAAAATATGGATTTGTTCACTTGATATGTTATGGAACGATCTGAGCATAACTTAAATTTTGTGTTTGCTCATGTGAGGTTTCATCAGAGAGAAACATTGGGAAAACACAGAAGAAAACTGCCACTTCACAATGACTCACAAGCTGCACACTTTCTGACAACAGCCTCTGCAAGCAAACTTTACATCATTTTCAAAGTAAAGCACCGTATTTCATATAATGTATCTTCTGGTGCAGTAGGAGCTGGAAGCCAAGGAGGGATGCTCTTCTCCTATCCCCTATCTTCCACCAAAGCCAAGGAACTGCTGCCCATCCACACTGTCCTATTGCCTGTATATTCAACTTTGCCAACCTGAGTGGCCCCTTTGGGAGTTGGGGCACAGGCTGAGCAGTAACTGCCTGAGATCATGGACACAGCTCCTGTTTATTGTAGTATGCATGCATTTCTTCATCATCTAACGTGTAAAACTATGCTGCTACTTTTATTAGGCTCCTTTTTTAAAAAAGGTCAGTGGTGAAGTTTTTTGAGTGTTGTGAACTAACCCCATTTCCCCATAAGCCTGGTGATTTTTATTGTCTTATTTTGTTTGATGAAGGGATTTTTAGGAATACATATGTTGCATTGTAGCAGAATTGATTGTATATAAAAAAGGCAGGAATGTGGTATAAGATGGAGAAAGACAATGACCTATGTTTTCTTCTATCCTTCTTCTCCTCCCACCTTCTACATACTCACTTGACTTGAAGAGGGCTAAGGGGATCTCAGAATTGATAAACTGACTTTACAGGGACCCAAAGACTCCCTTGTTGAGAGAGCTGCCTTTAAATGCTGATTTAGTATAGTATAATCAACATAGATTAAAAAGGCAAATGGAATTCCCAACCTAACCTTAAAGGCAAACCCCAGAAACCAGGAAATATGGTTTAAAAAGTAGACTTGAGTTTGAGGGTGATAGGAGGTAGGAGTGGCTCTGCTCTGTGTTCCTGAAGAGCTTGTTACGTGGGGCAAAGAGCCTCTTGGTTCTCAAAGAGTATTCTTACTAAGGCTCTGAGAGGAACAGGCGGATCATTCTTGAGAAAAACAAATCTGGGTAGTTTTCCCTCTATCATTTCATCCAGGAATTATTTTTGGGTGTCTTATGAATGAGAGTTAAATGTTATTTTGCTGTTACTGTTTTTAAATAGTTGCACAAAGCCTTGGGACTTTAAACTAAAAACAACAACAACATGGAAGAGCCCACTCTTCCACTGAGCAACTGAGACATCCTAGGTAATTTATAAAGATAAAGCCAGGAGCTAGAATCACAGAGAAGCTCCATGATGACATGGTCAGTGAAGTTGTGCCTGTGGCAATGCCTGTGGGATCAGAGGAGCATCATTCAGTGACGGAAAGCAGTAGGGAGCAGGCCTGATAGAAGCAGACTGATCACATCAGGGGCTATATAAGGTCAAAGGAATAAGATATGTGTGTGTGTCCTGGCCATATAAGTTCATTAAGGCATACTTCTATCTATGTGTGCCCTGGCCACATATGTTTGAGAGATATGTTTGTGGGTATTTGTATACACACACACACACATATACATTTATACCCACATACACATACACATATGTGTATGTGTCTGTCCATGTTCATACTTAACTTCTGTTAACCATTTCTGAAGACCTAAACGGAAATTATTCTGATCATGAGCATAAAGGGGAGATGTCCAAAGAGACTTATGTGGATGTACAGGGAACTCATTTAAAACTAAGAATTAAAAAGACAGAGAAGATCAAAGCAAAGTAAATCAGAATGAAAAACAAATAAAGAGTAGTCCAGTCCTATGAGAACTGTGTCAGGAGCAGTACAAACAGAGTGGGCTCAAGCTAGTGAGGATAATTAGGGAAAATTGTGCATTTGTATGTATACATACATGTATCACATGTTTGTGTATGTATGTACTGGGAAAAACATGCTAAGCAAAGAAGAACTAAGGTCATCAGAATGGAAGGGGATAATGATAATTAGTAAAAAGGTGAACTATTCATCTCATTTCATTTCTATTTTAATCATTGGAATGAGTAAAAATCATATGATAATAAATAACAATAATAATATCTAGCATTTATATAACATCCACTGTGTGCCCAGTACTTAAGAAATATTATCTCATTTGTAAGTTCCTCTTGGTCTTAGTTCTCCAAAATATTAATCTATTGGAACCCACTTATCTTTACTCTGAGCCCTTTGAAATCTTTTCCCCACAAATCTAGAGGAAATGTCAGAGCATGCATGACTTTCCTCTCTTTATCACTTCCTTAAATGCACTGAATCCCATGCTATAATACAGAAATTCATCTCCCTTTCTTAGACACCTTTTTCTTAGCCAGATATTCACTTCCTAAATGCTTTTTCTCTTCCAAATAACCTAATGGATTATATTTATTCAGGACTTTTTAAGTTTTGCAAAGCACTCTACAAAGATTGTCTTGTTTGAACCTCACAGCAAATTTGGGAAGTAGGTGCTAGTCCCCATTTTACAGAGGAGTAAACTAAGACAGAAATTTAGTGACTTGCCCAGATTTGATTTCTGAGGTTGCCTTTGAACTCAGAACTTCAGTCAGTCAGTCAGTAAGCATTTATTAAGCTCTAACTATGTTCCAGGAACTGAGCTAGGTAAAGGAGATCGAGAAAGAGTGGTCAGAGAGGAAGGAAGAGATTCTCATTCACATCTTCATCTTTTTCTAGATTATTATTCAGGTCATACCTGCTAGTCATTGGTGTCTCTCAGGGTTCTGTTCTAGATCAACTTTTCTTCTTCTATACTACTTCACTTGGTGATCTCATTAGCTCCCATGAATTTAATTTCTGTCTTTATGTGGATGATTCTCAAATCTTCCTATCTTCCTTCAATGTCTCTGTTAATATTCAATCTTTCATCTCCAACTGCCTTGCAGAAAACTCAAACTGGATGTCTCAGACAGACTTTATTATCTATTCCTCTAAGCCCTCCCTGCCTTGCACTAATGCACCATGAGAATTATCTTGGTTCTGATTCTTTATATTCCAATGAAATGAAAGTTCTGTACAAAAACACCTGCAATATATGTAGACTCTGGAGAGAAAGCATGATGGGGTACAGTGATTCCCAACCTTTACAAATACAAAGTACTTTTACATAAAAAACATTCAATCCCCACCATCTACAGGATAAAAATTGGACTGATAGTATCTACTTCTTAAGAAAATACAAAATGACAAATATACCATGAATTCAGTAATACTTTTCAATGAACTTGACCTATTACACATAGTAACAGTATGGTATAGTAGACAGAGGCCTAGGCTTAGACTCAGAACGATTTGGGTTCATATCCTACCTGGGCAATAGCTTAACCTTCTGAGACTCAAGAAACTCCCTAGAACTTAACAATTTCATAGACAGGATCTGCTCTGGATTAGTGGAGAGACTTCTCATAGTGGGAATTACATTGAAAAAAGTACAACTCTGTTGTATAATTGAGTTTTTCTTAAAGTCACAAGTACATCTAAACACATTTGAAAACATATGTGGCAGGCATATTATTATTCAGCCTACATAAGGTGTGTTTGCTTATTTATGGATTCACATATGGATCCACAGATCCCTTATAAAACAGTCTGCATACATTATAGTTTTTTTCTCCTTAATTGCCTATTTCATTGCCTCCAACTTTTCCCATACTCTTTAATAGGCTAATTTAAGATTTTTTTGATTAGTATTCAGTTTGCTTAGAGTGAAAGTCCTGAGTAATCAGCATGCCCCAGGGCTAGTGTCTGAGGGCATAATCAAATTTGAAAGGAATTTTCTCATACCATTTAAACAGTAGGCAGTCTGAGAGAGTGGTTGTTGAGACAGAAGCAAGGTAATTCAAAAGAGAGATCTGACTTGTAGGCAAGGTACATTTGTGGGTCTGACTCACAAAAGAGGTGAAAGAAACCAGCATGTATGTACTGAAAGAATTATTAATACTGCTCTGTAGATAAAACAAAACTAGGAGCACAGGAGCTAAAATCAACGGAGAATCAACACATGGAGAAGTGCAATAGAGGATACAGACTAAATGATTAGACCAATAATTTGCAGTTTGATGGAGAAAGTATGCCAGCGAATGACTTCAGTAACAATATAGGGAAAGAAGATAAAAGAATATTTTCACCTGGGGTTAGGGAGAGAAGTTTTGTTAAGGGGGTCTTCAAGGAAGAGATGGCAATGAAGAAAGGGAGCAACTTTAATTTCTGGGCCATCTGATAGTTGAGCTGTTACAATCTGTATAGAGTCAACCTTCTAGGAGGAGTTATGTATGCTGCTTCATTTCATTAAGTCTGGACAAAGATGGAAACTCAATGGGTGTCAAGGAAGTATACTGAAATATTCAAATATCATTTCTTTGAAGTTACAGAAAGAACAAAAACATAAATTTTTTTAATGGTAAAATGAACATGTATTTATATATACACAATGTATGTATATCTATCTATACATGTTCAATAAAAAAAAAACTTTGAATAAGTGAGAGTTGACAAGGAAAGCTAATGTTTTTTGTTTTTTGTTTTAGCATAAATATTTCTTTCCAAATACCTTTGGGGCAAATTCTCTCCTTGGGTAGTAGGCTTAGACTTAATATCGTTTCTATATAGTATTGGTTCTACCAAGTTCACATTCAAATGTGACATCACTGAAGGATGGAAACTTATCTTGGCCTCTACTGGCTTGGATCCTAGAGGTCTTTCCTCACTTCTTGGGGTATCAAAGTTTAAACGTCTAGATTCAGAGCCCAGTAGAGACTCCACTTTCATATTCCTGGTCACTCACTCTTCTGACCTCTCAAAGCTCATAATGTTATGATCATTTCTTTACCTAAAACAAAAGAACAAATTAGGAGGCCAAGGACTGAAGCCTGTTGAATTCAAAGGCTATATGTCAGTTTCAGATATGGAGGTCGTGAGACCTTTTATTTATGGATAATTTTGTTTCTCACCTTATAACCTTGTCTTTCAGCTGAGTAAGAAGACTCTTTTATTCTTTTTGTATGATTGGGTTTGGCCATGTGACTTGTATATTATTCAATAAGCCCTTTAGTTATAACATTTATGGGTGAGAGTTTATTTATGTTCCTTGACATCCTAAAGCTGAGTAGTACAGAAACTGAATGGACCATTTAGTTCAACCTCCTTATTTTACGGATGTTGAAACCAAATCCTGGAGAATTTAAATGACTTACTCAAGGTCACACAGCTAATTAGTGGCAGAACTGGGACTAGAACATAGGATTTCTGGTACCCAATCTAGCATTTTTTCACCATATGCTTCTATTTAATTCATGATTCTTTTTGCATATTTCTATGATGCTCCAATTTTGACTGTAGTGATCATCTGTTATGCTGACTGCATAGTTTAGTGCATGGATTAAAAATTATTTGAAAATAAATATTTTCAACACAGAAGTGAATATAATCAATAAAAAGTTTATTAAGCAAATACTATGTGCTGGACACTATGCTCAGGAATACAAAAAGAAACTTAAAGGCGCTTACAATCTAATTGTGGAGAGAACACGTAAACAAATATATGCAAAGCAAGGTATATACAAGACAAATAGGAAATAGTTAAAACAGTAACTTTTTTCCTCATTTAGATTATTTAGAATAAGAAGTAGTATATGGTGACTTTCTCCTTAAGAACTGCTAGGGTGCCGGACATGGAGATCAAATAGAGTAATTGAAAAACCAAATTGAAAAAAGTTTTATGCATGATTGTACTAATAGGGTCCCAGAAGTAGTTGTAAGGAACATCAAAATAGCAAGTGCAAGTTGGGATTTACTGTTGGTAGAGGAGAGATGCCTTCCTCCTTAATGCACCAATGTAACTGGCTGTCAGAGCTGTCCATCTGTACTAATGACTTTAATTGAATGTTACGCTCTTGCTGTCCAACCTGATGTTCATTGACAGCTCAATCAGCCAGGCAATAGGGGATAGTAGACAAGCATTTTTTCCTTCCTCTCTCCTTTACTGATTCAACATCAGAAAGTACTCTCTTATAGTACTCTAAGGATACAAATGATACATTACTGATATCTCTGGAAATACTAGACACTATGGTATTTGCATACCAGTTTAATGTTTCTCTCCTTGGCCTTCTAAATGAAATGGAAGAAAGTAGAGTGGAATGTCTAGCTGGACTCTGGGCAGTGGTGTGCTAGTAAGAGTTTAACAATAGGCCCCCTGAAAAAAATGCATGACACGTTTTTAAGTTTAATCTCTGCCTTATTAACATTTTCTCCATGATTTCCCTAAATTTAGACCAGAGGTTGGCAAATTGTGGCCCAAAAGCAAAATACAGCCCCCTGCCTGTTTTCTGTGAGTTATGGTGAACTATAAATGTTTTTGTTTTTGGTTATTGGCAACAATCAACAAAATGGCAAGTCAAGTCCTGATGTGTGGCATTTGCTGATTTCTGAGGTGTAAGTGCTCATGTTAAAAATGTGTTCTTGAGAGCACATTCTAGTGCAATCAGTCCTGTCAAGCTAGCTCCACCATACCTCTAGCTCTGGATATCCTTGGATCAGGGCTGTTTTCTCAAACAATCCAGTTAAGATTACAGTCCTGTTTAAAATGATTTCTCAAATTTTGATTCCACGTGTTTCCATATTTTCAATATGTTTTCATTCATAACTTTCACTACTACCCCACTCCCTTAGAATAAGAACATTTTGGACATCAATATTAAAGCTTTGCAGCATTAGAATAATTCTTCTAAAAGACTGTTAAGGAACTTATTCCTACCTGAATGTTGTTGGGTAAGCCATTTCTCTAGTCAAGGGCATTTTTTACCTCATCTATAAAATAATTGAGCAAGGACCAGGTTATTTTTAAACACAGCTTCTGCCTCTGAAATGCTATGAATTGAAAGCCTGTACCTAGTGAAAAAAATCCTTACCCAGTTCTGAAAAGATGAGAAGTAAGGAAACGAGAATAAGTCACTTCAGTTAAGGTTGACAGGGACAAAACAACAGACAAAAAGCAAATTGGGTTTGTTTCACAGGAGATAAATAAAATAGCATGTTAATCCATATGTCAGGGAAAAAAGATAAAAATGGAAAGGGAAACATAAACTCCCTAATCGCTAAAGAAACAGAACATACATGGCAGAACATACATGGCAACTTTAAAATGGCTGAGATCCTGAACTCTTTTCAAAATTTCACATTTACCATGATAAATTCAGATTAAAAGTTTGAATTTACTAATGAATAAAAGGGAAAATTAGAAACCTGGCTACTAAAAAAGCTGGCAAATGAATGCTAATACTTAGTAAATTTGAACATAGATATGAATATATATCAGCAGATCTAGTTGAGGTTTCTCCTCTTGGGTATTATGGGAATTAGCTAATGTGCTTGCTGAACCACTCATAATGCATAGTTTTTATAAGATAATTTTGCTGATTTAACAAGTATTCAATATCCAAATGCATTACACACAGGAGCTGCCAACTTTCAAAGAACAGAAGCAGGAAAACTTGATATTAATAATTTTCTTAAAACATTTTGGAAATATGTTCTAAAATATCTCATTTCGGATAAGTCCTTCAAACCCAGACTGCTAACATATCAGTGATATTAAGCTTAGTCCTTGCTTTCTGAATTTAAACTAAGGAATGCTAGATTATCTCCACCTTACTGTCCAGTTCCACACACTCTCATGGATACAAACATTGAGGAATACCCTTCATTGAAGTAGGGTAATGACATGGCACATTTCCTAACACATTAGGGGAAGAAAAGATTCCTTAGTTCTCAAGTAGACTATTAGAATCACAGCATTTTTTGTTGTAATCATCTTTCCCCAGTACTCTTGTAGGCCCTGGGTTTTTGGCCCCACACGTTAGAGAATCCCAGTCATCATAGGCACAAAAGTTATTAAGATAAAAATAAAATCTGCAGAATAAAACAAAATAATTATGAATGACTTGCACAAGCAAGCAAATGTTACCTTATTTGTATGGGATATATGTGGTGATAAATAATAAAAATGTCTGAATATGTCTGAAAAACTAAATTAAATGAATCTTGGGGATTATGTGGTACAAAGGAGGTTTGAGGGGTGAAGGTGGGGAGTGGGGGCAGGAAGGGCAGTTCTGTGCAAAGGCTGTGCAGTGGGATACAACATAGCAGGAAAAACTGCTGATTTGGAGATGAGCAATGTGGTTGCTGAATCTATGTGTGAAAAAAGTCCAGCTCCTCAGCTGAATTCTCACTCCTAGCTCCATCAATGGTTGATTTTAAATTACCCCTCCCCACCCTCTTCCTTCAGCCTCCTGAGCTACAGGTAGAGGTTGGAGGAGAGGGAGAGGAAGTGTTCATGCTCCTCTGAGACCCTAGTACAAAGCTAGATTGGATTAATTCCCCCTGTAAGGCGCATGATGCAGGTGTAGTACTAGGACAAGAGGGTTGAAGTCTTGTCCCAGGATATCCCAGAAGTGACCTTTTGTGAGATTTGCAATGTTCTTTCTGAGAAAAACGATCCGGCCAAAGGCATTCAGGGGATCTTTTGTCCAATAGTAGAACAAGGTGAATGGGTCCAGAAATGGCATGTCAGTGTCCTAGTACTACTCTGAGTGTCTTTTTTTTTAACCTCACATCCTCAAATGCTGTGGAATAGGATCAAGTATACAGTGGTTTTGTTGTTGTTCAACCATTTCAGACACACCTGATTTTTTGTGACCCATTTGAGATTTTCTTGGCAGACATACTAGAATAGTTTGCCATTTCCTTCTCCAACTCATTTTACAGATGAAAATGAGGCAAATAGGGTTAAATGACTTGCCCAAGGTCACACAGCTAGTAAGTGTCTGAGATCAGATTTGAACTCCAGGCTCAGCACTCTATTCACTGTGCCACTTAGCTGACCTAGGACCCAACGGAGACAATGATAATTCAATTGTAACAATAATATTACCAACAACAAGACCTAGCATTTACCTAGCACTTTACTTCTTATTTGCTTATTTGTAACATTCATTTTAAAGACTATTTTTATTTCATTAAATATTTCTCAACTACATGTCAAAACTTTTTAACTATCAATTTTTTTCAATTTTTGAGTTACAGATTCTCTCCCTCCTGCAAACACTTTGATTTCAGTTATACCTGTGAGGTCATGCAAAACATATTTTTACGTTAGTCATTTTGCAAACGAAAACACAAAGTAAAATAATAAAAATAAAGTAAAAAAAGCATGCTTCAATCTGCACTCTGAGTTCATTAGTTCTTTCCCTGGAGGTGGATAGCATTTTACATCATAGATCCTTTGGAATTATCTTGGATCATTGTCTTAATTAGAGTAGTTAAGTCTTTCACGGTGGATTATTTTTTACATATTGCTGTTGCATGTATGGTATTTTTCTGGTTTTGCTCATTTTGCTTTGCATAAGTTCATACAAGTCTTCCTGGGTTTTTCTGAAACCATCCTGCTCATCATTCCTTATAGCACAATGATATTCCATCACAATTACATACCATAACTTGTTCAACCATTCCCTAAGGGATGAACATTCTCTCAATTTCCAATTCCTTTCCAGCACCAAAAGAGCTGCTATAGATATTTTTCAACATATAGATCTTTTTCTTTTTGACTTGATGTCTTTGGAATACAGATCTTAGTAGTAATATTTCTGGTCCAAAGAGTATATGTACAGTTTTATAGCTCTTTGGCATAGTTCAGATTGTTTTCCAGAATGGTTAGACCATTTCACAGATCTACCAACAGTGAATTAGTGTGCTTATTTTTCCACATCCCCCCAACATTTGTCATTTTCCTTTTCTGACACTTTAGACATTCTGATAGGTGTTAGGTGGTACCTCAGAGTTGTTTTAATTTTCATTTCTCTAAACAATAGTGACTTAGGGCATTTTTTTCTTGTGACTATTGATAACTTTGAATTCTTCTTCCAAAAAATTTTTGTTCATATCCTTTGACTCTTTATCAACTGGGGAATAGCCCTTACTTTAAAAAAAAAATTGACTCAATTCTCGACATATTTGAGAAATGAGGACTTTATGAGATAGACTTGTTGCAAAAGTTTTTGATACTACTTCATTGTCTATGTTATCATTATAGCAAAATGTAGTTTCCCTGATTGTCTCTTATAATTAGATTTATTTTTTCTTTTGGTTTTTCTGAAATCATTCTTGCTACCCATGCCTTTTTTTTTTTTTTTTACTTCAGCTGAAGCATAATAATATTCCGCTCCAGTCCCTTATTTGAACTCTGGATATGTCTTTCTGTTTCAAGTGTGTCTCTCATAAACAACATATTTTTGGATTCTGGTTTCTAATCCATTCTGCTATCCACTTCTGTTTTATGAGTGAGCTCATTCCATGCACAGTTATGATTACTGTGTATTTCCCTCTATCCTATTTTCTTATGTTCTTCTCTCTCCCTTTTTATCCTGTCCCTTTTCAAAAGTCTGTTTTGCTTCTGACCACTGCTTCCCTTAATCTGAGCTCTCTCTACTCATCTCCCTCCAAATGTCTTATCCCTTTCCCCTCTTAAGATAAATTTCTATACTCAACTGAGTGTTCATACATATTCTTCTCTTTTTCAATTGTTTAAAAATTTTTTAATTTGTGGAATAAAATAAGCATTTTCATAACATAGTACAATAAAAAAAATGACTGTACATGAAACTGCAAATCTACTATGCTATTTCTTTCAAATATACAACAAAATTATCAAATAAATTTCTTTCTTTTTCTTCCCACTCCCCCCCCACCACAGAGATGGTTAACATTAGACACAAATGGAAATATATATGTAAAATTATTCTATACATCCTTCTATTAATTATTTCTTTTTCTGAACTAATTCTCATGACAGTGAGTTTCAAGCATTACCCACTCTCATATTTTCTTTTCCACTATAAAAACTCTTCCTTGTGCACCTCATTTATGTGAGAAAAATTTCCCCATCCCACCTCTCTCTTAATCTTTCTTTCAGCGCATCTCTCTTCTATCCCTTCATTTTTTTGAGATAATCTCAACATTGTTGACCCCCTCCTCTCTCTATGTGAACTCCTTCTAATTTCCCTAATAATGATAATATTCTTAAGAGTTACACAGGTCATCTTTCCTTTGATCTTATTGTCTATTATGGTTTCTCTTTCATATTTACTTCTTTATGCTTCTCTTGAGTCTTGCCTTTGAAAGTCAAATTTCTATTCTTTGCTTGCCCTTTTTTTTAAAAAAAATCAGGTATGTTTGAAAGTCCTCTAGATTCCTTTTTCTCCCCTGAAAGATGGCACTCAATTTCTGGATAGCTTATTGTTGATTGTAACCCTATTTCTTTTGCCTTTCTGAATACCATATTCCAAGCCCTCTGGTTCTTTAATGTGCTATCTGCTAAATCTTATGTGGTCCTGACTGGGACTCCATGGTATTTGAATGATTTCCTTCCCAGATGTTTGGACTATTTTCTCTTTGACTTCAGAGCTCTGGAATTTGGCTGTAATATTCCTGGGAGTTTTTATTTTGAAATCTTTCATGAGGTAATTGGTAGACTTGAAAAAATTATTTTACCTCCAGTTTTTGTGGTATCAGGCAGTTTTCCTTGATAATTTCTTGAAATATGTTGTTTAAGCTCCTTCTTTAATTGTGGCTTTCAAGCAGTACAATGATTCCTTAATTGATTTCTCCTTGATCTGTTTTTCCAGGTCAGTTTTTCTGATGAAATGTTTCCCATTTTCTTGTGCTTTTTCAGTCTTTTGACTTTGTTTTATTATTCCTTGATGTCTTACAGAATCATTAGTTTCCACTTGCCCAATTTTGATATTTTCTTTGGACTTCTTTTTCCATTTGTCTTATTCTCCTTTTTAAGGTGCTATTTTCTTCAACATTTTTTGCACACCTTTTACCAAATTGCCAATTGTGCCTAGCTAATTTTCTTGTGCTGCTCTTATTTCTTTATCCAGTTTTTTTCTTTACCACTCTGATTTTGAAATTCATGTTAAGCTCTTCTAGGAATTCTTGTTGGACTTCTGTCCAATTCATATTTTTCCTTGAGGCTTTTCTTGTAGGTATTTTGACCTCATTGTCTTCTGAGTTTGTGGCTTTATCTTCCCTGTCACCATAGTGTTATTTTATAGTGAAATTATTTTTTGGTTGTTTGCTCACTTTCCCAGACTATTTCTTGACTCTGAATTTATGTTAAAATTGGACTCTGTTCATGGAATGTGGGCAGAGGGACATTGTCTCTAGTTTCAGATTGCTGTTTTCAGAGCTAGTTTTGGGGTTTGGAAGTTTTTGGTACTTCTAAGGTAGCATGATTTGGGGAGTGGTATGGTCACTGCTTCCTTATGCTCTGAAGGAACAGTATTCTTCAGGACCCCTTGTCCCTTGAGACAACATGTGTACCTTTCTGTCTTGGAACTGTTACCTGGAAGTGTGGTATGGATTGTGGAGTTGTTAAAAGGTGTACTATTCTGCACTCAGTGCTAGCACAGGGGTTGCTTGTAGTTTCCTTCTTACTTGTTGACAATTCCCTTACCATCTTTGATTTGAGAGCTCCTGAAACTGCTGCTACAACTACTGTTACCTCTAAGCCCCATTGATGGTGTTGCTTTTACCTGGTCTGTGGGCCAACCCTAACCCTAGACTTCTTCTAGCCTCTTAAGCTGTCTTGGCCTGGGAAAGTGTCAACTATATCTTTGGCTGGTTCTGTTGCATCAGAATTTTATATGAAGTGTTATTTTAAAGTTGTTTAGAGAGGAGAGAGAGCCTGGCCATTTTCTCTACTCCACCATCCTGGCTCTGCACCAGAAATCCCCCTACATAGCACTTTAAAGTTTGCAAAGCATTTGCATTCATGTAATATTGAAAGGAATAGAGGAAGGCCTCATGTATACTAAATACATTCTTGGGGAACCATTTACGGACATGGAATAAGATCATACAGAAAAAATCATGGATCGGTCACAATCTGTATCAGTGGGAAGAATGCAAAGAGCTTCTCATGTGTTATTTTATTTATTCTCACAACAACCCTGGGAGGTAGGTGCTATTATTATCATTATTTTATAGGAGAGGAAACTGAAGAGGAGAGGGATTAAAGAACTTGCTCAGGGTCACAGAATCTGTACATGTCAGAGGGAAGACCTGAAACCCAGGTCTTCCTGGCTCCAAGGCCAGTTCTCCATAGTCTATGCCATTTTTGCCTCTCATTATTTTTACTTCCTTTATATTTTTTTGGTAGAGTCATTTAATTTTATTTCTTTGAAATTATATATTATTGTTATTGAATTTTTATAAATATTTATAATTTAAATATCTTTTATAATACATACACTTGTATATTATATAATTATAATTTATAAATATTTTTATAAATAAATATTTTTATATACTTACATTCTATCCAGGCAGGATGGATCCATTTTCTAAGTTCCATCTGCTGCCTTCTGCCTCTGTAGTCTGCTCTTGGTGTAGTCTGTTCCTCAAGCCTGGAATTCACTTCCTCTTCTTCCTCAGCTTGTCAGAAGCCTTTTTCCCCCCTCAAGACTCAGCTGCATCTTCCCTGATCATCCTGGCTCTCCATTTTTTCCCACCCACATTTTTCTTGAGCTCTTTGCATCTTATCCCGACACTAGTCATACTCCACCTTGCATTTTAAAAACTTCCGAACTTCATGAGGACGGGGATTGAGTCTTCAACTTTGTACTGTCAGGGTCTAATCAATAATCAAGTATTACATATCTGTTACATGTCAAGTATAGTGCTAGGTACCTGCTATGGAGATACTAGTACAAAAAGAAGACAGTCCTCTTAGAGTTTACGTTTTATCAGAACTAGACAGTATATTCACAGATAAGTAAATACAGGACACATAAAAGGTAAATACACAGTGTTTCAGAACAAGGTTAACAACGGGGGAATTAGGAAAAGTTTTTTGAAGAAGGGGGTGTTAGAGCTAAGGCTTGAATGCTACTACGGGTTCAGAAGCTAGAGGTGAAAAGGAAAGGAATTCTAGGCATGAGGGACAGAAAATAGAGATGGGATGTCATATATTATGTTGAAGTTTGACAATATTCATCTTTAAATATTGGTATCAGTAACATGCTCTCTTTATTCTGAGTAGTTCATTGTCTTTGATGACCTGTCGTTGCTCCTTAGAATTTTTAATATGTCCTGCATTAGCTGCTTAAAAATTTTAGGTGATTTCTCTAAATTCTTAATTATTCACAACAGAAGTCACTGTTTCTTCAATTAAAAAAATATTAGAATCATTAGTGTTAGTATTATAATGAATTGTAAGAAACTTAAATTTAAAAATTCTCTCATCTAAAGAAGGGACATATTAATAGTTCCATCAAAGGGACTGTGCCAGCTATTTCATCATACAGTATAGGACCATATCTTC
Source organism: Notamacropus eugenii (assembly GCF_028372415.1). NCBI lineage: Eukaryota > Metazoa > Chordata > Mammalia > Diprotodontia > Macropodidae > Notamacropus > Notamacropus eugenii. The sequence continues at coordinate 69,972,528 of NC_092872.1, forward strand.
TGTTGCATAATATTATATTAGAAGCTCGGCAGATTATGGATAGACCAGATTATTTTAGTTTTAACTTTTGGTGTTTATATGTGTTTAAATTGTCATAAATAATAGTATAAAAAGGTGTAGTTCCGTTTTTAATGTGAAAATATTGCTCTGTTTGTATCAACAAGTCTCCCTTGATTTCATTTTATTCAATTATAATATTTATGCATTTTGTATTTTTAATACAAAGTGATTATCATTTCAGATTTTAGAATTATTATATATTTTCAAAAAAAGTGCTATGAAATATAAAAAGAGCATCAATATTACATTTTTTGGTTTAGTTTTATTGCCAACATAGTCAATAATACTAGATATATTTTAAAAAATTAAAATTTAATTTTAATTTAAGTTTATGTTAATTTAAAATTAAAAATTTAAATGCTAGAGAAATTAAATTAAATTAAAATTTAAACTTTAGTGTAAGGTGTAATGAAATTATATTTAAAATTATTTTATGAATTCAATATTTTCAAGGACCTTCTATGAAGAATTTTTCATGTGAAATGTACCAAAACAAAGTTATCATCCTCAACAAAATTTTATTCGTTGTTTCTTATTCTTGGATACATGCTATCACAAAAAGGACATTTTAATATTTTTCTTGGAGTTTGAATTATTGGGGAATGATAGTAGGTTGCTTTATGATTTCTAACTTCCCGATATCAGCTATTGAATGGTGTTGAGAATACTTTTGAAAAAAGAAAAGAGAGGATTCTGGAAAGATGGCAGAGTAGGTCAGAAAATTCCAAGCTTTCAAGATTTTCCCCCACAAAAGAGTTAAAACAGCAGCTTAGGGAGAACAAACTGTGGGTGGAGATACATAAGAATATGAAGAGTAAACACCTCCAGCTTAGGGTTCATTTTAACAAGGGCAGCTAGGTGGTGCAATGGATGGATCTCCAGTGCACGAGTCAAGAGGACCTGAGTTCAAATCTCAATTCAGACATTTGTCACTTACTGTGTGACCTTGGGCAAGTCACTTAACCCCAATTGCCTCATCCTGGGTCATCTCCAGTCATCCTGATGAATATCGGGGCACTGGATTCAGATGGCTCTGGAGGAGAAGTGAGGCTGGTGACCTGCACAGCCCTCCCTCACTCAAAACAAAGTCAAGTGAAAGTCATGTCATTATTTCTCTGATGGCATAGTCTTCTTTGGCAATGAAGGATGAACATACCTTCTCTCATTTTAACAACAAGCAGAAAGCTCTGGGGTTAGTTGGTTTGAGAGGCCATCTCAGTACCAGTTATAGGAACTTTCACCCCAGGGATAGTCAGTGGAGTTGGACTTTTGAGCCTGGGAAGATTGAGAAAACCTCTGCTGATAAGGAACACCAGACCTACCAGAGTGGCAGGGGTGAGAAGGATCCAGCACAGGTCTGGTGAGTGCAGAAGCAGTGGGGCTGAATGCCCCTGCTGTGGGCACTTACAAGAGGTTGGAGATTTGACTTTGGTTCCATTCAGGAGGGGGGAAGTGAAGATCTGGGGCTAGAGGCACCATTTCTCATGCCCTAGGGCTAGAGGTGATTATGAAAATTAAACTTTTACCACAAAAAATGCACAGGCAAAGGAAAAAGAATCCAACCACAGTAAGCTATTATGGGAATAGAGATGATGAGGATCATCTTCAGAAGAGGATGCTGAAGAAGAGAAATCCCCAAAGAGTGATGTTAAATGGTCACTTGCCCAAAAAGAACACTTAGATCTTAAAAGAAAATTTAAAAACTAAAGAAAAAATAAGAATAATCCAAGAAAAACAAGAAAGTTGTGAAAGGAAAGCCAACCAATTAGAAAAGGAAATCCAGAATCTTAAGGAAGAAAATGACACCTTGAAAATTAGAATTGAGCAAAGTGAAGCCAGCAAAATTATAAGAGATCAAGAAATAATTAACTCAAATATGAATAATGATGAAATAGAAGAGAACATGAAACATCTTACAAGAGAAACAACAGATTTGGAGAACAGATCAAGAAGAGAAAATATAAAAATAATCAGACTAACTGAAAGTTATGATCTAAAAAAAATCTTGATACAATAATATAAGAAATAATTAAAGAAAATTTTCCTGAAGCATTAGAACAAAGGGGGAAATAGAAATAGAAATAGAAAAAATTCATCCATCACCACTTAAAAGAGATCCTATGAGGAAAACTCATAGGAATATCATAGTCAAATTCCAAAACTCCCAACTCAAGAATAAAATATTGAAAGCATCTAAATTAAAACAATTTAAATATAGTGGTGCTACAATTAGACTCACCCAAGACATAGCTACAGAGACATTAAAGGACCACAGGTCTTGGAACATAATATATCAAGGAGCAAAGGAACTGGGGCTCTGACCAAAAATATCATACACTGCAAAGTTAAGTATTATCCTGAATGAAAAAGGACATTTGATAAACTTGCAGACTTTCAAAACTTTGTTAAAAAAATCCTGAACTTAATAGAAGATTTGACATACAAGAACCAAGAGAAATATAAGGTACATACCAAATATTGATTATAATAAGGACTGTTCACTTCATATATATATATATATGTATGTAGGTATCTATATATATCTATATGAAATGGAAAATGTATGTCTAAGATTCTTATTAATGATTGGGTAGCTCATAAGTAAGATTGGGGAAAACCCGAGTGGGATATGAATTTAAAAAGTAAAATCTTTCAGGAGCAATTAAAAAGAGTTAATTATTTTATACAAGAGATTCAAGAAGAAGAATTGATAGAGGAATTAGATGGGGAAGGAGGGTTGGTAGCTCTCATAATCTACTTTCAACAGAAATGAGTTAAAGAGGGAAAAATACATATATATTTAGAAGAGTATAAAAATCTTCTAAATTCAGAAGAAATAAAAGAATAGGTACATAAGGAGGGGGCGAGGACAAGGGAGGGATCTTTAGAGGGGAGGGAATAGGGAAAAGGGGGTATACAAGGGTGTTTAGATTTATGGGAATGGGAAGACAGGGGAGGGATCCTTGGAGGAGAGGTAGGCAAGTTATAGGAGGTCAAGGTAGTGGGTAGAAGTAAAGGAGGCAGGAGGATTAGGAAACAAGAGATATGCTCAAACACAAAAAGCAAAGATCAGGAGTAGAATATGTTTGGGAAAGCATATGTCTATATATGTATGTATATAGAGAAACATATCTAAACTTTATTGTAGGCTTCTGGAAGGTGAGAGAAGGGGAAAAAGAACAAAGCAGAAAAGTGCACAGCAGAGGGCAAAAGAACTCACAAGGAAGCAAAGAAAAGATGAACAATTTTCAATACAACATTATTATATAGACTTTCTTGAAATGAAAATTTGTTATACAATCTGAATCCTCTCTTATGTTCTGTAATGCACATGACATGCTTTTAAAAAATAACTTTGTATATAAGTTCCAATGTCTAAGTTTATGATATGTTTTTAGTTTTTTTTTTCTATTCTATATTTGTGTTCTGGTGAGGGATTGTCCGCAAGTAGTCCTGTCATCTATAGTAGCAATTCAAACTTCGTTATTTTAGCTCTATATACAGTTCAACATTTAAAAATACAATACTTCTTATAAAAAGGTAAATGTTATAAGCTAATTAATCTGAATTTTTATTGATAAATCAATATACTTCACATGAACCCATCAATTTTGTAATATATTTTTTAGATTCCTGACCCCACTCATATGAGCAATACCTACATAGGTACAAATTGTGACCCATACATGCTTATTCCTGCGTGATCTTGCTCTGTGTCCATAAGTGGTTCCTAGAGAACCTATTGGCTGTGTTTTGGCTATGCCTTTCAATATTTCATGGATACAGGCATTTCACCATCCATTACTCTCCATATGTGACAGGCACATTGCCTCTCCCAATCACGTGAGTTTGCAATTATAAATATATTGCTTCTTGCCATAATCATGGAATCATAGAATCTCAGATTTGGAAGGAACTTCAGAGACCATCTAGTCCAACTCATTTGACCAAGAATTCCCTTTACAATATACCTAAATAAGGGGCTAAAATTTTAGCCTCTGCTTGAAGATAGGAAGGGGTAGGAGGATGGTACCCATTATCTCTCAATATAGTTATTCTACTTTGGGGCAACTTTAATCATTTGCAAGTTTTGTTTTATATTCCTTTATTTTCTTTTTAAATTACCTTAATCCTAAACACATCTTTCTCCATCTTCTATTCATTATCCTTAGTTCTGACGTCTTGAGTTAAGCATAGTAATCTAATCCATTTCCCACATGAAAACTCTTGAAATATCTGAAAACCATTAACATGTCTAAAGTTAAGCTGAAGACCTCTCTTTTCCAGGCTAAACAATCCTAGTTCTTTCAACTGGTCCTATTATGCCATGTTGTATAGGCTTCTCACCATTATAGTTACACTTCTGAAAGCTTATCTATACCTTTCTTACAGTCCTGTACCTATCACTAAAAAAAACTGTTTATCCATGTTGGATTTTTGATCAGTTGCCTAAGCTATTAATTTTTCCTTCTGCCCAACTGATCTGTAGTAATAAAATAATGGTAAATAATACACAGGAAAATTACTTATCTTTTTCCTTCTACTGATCATTATCAAAATATTCTCCATCAATTTTCTGCTCTCTGATCCTTGGATTTCCTTAGATGTGTAAGCATATCTTATTAACATTATTAGAAATTGTATTTCATGTTTTTCAATCAGTGAAAATCTACCTTCTAACCCTGCCCCTCTAGCCTTAATGGAGAAATAAAATAATATTATAAATATGTGTAGTCAATCAAAACAAATTTCTACATAGGCTATGTCAAAAAATATCATTTTGCTTTATTTCACTTCTCGATCAGGAAATGGAGCACGTGTCATGATTACAATTCACTGTCACTCCTTGTTAATTTATTTCTCCTATTATTTTTCAGGAAGGTATGTTTCTTTAGAGCCCTATTCTAGTTTTGAGATCAATCACACTAAGTCTCCCTCAGTGATATCTGTAAAGTCAAATGTGTCTCTTTGTGTTAGAATCAAAGGTCCCTCTTGGTTTTTATCCATATAATGGCCATATCATCCACATAGACATCTGAGTGTAGGAGGGTTTTTGGGTTTTTTTTGCTGACTCACTTCTTGGGTATATTCTCTCATGAATTACTGGTTCTTTCTTTGGCTACCAGTTACTAATGGTACCAGTGACTTTATATGTACCTTACTCTGCATCTTTCTATTGTGCTGAAGGTCATCTGTAATTTTGATTCTTTTGAGATCATGAGGTTCCACAACTTTCAGCGATATGCAGTAGCATTAATAGGAGGATATTTATTTGGAAAACAAAAAAATTAGCTTTGGTGGCAGGGAAAATCTTAGCATCATTGAAAGTGACACACAATTTTGCAAATACGATCCATGTACTCCTTTTGAATTCTAGGCTTTCAGTTCAATGTCCGTATGCATTGCCTGTCTAAGATAGCTCTACTAATGTCTTCCTTGACATCAGTAATCGTAGCACCAATGAACAAAGTTCTTTTTGTAGCTACATCTACCAACAAATCGTATATTATTTTGTGTATAGATGGGAGAAAATTTGGTTAATGAGAATCTTTAGGACTATAGTTTACTCTTCTGAGTCAAATGCTTTGGTGAGTTCCCAAAAGAAAATGAGAGCTCTTTGAGACATGTGTGTATGTATATATCTCTATCTATCTATCTATCTGTCTGTCTGTCTGTCTGTCTGTCTGTCTGTCCATCCGTCCATCCATCTACCTATCTACTTGTCTACATATCTATCTATCTATCATCTATCTATCTATCTATCTATCTATCTATCTATCTATCTATCTATCTATCTATCTATCTCTCCATATCTATCTCTCATCTCTCTGTCTCTCTATATATCTATCTATATATGTGACATTAAAATGGTTTTGTTATAAAATAAACAATACAGCACTTATTTTCTTTACCTATTAGACAATTGTTTTGTATTTACCTATCTATATACATGTTGTTTTCCCCCTAGTAGAACACAAGGTCTTCAGGGCAGGGATTGTATTATTTTTGTTTTTCTAACCCTAGGGCCTGGCACAGTGCCTGATATCTATCAATTAGGTTCTTAATGCTTATTTAATTGAGTTTTTGAATGTTCATTTTAAGAAGGAAAATCTAGTGAAGCTTCTGAACCCCTTGTCAGAGTAGTGTTTTTTTTTTTAATTGAAGGAATCCTACATTTCAGCTAGAGGTCAGTCAAAAAATACAGATATGACTTTTTTCCCACCTGAGTTCATGGACTTCTCCAAATCTATCAGTGTTTGTATCTGTGGACTCCAAATAAAGCATTGCTGTTTTAAGCAGAATAGTATGTTAGATCATACACTTAGTGCTCAAAAGCACTTTAGGAATTAAGATTAACTCCCACATTTTATAGATGAGGGAACTGAAACCCAGAGCAGTTAAGGGATTTGACCAAGATTACACAGGTAGTAGGTTGCAAAATCAGGATTCAAACCCAGGTTTTCTGACTCTAGAACCAGAAAGATTTTCATTCTTTAGAGCTCATCTATTTTAATTATTTGTCCCCCCTCCAGAATTTATTAGTATAGGAAAATTAAAAGGAAAACCCAATTGCAAATATATATCTATTTATAAAAGATCCAAAAATGTTCATGTGTTTATAAAGAAGTATTATTGAGGATTAATCCATTTACCTTATATGGAGTCATGAGAAATCTATATGCATATTTTAAAAGAATATTTACCAGTTCTAATATCTCTTTTTTTCAATTTGTTAGATTAGTTTAAAAATTTTTCATAATACAGCTTTTACTTTTCTTTTCTATACTAACTACTCTCCAGTTACTTTATTTTAGTTTCAAAGTCTAATGGGTACTTATTCCCACTGACTTCATGTTTGCTATAATACTTGATTTGAGAAATAGGTAACAATTCCCATATTATTCAATCTACATTGCAGGTTTTTAATTGAAAATTAGTCATGTAGTTAATAAAACAATTTTCTAGTAAAGCACTGTAGCTTGAGGAAATAAACCAACATATATGATTTCCCCCTTGTTTCTCTTTGTTGAACTGTTTTCAAACCAATAGATTATCTAATGAAACCATTTCCCCCGATTATATCTCTATGTAATTTTAAAGTTAAAAAAACAATTTGGGAATAAACCACAAAGTATACTTGGATTCTGTTTGCTTCATCAGATGTATAAAAATGAAAGTGAGAGACTGTTACTACTCCAAAAAATCTGAATTTTCTTGAACACTTTTTTAACAGGAAGAGTTTGCTTATTCTCAGCACATTGATGCATAATAGCTTAATTTTCCATAAACTGAAAGATGGCTAAATCCAGAATATTCCTGGGTAATACAAATACATGAATGTTCTTCAATAATCTAGATTCTGTTTGAATATTTAGTGGGTAGATCCCACTACCTCTCAAGGCAGTCATTCAATCTGGAGGCAGCTCTAATTTTAGGAAGCTTTTTTAAAAAAATTGAATAAAGCATTAAATTCATTCACTTAACATTTATTCATCAAGTACCTACTATGTGCTAAACAAATTCAAAACATCAACATGATCCCTGTCTTCAAGGAGCTTCTGTGATCAGACATGTGCTTAGAGGAATATCGTATGCACTAGAATAGGCTGACAATATATTTTTTAAAAGTACCTGCAACATACTTTTAACTTTAACCCATATTAACATTTTCCCATCACTTTCTTAAGTTTACAATTAAATAATAACAAATCAAGCCCTGATGTTTAGAGTTTTCTGAATTCCAAGATGTGAATGTTCACAATGAAAATGTTACAATCAGCTCTAGTGCATCATTTGCCCATAAGGTACTATATCTTTTTTTTTTATGGACATTTTGGTTATTTAAAGGGGAAGGAAAAGAGCGGTTGTATGTAGAACATTTGATAAAATCAGTGTAAGAAGAATCATAGATCATCATTTAAAAATACTTGAGGAAAGACTTCAACTGTTCTGAGAAGTTAAGTAAAAACAGCCCCTCAGGTAAATATAAAGAACTGTTTGAAAGCAGAACACTGACTGAGGTATGCATGGCTTCAGGGCATTATTGTTCATAAGCTCACAAACCTATTCCCCACTTCAGGGTTTTAACTGAGAAGTCATAAATTCAATAAATATTTGTGACCTTTAGAATGATTATATAAAGATTATTGGAGTCATCCCTGATAGAAGTATTTTTTTTTTTTTTAGTTTTACATCATATAGTATGGATTAGTCACTAAATACAAAGAAGCCCTGATTTGAGATCCTAATAGCGATAGGAGAGAGAAGATTAGCTGAAGGCAAAAGATAGGGATGAGAAGAAGTTGAAAATAGATGGAGTCAGAGGAAGCCAGGAATAGATGATATGCAAGGTGAGGAAAGAAGCTACTTAACAGAAGCCAGAAAGAAAAGGCTGAAAAGAGGTGAGAAAAATGGATGAATAGACTTTGCAGCCAAGGAGAGGGGCTGTTGATTTGGAAGAGAATGCTACTGGTTCAAGGAAGGTAGAATTCTTTGCTATTTGAAGATCTGTTGAACCTATTGCTGTCTAGTCATTTTTGCTGGACAGAGGGGAAACTTCTCAGTCATGCCCTTTACTGACCATTATTGTTTAAGATGGAAATGTAGACTTTTCATTTGCTTTGTTACTTGCAAAAAGTGTTATTTTCTCAACACCCTGCCAAGGGTAGCTATGCGATAAGAGTTTAACACCGTGTTGGTGGCCAAAAAGTAGCAAAAAGGCAGTATTTCCTGGCGTGAAGGTTATGAGGACCAGAATGGGAGCAGACAGTTTTGTCTGGTAGGTGAAGTATTGTGCAGACAAGTCCTTAAAGAGATCAAGGACATAAAGGCAGATAGTCCAGAGTGGTGAATTATCCTACCACATAGTTTTTGCTATATGTCTTCCTCCTAGGTTTCCATGGGTGTCCACTCTTCCCAACAGATACTATGAATATTGGTGAGAGAGTATGACCTGGGTTTATGGGTGAGCTGGTATTTCAGCTCTCTTCAGTTGGATAAATGTTATGATTATTCCTCATTTTTCTTCCTAATGAGTAAATGTTTTATGTTTAAGGGTTAATGGTGTCATTATGACTGATTTTACATAAATAGGAAGTATAATGGGTGGAAGGGACTCAGGAGCTACAGTATCAAATAGTAGGAGTATAGCTCCTCAAACCAGGGTTACCCTAGGACCTGGAGAGGGAGTATTAGATGACCTCTATTTGGGGAGCTACCTTGGTCTGTTCTTATGGGTGTGAATTAGACGAGGGAGGCAATCTTAGCTGAGAAAGAGTGAGAGAGAGAGAGAGAGAGAGAGAGAGAGAGAGAGAGAGAGAGAGAGAGACAGAGACAGAGACAGAGACAGAGAGAGAGGAAGAGATAGCCCAGGAAGAGTGAGGATCATGCTATGCCTAGGTTTTTAAAATATGTATGTTTTTGTACATATATATGCACACATTTATATATATACACATATTTCTTGTATTTATGCACACATATGAAAGATTACTGAACAGCATAGAGATATTGACTAAAGTCATGCATTATCAATTTATAATGGACAAAATCTGCATAGTTTTATGACTTTCTTTAATAGCACTTGGTAGCACAGGACCAAACAAAGAAAAAAATTTGTAGATTTTACTTATTCTTGGCAATTAGTAGGAAAAGATAGGAATATTAAGGGAATAAAAGATTCTTGAGAGATGGTAGATGAGAAATTACAATAGCTGATACTGTATTTTGACTCGCTAGAAGGAGGTAGTAAGGAATAGAGTGAAGAAGAAGGAATTGGGGGACCAGAAGTCATAATGGGAACAAATATTGGAAACATTAACAAGGAAGCAGTTGATTATTAGAAGAAAAAAAAGAAAATTTGGGAAGAGGCTTTTAAAAGGTTATAATCAGAAGAGGATAAAAGAAGATGAAAAGAAAATTGATATTTATTAGTTAATTTTGCAGTGACTTATATATGATGTTTATTCTACTAAACAATCACATAATTATTATCCATCTACAAGAAAGCAAAGTTAAAATATAGGAACACTAAAATCAAATTTTATTTTTTTATGGATATATCTGTGAAATTGAAAGGTGATGGCAAATCTCAGTTAGAGGGAAGGAAAATAAAGATGTAATTTTTTTCGTCTTCCAATTCATGATCTCCCTGAAATTTAGCCAGAGTCCCCAGGTTAAGAACCCCTGAACTACAGAAATGCGTATTTGGCTGTGGCCTGTAGTGGGGCTCCATTGATTATGATGGTTTTTCATTTCTAGTGGCGTTTTAAATTGCTACTCACAGTTTATAATCCATTTAGCCCAGTGTTTGTCTTAACAAATACCAGAAAGAAGCTTGTCCTCTCTGTGGAGGTCATCCCACCCTGTCTATGGAAAGTCATTTCCTTGTCATAACCAATGATTCTCTTTCTGATACAGCTCCTCATACACATGCTGATTCTCCATTAGAGAGTGGATAAGCTGTAGGAGTGGTGTGGTTGTAAATCACAACTTAGACTTTTGCAGGTGAGTTAGCTGGCTTTCTTTGTTGCTCCTTGACTAACTACATCATATAAGACAGATATGACAGCAGTATGTGCCATTCTTCCTCTCTAAAATCCAGGGTGTATTTCCTAAATATTACTTAATATTTGTTAGCTTTCGCATCTCCTTTTCCATCTGGCCAATTTTTCCCTTTAAGGAGCTATTTTCTCCATTTAATTTTTGTACTTCTTTTTCCATTCGACCAATTTTCCCAGTTAGGTTTTGGGTTTCCTTTTCCATCTGATCAATTTTCCCAATTAGGTTTTGGGTTTCCTTTTCCATTTGATTAGCTCTTCCTTTTAGGGAATTATTCTCTCCAGTTAATTTTTGAACTTCCTTTTCCATTTCTTCAATTTTCTTTTTCAGGGTGATGTTCTCATCAGTGAATTCTTTTTTTATAGTTTTAAAATCATTGGCCAGTTTTTCTTTTATATCCTTCTTCAGACGTTCCAGGTAATCTAGTTGTGCTTGCGAGAAATTCATAGTCCCATCTGAGGTTTCAGATGGAAGTACAGTCTCAGCTCTAACCTCTTTGGTGTTTGTGTTTTGGTCCTTATCCCCATAGAAAGATTCTATGGTTTTTTCACTTTTCGTCTGCTTTTTCCAATTCATGATGTTGGCTGAGTGTTGTAGCTTTTGGTTCTTTCAGTCAGAAGGTACAGATCTTTAAGTTGAGCTGATGTGTGTCTAGGCTAAAAGCAGGCTTTTGTTTTTTGTTTCCCCGATCAACCCTGGGGTTAGCTTGTTAGGTATGTGGGAGGGGTGGTCTGTCCTCAGGATATCTCCTCAGCTGACTTGAGGCAAAGGCAAGGTCAGGGGATGGTGATCCCAGCTTCCCTATTGTCTTCCCTTTTCCCCTAGAGGGCTGGGGCACGCCTAGAAGCTAACGTGTGTTCCCGCCCCTCCTTGGGCTCGGCTCCCGGCTCTGAGGCTTGCCTGGGTCTCAGTGCGAATTTTCTCTGCCGTGGGTCGTCTGTCCCTCCAGCCGTCTCTGCTAACGTAGGAAGAATCCCCCTTTGCCACTTTTCCAGCCTCTGGTGTTATGAGACCACCCGCCCCCTTCTGCTGTTCCCGCTGATCCAGGATTAATCTGGGGAAGAATTTTATGGTTCCCTCACGGTCATCGGCGGGGAGGGGAGAGCACTTACTGATCACTCCGGCATCCCAGCTCCTGGATGTTCAAGTAGTGACCCACTGAAGTCCCGTCTTTAGGCTGAAGATTTCAAAGGCTGTTGCGCTGATATCGTTGGCTCGGCCTGGCTTATCTCCTGCTCCGCTGGTCTCGCCCGCCACTCTCGGGCCCCTCGGGTCGCCTCCGCCCTGCCGCGCCGACCGCGCTGCGCTGTGCGCCGGGGTCTTACCCCCGCGGAACAGATCCCTCCCGTGGACCTTCCAGTCCAGCCTGGGCTCCGAATCTGTCAAAGTCCGTCTCCCACTGGATTCTACACCTCCAAAGTCTGGTCAGACTCTCCCCCCAGAGATATCCAAAGGAGTTTTTCCAGGAGCTTAGGTGAGTCGTTGCTTTCACTCCGCCATCTTGGCTCCGCCTCCTATTACTTAATATTTGGCCAATTTAAAATGATTAATTTAATTTTAGATTGTTATTGTATCAAGTATATTTTGATGTGTATAGAAAGACTTTTTAAAATTCAAGTCTTATAGGATTTTGGAGATGGTATACATAATGCATGTATGTACACATACATGCACATATAACACATACATTCATACACACTATCATATATACATATATAATTAACACAAAATTCTTATCTGTTTAAATGAAATGTTATGATATCATTATTACTAGATTAAATGGAAAGATATGAGTGAATTAGACTATAGTACAGAGGAGAGAGTTCTGGATTCAGAGCCAAGTGACCCAGGATTTGTTCTCCAGGCCTCAGTTTCATCATCTGTAAAATGAGAGAGCTTCTAAGGAAACTGAATGCTACAAACCTGATCTGTATCACTAGACTTAAACATTTAATACCAATATGTGAGTTATACCTATATTTTATATCATATGTATATTGTACATGCATATTTTATATATTATTTATATGTAATATATACTATCATACATATGTAAATAAAATCAGGATATTTCAAAGTTTAAATTAAATTTATTGTGCTGGTCATAAGTATGATAGTCAGTTAGGGAAGGGTATTTCAAAGCCACCAGAGTAGTTTCTATATAACAAAAATAATTGTACCTAAGGGTGACCAGAAAGATGAAGCAGGAAGATAAGGTGCTTAGGAAATCTGCTTCACTTGCATTGTCTAAACTATAATTGTTACATGATAGGCTTATGTTTCACTGCTTTGTGTATCTATCCTCTTTATATTTATTTCAAATATAGTTACATATGTACTAATCTCCTCCATTAGAATATAAGCTCCTTGTGGTAGACATTGCGTTATTCTCTAGCACCTAGTATAGTGAGTGCCTGTGTCTAGTAGCTGTCTAATGAATACTTATTTACTGATTGAGAGATAAGAAATATTTTCTTCATTATTCAGTAGCTTATTTACCTCTAAAAGGCTCCTATGGAGCTGCTGTATATTGTCCAAAATAACTGTACAGTATTGCGTACCTTTATCTGTCAAAGATTTGTCTACGCTCTTGATCAGGCATTTTTCAATTGTGTCCAGACTCTTTGTGATCCTATTTGGGGTTTTCTTGGCAAAGATACTGGAGTGATTTGTTATTTCCTTCTCCAACTCACTTTTCACATGAGGAAACCAAGGCAAACAGGGTTAAGTGACTTGCCCAGGATCACACTGTTAATAAGTGTCTCAGGACAGATTTGAACCTACAAAGATGTCTTCCTGATTTCAGGCCTGGCCCTCTACCAATGGAGCCACCTAGCTGTCATTTTTATCTATATCCATGTTTATATCTGTGTACATCTATGTTTCATATACAGAATGCCTATCTATACATATATGTATAAAGTGTAGATTATATATATGTGTATATATATATATATAATGTATATATGTATATGTAGGTGTGTGTGATTTTGGGAAGGAATTAAGTTACTCTATATATTGAGAAAAATTGAGAAATAGGTTACTCTAAAAATTGAGAAAAATTATCGTGGTGAGAAGGAGATAAGGAAGAAGGGAGGGAAGATATGTACTTATGTATGAAAGGCACCAAGATATAGTGGATAGAAAGCCATCCTTAGACTCAGCAGTGCCTTCATTCAAGTGCCGCTCAGGTATATTGACTATATGATCCTGGACAACTTACTTAACTTCTCAGTGTCCCAGATAACTAAGATAAAGACCAGAGCAAAACTGTATGGAAAGAAAGAATGTCCTCACAAGAGGTCCCCACACCAAAATTACATGTCTGGACCAAGAAAAAATTTTTTGAATACAGTTTAGATTATATAAGCTAGCTTTGGTTATATGAATAGCAATATTTCTTTAAACTTACCATTAAAAATATTTACAAAGTATTAGCCTGCCACAATTAGCATGATGTTTTAACAAAATATTGAACAGTCACTCCTCAGATGTTTCTTTTTTTTCTTTTCTTTTTTAAAAATTTTATTTATTTATTTTTGGTTTTCAACATTCATTTCCCCAAGATTTTAAGCTCCAAATTTTCTTCCCATCTCTCCCCTCCTCACCCCCAAAACACTGTGCATTCTAATTACACCTTCCCCCAATCTGACCTCCCTTCTGTCACACTCCTCCCTTCCCTTATCTCTATCTTCTCTCTTTTCTTCTAGGGAAAGATAGATTTCTATACCCCATTACCTATATTTCTTATTTCCCAGTTGCCTGGAAAAACAATTCCCAGCATTTGTTCCTAAAACATTGGGTTCCAACTTCTCTCCCTTCCTCCCTCTCCACCCATCCCCACTGAGAAGGCAAGCAATTCAATATTGGCTATATTTGTATAGTTATGCAAAAGACTTCCATAATAGTCATGTTGTGAAAGACTAACTATACTTCCTTCCATCCTATCCTGCCCCCATTTATTCTGTTTTCTCTTTTGACCTTGTCCCTCCCCTAAAGTGTTCACTTCTAATTACCCCCTCCTCCCATTTGCCCTCCCTTCTATCTATCTTCCACATTCCCACTTCTCCCCTACTTTCCTATAGTGTAAGATAGATTTTCATACTAAATTGAGTGTGCATGTTATTCTTTCCTTAAACCAAATGTGATGAGAGTAACCTCCTATAGTCTTATTTTTTTCCCCTATTGGGAGCATTTTCCCATCCAGTTACTTGACTTTTGAGTCCTTTGTCAAGAGGAGGGTATAATCTAGGGACCTGTAAATTCTCAGTTCCTCCTAGGTGGCACAATCAAGGGAGAGGAGTTTCCTCCTCTCTTGGCCTGCACTTTGGTCTGGGAGCAATTTCAAGCTTTTCTGCCTGGATCTGTGAGTAGAATTGCCTCTCCAGAGCCTCCACCAATTCCACCATGCCAGGGCTCCTCCTCATATTAGGACCACCACTCAGGGCTGAGACCCAGGTCAGCTGCTTGATTCCCCCAGGGTCTTTAGGCTGAGGGCTCCAAAAATGGATGCTGCTACAGCAGTGTGGGGTGAGAAATCTGGGACCACAGCTGCTTCCCATGATTCCATGCCCTGAAAGCTGCTCCAGTCCTGTCAGTGCAGTGCTGCATGGTCAAGGCTGGGCTGCGCTTTGCTCTGAGTCCAGTGTGATAGACCTTTCCTATTGGCCTTCCAGGCTGTCTTGGGCTGGAAATCTCTTTCATTGCTTCATTTTGTGGCCTATGCTGCTCTCACATTTGTTTAGAGTCATTTTTTACAGGTATTTTATGGACTGTGGGGGGAGAGCTCCTACAGGTCCATCCTTCTACTCTGCTATCTTGGCTCTGCCCCCTGGATATTTCATTAAGCCTTTGAAGGAACCATTTTTAAAAAAATCAACAATTGTGCAATTGTAGCAGGTGATCCCTCAACTTTAGGCAATTTTAGGGCTTATAGTAAGCCATGTGATTTTCATTTATGAATTTTTTGAAGGAAAAAAGGAAGAAGAAAGTAACAATTCCTGTGTATTTCTACAAACATAAGTATGATTAAGTGATTTTAAGGTTTTATAGGAGAAATTTATTTGAAGACTAAGATTTTAAACTATGATACAGTTGGGGTTGAAGTAGCCTAACTGAAACCCAATTATCTACTCTTTCCTGCAGATAAATGTGGTTTATGTTACCTAGGCTGTGAATGTTGGTCTCATAGTGGAAAGGTATAATTGTACTGCCTCTGCAATAAAGTCATTTTACCCTATAGCTATTTACAATTTTTAGAATGTTATTATATTCATCCTAAATAATAACTGACCTTCAGATATCATGTTAAAGTTTGTAAAATACTCTCTCTGTATATATCTATCTATATCTACACATATGTATATGTCATCTCATTTGGGCCTCACATCACTGTGCAGTAGGTATTAAATTAATATAATTTCTTATTGTGGAAATTCCTAGTATGCAAGCTTATTGTACACTTTCAAATAAAACTCATCTATGACTTAGGAGATAAATCCTTTGAAGTTCTCTGATACACAGGTCACCAGCTAGTAACTGTTAGGGACTGAATCCAAGTCTGACTCAGTGACCAGTATCCTATCTGTCAAATTGTGTGATGAAAAATGAGTTTTGTTTCTAAAGTCATAGCATCTTAGCTTTAATGCTGGAAGGGACCTTACGGGTTGTAGAATCTGATCTTTTCATTTTAGTGATGAAAATTTGGGCTCATGGAAGTTATGGCGTGCCCAGGATAAAACAACTAATAAATGCTTGACGTGAGATTTGAACTCAGATCCTCCTGACTTTGACCAGTACTCTCTTTACTATAATTTGGTATTTATAAGGATATACATTCAAATTATGATTCTGCTTTTTATTACCTTTGTGATGTTCAGCAAATGAGTTCCTTTATTTCCCTAGGCCTCATTTGCTTCTCCTGTAAATGAGGACTGATCTCTGAAGGCCCCTTCCAACTCTAAATCTATAATCTATAATATTATGATATTTCTGGAATGCTGGACTTCATTTATATTCTCCATCAGCTGAAAAATCCATTATTATTTGTACAATTCAACTGTTAATTACTGCCTACTTTCAGGAGTAAAGCATAGCTTGTTAACACCCTTGTAACTAGAGCTGTCTGTGTCTACAACTCTCCACTTTCCCTGATGTGTAACTTGACTGTTAAAATTAGCTTGCTCAAGGCAGATTTTACATATATATATATATATATATATATATATATATATATATATATATATATATATATATATATATACATATGGTCTTGACATAACCCAGGGTATTTTTTTCTCCTAAACTTCAAGAAAGCTCTCACAGCTTGTTCAGAGTTATAGGTAAGCAAAAGGAAAAAAACAGAAAAAAAAATAGCCTCCTATATCTACTGTTCTAGAACAAATAGAGTCTTTTTAGAAAAAATCATCCGAACTGGATTTTATTCTCTTTTCAGCATAACATTTTCTGTCATTCGAACACAGTACCTTGGCTATAGTAGGCATTGAATAAACATATGTTGGATTAATTGTGTTGTTCCACATTTGTGGATTATTTTAAGTCACACTTGTGACTTATCTAAAATCTGTTACCATGATTTGTGTATCTTTCTCCAGCATATTGGCTTTTTACTATATATTAAGAAGTATCTGCCATAGCAAGAACTATTTTAAATGTTTTCAAATGCTAGGATAGGTGATCTGGCATATATATAGTATACATATATATGTATGTGTATCACTTTCCTTTTTACTTTCTGCCATGTAAAGTGTTATTCTGCATAACATGCAAAGATTTCAAAGTCGTCCTTTATGAGAGAACTCATAAAGATCAATTCAATTTGAATGCAAAGAAATGCTGCGAAGAATAAATTTATTTTTCTTGTTTCCTTGTATTTCTATTCTTCCTCCTGACCATGAAATTTCATATATATATATATATCCCTCCGTGAAGGATTTAGAACTGAGAATTTAAAAATAAGGTGTTAGTTTTTATACACACAAACACACACGCACACCTCCTTTAGTTATATTTGTTTGTTTCAGGTATGTGTATATAATTCTTTCAAAATGAGTTGCAATCACATTGTTGCAATAGAAATGCAGATGCCCAACATGTCAATATCAGCATTCTTTGGGATACTAGGGAGTGCTCGGGAATACAAGAAACACTGAAAAGAAGGTTAGGCTGTTAACAGTTGCGGGAATCAAGAATTCACAACAATCCTTTTAATTACATTCTTACATTACTCTAAATACAAACACAGAGCAGCAGGGAACTCTCTTGCTCTTGTTCGGGTATCCTGGGAATGTTTTCATTAGCATATCCCTCGAATATCCACAGCCATTTTTTTCTAGTTCTTTGGGGGAAGAGTGGAAGACAGATTCCTTGCCTTATTTTGTCTTTGGAAAGCTGTTCTCTCCAAATCCTCCCCCTTCCCTTCTCTCTCAGAGAAGAAAGTTACAAATTATTATCTGGTACCCTGAAGATGAAGGATACCTTGAAAGCACTTTGTCGTGGTGGGTGCCCAGTAAACACCTCTGGAATCTGAGGAATATGTTGACTTTTTGTTATTGTACTATCATTTTGCAATCTATTTTGCATATCTGATTCATGTGATAGCATAATATAAATTTCACAGATGCAAACTTGTCCCTCTGTGAATATATATGTATGTATATGCACATACATATATATCTATTTTACTGGTGGTATTGTGGAAAATTAAAGAAATTACAGAAATGAAGACCATGCAACCAACATGTGGCAGAGCACACTCCTTAAATAATAAGTATAATGCACCCTTGGGTTTTCATCTAAACAAAGCCTGCCGGTACTGATGCCACTCTAACACCCTATAGGTCAAGGTGTTTTATTCATGTTAGTAGTCTGACCACTGCTCATTATTAATTTAGTCCTGGAGATAGCTGACATCTGTCAATCAGGCAAGACTTGAGTGCACCCTTTGCCAATCAGGAAGCAGTGGAGGGGGGAGAGGAGATTCTCTGCAAGGCTCTGGGACAACTCTTTGGGCCGTCTTGATGAAATATTAATTAATTTTTATGGCTGGACATCTCCTGTCATAGTAATATAATATGATTCAAAGCACACATTCCTCTGAAACATTTCATTGCACTGATCTGTTTGGAAAATTTTGCAGGTATCTGAATATGCACAACATTTTTCCTCCTCTGAATATAATTTCCCTGCTATGTAGGTATGGCACTGGAATTCAGTTCTGAAGAGTGGATATTAGACTTCTTAAGCCACTTGAAGGATTTATTTACTAAGCCAGCAAACACTATTAAGAGAACCCCTAAAGATTCAGAAGATAATGTATGAAATGGGGACTATAGTCTGAACTTCCCTCTCCCCTTTCCAAAGTCCAAACCTTCATTGGGTGAGAATAGTTCTAGACAAAAAGGGATGATCTTGAGATTTAGCAGTATCTCAACAGTTTATATTTGGTTTAATGGACTATTATTTCTGAGTTTATAAGTTTGTAGCTATACTCTCATCTCTTTGCATTTTAAACAAAAAGTGATGTGTCTTTTATCTATGTTTAGATTAGATTGTAAACTTCTAGAGAAGGAAGATCGTGTCTTTTTCAGCTTAATTATGTCCATTGGCAAAGCACAGAACCTTGAGTACCTGGATTGCCTTCATAAATATTATTCTGATTGGACCAAGCTGGTGATTTTGTTTTAATTTGCCAAGAAAGTAATAACACAAGTTCATTAATCTTTTCAAAAGATGGGCTATGTGAAAAAGTAAAATATATCCATCACCGAAATAGTAAAAAAGCTATTCAGATGACATAGGTTTTTCCATACATAACTTAGTTTGATGCCTGAGATGCAGTGTGAATACATAAATAGATTAACTAAGGCAGAAGGGTCTATATTTAGTCACAATAGAAATCAGGACTATGAAAGAAGCCATCTTGTTGCACAACAGTCATTAGGCTCAACAATGGGTTGGACATCTTTTGGATAGAATGAGGTAAAGGATAGTAAACTTCTATCATTTAAGGCTTTATCGTGTTCTAAATAAGTTCAGATTAATACACAGGTGGATCAGAGACCTGCAACTGTAATATACTTCTCTGAAAGCAGTTTCATAATGGATTTACAGAAATCATACATTTAAAGTTTGCTTGAAACAGCACATGATCAAACTCTTTAGAAGAAATCACATCTCCCTACAAAGATTGGGAAATTGGGATGAAGTAATGAGGCAAGAAAAATCAGTGGGAGTGAAATGTGATATCGATTGATAATGGTGTTTTTCAAAAGCTTATAGCTGCCTTTGATAAAATCTTTGGACCTAGACTGATTCCTAATCTACCATATGCCTTTGAGACTCATCTGCATTAATTCTCTCCCATCCTGGTTTGGAACCTATGAGGATTATTTAGGATTGACTCATTTTCTCCAAAATTCAGGATTTTTTTAATATTCTGAGACCCTATTCCTTCCAGGGTTGCTATTACAGACTTCACTAACTCTTTTTTTTTGGTTTGAACTAACTGGAATGGTTCTTGGATTATGTAAAACTTTTCTGGATTCAGAGTATGGGATATGGACAGTTGTTGACTCTCTGCTGCATGATGGTACTGATTTTAGCTAACCGTTGAATATCTGGGGTACTTGATGACCCTGGGGAAATGGTGGACTGAACTAGATCTGTTTTTCCTTAGCTTTTTATCTTGTTAGGGAATAATCTCCATGGTTTGGAATCAAATTGTATAAAAATTTCCTTTGCCTTTCACACTTTCCATTTTTTATTACTAGCATTTTATAGGGTAAAATTATTGAATCTTGCATTTATGCTACTAAAGTGAATTTTTGGGGGGTTATCATTATGTCCACATAAATATGATTAACTTAGCCATGTAACAAGTAACTACCAAGTCCCTTAAAAAATGAACAACTTAATACCTGGAGGAGAATGACAGATCAGAGTACTTCGGTTTATATTTGCATTTCTAATGGTGTTGCTCTTGAGAATTTCCTATGTGCCTTTATTTAACAAAATCTGAGATCTATTTTTATTTGTCCCAAGAGAGAGGGAAACACTTGAAAAAAGCTATCAAGGAAGTAGCTTTTGCTAACCTTGCGACTCAGACTTTATCACTCCAGTATCCCTTCAGCACTTTCTTTGCCCATGATCTCTGAAAACTTGGCAATCTGACCTTACTCACAAGATTTCCCCATCACACACACACACACACACACACACACACACACACACACACACACACACACACACACACACCTGAACAGAAACATGGACATACAGGTAATGTTCTAAAATGATTATTTGATTCTGGGTTTTTGTGTCTCTCTCTTTTTCTCTCTCCTCCTCCCTTCTTTCTCTCTTCTTCTCTTTCAGGATAACAAGACGAATGCCAGCAATTCTAGTTAGCCATCCTTTAAACATCATCAAGAAAACTCCTTTCTGCTTTTATGACTGTTCACGTACAATCCTAGCATTGGAGAGAGCCTGGTGCACTCCTCACAGCTACTGGCAGTTTCTACTGATTTCCCCAGCTCGATTGCCCTGCTTCCCCAATTTCTCATGACACCACAAAATAGCAAAAGAACAAAACTACTGTACTTGGACTTTGTTTCTTTGAATGAGATAATACTTTTTCTCCTAAATGTTTAACCACCAGAAGAAGAACTAGCTCTGTGGTTTGTGGTTCTGGGCAGGAATAGCTTCTCTGTATCAAATGCCCAACAGTTACTTGGGACTTTCTAGTTGGGGTTGGAGATGTGGCCAACATAATGCAGATAGAGCAGAAACTGACACCAGAAGTAAGTCAGCTGTTGTTTGCTTCTTCAGCCCGTGTGTCAGCCAGAGTAAGAAACCACGAGACAGCTTGAGTAAGTACCATTCTCGATTTGTTTTCATTTTCATTCTCATGGCTTTCTGTTCAGCTATAGAGGTTTGCATTGGGTAAACCAGGTGGGGATAGCGATGGGTTAGGTTACTTTTGTCGAGAAAAATACTTTTGGTAGCATACAGGAATGCCCCACCTTACATTGTTGATTGGTTTCACAAAAACATGATGTCACTGTGAAGACTTGTGTTAAGTGCTACAGAATGAAAAAACAGAACATTCAAAACGATTACAATAATTTAATGAAGACAATGCTAAAGAAAACTGAGCTCCTATTAAACGCAAAGGCCAATGCAGGTTCAAGAGGACAGATGATAGGACATACCTCCTTCCTTCTCTGTAGGTATCGGTGAGTAGACTGTGGATGCCAAATGTTGTTCTGTGTATTGGTTTTCCTTTGTTATGAGTGAGGGTTCCATAAGGATAAGAGGTATTTCAGAAAATGTTTGTGGTTTAAAAAACAAAAGGGATTAATAGATTTTAAAAAAAGACACACAATGTTGGTTTCACTTGGCTTCATAGGGGAAATTTTGTAAATGAGTGATTTGCTATGTAATGTAACAATGGGATTTCACATTTTTGTGGGGTTTGATTATAATGGGAAAGATGTCATTGTAAAATGATATTGGTTGGACCAATTTTATGTAGGCGAATGCTGTATAAATAATGAGACTGATGTTATGATTTTCTTCCTTCTAGCGGCCCTTCAGAAGGAATGACGTAGGTGGACTTACCTCAGAAAGCTGCCTCCCTGTGTCCTCCAAACAAAAGGAGTAGACTTTAAAGAAGTCCAAATTGTAGAACATAGTCACCTAATTTGGATGGCAACCATGTATGCAGGGATGGCAAGTTAATATATTCATTATTCATTAAATGGGATTTTCATGCAGGGGGAATAATTTCCTGCTCCAAATCCCAAAGTTAAATTAAAAGGGAATTCAGTCTTTTTCCCAAGGGCAATCATTCTTTTATTTATAATTTGTAATCATAATTATGATTTAGCTTCACAAATTGCTTTGCTCTTTATAATGTACCATGTTATTGAGGTAAGGACTCCTTCTGATTATATTTTACTTTAATTTACTACTACTATTTTTAAAATTTTTGAACTGGACCCATGATTTCCTTAGTATGGAAAACTTCCAATGCAAAAACTCCCTTTTTCAATACAGACCACATCCGCTCTGATTTTTCCAGGGTCATACAACAAGTATATGTCAGAAGTGGAGCCAACCAAGGGTCTTCTGATTCTGAGGCTAACTATCATTCACCATACTAGTCTGGCTCTTCACTTAGAGTAGACAGTTTATATGATCACTGAAATTACATGGATGGGAACACACATGAAGCTAGTGTCTGAAGACAGTTGTGCATATATTTTAGGTTGACAAATGGGGACCATCAAAAGTAACCCACACTACACTGTAGGTACAGTTGATTTCTCAAGGTTAGCAGGTGACTGTCTTACATCACACAGGGAATCTCCATCAGTTTTCTGACAGGAGGTGCAAACTATAATTTGGAGTTTGTAATATAAACCCTGAGTCGGTAGAGAAACTTAACAGTTTTAAATCAAGCATAAACAATGGAGTGGTTTGAAAGGCTTGGTCTACCCCAAAATGTCACATTCCATGGAAGAATGCTTCCTCTATTTGATCTGTCACTAAAACTCTCAAAATATGACACTCCTTGAACATAATACACTTTGATGATAAACTAGATTAACTTTCCTGGTACAAGTAAAAGGCCACCTGTTGCCAGAATGCCCATATTCCTCGTTGCCTGTCTTGTAGCTGTCATCACTTCAATGCAATCTGCACCCGACATGCTGGAATATAATGAATATGTCAGGAGTTGGAGGTCAGCCATCAAAGTACATGAAAACTTGGCTTGCATACAGTGTCAGCATGGAGGCCTCACCTATCATCTTGTGCAAAGGATTTCTGCACCACTTGATTTGTTTGCACAGGGTTTGTTGCTGTTGGATGGAACACATTTACTGAAAGGCTTTTTGACAGCCCATTCAAACATTTTCAATTTGGAAAATGGTGCTTCCTGTTTTAAGCTCTTTAACTGATACGGGGTGTGAAATGCCACTGGAACTGATTGTGTTGTGGGTTTGTTGTTGGTATTTTAGCTTGGAAAGATCCACGATGAGGGTGTGAAGTATTTTGATTGGCATGCATAGGAGAACTCAACAGAATATGAAAAGTCCTAGAATCTTAACACTTAGTGGTAGGTGACCTAGTCCAACTTGCAAAAAAACCATTTCTAGAATCAAGTGATGAGTTCTCTGGTAGGTACCTGATGGAGAAATTAGTTTAGCCTTTGTAACTTCCATATTTTCTTGTGTGCATTGCTCCCATACACGTTCTATGTGTCTCCCTACCCTAACTCTTCATTTTGAGAAGGAAACATGAAACTCTTTGACTTGGCATTATTTTCCCTCACAGTAAAATGGGACTGGCAGTAGCAGAAGGTGCTCTGAAGACCTGGTCAGAGAAACTGAAGTATGAATGACACCCTTCAGAGAAAGTAAGGGTGCTTAAAGAAGTGCTAACTGTATTTGGCTGCCTTCAAAGGCTCCCTAGAAAGGTGTATGGGTGGAGAATTCTGTTCCTACCTATAGATAACAGGGGTATGAGGATTCTTCAAATTTATTATGTCAGAAGTATTAGGAAAGAGTCTATCTATATGATACCCAGTCTCTTAGCCCACCCTCCCATACCCTTGTACTGTCTCCCACTCATTTAAATAAAAAATATGCTAAATAGGGAAGTGGAAGATTTATGCACGTCATTTTCTATTGTCATGTACAAAATAACATTCTATCATTTACCAGACCCTTTCTAGAGGTTTCCATCCTGGAGAGCTTCACTGTCTATTAGAAGAGCATGTTCATAAAGAAGGTGTACTAGAACTGAGAAAGTGAATATACAAGTAGAATTTAGAGTTAGGAGTATCATATCATCAAAGTCTAGAAGTTCATGGTTAAGGATGGTCTTTTGGGGTTCTGTGAGGAAGTTTACCACTAGATGATTTGGTCATAGACACCAGCAAACTAATGTTCACCAAAGAACTAATTCTCAACAGTTTATACGCTTTTAGCATAAATCAAGTTTAAAAAAGCTAGATGCTATAGTCAGTTTATTCATCCAATTTGAAAAATAGCTGACTCTAAATTGTCCCTGCCAAAAGGTGGATTAGGAAGGCTTCTCGGGGTGCTGTGAAACCACTTTGTGCTTCCATTTGAAATCCTTCTTAAGTCCTGTTTAACTATGAACTTGCAAACCAACTCTATAAAGTGATGGCAGACTTCATGTTAAGTAATCCAATTTGTTAAGTGTGCCAAACACCTTATTTTGTCCATTTATTTCATTCTTTCCCTAACCTTTTACTAGATATTCAGACAGGAAGAAAAACTGACCAAATGGAATTCTCTACCTTCTTCTTTCATACCCCTTTTACATGTCCCCTCATTTCCCCACTAGTTAACAATTAATGAAATGACCAAAAGGGAGACAGAAAGACACAGAATCCTTGGATAACTTCCAACATGGAAAATGGAAAAAAACCACTTAACTACAGATGTACTTTGACTGTCATTACTTCCTTCTCACCATCTTTTTTTCACATACTATCTCTCTACATCCACTACATACCTTACCTTGAGTCTTGAAATGGTTGCTAGGAGATTATTTTTCTGGGAGGTTTTAGAAGGAATTCCTGCCCAGGTAATTGTTGGGTTAATTAACCTCTGAGGTACCTCCGAGCTCAGATTTTATGGTTCTTGATTGGTATTTGCCTTTTTCTTCGAACTTCACTAAAAGCTGCTATATGCTCATTGTCTGTCTGTCAGTCAATAAGTATTTATTAAGCAACTACTATATAGCAGGGCAGCTAGGTGGCACAGTGGATAGAGCGCCAGCTCTGGAGTCAGGCAGACTCAAGTTCAATTCTGGTCTCAGACACTTATTAGTTGTTTGATGCTGGGCAAGTCACTTAAACCTGTCGGCCTCAGTTTCTCATCTGTAAAAGGAAATGTCAGAAGAAGGAAATGTCAAACTACTCTAGTACCTTTGTGAAGAAAATGTGGTCACTGGGAGCTGGATGGGACTGAAACAACTCAGCAACAGATCAGACATTGTGCTAAGCACTAGGCATATAAGAAAAGGTAAAAGACAGTCCTTGCTTTCAGGGAGCTCATAGTCTAATGGGGAACACAACATGCAAACAGCTATGTATAAGTAAGATAAATCCAGGATCAATTAGAGGTAATCTCAAAGGGAAGGTGCTAGTATTAAGGGGGATAAAGAAAGACTTCTTATAAAAGATGGAATTTGAGTTGAGACTCTAAGGAAGCCAAGAAAGCTAGGAGGCAGAAGTGAGGAGGGAGATAATGCCAGGCATGGGAATATGCCGTCCACAAAGGGTGGTTTGGCATTTCCTTATATTTCTTCTTTCAAGGCATGCTTGATTTTTATAGTTTTATTACCTTCATTTGGTTTTTTTTCTTTTATGGTTCTTTCCATTCATATTGGTGTTGTTGTATGTATTGTTTTCTTTGTTTTGCTTCATTCTGCATCAGTTCACGTAGATCTTTTCATGCTTCTCTGTATTTATTCCATTACATTCCTGTGCCATGATTTCTTTAGCCATTCCTCAGTCAATGAACAATACATATATTACCTCATTTGATATTCATAATAACTCTGTGAAATAGGTAATGCAGATATTATGATATCCATTTAGAGAGGAGTTTGGTGACTTGCTCATGACCATGCCGATAATAAGTGACAGAAGTCTCCCTGATTCTAATTCTAAAATTCTGTTGTAATATGATAACATAAATTTCACAAAGAGAAACAACTCACTCAATATTAAAGTCTAGAAGGATCAATCAATCCTGAGAATTTCTATTGATGGAAATTATGCTTTATTTGTTCTAGACATTGTTAGAGTTGTGTCATTGTTAGATGTCTCATCAATATTTTCCCCAATTCTAATGCTCAGTTTTCAGGTATAAATTAATTCATTCAGCAATCATGTATTAATCACTTTGTATGTAGGTATGAAGTAGTGTGACTTACTGGGGTTGGAAGCAGGAGGATCTGGGTTTAAGACCCATCTTTAACTGTCTGCCCAGGGGAAAGTTAACCTGTCTGTGCTCCTCATGACTGTCTAATAACAATGATGGTAACAATACTGGTGTTGTTGGTCAGTTATTTTTCAGTCTTATCTGACTTTTCATGACCCCATTTGGGGTTTTCTTGGCAGAGATACTGGTGTGGTTTTCCATTTTCTTCTGTAGCTCATTTTACAGATGAGGAAACTGAGGCAAACAGGGTGAAGTGACTTGCCCATCATTATACAGCTAGTAAGTATCTGAGACCAGATTTGAACTCAAGAAGATAAATCTTCCTGACTCCTAGCCTTGTACTTTTATCTACTGTGCCACCTAACTGCCTTAGTAATAATAACTAGCATTTTATATAATACTTCAAAGTTCATAAAGCACTTTACAAATATCTCATTAGATCTGCACAATAACCCTGAATGGTAAATATTATTTTTCTTGTTGTTTAGTTTGTTCCATGGTGTTGGACTCTTCATAATCCCATTTGGAATTTTCTTGGCAAGCATTATTACTATCTCCCATTTTTCTGATGAGAAACCTGAGATAGTGGTAAAGTGACTTGCTCAGGTTCACAGGGCTAGGACGTGTTTCAGTCAGGATTTGAACTTTGATCTTCCTAACTCTAGGTCCTGCATTCTATCTACTATACAAGTTGCAGTGTGCATTAGGTCAGTGCATTCTCTTGCTCATTAAATTACAAATCCTTGACATTCATATATTCACCAAGTCTTACACTATGCAATGAACTGAAATCAACGTTTCAGAAATTTGTGTATTTCTAAAGTGGCTAGAAGCTTTACTTGGTGTGATACTTCTGTACCTTTTACAGATGTAATTTTGAATTTGAACTTTATTCACTGTCATACCATTGAGACATATTTTTTAAAAATGAACAAAATAACTGATATAAAAATAAAACATAAAAATAGCGTGATTAATTATAGATAACTAAAAAAAGAAACAACTTTAATCCTTTAATGTTTAGATAGGAGGAACCTTAGGAAAAAAACTCAACTGGATAAGGATTTTTATAAATACAAAACCTGTGGTAATATAGAGAAATTTAAATATCCACATAGCCTTGTGCCAGAGACCCTCAAATGACATGACCCAGGTAAATGTGCAGGAATTTTTCACATTCTGACTCATTTCCCTCATCTAAAAAATCTAGTGAATTTATTGTGTGATACTGCTGAATAAACTATTACCCATACCCTTATAAGCATGTGGATCACAAAGCTTAAAGATAAAAGTTTTAAAACTTTTATCTTTAAGCCAGTTGGCTTGGTATACTCTCATTTTGTAATTAAGTGGGAAAAGAAAAACAGATGGTCACCTTGTCAAATCTTGTTTTTGAGTTAAATACACACAATTTTCTTCCCTGAGAAGAGAATTCTCTTTTAATGGCAACAGATAGCAGCTTCAATCTAAAGAGGCCAGGGAGGTGGTATGACTTTAAAGAAATATGTGTATTATGGAATCCAGTAGAATTATTCACCAGTGTAGCAGGTTGGGGAACAAAAAGTTTATTTAAAATGGAAAAAAACTAATAGAGCTTGTAGAAAATATCAACACCTTCCATGAAGCAACCTCTCCCAAAGATTAGTGTCTAAATTCAGTCACTTATATTCATATACTTGACAAGACTCTCAAAAGGCATTAACTCTGAGAGCTCTAAAATCTATGGTATCTACTTTAGCTTGCCATAGTTTTCAGCCAATGACATTTGTCTCTTGTCTGTCAGATCTCCATAACTTCTAGCCCATGGTCTTCAGTAATGTATCTTCTTTCTATTGTATCCTTTGGGACCTGTCATAGAAACATAAGGAGTGGTGGTGGTGGTGGTGCTGGTAGTAGGGATATTTCATAACTTCCTTGTCATAGTAGCATTATAGCTCCACTGCTGGAACAGATCAGGGAATCCCCACTTTGAAGTTTCTCCTTAAACTCTTATTCCTGTTCACCTCTGTCCTTCCAGAATTGGGCAGTAGTCAGCAATATATTCCAGCAATCTCATCTGAGAGCTGGTTTCAGATTCGAAGAGAGTGACTTCACAGTTTGATACTGTCTTTACCCCAAAATAGTCAGTGTTTTTTTCCTGCCCAAATCAGTATGTCCCAAAGGTCTATAAATTTAACAAAATAACCCAACATTCCCCAAATTGCCCTTTAAGCCCTGGGGCAAAGCTATCTCTTCCTGGGACACCCAGGGTGGTTAAAGTTGAAATAGCCTTTGATGTTACTATAGACTAAGAATATAGAGAAAGGGGAAAAGAGGCAACAATTTCTGCTGTCCATAAATCTAGATATAATCATATGTACATAAAAATTAAAATATAAGTATATAAAATCCCTTTGTAGCACTTAATCATTAAAAAATGGTACCAATCTTATTGAGACATCAATACATTAAGGATACCTTCTTCCAGTTTCACAATAACAACAAACCAAATTCCAGATTGGCTAGATAGTCAAAATGAGTCCAATAGTTTATTTGGCATTATGTAAACCACAAATAGTTGATTGAACTCTAAAATTTTCAATCAATTATGTTGTCTTTGCTCTTTTTCTTTCTTTATGCTCTTTACTTTTTATGGTTATTTTCCGGCTTCAGTTAATCCTCCCCCTTAAATTCTCCTTCATCCACTCTCTTTTTCTCCTCTTATGATTTCCTCAGTTTTTGGCAAAATGATATCTTAACTGTGAGCACATGTAAATGGACAATGCCATATTCGCAGGAGGATGCCAGGGAGAGCTGGATGCAGAGCTCCCTTTTTTCTGATGCCCATGTACTCATGTCTATATATAAGCTCAGATTTATTGAAGTTCTTTGTTCTGTAGGGGAATGAATTGCTCTTCTCATGGCCTTATGGGATAATATAATTGCTGGGTCAATAGTTCTCTGGTGGCTGAGGTTGGAGTGCCAGCCAGAGATATTATCTAAGAGTGGTCAAGGGTGATTGATAGAAAGGTACCTCAGATAATCTGTCCTGTCCCTTGTTATCTTGTTTTGTGAGTCAAGTACATTTCATTTCAAAATTTTCTACTGGAAGAAACTTGATCCTCGTAATGGGGAAGGCTCTGCTGTGCTCAAACTTTCACTACAAGAATCCTTTTCAGTACCATATGAATGACTGAAGAAAACTCTTCAATAGTGACTTAGTCCTTTGCCAGGGTGTCTTGGTTATGGAAAAACAGTCCTAATGTAGTTCTTGGTGTTGGATAGTAACTCCATGGTCTTGGTGGTAGCCGGGCAGTAGTACTATTTCTGCCCCTTTCGAGAGGCTGAAATGTTTCTTGGCAAGGTGTGAAATAGTTCACAGAGATTAATATTTAATAATCAAACTCTACACATGGGAATTCCAGTTGGCTTGGTATACTCTCATTTTGTAATTAAGTGGGAAAAGAAAAACAGATGGTCACCTTGTCAAATCTTGTTTTTGAGTTAAATACACACAATTTTCTTCCCTGAGAAGAGAATTCTCTTTTAATGGCAACAGATAGCAGCTTCAATCTAAAGAGGCCAGGGAGGTGGTATGACTTTAAAGAAATATGTGTATTATGGAATCCAGTAGAATTATTCACCAGTGTAGCAGGTTGGGGAACAAAAATCCTGCATTTTATTTTGAGCTTCACTCTCATTTGATAACCTTGAGGACTCATTCATTGATTGAATATCCTTAGAGATGGCACTTCTATATACACAATCGTAACACATGCAAGTGATATTTCTGTAGGCTATGTAAAAGAAGTTGGGTGAGGGGCAACTAGGGAGAGTGGATAGAGGTCTAGTCTTGAAATCAGGGAGACCATGATTCAAGTCCTGACTTTACCGTTAACTATCTGCGCAATTCTGGGCAAGTTATTTGATTTCTCTGAGCCTCAATTTCCTCACCTGTAAAATATCAGGTCAATAGACCTAACCAGAGTTCTGTGCCAGTCACAATACCTGACATAAGATAAACAATTACACCTCCCTGTCAGGACTCCTGTGAAGTTCAGATGGGATACATGTAAAGTGCATTGCAACCCTTAATGTTCTGTCTAAATTTGAGTTTTATTATTGCTTCTGTTTCCTCATTTGTAGGATATTGTTAATATCATTTTATCCCTTCATACCATACAGTGACATGGTGAGAATTTGATGAACAAGGTCTGAAAGGTACTCTGAGGGCATTTCTAGATCAGTTCTAATATCCGGGTCATAGTAGATTGACTATGTAGATTCAAACATATACTGCCTTAGAAAATATTTAGATTTGTAACTGAGTGAGAACATTTCTTTTAGATAGGTTTTTGGCATATTAGTTTGCCTCTTCCTTTCCTTCCACTCCAATAATTGTTTGGGGTTTGTCTGCTGGGAGTTAGGTGAAGAAATCTTATGCATTGTCAGTTTCCCAAGACACTGGAGGGCAGTGGTATAATGAAGGTCCGTCTTTTGAGAGTGCAATAGGTAGCCACCATAAATAAACCCTAAGGAGACTAAGTGATATTTTATATGGATTCTGCATTACAGAGGGAAAACAAAGCCATCTCACACATTCATTGTGTCATTTTCTTATGAGAAATTATAGAAAGGAAACATTTCTTGTAGTAGGAAGAAGGCTGAAAATGTGGTAACTATATGGTAGTCTCCACATCTTGGAGCATTCAGGTTCGTGAGGCATGTCCAAGTGCCTCAGAAAATTGCTTCCACAGACAATTTCTTTAGTAATCAATTTAGTCTTGGACGATATACTGAGAATTAAGTTAAATATATCCAGAAGATTTGAAACTTGATCTTTGTATAGTTTGACATGCTTTGGCTGATTGTGATTTGGATTAAAAAATTTTTTTTCAACTTCTCTTTTCATATGTCCCATAAGGTATTATATTCAGAGAACCATAGGATTTCAGAATTAGAAGAAATCTCAGAAGACATCAGGCTCACTCATTACCTGTACAGGAATCCCCTCTAAAGCATTCTCAAAAAACTGACATTTGACAGGGCTTATCTCCTTCGCTTTCTGGAGACTCCCCTCTGTTTCTATAACACTGCTTTCTCTTAGTTCCGCCCTTTTCTAGTCTCTTTTGTCGGATCTTCAAGTTTTGTTGGATGGTCATGTTGTATCTTGCCTATTAGTTGTTTGTGTCATCTAAAGCTCTGTGGTAGGCTCTCTTCACTTTTCTTTCTATATTAGGGTGCAGAGACCTGCCTCCTTGCCAAGGAACCTATGGATAAATTACTTCTTTTCACTAACCTCTACCTGAAATTGAGCATTTCCTTCAATTATGAATGAAAAAAAGACATTATTCTGCCAAGAGGGTGGTCCATGAGTTGCTGTTTGTCTTTCATTCTTGAAAAGAACCATGACATCAAGGAGATGATGCCATGACATGTAAGTGAATTGAATTTAAGTGAGGGAGGTCTGGACAAAGTCACCAGTCTCACTTTCTTCTCCAGAGACATCTGGGTTCATTGGTGACATATAAATCAGGATGACTGGAGATGGCCCAGGATACATTGGGGGACCTTGGCCTTTTCAAGTAAGGCCCTCAATAGGTCTCAGTTTGACTGAGGCAGAGGAGCCATGAAACAAAAAAAGGTTAAGAACCACTACTCTATGATATCTTGGTGATCTCATCAGTTGTAATGGGTTCAAATATCACTTCTCTGCAGATGATTCATAGAGCTCTTTATCCAGCTGTAGCTTTTTCCTTAGCTCTAGTTTTTACATTACCAACTGCTTATTGGACATTTTGAACTAGATGATCTGTAGGAAAATCAAACCAATATCTAGGCGCCTTTTTGATCATGGCTTTCAGGTAGTCCAATAATTTTTAAATTATTTCTCCTGGATCCATTTTCCAGGTCAGATGTTTTTCCACATTGTCTTCTATTTTTTCCTTGTTTTGGTTTTGTTTTATTTTTTCTTGATTTCTCATAAAATCATTAGCTTCTATCTGCTCCATTTTAATTTTGAAGGAATTGTTTTCCTCATGGTGTTTTTGGATGTCTTTTTCCATTTGGTCCATTCTGCTTTTTAAGGCATTCTTCTCCTCACTGGCCTTTTGAACTGCTTTTGCCATTTGGGTTAGCTTACTTTTAAAGCTGTCATTTTCTTCAGTATTTTTTGGGTTTCCTTTAGCAAGCTGTTGACTTGTTTTTCATGATTTTCTGCATTGCTTTGTTTTTCTTCTCAATTTTTCCTCTACTTCTCTTACTTGACTTTCAGAATCCTTTTTGAGTTCTTCTGTGATGTGAGACCAATTCATATTTTTCTTAGAGGCTTTGGATGTAGGAGTTTTGACTTTGTTGTCCTCTTCTGGTTGTATGTTTTGATCTTCCTTGTTGTCAATGATTTAATAAAATACTTATTCACTGAGAAGGTAAGAATCTATAGTCTGTGTCTTTTTCCCCATTTGCTCATTTTCTCAGCCAGTTACTTGACTTTTGAGCTCTTTGTTAAACAGAGTGCTCCAGAAGCAGCCTCTGCTTCAACAGCAGTGGTTGCTGCCCTGGGGCTGAACTGAGGCTTGGGCTAGACCATGCTCCATTTTTAGTCAGGTAAGAGACCTTTTCCATTGACCTTCAAAGCTATTTTGACATTTGTGGGTTTAGAAGTCTGGAAACCACAGCAGCCACCAGTGATTCAATCCCCTAATACCTACTCCAGCTCCATTTGTGGAGGGTGGCTCTGCTCCCAGCCTGGTGTGATATAACTTCCTTTCGAACTTTCAGACTGTCTTGGACTAGAAATTTGCTTCAGTCTGTCATTTTGTGGCTTCTGTTGTTCTAGAATCTATTTAGAGTCATTTTTACACATTTTTTTGAGGAGTTTATAAAATATAAAATCCTTTGGCATTTAATGTTCTTCACAACTTGGTCACTTCCTATCTTTCCAGTTTTCTTATACTTCATTCATCTCCATACAATTTACAAGCTAGCTACATAGTTCTTCATACATGATATTCTTATCTCCTAGCTATTTGTCTTTGCATTGACTGTTCCCAAGCATGGAATATTCTTCCTCTCACTGATACTTCTTAGAATCGCTGGAATCCTTTAAGACTCAACTCAAACATAACTTTCTGGAGTTTTTGGGGAGAGCTCTATCAGGTCCCTGCTTCTACTCCACCATCTTAACTCTGCCCATATCTACTTTCTTAACAACATCTCTCAGGTGTGTTCCCTTCTCTCCACAGTCACAACACAAGTCTATATTCTCCTAACCTCTCCCTTGGACTATTTCCTTAGCCTTTTAATTGCTCTCCCTTCCAGAAGTTTCTCCCCATTCCAATTCATCCTCCACCAAGCAATTTTCCTAAAGTATAGGTCTGCCCTTGTCTTCTCTCCCTCTCTCCCCAACCCAATCAACAAACTCTAATTACCTCCTAGATAAAATATAAAATCCTTTGGCATTTAATGTTCTTCACAACTTGGTCACTTCCTATCTTTCCAGTTTTCTTATACTTCATTCATCTCCATACAATTTACAAGCTAGCTACATAGTTCTTCATACATGATATTCTTATCTCCTAGCTATTTGTCTTTGCATTGACTGTTCCCAAGCATGGAATATTCTTCCTCTCACTGATACTTCTTAGAATCGCTGGAATCCTTTAAGACTCAACTCAAACATAACTTTCTGGAGGAGGCCATTTGGTCTCCCCAGCTGCTCTACTTTCTCCTATGAGGTGCCTTTCACCTACTCTGCATGTATCTTGCATTTAACTATTTATTTACCTTAAAATATAAGCTTGCTAAAGGCAGGGATTATTGTTGTCTTTCTTGGTGCCTGCAGTCCTTAGCATAGCACCTGGCACATAGTAAGTACTTGATAAATGCTGATTGATTGATTTCCAGCCATTCCTTGAAAGACTCCAGTGAGGAAACTATTATCTCTTAAATCAGCTGATTCTAATTTTAAATAATTTTAATTACAAGATGTTTTTCTTTACATGGAACCCAAATTAGCTTCCCTGAGATTGCTTCCCATTGCTTCTAGTTTTGCCCTCTGGAATCAAGCATATTAAATTTAATCCCTCTTAACATGATAGTCTTTTAGTTAATTGAGGATAGCTATCAAGTCTTCCCCAAATCTTCTTTTCTCTAGAATAAATAATCCCAAGTGCCTCGTTCATTCCTGCTATGGCATGGATCACATGCTGGCCACTCTCTTCTGGATGTGCCCCCACCTACCACTGTCCTGCCTAAAGTGTGGTACCCAGAATGGAACACAATTATCCAGATGTTTTGAATAATACAGGAGTAACATCTTCCCAGTCTTGGATATTCTGTCTCCTTTAATGAAGAGCAAGTTTATACTATTGCTTCAAAGTTTATACTGTTGTTTCAAATTAGACTTAGAGTCTACTAAAATGCCAGATATTTTTTCTTATACATTTTTGTCTAGCCAAGTCTCCTTCTGCCTTGTATTTGTAAAACTCATTTATTGAACCCATTGGTATTTTATATTTATTTTTGTTAATTTTAATATTATTATATTTGAAACGTTTTAGACCATAAAAGTATTTTTGACCCTGTCTTGCAGCATATCAGCTATCTTCTCCTAACTGTGTGTCATCTGCAAATTTTATGCCTTCTTTGATTTCATCCATATCATTGATAAAAATGTTAAACACCCCAAAACTTAAATCTGCCTCTGCATCTTCTACTCATTGTTCATATTTCTGCCTTATGGGACCAAGCAGAACAAGACTGATCTTTCTTCCATCAGACACCTCTCAGATATTTGAAGTCAGCTATCATGTCATCCCCTAAGTCTTCACTTCTCCAAACTAAACATCTTCAGCTCTTTCCACTGAGCCTTATATGTTGTCATCTGAATAATCCAGGTGAGGTCTGACCAGGGCAGCATACACTCAAGAGACTATCACATCTTTAGTTTTGGACACTGGATCTCTCTTGGTATAGCCAAAGATTGCATTGCTTTCTTAACTGCAGCATCATGCTGAAGACCATATTGAATATGCTGTCCATTAAAAGACCTAGATATTTTTCATATGAACAATTGTCTAGGTAGATTTCTTATGAAAGAACTTATGAAGTTGGTTTTTAAAAATTTAGTGCGAGACTTTGCATTTTTCCTATTATATTCCATCTTATTTGGTTCAGCCCCATGCCATAGCCTGTCAAGATCCCTAGTACAGCACATTGTTTAAATTTATATTGCTGTATAATAACTTATTTAAAAATCAGTTTAACAAGATTATTGTTAGTCATTGCTTTGAAAGGAGACAACAATAACTGTCCTCTGCTAAAACAAAACAGAAAAATCATATTTTTAAATATTGTACTTTTACTATATATATGTATGTATACACATATGTGTATATAATATATATTATACTATATTTTATATAGTACTATATTCTATATTATCAATGATATGGATGAAAGCATAGAAGGCATAAAATATGCAAA
Organism: Notamacropus eugenii; assembly: GCF_028372415.1. Taxonomy (NCBI): domain Eukaryota; kingdom Metazoa; phylum Chordata; class Mammalia; order Diprotodontia; family Macropodidae; genus Notamacropus; species Notamacropus eugenii. The sequence continues at coordinate 70,008,614 of NC_092872.1, forward strand.
TGACACATAGCTAGTTGGTTGTTGTCCTTTGTCTTCGAAGAGGACCAAAATGACATCACCAAGATAAAGTGAAATTTCAGTGTGTCCAACTGTGGCTGATGAGACCAATATGAGCTCGGAATGCTCTACCAGGGGTTGGGCACAGATAGACCGAGTGAGTATTTGGGGTGGATATCCCAAATTTGTGCATCCTACGTTTACTCTGTGCTGTCTCAATTCTGTGTTGCTCAAAGAGCTCAGTACCATTTCTAATGTGGGCATGCCATGCTGAGAGGTCCTGTGCCAGTGTCTCCCATGTTGCATAGTCAAATCCAAAGTTCTTGAAAGTGTCCTTGTATCTCTTCTGGCCACCATGTGATTGCCTGCCCCATGTGAGTTCTCCATGAAATAGTATTTTTGGCAAGTGTACATTTTGCATTTGAACAATATGGTCAGCCCATCAGAATTGCACTCTCTGAAGCATAGTCTGAATACCTGGCAGTTCAGCTCAAGCAAGGACTTCAGTGTCTGGTAACTTATCCTGTCAGGTGATCCTCAGAATCTTCCTAAGACAATTCAAATGGAAGTGATTCAGTTTCTTGGTATGGCACTGGAAGACTGTCCATGTTTCACAAGCATATAACAATGAGATCAGCACAAGGGCTCTGTAGACTTTCAGTTTGGTAGTCAGTCTGATACCTCTTCTCTTCCAAACTTTTCTTTGGAGCCTCCCAAACACTGAGCTAACTCTAATAATGCATGCATCAACCTCATTGTCAATGTGTACATCCCTGGAAAGTACACTATTATTATCCACAGCAATCAAAACTTCTCCATCTGTTGTAACCAATGGTTCCACTTATGGGTGGTGAGATGGTGGCTGATGCAGCACCTGTGTTTTCTTTGTGTTAATTATCAGGCCAAAATTAGCACAGGCAGCAGAGAATTGATCCTTACTTTGTTTTATCTCAGCTTCAGAGGCTGCACTGAGTGCACATTCATCTGCAAAACAGAAAGTCATGCACCAACACTCCCTCCACTTTGGTCTTGGCTTGACCTTTTCAGATTGAAGAACTTACCATCAGTATGGTAGTTGACCTTGATACCGTGTTCATCCTCACTGAAAGCATTTGTCAACATGGCTGAAAACATCATGCTAAAAAGCACAGGAGCAAGCTCACAGTCCTGTTTCACTCTACTGGTGACTGGGAAAGCATAAGAGCTTTGTCCATTATCCAGAACCCAGGCAAACATGCCATCATGAAATTGACATACAATATTGATGAACTTCTCCAAGCAACCAAATTTTGACATGTATTTTCCATAAGCTCTCATGACTAAGAGTGTCAAAAACCTTGGTCAGATCTACAAACGCTGTGTACAGACCTCTGTTCTGCTCCTGGCATTTCTCCTGGAGTTGTTGGGCAGCAAATAACATATCGACTGTTCCTCGGTCCTTTCTGAAGCCACACTGGCTCTCAGGCATATGCCCATCTTCCAGGTGAAGGATCAGCCTATTAAGGAGGACTCTAGCAAGAATTTTGCCAGCAATGACTAAGAGAGAGATCCCCTTGTGGTTGTCACAGGACAATCTATTCCCTTTAACCTTATAGAGATGGACAATGGAGGCATCCCTGAACTCCTGGGGATAATCTTCTCTTGTCATATAACCTGGAAAATTTCAGTCAGCTTTTGTATGAGCAATGGCCCCCCTTTTTTGTAAATCTCAGCTGGAATAGAATCAGCACCAGGTGCTTTGCCACATGAAAGGAGCCTAATGGCCTTCAAAACCTCTTCTTCAGTTGAAAGTTCAGCTAAGGAGAGACTGACTTCAACCTGAGGTAATCAGCATTGCTTGATGATGGTCTGTTGAGAACACCATGGAAGTGTTCAGCCCATCTCTCTAGGATCATGTCCTTTTCACTAATCAATGTAGCTCCATCAGCACTGAGTAGTTATAATGCACCATAAGTTTTTGGTCCCTAAGCAGCTTTCAGGGAATCGTAAAAATGCTTTGGATTGTTACTATCAGCATAAAACTGAATTTCATCTGCCTTCATCTAAGCCAGGAATCCTGCATCACTCTAAGCTTTGTTTGTACTTTGCTTTTGATGGAATTAAATGCTGCCTTATTAGAGGTGGATGAACTATCCTGCTGGTAAATCCTGTGGAGTTCTCGTTTTTCATTTAGCATCTTCTGAATTTCCCCATCATTTTCATTAAACCAGTCTTGGTGTTTGTGAGTGTTCTGACCCAGATGAGCAAATGCAGTGCTGTACACCAGATCTCTAAGAGCTGTCCACTCCTTTTCTGCTCCACTGTTGCCAACTGTGTATTGGCTCAACTTTCCCTCCAAGTCAGCAACAAACTGTTCACACTCAGAGAAGAGCTCTAATTTGTTGACATTAATTTTTCTGGTAGTCATTTTGCTTTGGGGGGTGGTGCTTTGGATGAATGTGAATATTTAGCTTGGAAAGGATAAGTCTATGATCAGTCCAGCACTTTGCACCACACATTGCCTTTGTCACTTTCACATCTTGTCTGTCTCTTCTCCTTACAATCACATAGTCTGTTAGATGACAATGTTTCCTGCAAGGGTGCAACCATGAAATTTTATTGTGTTTAGCTAAATGGAAGACAGTGATATGGATGAAAGCATAGACTTTGCAAAGAAAGCATAAAATTTGGACACATAGCTAGTAGAGGATAGCTGATATGCTGTAAGACAGGGTCAAAATATTTTTATGGTCTAAGACAATAGTTCAAATGTAATAATATTAAAGTTAACAAAAATAATACTACACTATATGTAATACTATGTCTAAATACTATACTATATATTATCTATCTATCTCTCAATCTTTCTATCTATATACATATATACACACATAATCTTTTTAGGTAGGGCTCAGTGTTTAGGTGAATATAATTAGTATACTAGTAATGCAATTAGCAACTGATAAAAACAATAGCTGACATTCATACTGTACTTTAAGGTTTGCCATGGTCATCCTGTACAGTATTTCATCTGATACTCTCAGCAGCCCTGTGAGGTATGGACTTTTGTCATTTCTATTTTACAGAGGAGAACATGGAAGTACAGAGAGATCTAGGGACTTATTTGGGGTCACATAGCTAGTAAGTGTCTGAGGCAGGATCCAAATTCTTTCTGATTCTAAATTCAAGATGCTAATGACTATACCATAATGTGAAGTTTGAGTAAGATACACTCCTTCTTAGGTATAAAACATTTACCTTTAAGATTATCTTCTTAATTAAATTAATCTATAGATCCATAAAACAGTTTCTGAAGGAGCACATTGAATGGACATGTTAAACTTGGTAATATGGGACATTGAAACCAAATTTAGAGAATTTGTGAATGCTAGAGTTTAATGGGATCATAGAAATTTTCTAATCCAAACTTCTCATTTTACTGATGAACAAACTGAGTTTCGCAGTACTTAGGTAAGTTGACCAAGATCACATGAGCAGTAGGAGTCAGAGCTTTGATTGAGCTCAGATCTCTCTCTCTCTTAATAAGAGAAGAAACATGTCAATAAATCCAGTGAACTATCAAGTTGAAGAGGTAGCCCTTGTCTTTGGCAACGAAACTTTTTAGTAAGCCACAGAGGCAAAGTGTGTATGCCTGAAACAACAAAGAATAAGGAAGGCATTTTTAAAGTATACAAGTATGCTGAGGGAAAAAAATAGGAAACGGTGAAAATTCCAGCGAGGGAATGGAGGTAGAGAAGGTTAGAATCGTCTTGAAGTGAGTCTTGAAGAAAGTATTGGATACATAGCCTGATAGAGTAAGCTTTTTAAAGCAAAGACAATGTATAGACACCTTGAAATCCAGGGAAAAGCCTTTTGCACTCATACTGGATGACTTATTTGACTTTTTGGGGATTAAGTTGACTGTTAAGACCAGGGCTGTAGCTGTATACCAAATCAATGAATCTTTCACTGGAAGCAAAATCTAATTATCTGGTGTGCATGCATGCATGCATATGTGCGTGCATGTGTGTGTGTGTGTGTGTGTGTGTGTGTGTGTCGGGGTTGGGGAGTTGTGGTGGGATGGGTGATTGTGGAGATTTAAATGTTGATTAACTCTTCCCCCCACATATATGTGTATATATACACACATACACATGTATGTATATATATACACACATACATATATACATGTGTGTATGTATATGTAAAAACATCAGCCTGGTGTCTAGGAGGTCAATTTTGGCATTAGAAAGACATGGGTTCCAGTTCTGCCTCTAACGTATGTTTGCTGTATGACCTTTGGCAAGTCAAACTCTCTGTGATTCAGACAACCTTTAAGACCATGAATATCAATTATATAAGTATTCTCTTCTGGGACATATATTAATCCCATTTAAAAATATTTAACTCATTTACCATTCTATTTTCAAAGAACAGAAAGTAGATTTTTGATCAGTCCAGTCAATAAGCATTTTTTAAGCCCCGATTGTGTGATAGAAACTATGCTAAGCTCTGGTGAGACAAAGAAAGACAAAAGAAAGTTTCTGGTCTCAAGGGACCACCCAGTCTAAGGGAGGTGGCAGTAGGGAGCAGACAATATGGAAATAATTATGTAAACCTAAGGTATTTACAGATGAAATTGTAGAAAATTATTTAGCCTTTAATCTAGGTTTTTTTTTCTATTAAGCTTAGAGATACAAAGGCTACATGAGACTTACATTTTCATCAACGCTTTTCTAGCACTCAACCAATGAATTCCTATAGAATTTTTCTCCTCTTTTGTGATTTTATAGTATTTCTTCAGTCATTTTTCAGTCGTTTTTCACTCTTTCTGACCCCATTTGGAATTTTCTTGGCAGAGATACTGGAGTGGTTTGCCATTTCCTTCTCCAGTTCATTTTACAAATGAGGAAACTGAGACAGAGTTAAGTGACTTAAGCAAGGTCACACAGTTAGTGTCTGAAGCCAGATTTGAATTCAGGGAGAATAGTCTTCCTGACTCCAGGCCTGGTACTCTACCTTCTGTGCCAGCTAGATGCTCCATTTATAATATACTGTTTCATATTATATTTATGTGTCTATTATCTCTTCTTTTGGAACAATGAGAGCATGGTCTAGGTATATACATCTTTGTATTCCTAGTACATAGAGTACTTTGCACATAGTAGATCCCAAATACTTATCAAGCAGAAAATATTTTATTATATAGCATAGTATAAGTCAGGAGACTTCGCTCTGATATAGCTCTGTGACTATCTTTGAACTAAGCCTCTGTTTCCTCATCTATGAAAAGTGGATACTTGAAGGATGGCTATGAGCAAAGTGCTTTGCAAGCTATCTTGTATTAAATAAATGAAAATGGATGTAATTATTATTAGTATTATTGTTATTATATAAATCCAGTTTTATGCTATGGTCTTTGGGGATGAAAAATCAGTAAAGCATGACCCTTGTTGTCAAGTAGTTTGTAATCTGGGAAAAGAACTGGTCCTGTAATTTTTTGGTGTTGTGGAATTCCAAATAAGGACACTCCCTCTACCAATGCAGGTATGCACTTTCTGTCCTTAGGGTTAGTTACATGACTTACTCAGGGTTGCACAGGAGGTACCAGAGGCAGAATTTGAAACTAGATTTTCTTGGACTTGAGGTCACCTCTCTATCCATTACACCATACTGCCAGTCAGTTTTAATTTATGGAATAAAACAAGCATTTCCACAACATAGTATGATAATAATAAAAAAAGGGTGATTGCACATGAAACTGCCAATCTATTATGTACAATTTGCTAATCCTTTAAAAAATACAGATACCTGGGAATATACCTGCCAAAACAAATACAGGAACTATATAAACAAAATAAAAAAAACTTTATACAAAGAAAATAAGATTTAAATAATTGGAGAAATATGAATTGTTCATGGGTAGGTGGGGCCGATATAATAGAAGAGACAATTTAATCTAAGCTAATTTACGGATTCAATGCCATCCCAATTAAATTACCAAAAATTATTTTTCTGAATTAGAAAAAAAATGACAAAATTCATTTGGGAGAACAAAACATCAAGATTATCAGAAGAAGTAATAAAAAAAAAGTAAAGGAAGGAGGGTTAGTGGTACCAGATCTTAAACTATAAAGCAGTAATTGTCAAAACCATTTGGTACTGCTATTCAGTTTTTAATCTAAACCTGACTAGTCTAGGGAGCACAGTCTAATTACCGCATTGTTTTTTAAAACCAACTGTAGGTAACAAGTCAATTTTTAATCAAATTCTATATAAAAATTACCTGTTGTTCCTTCATATGGCTTTGTGAAGTTCTCTATTTTTGACCTCATTAAATGTCATGGGTGCAAAAGTTGAATTATTCTCATCTCAGGTTTATTCTGTTGAAGTTAGGTATCAGGGGCAATCTTAGCTTTCTGTTTGCACAAAGCTTCTTTGACCTCCCCAACCCCTGACATTGTGGTTGATGGGCAGTTTGCCATCTTAGAGATTTGTGATGGGTAAAGATATTTGTAGTTGTAATAATATCAATTATGCTAATATAATTACATTCATGTTCACTTCTAAAAACTCATAATAGAAGGAAACAGTTAATAGAAGTGCTCTCCTGAAAACAACAGCCACAAACTGCTATATCTTACACAAGGCATCCTTGCCCTGGGCAATTTGACTGTTTAAATGGGTTGTGCAATTAATTGGAAAATTCATTTAACCAGAACACTCAAGAATCACAACCATGTTGGTTGACTGAAGTAATGCTGCGCCTTAAAAAGCAGAGATACAAAACTGCTTGATCATTTGGTATTCTGTAAGCACAGAATAGCACCCACAAAAGCCTAAATTTAATGTGTATTTATGAACCTGAACTTGAGCATTACTGAAGAAAGATTGTTATTGACTCGGTATTGGAGACCTAGGTCCTAATTCATTGATGTGTAACTGAAATTCATTATTAATAGAATTAGCTAAAAGCAGAGTCTATGTGATGTGCGTACTGCCCTGGATGAAGCTTTACTGACAAAACAAATGAATTTTTCACTGGACCTTGTTATCCTGTATGGTCTTTTACAGAAGGTCTTAACTTGCATTATTCAATGTTTGGGTCTTACTTATAATTCTTGGAGGAAATGCTGCAGAAACCCACAACTTTTCCAAATGTCACTTATCACTGAACTGCTAATTCAGGATTGTAACAAAAGTCCCAGTGCCTATGCCAATTTATAACTTCCAGAGTGAGGGCAAGAAAAATAGTGCAGCTTCAAGGTGAGGGAGAGAAAGCGAAATCAGCAATGATACAAGAGATGCCTTGTTTAATTTTGTTTTGATGATAGATGAATTGGCTAATGAAAATTAAAAATGTACTTTTAGGCTGGGGGAAAATTCCTCACACATATTTTCTTTCAATGCTATTGCTTCCAATGACTGAAGGTCTTTTGGATCAGAGAAAAAAGAGAAAAATTGGGAGTGGGGAATGTCATGGAACAGTATAAAGGGGAAGAATATGGGGAGAAAAAAAGAAAAGAATCTAAATTGAGAGTGATTGCTTTAATGAATAGACTGCAAAAAGTCATAATTATGTCAAAGATACATCCTAATAGTCTTGCCCCTTTAACTGAATGAATATAATGACATTATGTATATTCTTTTTTAATCTTTCTCTTCAGATTTTTAGTCCAAAACCTAATGCAATGATTTCTTTACAATAGGGTCTATCCATCAGATTTTAAGTGGATAGGCTGCTAGACTTGAATTCAAGAAGACCTGGGCTAAAATCCCACCTCATTTACTAGTTGCGCACACCTGGAAAAGTCACTTCCAGTCTCTGAGTCTCAGTTTCCTCATCTGTAAAAACAAAAAGGCTCTCAAATCCCTTACAGCTCTAAATTTGTGATCATAGATCTTGAGTCACATTGATGTGGTCCAGGGGAAATCAGATAGATAACTGCCTAAGATTAAACATGATGGGCCAGTAGAATGGGGTGCAATTAAGGACACTTTTCATAGTTTAAAAAACATAAATAGATGCATTTTTAATATCTGGAAACCGTTCTCAATGACTTGGAACATGAGCGTTTATTTTGTGGTAAATTGGGGTGTTACAGGGGTGTTTTTTGTAGACAGCCAATATGGGGCATAATTTCCAGGTCTTGCTTAGAGCACATCAATGCTTTCTTGATTCAGTCCTTCTTAATAAAGAGGAGATTTTTAAATGGAATCTTCTTCTTATACCTGTGTGCTCTCTACATATGTCTTATAAAGATTTACAAGGTACCCTGACTTGGAAAATGATGTTTACTAGTGAAATGGGACACTGTTTTGGAGTTGACTTTGTGTAATCTCTACCATCTAATAGGTGAAGAACCTGGGGTCAGAGTTATAACAAATTTTTTTTGTACGATGCATAATGTTAAAGGAGACTCTACAGACTTGGTCTATCCAAAAAAGAGGCTTTTCGTTTTGGCCTACCTCCTTCTCATCAGGTGAAAATGTACAGTAAAGAGGCCCACTAGTACAGTGGAAAGAATCCCAAACCTTTAATACCTCTGTGATTCTAGGGCAGTCACTTACCCTCCTTGAACCTCAGTATCCTCATCTGCAAAAATGAGAGTTTAGAATAGATGATTTCTGAGGTATTTTCTAGTTCCTAGGTCTAGAATCCTATGAGCTTAAGAAAAAGGTAGGTAACAAAGGAAGGAGGGTATATAGGGGAATGTGGTATTTATATGAGTACTCTGAAGGTTAATAAAAATAACATTTGCCATTTTCTTCAAATCTCTGTACAAGAGCTACTGTATAAACAGGTTGTTAATGCTATTATTACTGATGGTTTTATTTGTAGCAATAACATTATCTGGCATTCACATGAAAGGAAAGGTGATATTAAGTTATAGATATCGTCATCATCATTATCACTTTTTCGATAGCATTGTGTTTGGATGGAAAAAACTGAACCTCAGGACACTCTGTGGGGAGCAGGACTTGTGCTGCTGTTTCCATCCAATTTCTTGCATTGACAGCTCCATTTCCTTCTTTTTATTTCTCCCTTCCTTCCTAACTTCAAAGGCAATCATTCTGAAGACACCACCTGCTTCCCCTCCCTTGACATAAGCACACACTATTATGTGCTCTGCATTCAAAGCTGGAATTTGCTATTAAGTTCACTACCTAGCTAAATAGGGGAGATTAATATCTATCTGAAAGTTGAACCATGCTGTGAAGCATTTTCAGAGGCAACAACTTGAAATCAACATATCCCCCACTTTATAGAATAGTGATTATGGCAGTTCTTTGAAATGACTGCCCAGGACTTTAATGACTGGTTGTCCTCTCCCTTCTTGCCTTCGTCTGGGTGATTCAAATGATTATAAAATCACTTCAAGAAGGGAAATCATCCTAATATGTCAGATTATGATTAAAAGAAGACAGAAGAATAACATTGCTAGAAGAAAAAAATTCTATTAGATCATGAGCCACATAATAATTGTAACTTTGTCCAAGTGTTCCTGAGGATGGGATCTTTGAAGAAAATAACCACTTTTGCTGGTAGAGTCCAGCATCAACTGGTGTACATTTGACTTTAAGATGGATCTTTCAATCATTTTGAAAAAGGAAGTGGATTTTTTCTCCCCCTTTGAAATCTGCCTTTTCTGAGCTTTAAATTCTGGTAAAAAATTTCAAGGTAATATGAAAGAGGGAGGAGAGAGAGAGAGAGAAAGAGAGAGAGAGAGAGAAAGAGAGAGAGAGAGAGAAAGAGAGAGAGAGAGAGAAAGAGAGAGAGAGAGAGAGAGAGAGAGAGAGCGAGCCCTTTGTTGGCCCTGAGTTTGCTTTTCTTTGTTTTTCTGCTAGCCCTAATGACAAAGAAAGTCAAAATAAACCAAGGATCATTTAAACTTCGACTTGCCATAAGCTATGGGACAGTATCATTATTCTAGCTCGTGAGTCAGCATAGTTTTAAATGTATTATAAAGTAAGAGACTCAAACTTTACATTCATCCACTTCCTGAGAAGACTGCGGATATGGCCCAGCTGTCTGGTTTGAATCTCTAGTAATTTTTCTCCAAGGTTGCCTCCTGTTTGCTTCAAAGATAGCATGATCCGTACTGGAGAAAACCTTTAAATTTTCTTCATCCAAACATGATTCTTTCCCCATCCTCCACTCAAGAATCTTCTCTTTAAAGATTGTATTTATCACTTGTATGCAGCTTAGACATCTATGTAGGTGGAGATACAATGGACCCAACCTCTGAACCAAAGCTTTTATGTTATCAGGCCACTTGCTTTCTCTAAATATCATTGTTACCACCTAAACTGTACTAATCCCCCAACTCCCAAAAGACTCAATCAGTTAACAAGAATCTATTGAGCATCAACTTACTACATACCAGGCAGGCAGAGTTCCTGCCTTTATATCCCCAGAATCTAGCATAGTAGAACATTTCCTGATTATCTAATTTATAAATTGACTGAAATAGGAATGGGGAAGACAGTGGAATTTTGAAGGGTTAGTATTTAGAATATATCCCCTTTAAATTGTATAATCTAAGGCCTTGATTCTAGCAGTTCATAATTGTGAGATCTTGGAAAAGTCACTTAACTCTTTTGGGTCCCAGTTTCTTTATCTGTAAAATGGAATAGCGATTATGGCAGTTCTTTGAAGGATTAGACTAGTTTATCCCTGCAGTATCTTTTCTAACTCTAAAATTTTATTATTCTCTGATACTTCTGCCTGTCATTTGAGGAGCAGTGAGATATAGGGAGTAGAGAGTTACCCCCTCCCCCAGTCATTTAAATTTTAAATGACGTCTTTTTTCCCTTGGAAAAGGAACCTATTTTGGCAGAGAACGTGCTTGTATAGTCTATTTCCACTGGGGGGAAAAATAAAAACAGCGTTTAAAGCCCACATTTTTTATTTTTGACAATTTGGCAGTCGGTGTAGTTTATAGTCCTAGAAAGTAGGAAGTCTTGCCAACCATTTAAAAAATCTTCAAAATACAATTTTGAGAAGGAATTTTTCTTCTTTTTCTAGTAATTATACAATAATTTAACTTCAAAAAAAGAATAACAAGATTTTTTCCTGCTTTTTTTTATACGCTCAGTTTTCACTCTAATGAACTTTCCACATACTGTCCAATTCATCAATATGGTTCTATTACAAGTTAAGGGTATTTGGAGCCCATGTGCTGACAGCATATGCGCCACACAGAGAGTGGCAAGTGTGTGATTCCTGCCTTCCAGAGCTTATGGTAAAGCAAACTCTAAACTTGGCTGTTATGAATTTGTATTGGAGAAGTTTATTTCAGAAGAAAATGATCTCTGGGAAATATTGGTAGATCTGGTCTGTTATGCTTAAACTATGGGACTATAAAAACATCTGTGGGTACAAATTTTCTTTTGGACATAAAGTTTTATTTTTGTTTCTCTATTACAGTCATTTCCCTAACCCCCTCCCCCACCATTGAATTACTCCACGTAATATGGAAAAACTTTTAAACAAAGCTATCATACACAGACAGTAACTCTGACTGCTCAGAGGGTGTATGTATTTCATTATTTATCTGAGATCTTACCCCTCTGCTTAAAGGAAGAAGTTTTGTTTTCTTATCAGTTCTTCGAGGATCAAGATTTTTCATTTTACTTCATTGGAATTTGACTGTATTTTTTTTTATCATTTCCTTTATGTCAATCATTTTGTATATTGATTTTTTGTTTTGCTTTCTTCACACTCATTATCAGCTCATACAAGTCTTTCCTCAGTTTCTCTGAATTCTTCATATTCCTTGTTTCTTTTAGCATAATACTCTGTTGTATTTCTCTCCTCCGATTTGTTCAGCCATTCCACAATCGATGACAACCATTTTGTTTCTTCTTTTCTTTTCTTTTGGCTATCACAGATGGATGCAAACTTTTAAATGTATAAGATGCCATCTTCTTCACCTGTAGCAGAGTGGCTGGCTGACTTCTGTGGGAGAACCATTTGTGTCTAGACAGCAAGGTGATCAAATCAATCAATACTCAAAGAAATTAATTCAGATTATTCACTAAGTGGCCAAATACTGAAACTGAAGCTTAAATACTTTGGTCACATGATGAGAAGGCAGGATTCAATGGAAAAGATCCTGATGGTAGGAAAAATTGGGGGCAAAAGGAAAAGGGGATGGCAGAGGACAAGATGGATAAATAATGACATGGAAACAATGAACATAAACTTGGACAGACTTTGAGAGATAGTGGAGGATAGAGGGCTTGATGCCCTGTAGTCCATTTGGTCACAAAGAACGACACATGACTGAATGACTGAAGAACAACAACATACATGCTGTTATGGCTGACTCCTTTGGAGTTCGCTGTCATTATTGCTGTAATTCCCATGGTGGTGGTGATGGTGTAAGGTTGTGGGTATGGAGAGAGAGAAAAAAAAGATAGACAGACAGATAGATAGATAGATAGATAGATAGATAGATAGATAGATAGATAGATAGAAGAAGTATGGTTTATATTGGTGGAAGTAGATGATACATTACATAACTTTAGAACTGGAAGATACCTTAAAGAAATCATCTAGACTTTAACCTTGGGTCATGGACCACCCACTCTTCCCTCAAGGAATCTGTGGCTATATTTCAAGAGTCTGTGAACTTCAATGGGAAAAAGAAATTATACCTTTGTTTTCACTAACCTCTAAATAATTTATAATTTCCTTTCATTACCAATTATTGTTAAAATCATCATTTTGAGAAAAGGTCTATAGGCTTTATCAGGCTGCTGTAGGAATTCAGGACACCCAAAGGCTGAGAACTCTGGATCTAGCCAAACAGCCTCATTTTCACAGATAAGGAATCCAAGACCCCAAGAGATCAAGTGACTTCCTAACCATTGTACATAGAACTAGTAAAGAGTCCAGCCAGGCTTAGAATCCAGGTTTTCTGGTTCCCAATTCATCATGTTGAGCCTCCTCTCCTAGTAAATAGAATCCTTTATATACCTTCCCAACCACTACCAGTTAGTTTTGTTACCTCCACACCCTGGGTAATAAAAGTAGACATCATTCAACAGCAAAAGTATCCTTGCTTCATGAATACTCCGATGGGGATTGATGCACCAATCCATTCCATTTGTAGCAAAATTTAATCTTTTCTGAAAAAAATGTGGAGTGGATTTATTCTAGTTAAGGGCATATATGTGGGCAACCCCAATTTAGATCTCAGAGTTTTAACAGTTCTACCAGCCACCCAGCTTCATTATTATTGTACTCGTGATAACATCAATTTGTTCAAGCTCAAATTTGCAAGTCAACTGGGCAACAGAGAACAGTGGTACTAAAGCTAGATATCCAGTTAATGTGTGTGACCAGTTTTAAAACCTCCAGGCACAAACCTTTACCGGCCCCTCATTCTTTGCTCTCTGTCATGCAATTTGAATGCCACCTCAAGATGGAAGGTCAGAGGCACAGATTGTGTCATTGCTTTATTTTTCTGTGTTGCCTCGTTTATGATAATGTCCTCTGCTATTATGTCGAGAGCTAAGCCTGTTTTTTTTAAAGTGCATTTTTTTACTCCAAAGTAATACTGGAGGAAAAAATCGCAAGCATAGATCACAACATCAGAGTAAGCCCCACCATGCCTACAGTGTACAAATAGCTGTTGATGAGTTTGCCATGCTTACTGAACTGAATAAATATAAAAGCTTTTCGTGTGCATTCCTATTTTCAGTCCCAATACAGTGCGTTAACCTCAGAATATCAAATTGAATCAGGGGTTGTGAGAAGAGCTGCCTGCAAAGCAGTTCGAATGACATTCTTCATTACACTATCTAGATTCAGGTTGCAGACAACCATAACCAGCGCTTTCACAACCTCTCACCTAAAGTCAGATAATGTACAGCCACCCAAATAAGCGAATTCCTGGCAAGGGCTCCTGAACCTCTCCAAATGGGAAGCCCACTGCTGCCCTGGAAACAGAGACTGAAAGGCTAATAAAGAGATGCAACTAGATGAAATGTTTTCTTGCCAGGCACAAATAAACAGCTCTCTATAGGGTGCTCACCACACAGTGTGTCAGCAGATATTATACAGTCTGCTGCTGAGCGGATGTGTCAGCTGCCCATTAGACCACACTAAAATAGAATTGCTGGGAGCCTGAAGCATGAAGCATGATATTAGATAAAGTGATGAAATTTCACTCGATTAAAGAGCCAGGTCAAGGACAGTTACCTCAGGAAATTCCTTTTTTTTCTTCTTTCCCCTAGAATATTCTTGCAACTTTGATGAATTTATCCCTTTCCTGTTTTTTTTTTTATCATTCATAACTCTATGAACAATGAAATGTGCCTTCAGCAGGCCCTGGCATATTGGAAGAGATCAGAATCATAGGGTTTTTTAAATATAAAAAAGGAAGAAAGAAAGGAAGCAAGCAAGAAAGAAAAAGACAGAATTGACATTGCTACAGGTCAAAAACCCTTGGAAATGTTGGATTGATTTGTTTAGACAGTTGTTTGATTTTTCTCTTCTAGTAGAAGGGAAAGGAAAGGAGCAGGGAAGGGTATTTTTTCCCTTTAAAGCCAGTTCGATGATAGGAGGAAAAAAGAACCAGGCTTGGCAGGGATTTTTATTTTTATTTATTTGATTTATAAGGAGAGGGGAGAAATTCTTCTTTCCAAATGCTTCTTTCATCCAAAGGACTCATGAGCTAAAAGTAAACGGGCCCCATAGCTGCCTTGCTTCTTAAATCTGAGGTCTGGAAAATCTCCCCCAGATGGAGGAGAGGTAGCTTTGACTGACTGCTCCCCACTGCTGAAGAATAAGCCGGTACTGCTCTCCTAGCTTAATTTTATTTAGGAAGAAGAGAGGGACAAAGGGAGAGGCAGAGAGGGAGAGAAAGAGAGGTATATATAGAGAAAGACAGACAGAAAGAGACAGAGGTAGAGAGACAGAGAAAAACAGAGACAGAAACAGCTACAGAAATAGATGCAAGGAAAGGAATAACTTGAATTTTCAAAACTCAGTTCTTTTTTCAAAGTGCTAATGATTCCTTAATATCTCCTCTTCCACTTCTGCTGATAGGGGTCAAAGCTTTTGTGTCAAGCCCATACCCCCTGATAGCAGTGAGGGAATAATACTAATTTCAACTAGTCAGATCACATGAGAGCCCTTAATTCAATTGGTTTAACTGGACATTCCTCAGATCAGAAGGTTCACAGCTCCTTTTGGCAAAAGTCTGGGGGATGAAAGATGGAGAGCTTTTCAGAGATGTTAAAATCTCAGTAGAATGTGAAAGCCCTTCCATCCCCTAATCTTTAGAACTGACTATATAAGCTAGGCTCCATAGATTTACTGCCTGTTTTAATTTGCTGTACAAATTCTATGTGTACTCTCCTGACTAAGGGATCTTGGGCACATCACTTGAAATATTTTTGGATTCTTTTTCTTTTTCTATAAAAGAGGGATAAGGATAATCTTATACTATTATTTTGATCACTGTGACCACATTTTAAGCAACTTGTTCAAGCATGTTGACCTCTTAGAAGCAAAGGTCCTAATAACTCCAGGATGTTGCTCTTAGAAGCAAAGGTTCTAATAACTCCAAGATGTTGCTATAAAGATGAAGACTTCTTAGGTTCTTAAAAGAGGGTGTTGCACTTTTAAGCTTTAATAACTTAAAATTACACTAAGACTTTTGTAACATCCTTTGTATGTTTGTTGGTTTGAGTGGAATTTTGGTAGAATAAGCCCAAGGGAGGTCAAAAAGAGCTGTGCATGATAGATTGACTTAAAATTAGATATCAGTTTTTCTGCAAACTCCCTTGATTGATCTCAGCTCTCTCTCTTTATTTTTATGGAAAAGATAGGGAAATAGCTGGGGATTTAAGCTCCATGTGGTTAAAGATTCCTAAAGTGATTTATAAAAACATTTTGAGTTCCTCACCATTCAGAGTTCCTTACTAATGCAAACACCAAGCAATATTCTTTTTAATATGGTTTCTTTTAAAATTATAAACATATACATCAACAACCAACCATTTTGATATACAGAAAATAGTAAAAATAATTTTATATGAAAATAAATTATGTATACTTTTTATGGGATAATTAAATTTAGCACAGTTGTAACAAAGTAAAATTACATAGAAGGCAAGTAAAAAATTTTGATACAGAATAGAATAGATGAGAGGGCCAAGGGTCATAGGCAGAAATTTGTGAATTTCAAGGTATTTTTTCTCCCTTGACCTAGAAAAATAAAACTAATACAAGTTGCAGGGATGAAGTTGGATAATTATCTTCAGAATCTTAATGTTGCCCCCTCCTCCACTGTAGTAAAGATTTGTTTTCTGAAATAGTTACATGATTTGAGAGGTCAGTAGGAAATTGTGTTAAATCTTTTTTTGGTTGTCTCCTTGTTAATGCGAACATGATTTTAGTTTTATTAAACCTTTTAGGGGTAAGAAGAAGGGAGCTTGCAGGACCCAAGGAATTTCAAGGTGGCATCAGGGAAATCTTTTCACCAAAACAAGGAGGCATGAAAAAATCCTGCCTGTAAGAGGATGATGAATTTGTTACTTTTACCCAGTATGAGGTAAGGATTAGAGACCTGAAATCCTCAGACAAAAGGTAACCCTGTGAGATGGGTGGATCTTAAGCTTTTCCTTCCCCCTCATTCATTGCACTGAGCTGGTTTCTTCAAGTCAATCTGTCAGCGGACAGCAACCTGAGAGATCCTTTGTTACTGTTCTCTCTGTGTGTTGGAGCACAGGGACCCTGCAGCAAAATCCCTTGTCTTTCTTCCTGCCTGTGTTTTGCATCTTTTTTTTTTTTTAATAAAGCTGCTTGTGTTGAAATCTCAGGTTCTCTGCTTATATTATTTTAGTCAAATAAAATCTTTGACTAAGCCAGAGATTGGGGGAAATTGGATACTAAGTGTTATTTGGCAAGATGAGAGACATTCTGCTTATTAAGGAAAAGCAGAAAGAATTTGAGATAGTTGTCTACATTGCTTCCCACTAAATATTAGGATGATGACGAGGAAGAATTACATTGCACCGTGGGTCATTTTACTCCCAGAGTTCATCCAAAACAGCTTAAAAAACCCACTGTCAACAAAAACCTCTAATTGACGAATAAACAAATATTAATTAATTGCCTACTATATAATAGTAACTAGCATTTATTTAAGGTTCCCAAAGACCTTTACGTATTATTTGATCTTCACAACAACCCAATGAAGTAGCTACTCTTAATATCCTCTCCATTTTACAGACATTGAAACTGAGGCAGAGATTTTAAGTGACTTGCCCCAAGTCACAAAACTATGAAGTGTCTAAGGCTGAATTCCAATCCACATTTTTCTGACTCTAAGTTCAACACTCTATCCCTGCAACGTATTAGGAACTGAAAATGCAAATAAATAGAGCTGCCATGCCTGTTTTCTCTGATTCTTTAATGAACATAGTAAATAATTAAGGCAGTCATTCCACATGTGGATTGGATAACCTCTTGGGTAGCATTAGGACCATAAATACAGTAGAAAATCACTCAGGTACACTTTCAGGGGAGAAAGAAGTCTTTTTTTCCCCTCCAACTTTTCCCAAGAGGCTTTGATTAGCCCAAAGCTAATTCTGTGTTATTTGAAACAGGGAAATTTCCACAGAGTAGAGCCCACTCTACGCTACAGTAGAGTCCAATAGAGTCTCATGGGAGAGCTAACTACCATGGGAAAAATTTGACAACTCCATCACTTGGGGAAAAAAATTGAGCTGCAGATGGAAACTTCACATTCCTGTGACAAATATTAAAGCTTTATTTTGGAATATTCCTAAGAAAGATCCTGTCTTGGGAGAATATTTTGCCTCCTTCTAGGCTTGGTATAAGTGTAGCCTTCTACACAAGACCCAGTCTTTTCTTCCAACTGCTATTGTCAGCCCTTGGTTTAGTTTGTATCTGCTTAGGACCTGACTATGAAAAACATAATATATTTTATTAATAAATATACTAATAGAGATGAGCATTCCCAAACCAAAATTACTTTTCAATGACTTTGTATATATTGGAGATTTTCTTATCATTCCATGTGTTGTTTAACTCAAACAGCACAAAAACTTGATGAGAAGAATTGTTTTTATGTCTCTAGCATCCAGCATAACGTTTGGCAAACAGTAAATGCTTAATAAATTCTTCTTGTTCTCTTCAAATCCTCTACCATCTTTAATATATATGTATGTTGTATACATATATATTTATAGGTGTACATATATTTGCATTCTACCTTTTGTTTTATATCCATATCTATTCATAATTATATCTTAATGAGAAACATCATAGTACGATGTTTAGAAAACAGAGGCTGGAAAGACTTCACATACTGTCTGTGTGATCCTGGGCAAGTCACTTAAACACTCAGTACTCTCCTTCCTCACCCTTTCCCACCCTTGGAGTGTTTAAGAAAATGAAAAGTTTTAGGGAAGATGCTGATCTTCTGTACAAATATAAGCATAGGCTCAGGCCTATCCCATGCAGACAAATTATCTGTCACATTAGCTAGCTATGAAGTAAGAGGTAATGTTTTTGGTTTTTTCCTTCCTATATGGTATAGAAGAGATGACAAGCTAATGATAGAACGTATGCTGATTCAATTAGGTCTGGTACTTAGAGCCATTAACCCAACCCAAGCAATTTTTTAAGCCTTAGTGTTTACTTTTTCCATAGCTCATTAAGTAATATTTGAACATTTCAAATTGATGGAGCTAATGTTTCTCTTATAAAATATTTTGTTTTTGATGATCATTATGAGACCATCATTACAATGGTCTTTTTCTATCCCAGGACAGAGAATGCATAGTTCTTAATTGTGGGGAGCTAGGTGTATAGCAGATAGGCCATTGGACCAGGAGTTAGGAAGACTCCTGGTTCCAGTCCTGCCTCAGATGCTGTTTGATCCTGGGCAAGTCACATAGCATCTCCAAGATTCTATTTCCTTATCCATAAAATGGGGACGATAAGAGCACCTCCCTCGGAGGACTGTTTGTGAGGATCAAGTATGATGAGGTACGTAAGGCACTTTGCAAATCTTAAAGTGCTATCTAAATTCTAGCTATTATTGCTTTCTTATTTAATAAGAAGTATTCCTGACATGGAACCAATATCAGCAATCTTTCTTTGGTCTGGTCACTATGCGCAGAAGAAATTGCATGTCCTTAGGAGCTATCCATCAGTCATGTCACTTTGACGGATCATTTTCTTTCTCAGGCACTACGCAGTATATGCCTCATGCTGGATTCAGATGGATGCATCCCTCTCTGGTTCAGTGTATCTCCAGTGACATGATGTGCCAGAGAGCTTGCCTGAAGCCACTAACAGATTTTCTCAAGAGGCCTAGAACACCCCCTGAATGACATGGGAATTCCACAATGACATCACAGACATGACACTTCCTGCAGGATAAAAGCCATAACCAGCATTCCTTTTTTTTTTTTTTTTTTGCTGCTTGTTGGTTTACCCTGTCATTCTGTCTGACATAAGCAAGTAGATATCTAAAAAAATTTCCATGCTGAATTAATCCCCATGCCATCAGATATTTTGAATTCCCTTCTATAAGAAATAGCTTCTGGAGGGACCTTGAATTAAGATTTAGAGTTGGAAGGAACCTTAGAGGTCATCTAGAAAACCCTGTCATTTTACAATTGAAGAAACTGAGGCCCTGTCAGGTAAAATGACTTTTTCAAAATTCCACATGCTTATGATTGATTCACCTTGGCGAGGCAAAAAAGGAAGTCATCCGTTAACATAGGCTACTCTCCTAAAACTATACCTGATATCATGTTTGTTTAATGGTTTACTTTACACTCTCTTCAGACCTTGTTCAGAGAGAAAAAGAAAAGAAATCTAAAAGCAGATTAGGGAATATAAGGGCAGGTAGGTAGTAGATAGAGTGCCAGGCCTGGAGTCAGGGAGACTCCCCTTCAGGAACTCCAGTCTGGTCTTAGGTACTAGCTGTGTGACCTCGGGTAAGTCATTTAACCCTATTTGCCTCAGTTTACTCATCTGTAAAAAAAGCTGGAGAAGGAAATGGCAAACTACTCTAATAACTTTGCCAAGAAAACCCCAAATGAGGTCACAGTCAGACATGACTGAATCAACTAAATGACAACTGGTCATCATCTTCTACTACCTTTCTCTGTAAGAGTTTACAATTGATTCTATGCTCTAAAATGGTGTAGCCATTGACTAACATTTCTCTCTGATTGTCAAAGAGATCATTCTTGTTGAATGAGATGTTTCCTAAGCCCTTTTGGTCTCTTAGAATCATAGAATTATACATTTAAAGATGATATTAGAGCTAATTTAGACCATCCCTCTCATTTTGTAAATGAAATAGTCCAAGTTCAGAGAAATTGAGTGATTTGTTCAAAATAATATATGGTCAGTTGGTATTTTAATTCTGATTCTCAATTCAGTCTTCTTTCTGCTATACTACCCTGCCTCATTCTAGTGTATCAATATTCCTGGGACCAAAATTATCTAACCCTGAGAGAAAGTAAGGAATAGGGAAAAGAGACTAAGGGAAAGGGATAAGAAAGGCAGCAGAATAGTGGATATTACTTGTAGTCAGAAAGCCTTGGGTTCAAATCCTGACTCAAAGTTATCGTCTTTATTACCTGGGTAAGTCACTTAATTTATTTGTGCTTCCTATACCTTACCTGTAAAATGAGAGGGTTGGAATTAAGGTCTCTCTTGAGGTATCTAGATAGTTCAGTGGATAGAATGCTGGACTTGGAGTCAGGAAGACCTGAGTTCAAATCTCGCCTCGGACATTCACTAGCCATATGATCTTGGGCAAGTTACTTAGCCTCTGTTTCCATTAATCTGCTGGAGAAGGAAATGGCAAACCACTCCAGTACCTCAGCAAAGAGAACTCCAAGGACAAAATTGACATGCTATAGTCCATGCGGTCATGAAGAGTCAAACACAACTGAATGACTAAATAAGAACAAAGGTCCCTCTCAGGTTTAATTCTGTGATCCTTTGATAATGTCCCATAAAAGCAAAAAAAGGGGTAAAGGTGGGTCTAATGAAGTTCATTGTAGCAATTGGTTTACATTGGTTGTGCTTCCTCAGGAAATCAGGAATGATGTCTGTTCCTTTATTCACTTCTCATCTCTTGGCATCAACATCTTGTTTAAATAGGTCAGATTGAAATTTCCTCAACTGCAAGCTATATCTTCTGACTTTTGTTTTTTTTCTTGTAATTTGGTATTGATTTTAATCCATTTCTATGTCTCTTTCTATCTATCTCTCTATGAGGCTTAAAGTTTAAAAAATTTTTTTTATCTAATTTTGGTTTTATTTCTTAACCATATTTTTCAATGTATTTTTCACTAGCCTTTCTGTGACTTCTTTTTCTGTTGAAATAACCAAATATTAGACTGTATTGCCAAAGCGATATTCACAGCACTGAGGGTAACTATGAATATGCCAGTGCAGTTCTGAATTGCAAAGTATAACAGACTCTGCATGTAAAAGGCGGAAGAAAAATATTTATTCAGACGCCAGAAAGCTAAATCCCAACACCAGAAAGCCAAATCTGTCATAGTAACCAAGAAGTCAGTACACATTATCACTGTAGGGGATAAAGCCATTCCCAAGCCTCCCCCCACCCCAAGCTCCCTCCCCGCCCCCGCTGCTAGGGGCCTTCCCACAAACAAACACTCACAAGACTAGCTATTCTACCCATTCAGCAAGCTCCTCTCACCACACGTGACTTAGGCTTCCGTGTGATTTAAGCAGGTCACATGGACCTATTAATGAATGGGAAAGATCTTCCCATTTAAATTATCATTACATAAATCAAATGGTGATTTAACATGGAAGGTTCATGGGATCATATTTGAAGCCTTTGTGGTATGGCTCACTTGCCAGCATATGTAGCCCATTGGTGTAATCTGTGGGAACCCAGGATTACCTCCAAACCTCAATGAAGCACTGGAAAAGGAGTGTCTGGAATATTACCACCTTTGAAATTTTCACTACGTAGAATAGTTGCTTAGAAAATCTATAAGTTACACGAAGATCTATAAATCTTTGGAGTCTGGGGCTGGTTTTTACAAAATGTGCCCAGGATAAGCAACATGAAAAGTGCCTTGAAAATAATTTTTAAAGATAAATTCAGCTGCTAGTAGGAAGTCAATTCCCCAATACGTGGAGAGATAAGACATTGACTTACAATGGGGAGATGGAAGAAAACAAGTTTTTATTAAGTACTTACTGCATGTTGCATACTGCATTTAGAACAGAGGACAGAGACCCTGCATATCAACAAGGGGATAGACCTCAGGCATGGCCACATGAGAATAGAGCAAGACCAGATGTAGTCAGAGTTTCTCTGGGTTATGACCATGGTCACAAGTGCCATATGAATACTTCCTATTCTAACAAATTAATCTTGCTAAATAGGTGGAAGGTTCAGGGGTTTCTATGTTTCTGCCCTCTAAATTTTGACGTCCTAAGGCAAAGCTTCAGCTTTTCTGACCCAGGTATGTTTCTGGCTAAGTGACAGCATTTAGCCTTGGGTTTAGTTGGGGGACTTTGTATTAAAATAAGGGGGCAGTGGAAGCATAAAGAAAGAAAAGATGAGAAGAAAATTTTGAAAAACGGTACATACATGTTTCATCTGTTATAATGAGGTTGATGTACGCATTGCCAGAGCTAGCTCAGTGTTTGGGAGGCTCTGAAGGAAAGTATGGGAGAGGAAGGCGAATTTGACTGACTACCAAACTGAAGGTCTACAGAGCCATTGTGTTAACCTCATTGTTGTATGCCTGTGGAATATGGATAGTCTACCAGCATCATGCCTGGAAACTGAATCTCTTTCGTATGAATTGTCTTAGGAAGATTCTGAAGATCATCTGGCAGGATAAAGTACCATTCAAACTAAACTGCCAAGCATTCAAACTATGCTTGAGACAACACACAGAGTAAAACTCTCATGGGCTGGTCATGTTGTTCGAATGCAAATTATGCTTGCTTGGAGAACTCACACAGGGCAGGTGATCACATGGTGATCAGAAGAAGCGATACAAGGACACTCTCAAGGTCTCTCTCCAGAACTTTGGAATTGGTTGCACACAACCAATGACATGGGAGACACTGGCACAGGACTGTTCAGCATGGTGTGCCCACAGCAGAGAAGGTGATGTGCTCTATGAGCATAGCAGAATTGAAACAGTTCAAAGGAAACATAGGATGCACAAATTTAGAGTATTCACCCCAAATGTTCACATAGACTATCTGTGCCCAATCTGTGGTAGAGCCTTCTGAACTCACATGGGTCAGATCAGCCACAGTTGGACACACTGAAATTTAACTTTATCATAATAATGTCATTTTGGTCCTCTTAGAGAATGAAAGATAGCAACCAACCAACCAAGCAGAGTTAAAGTCATAGTGATTATATTATTTTCCCAAATAACACAAAAAATGCAAGTTATAATTGATCAGTGATCAGATTCACCATCAGATCCGGTTTTAATAAGCAAGTGCTGGCAGACAATTGCATCATACATTATTGGAAAGTCCAGCATGCATCTGCAGGAATATGTGTGTGTAATATGATACTGTATGATTTATAGCATATAGTTACATAATGTAACGTTGCATCATCAGAATTTGAATGCAGGATAAAACATAAATTTATAGCAAATTATTAAATTTAAAATGCATCATTTAAAAATATTTTTTATTTTTTTGAAATCATGCAAATTGAAAAAAACAACAATGTTAAAGGAAATAGATTTCCAGGGCAGGGAATGCGAGTAATTTTTTTTTTGAAGAGGGGGCAATAGGCCAAATAGGTTTGGGAACCTCTGGTCTGGTCCAACTCTCTTATTTTTACAGATATGGAAATTAATTTTCTTCTGTATGTGATATTTACTCCCAGAAGCATGTTATATCTTTGAGAGCAGGGACAGTTTTAGTTTTTGTCTTTGCAATCTTAGTTCCTAAAATAGCCCATGGCAACATAGTAAGTACTTAAAAATACTTTGAATTGAATTGACTGACAGAATCCGGAATTTACAGAACTTGGGAGACTCACATGACAGCCCCTGGTAGATTCATTAAGTCTAAGATGCTGCAAAAGAAGGTTTTTTTTTTTGTCAATATTCTTAGGGAAGCAGCACTGCTGAAAATTGAGGACTGGTTGTGAGGATGGTTCCTCAGATTCAATAATGTGGTAGGTATACATACCTGTAAAGGAGGGATTGAGGCTACCAAGAGGCAATTGCTTTAGAAGCCAAGTGCTTGTCAGTGTATTTAACACTGGTGGAGACTACTTGAAATCTGGCAAGGATTCCAAGGTCTTAGGGCTGTGTGCTCTCAGCTTTTAAATTGCTTGCCATTGCTTCATACAGAAAAAGCTTTAACAGAGTTAAGATCTTGGTAATAGACTTTTACTGGCATAATACTGCATACAAGAGTGACAAACTGTGTTAGAAAATGGGTTCAGCCTCTCACAGCGAGGTTAAATGTGTGACGAGGGAGGAGACTGATGTAAGAATCGTGACCTTTGATGAGTCAAGATCATTTCTGGAAGGAGTTAAAGAAGAATGAGCCATTTCTGAGGAAATGAGTAACCAGTTTCAAGCAGTCTCTTTAGGCTTCCTTTAAGAGTGAAGGAGGGGAAATCTGTTCAATTACTCTGTTGGAGAACTTAGAGCTATCACAGGCAGGATCTGAGAGTTCTACAGAAATATCCCACCTCATAGATGGGAGTCTAGGTTATAAGTGGATGGTGGGTGGTGGTAGAACTACTGGAGACACAGTATGGAACAGTGAAAAATGTACTGCATTTTGAGTCAGGTATTGGCTATATAACATTGGGTAAATCATCTCATGTCCTTTGGGACTCAATTTCCATAGCTGTAAAATGAGGGGATGGTAATCTGGAGTTAAATAGTCTGTATAGTCTCTTCTAGCTGTAAATCTATGATATTATATGGTAATTCCTTCCTGAAGTTATGTCTCAGGAATATGGCTCTATCTTTGAACTCCCATGTATAGCTGGTTAAAAAAAAAATAAAACAAAACATTGCCAAGCACTTTTTGCACTTGTACTCATACTTTGGGCATATAATAAGAAGATGAGATTCATTTGAAAAGACCCTCATGTCTTTTCAAAAGATTGAAGGCAAGAGGAAAAGGGGATGGCAGAAGATGAGATAGATAGTGTCGTGGAAGCAATGAACATGAACTTGGACACACTTTGGCAGATAGTGGAAGATAGAAGGCCCTGGTGTGCTGTGATCCATGAGACCAAAAAGAGTTGGACATGACTGAGTGACTGAGCAATAACCACAAAGCACATCTAGTGATAGCAAAGAACTACTCATGGACAAAAAAGTATGATATGTGAATATAATACGTATAGCCAGAAATAAAGAATACAGAGAATTCAGAGAAACAGAACTGATACAGAATAAAATAAACAGAAACAAAAAGAGTGATAGACAGTCACTACAACTATGTCATTGAAAAGATTGCTAAAAGGAAGCCAAGAGGTGAGTAACCAAAAAAAGACATTAAAAGTCCTAGAGAAAGTAATGAAACACAATTTCCTCTTCACCGCAGAGGAGTGGGGGGGACCACTGAGGCACAATATTGGGTATGTTGTCAAATGTCATTTTGTCAGATAAGTTTGTTCAATTTTTTTTCTTTTTCATAAGGGAGAGTTCAATCTAGAAGGGTCAGAGGGGGTTTCCAGAAATGCTAATGATGGAAAGAAAGGGATTAACAAAATATGTTAAAAATAAATCTTATGATGTCAAATAAAGGGGAAAAATAGCAAGTCGATGCCAACCACCCACACCCATTCATTGAGAATGAAAAATGCTTCTCTTTTTAAAAATAGATGTGATGATGAAAATGCTGAGAACTATGTGTAGTCACTGGATTAGTGGCTGTAGATCCTCAAATCTTGTACATTATCCAAATTGTGGGAAAAAAAGCAGGGAAGGTCAGTTGAATTTAACATTATCCTAGCTGAGGTCCTTCTTTCCTCCACTTTGACTAATCTCTCTGGTTTAATTGTGTTTCTTGTTGTTTTTGTGTTGTATCTGACTCTCTATGATCCCAGTTGGGGTTGTCTTGGCAAAGATACTGGAATGGTTTGCTATTTCCTTCTCCAGCTCATTTTCCAGATGAGGAAACTGAGGCAAACAGGGTTAAGGGACTTGCCTAGGGTCACACAACTAGTAAGTGATTGAGGCTGGATTTGAATTCAGGTCTTTCTGACTCCAGGGCCAACATTCCCTCCACTGCTCCACAAAGCTGCTCCAATTCTGTTTCTACCCTAGCTCTCATGAGGGTTTTCCTGTTAATCCCTATTTGTCACCTGAAGAAGCAGCAGTTTTGATCAACAAGCATTTACCGAGCACCTATTATATGCCAGGAATTGTGCTAGGCATGGATACAAATACAAAGAATGAAACACTTCTTACTCATAAAAATTTTCCTCCTCTTTGCTCAGCTTAGCTGTCACTAGCTTTTGAATACAGCTGTGCAACTTTGGATGAGTCTCAACTCTTCTGACCCTCATTGTTCTTGAATGCAACATGACAGGGTTATACTAGATGCCCTATGAGGCTCCTTCTAGCTTTAGAATCTTAGAACAAGAGACTGTTTAGTTCCAAGCCTTCATTGCAAGGATCAGAGGTGGGATTTGAACCCAGGTCTTCTAACCACAGAACCAGTGCTTTATCCTTTACACTAGACAGCAATAGCGGCTAATTTTTGTATTCTCCAAGCAGCAAAGCCTTTTCTGACCATTAACTTTTACTTGACTAATCTAGGTCATGCTTCTCAGCCAAATGCCTATGTCAAACTGCATACTACTTAGCCTGGTACAGATGTCTTCTGTCCTTCATTGCACTCCCACAGATAGATTATGTGCAATCTTCACCAAGACATTCTTAAAAGTTAGCTATAATGTTACCTATGAAGAAGAACAATAGGATTATGGATTTTATTTACCCAAACAGGCAGCATTTGATCACACCAGAAGACAGACCAGACATTGACATTTGCAACATATTGCTTTTCAATTAGAGGAATTTCATGTTGTAGCTTGTTATTGCTTTTTCCATGAGGAGATACCTAAACATTAATATAGATTTCAGGTTCTTCTTCTAAAAAGTGAAAGACTAGAACTTATTTTTAAGAAAAATGGCATCCCATTAAATATGTGCATGGTAATGGTAGCGATGTAGTGTGGAGGAAACATGGAACGAATGAAATGCTTTTTTTTTAAGAACATAATTTTTTGTAGACATATATCCTAAGCAGGTCAAAAGTACAAAAAAGGAAGGGTACCATAAATAGTGACATATTCATTTCAATGCTTTTTATGATAGCAAAGAACTAGAAACAAAGGGGTGACTGTAAATTGAGGAATGGTTAACCAGATTATATAATATGTGAAAATGATGCAACGTTACTGTGCTATGTGAGGCAATAAAGAGGAAGAATTCAGAGAAATACTGGAGGACTCATATAAACTGATACAGAGTGAAGTATGTAGAACCAGGAAAACAACATACATAGGGACTACAACAATGTAATGGAAAAAAAGAGAAGCTCAATATTGTGTAATTATAATGATCAAACTTGGCCCTAAGAGTTGAGAAAATGCATTTCCCTTCTCTCCATATTTGGTGCAGAGGTAGGGAAGTATGAGTGTGAATATTAAACATACGGTCAGACATGGTAGGTGTATTCTTTACACTACTTGGAATGATTCATGGGGTTGGGGGGGCAGTAAAGAGGGATGTATTACAAAATGAATATGACATAAAAACCAAACATCAATTAAAATGAGATTAAATTTTTAAAAGAGCTTAATTATAAATTCAAAATATTAGAATCAAGGTAAGAGTAACCTATTACTTACTAACTTGGTGGGAGAAAAGAATGCCATAGGTTTTATCTCAGTTCTCTTCTACCCTCACCATTCCTAAGAAACAGTGACTTCCCTATTGTGTGCTCCCAGTTGTGGTGTCAGATAACAGTGATTAACTAAAGTAAAGGGTCCTGTCTCTGTGTCTGCTCTCTATTTTTTGGAATTACCCGTGGAATCTCTCTAGAGATCAGAATATTCACCCTGGAGGACTGGCTGCTATTAGTGCCTTCACTCTTTGAGACTCTTCAAGAAGTGAAAAACAGTGAGATCTAGGTGTCATCAGCCCCCTGAGAGCATGGATTGTATCAAGGTTCAGGCTTTAATTGGCTAATTATTCCATACTTTAGAAGGATCTCAATAAACTAGGTAGCTTCCAGAGGACCTTATCCAGGGTGGTGATAGCTCACAACTTCATGCTGTGAGAGTGAGTTGAAGAAACTAGAAATGTTTAGCCTGGAGGGGAAAAAAGATTTATAGGATGTATGAGAGCTGTCTTCAAGTATTTGAAAAACTGTTCCTTGGAAGAGGGATTAGTTTTGTTTTCTTTGGCCCCATGGGAGATAGCAAGAAGCAGAGGGTCAAAATTGTGAAAAAAAATCTAGGCTTAATAGAAGGAAAACACATTTTTAACAATTAAATCTATCCCAAAATGGAAAGGACTAAGTCAGATGATAGTGAGTTTTTCCTCATTGGAGATTTTAAAGCAAAAGTCTACTGATACTTGGTTACAGGTGTCATTGGATTAGATGGGCCATGAAGACCCTTCTGATTCTAAAATTCTGTTAATCTGATTGTCTTCATTGTCCTTTACTATAAAGAGAACATAGGGCAGGTAGGGGGCACAGTGGATAGAGTACTGGGTCTGGGGTCAGGAAGATGAGTCTTCCTGATTTTAGACTTGATTGCACACATTTATTAGCTATGTGTTATCCTAGGCAAGTCACTTAACCCAGTTTGCCTCAGTTTTCCCACATATAAAATGAGCTGGAGAAGGAAATGGCAAACCATTCCAGTGTCTTTGCCAAGAAAACCCCAAATTGGGTCACAAAGAGTTGGACACAAACTGAAAAATGACTGAATTGAAATTGAGAACATGATCAATAATATGTTGGGTGGATTCTTGGCAATGAATTTATGGGAGCACACGGATGAAGGTTCCTCAGGATGGGCAAGCATGGTTGAACACTGATGTGCATTATTAGCAGGAATACCTACATTGATGGCATCACATATCCATTGGAGTAAGGGAGTATAATTCTTGCTTATTAAAATTTCAAACATGTAGATTTCACTCTTTTAGAAAAGTTTTCCTCATTAGGTAGCCACTGTGAAATATGATTTTAACAGTTTTTTAAACAAATCCTGGCTTTATGAAATTAACAGTGCCTGGTAAGAACAATGCTTTAAATCTGTTACATAATTTTAAATTGAGATTTTTATGTATCTAAGTTTATTATGAAAGAGAAAAAGGAAGAACAGTGACATGTTTGCCCTTTGTTCATTATTAAAATAGACTATGAGCTTCCTGAAGTGAAATTCTTAGGGCAAATTGGTGATATTTTAGGGAGAATCCATTTTTATATAGAATCTTTTTTTTGACTCACTTTTAGCAAATAGGATTTCATTGTGTTATCTTGAAAAAAGGTATCCTGAGTATTTTACTCAATATATTTTTTCTTTGGTAATCAAACATCCACTCAGTCTCTATTTTATTTTTAATTCAAAGTGAGAACATTTAAAAAGAATAAATACAGTTTAAAATATTTAAGGAACACTATGCGCTTTTCTCCCCCATTGACTAAGTCATCCTTTTGAATTAAGTAAAATATCATTCAGTAAGGTATTGTTTCTGTTTACAAGATGGCACCCTACTGGCCTAATGAATGTATCTGTCTCTGTACGTGTCAATGATTTTATGAGGGAAAATTTAAGCTCAATAAAATATATAACTTTTTAATACCTTGTGTAATTTAATCTAGGAGTATAAAAACAACATTGGATTACATTTAAAAAATATACATTCAAGAGTGCTCTATTATCCTGCAGGAGCAAGAAGAAACAACCTTTAAATATGTTCATAGACTAAAAATAATTATAGTAAGCAAGATAGATTAGGTTGTTTGTCTTTTGGTTTATTAGCCAGGGCTGGATGACTAAAGAGCAAGGGGATTCCTGTATTAGGTAGGTAGCCAGTCCAGGTGGCTCTGAGGTCCCTTTCATCTCCATATTTCTATGATTTTGCCATTGAAATAGACATGATTTTCACGACTTCAGCTTATGGTACTAGAATGATTGTCTCTTAGCTGGGAACAGAGTAGACTGGACACTTGGCAATCTGATCAAGAGGGCTTTAAACTGAAAATGAACAGGGAGGTGGGGCATTCTTTTCTGAAGTCAGTCTGTTCACATTTTCAAATGTGCATCTTATAAGAGACTCTTCTTCAAAATTAGTCTCTTAAATAGAAGTCTTTTCCTTTTCCAAACCTCTTAAATATATTTGAGCAATACAGAATAGTTTTAAATAGTTACAAAATTGTTTGTCTCAGAACTCTTACAGAATGTGCTAGACTCTTCTCTCAGGGATGCTTGAGTGCAGTGCTGTGTGTAGTTGGATAAATGGAAGCTAAAATCCTTTCTAGGCATTTGATTAAATGAGATAGTGGAAAATAAGGGATTTGGTTGATTACTTGTTTTATGCCTTCACATCCTAATAAACACTTTGGCCCCCAAACTGTTTATTAATGAAATTAACACATTATGCATCATGTATGAAGAAGAAATTATTGACCTTCAGTAGCAGGGTAGACCTTTGAGTTATTTTCTTTGTAGTGGTGATAAATAGTACTGAAACATTCACACTCTCTTGCTTCATTTTCCTTGGACTTGAATTGCACATTTGAGAGTTAACTGCCCAGGATTGGGCATATATGAGGTTTGTGGTCAGGAAATAGAATTTTTTCTATAAGTCTTTGGTTCAAATTTAAGTTTTGCCATTTAATATGTCTGCAATTTTGTATACATTGTTTACCTTCCTTAGCCCTACTAGAATCAGGGATTCTTAACATGGGGCCCATAGACTTCGTCATGTTGTCCCAAAGGTCTACAATACAAGAAATGTGAAGAATCTCTGCACTAGATATTCTCTAAAATTTACAATCTTATAATTATAATATATAATTATATTTATAAATTACAAATCTTATAATATCCTGAAACTGACTGCTGATTCTAATCATAGGATGACCTGACCAACTACTACAAGTATATGTAAATTCATGGCATTCATTTTAAGAATAGTTAAAGAAATTTTAGATCCTTGATTTGAATTTCAAGCCTAGAGATTGTATCTGTTGAGCTAACTTTATCTGGCACCCCAAGAGAGCTTCATGCATCTCTGGATGATTAACATTTATCTTTGGATAATTATGATAATATTCCATGTGAAAGAACACCATTAATGCCCACAACTATGGAGAGAGACACTGAGGGATTGAATGTAGTTCTATATTTAATATTTCCTTAGCATGGTGAATTGTTTGGGATTTGATTCAAGTAGATATTTGTAGTTTCTAAATTCTCAACAGCAGTTGTCTTCTGCTATGTGTCACTATATATTCAGATTTGACATCTGCTATCTGAGCCACAGAAGCAGTGCCATGTTTTAAACTGCATCCGCAATTGGCTTCTGTTTTATCTTCGTCTAGGCCATGTTATCACTGCATGTGACATCTCTGTATATGTGTTTGTGAAACTGGGATAAAGTTGGCAAAACTTGCCATGGAGGAAATGAGCTCTGAAACACGATTTTTTTCAGTAGCTGAAGAACAGGTGGTGTCAGCACATTTGGCTTAGAGTGTAGAAGGGAGAAAGAGGAGAGATACGGGAGAAGAAGAGAAGGCTTCATCTGGGATCACAGAAGTATGGATTGAGACCTGGAAGGGATTTTCTGGACCATCAAGTCCACTGCCATGCTCCCATCCCCCTACCTTGTAGATGAGTGTGGAGAAGTCAAACAACATGCCCAAGGTCACACTGCTAATACATGGCTGTGACAGGTTTTAAACTGAGTTCTTCTTGACTACATCTATCACCTTTTCCACTCTGCCTTGCTCCTCAAAGGACTTCACCATGAAAAAGCAATAGGCAACTTAGGATGTGGCTAAGCAACAGAATTTGAATAACTTGATAGCTTTTTCTTTTTTTAATTAATTAATTAATTTTCAGTTTTCAACCTTTACTTCCATAAGTTTTAAATTTTCTTCCCCTCTCTCTCCTCCACCCTCCCCAAGATGGGATGCAATCTGATATAGGCTCCACATACACTTTCTTATTAAACATATTTTCATATTAGTCTTGATATCATATTCAACGTGTAGTTTTCTCAACTAGATAGCAAATTCATTAACAGGAGGGAGGGTATCTGAGACATCTTTTTACGTCCAGTGCCTAGTAAAATAATAGGCTTTCAGTTGATAGGATTCAAGGTAGCAATGGATAGAGAGCCAGGTCTGGAGTCAGGAAGACTCATCTTCCTGAGTTCAAATCTAGCCTTAGATAGTTACTAGCTATGCATCCCTGGGCAAGTCACTTCACCCTGTATGCCTCAATTCTTCATCTATAAAATGAACTGGAGAAGGAAATGGCAAACTACTCCATAATATATTTGTATCTCAAATGTCTTTGCATACTCCATGGTATCCCCAAATGTGGTCACACAGAGTCAGACATGAATGAACCAACTGACCAATGCAATAGGATTCAACTCAATTCAATCGCAAACATTATGCACCTGCTATGTACACAGTGCTGCGCCTAGTGCAGGTGACAGAAAGACAAAAATGGAGCAGTCCTTTCCCTAAATAACAATAATAGTTACATAGCATTGATTATATTCCAGGCACTGTGCTAAGCACCATGATTATCATCTCATTTGGTCCTCACCACAGCCCTGGGAGGTAGGTATATGTTATTATATCCATTTTACAGATAAGGAAATTGAGGCAAACAGAGGTTAAGTAATTTGCTCAGGGTCACACAGGTACTAATTGTTTGAAGTAGGATTTGAACTCATGTCTTCCCTACTCCAGGCCAGGCAGTCTATGCATGGTAAGGGTCAGGTGTGGGAGAAGAGATCTGGTTATATACATAAGGAAGTAAATACAAAGTATGTGGAAAGAAACACAAAATAATTTCAAGAGGGGACACAGAGCTAACATCTTGGGGATCAGGAAATGGTAGGAGATGACTCCTTGGTTATGTTCTGAAGAAATTTAGAAATTCTATAAGGCAGAGGTGCTGAGAGAGTGCATTCTAGACATAGGGACTACTTGTGCAGAAATACAGAGGTAGGAGACAGGGAAGAGATAGGCCAAGATGACAGCAATGAAGGGCGTGTGAGGGGGAAAATATGAAAAAACAGTGGGTAGGTAAGTGGAACCTAGATTGTGGTGAACTTTAAATACTAGGTAAAGGAGTTAATATTTTATACAAGAGACATTAATTATGTAAGATTTTTGAACAGGGGGATGATACGATTAGATATTAATTTAAGGAATATAAGTTTTATTCTTGACAATGATAATGATTCACTCCTGTAATGGATGAACTTTTCTAAATATCCAGGGAATTAACTCTTTTACTTAAAGTTTTAACTTGTTCGAAGGCATGACTGCCCCATGCACTAATTCTACTATTTTGTTGAGTGTCAAAAGGATGCTGAAAGATGACTTATATTAGACAAATGAACTGTTGGGCAGCAACTGCGTACCAGTCACTGGTAATACAAACAAAAACATGCTAGAAAGCTTCTGTCCTCAAGGGAGCTTACATTTTAATATGGGAAGACAGCAAGCTGGAAAGTGGGGGGAACATTACACGCCCTGTGGCATGGCTGGATATGTCCAGTAAGTGGACCTCTAGAGAAAACATAAATCTAAATAAAGATGGCCCATCCCAATCTAGGGTGGTTCCATGACGGATTGTAAAGGATATCAAAGCCCAGTCCAATGGGGCTGGGAATGGTTTCCAAATGAGATCATATCTTGTCTCAGAGACCAAATACTTCAACTCCCTCTTTTTACAGATGGTGAAATGGAGGCCTCACGGAGGTCAAAATGATGTGTAAGGGGATCATTTGTCTCTGGTTGCCTTAGTTAGTTGCTGTTAGCAAAATAGTCAGTCATCAAGGATTAGCTAATGTCTCACTATGTGTCAGGCACTATGCTAAGTGCTGTGGATACAAAGAAAGGAGGAGGAAGGTCCTTGCCCTCAAAAAGTGTACATTTTAATGGAAGAGACAACATGTAAATAGTTAGGCACATGCAAGATATTTTAAATAGATGAAGGTATTATGGGAGAAAAAAGCATTAAGAGCTGAGAAAACTAGGAAAGGAAATAAGATCATGAGGTCAAAGATTTAGAGCTAGAAGGGACCTTTGAGTTCCAACCCCTGTACTTTACACATTAGGAAACCAAGGCACAAGAAAGCTAAATGACTCACTGTGGGTCACACATAAAGTAATGTGCTAGTCAGAATTTGAACTGAAATTTTCTTGATTCCTAAGTCCTGTGCTCTATCATTCTGAAGTACATGTAGCTACTTTCTGAGGCTAGTTCTTTCATTGGCAGCATACGTCCATTAGTAACCCTGCAACATTCTCTGTGTTGGAATAACACGCATTAGCATTTAACCTGGGGGGGAAAACACACATGAAGTTATTTAAAATTTACATAAAATTAAGGAGTAAACTCCAAACAGGTCGCCTCAGCAATGTATAATTACACTCAGCAGTGCTGTCAGCATACATAGAAACAATTTTATTTCTAATCATCTTCTGCTTTATTCACTCAGGAATGTATCATTAAAATTTCCACAGAACAATGAACCTTAAAAGGTGCTAATGCAATTGTGAATTGTGGTAATTGTTACCTAAATTAATCTCTGTACTTTCAATTTCTCGTTGCCCTCTGCATATGAGGAGTGTGGAGAAGATAATGTAGAAACTGAAATTTGTATAAATGATGTAAAAACTTTATCTTATTTGATAAAAAAAGCATTTTCTTAGAACTTGCTGTAGTTACAAAGTACTTTCCATGAATCCACTCTATAGGTTCATTATAGACAAATATAGAAAAGTCACACCATCACGATGCTTATGTTCAGTCATCCAGCCGTGTCCAAATCTTTGTGACCCTGTATGGGGTTTTCTTGGCAAAAATATGAGTGGTTTGCCATTTCCTTCTCCAGTAACACCGGGATAGGTTTTGCTTAACATTAATTTGTTAAGATCTGTGAGTAATGGAGAAAATCAGGTAAGTTGGTAATGTGCACAAATCTTTAATGCTCACTGTAACTTCATTTGTGTTCCTATGTATATCTTCTGCTCATACAATATTCATATCCATAGAAGTTATATCCAAATATCTGACATATTCATTAAATTGATCATTACATATTCCTTTTCTTTTGTACATGTCTTTGGTATCTTCTATGCTGTATTTCCTTTCTAATTAATTACTCATTGGCAATATATTTTGCAGCCTACTGATGCCTTCCATATACTGCTCCATTGACCTTTGGATACTACAAATATTTTCTGAGCTCTAGATTATAAATCATGCATTCTTTCCATTTACCAATAGGATCTGAAGACATGGGGTTGTTATCGTCCCTGTAGCGCTTGTCAATGCATTGATTGATGCTTGGATATAATAAGCATTTGAAGGGTTGTTATGTGGAAGAGGGATTAGACTTTTTGGTCCCAATATGCAGCTGGCTTTAGAGCAGTTACAGAGGGGCCAGATCTGCACTTGCTTTAATGGAAACCTTACTAGCAGTTAGAGCCGTCCAAGGTTGGAATATACTGCCTTTAAGGTAATGAGCTCTCCACCACTGAATTCGCCAGACAAAAAACTGATTCACTATTCCAAGTGTGTTGCTGGAGTGGATTTTAATTTAGTTCATACTAAAAGGTTTCTAATTGCCCTTTCAGTTGGGAAGTTCTGTAATATCAAGTCAACAAATATCATATCTGAGAGAGCATGCTATGTTGGAAAAATGCTGGGACTGAAAACAACGAAGACCTAGGTTGAACTGCCCTTGATATTTTACAGCCATGTTAATAAGGGCAGTTCACATAATTTCTCTGAGCTTCAGTCTCTTAACCTTAAAAAATGAGATTATAATTAGAGTCCCTGTCTCATAGGGATGTCGTAAGGATCAAATGAGATAATTTGTAAGCACTTTGCTGACATAAACTAATATCTATCCCCTTCCCATTCCTGCAACATGGGTTATGAAAAGGCATAAGAATCAGTACTTAAACAACTTGGGAGTGGGGCAAAGTTTCAAGCTGTGCCTTCCTTGAAAAACTTCCTAGAAGTTTCTGGCTATAATAGTCTTGCTTCCTGTTCAGTGAAGTTCATAAAAGTTATCACTTACTGTAGAGAGAGCCAAGTATATGTAGAAATTACTTGCTACTGTATCCTTATTGCATATCCTTGGTATGTTAGGGTTAAATAAATCTTTTGGTAATTGCTTAATAGCCTATGACTGTCTTATTTCACCTCAACATCAAACCTGAATTAACAGGGCACTGGTCTGAGTTACGCCCATTCTAA
The DNA here is from genome assembly GCF_028372415.1 of Notamacropus eugenii. Taxonomy (NCBI): domain Eukaryota; kingdom Metazoa; phylum Chordata; class Mammalia; order Diprotodontia; family Macropodidae; genus Notamacropus; species Notamacropus eugenii. The sequence goes on from NC_092872.1 coordinate 70,045,147, forward strand.
ACAAAAGTACTATTTCATATGTTTCTGTGGAATCTATCTACCTACCAGCTACTTATCTATCCATCCATCCATCTATCTATCTATCTATCTATCTATCTATCTATCTATCTATCTATCTATCTATCTATCTATCGATCTATCTATCTATCTATCTATCTATCTATCTATCTATCTATCTATCTGTCTGTCCATGTGACAGACAGACAGAAACAGAGGGAGAGAGAGAGAGACAGAGAGAGAGATCTTTAAAAATACATAGAGGTATGATGCTATAGCGGGCTTAGAGTTTGGAGAATCAGGCTCTAGACCTGGTTCTGCTCCTGAAAATTAGTGATCTCACCTCTGGGCTTCAGTTTCCAAAGATTGTTGTCCTAGAAAATTCCAAGTTTTCTTACATTTCTATAATTCCATGAAGGATTTAGTCCTTAATGTTTGACAGCATAGGTATAGAAATTTCAGGTGCTGACTGGAGAACAGACTGGTTGGACAGGAGGAAGGATATATAAATTGGAAAGGAAATGAAAATTATGTTTATTAGTGGAAAGGGCATTGCATGGTATTCGTTCATTTATTCAGTACACATTTATGGAGTATTTAGTAAGTGGAAATCTCTATGTTGGACACTAAGAGAAAATAAAGATAAATAAATAAAATGTGGTCCCTTACCTCAAGGAATAGTGAATCTATGTTGTATTTTGAGGTAGCAAAGACATTGGATTTGAAGTTAGAGGGTATGAAATCATGATTAAAATCTATGTGACTTTTGGTGAGACTCTTTCACATTTCTGGGCCTCATGTTTAAAATGTAAGAGGCATGGATCAGATGATTTAGTGAAGCATGAAGATGCTTTCTAGAACGTCAAACAGTTATTAGATACTGACGTCTGAGTCTGTTAGTACATTATGAAGTACATTACCTATAAAACTTTAGTCCTTTATGATGCTACAGCTGTGGTTAGCCACAACATGCCAGATGGCACTGAGGTACCAAACACTTGCTATTTGTGAATATTGTCACCTTTGGAAAAGAACAACGTAAATAGACAAAGAAGTACTTACTCTTATTATTGGATTCAAGAAATTCCATAATTATCTCTACAACTGAGTCTTTGTGATTACAATGATAATTGCATACTCGAGGGTAACTAGAGAAGGGTAACCAGGAAAATGAAAGGCCTCATGCCATATGACAATTCATTGAAGGAAGAAGGGGCTATTTAGCCTGGAGAAAAGAAGACTTGGTTGGGGGGGTAGGGATCATAGAAGTTGTCAAGTATTTGAAGGCTTGATTCATAAAGGTGGGATTCACTTTTGTCTGCTTGGCCCCAGAGGGCAGAGTCGGAAGCAATTAGTGGATGTTGCAAAGGTGTAAATTTAGGCTATTGTAAGAAAAACATATTGTAATTTTTGAAGATAGTCAGAAGTGCAAAGGATTGCTTTGGTAGTAGCGGATTCCTCTAAATAAAGGCTAGGTGATCATTTGTTGATTATGTTGTAAAAGAGATTAATTCCTTTTGGGCACCAGTTCAACTAGATGGTCTCTAATGTGCTATCCAGCTCTGAAATTTGGGGATTCTATGGTTATCACTGAACCCAAAACTCTTACAAGTCTATTTTCTAAGCAGAGAATTATTTTGCTTGCTTTTTGATCCAGATCTGTGATTTCATTGGAGAAGTAGACTTCATTGATGCAGATTGGCAATTTTAATAGTCTTAGAGCATTATCCATGAAATTGAGAAGTTAACTCTCTTGGTCATGGTCACAAGTCAGTGTGTATCAGAAGTGGGACTTAACACAGATCTTCTTAACTGCACCAACATGCTGCCTCACAAAGTAGACTTATGTCTTTGAAAATATTATCACAGGGGAGTGTTGCCCTATGTACTCTTATTCATAAAATAATAACATTAATATTTTTCAAACTATTCTTTAAGTCTGTCATTCATAGAACAAATGGCATTCTGTATTGGTAAAAGGAGTTTATCGTTCAGAATTCCCTGCATCCATGAAACCACATGTCCAGTAAAACAAACAAAGAAACAAAGCAAATGGCCTCCAAATTGCAATGTAAAACACCTACAGATTGATAAAGCTTTTGCCTCACACACAGTAACACTATGTGATAGGTGAAGTATTACTGTGCCCATTTTATGTATGAAGAAAGTGAGCCTCAAAAGTGAAATGGCTTGTCCTTGGTCATACACTTAGGAAAAGGTGAATCAAGTAATTGAATTCGTTTCCCCTCACATCAAGTCCTGTGCTCTTTCTACTCTCTTTCCGTTGTGCATCCTCTATTATGGTATTTGTATGATAATATAAATAGTGACTGTTGATTTCCCAATGCAGATCCTGGATTATGTTATCTTCACTCTATTAGAAGTTTTTATATTAGAAGACCCAACTCTCTCTAACCCAACTCTGCAGGATAATCAAAAGGCCTAACTGAGTGTCTGGGACAGCAGATTGGATCATCTCTTGGAATGCACATGGAGAGAACATCCAGCAAAGAAAATGTCAGAAGAATTAAAGTTATTCATAAGCCATTGCCATGAGTTATCAGCTTGTGAAAGATGCCTTTTGTGAAAATATTATGTCATTATTCCAAAAGAGAGTCATCATGTTCTCTTGGCCTGGTTACACTGGCATATCTAGAAACTGGTCACATTAAAGTATTTGTGGAAATTATATCTAATGTCCTGGAATCTATTCTGATATTCAAAAGCGCATAAAGGAATGCAGCACATGCCAGGCTATTTGGCGTAACTTGTCAAAAACAACTATTTTTTTTTCCATGGTAAGTGATCAAGAATCTGGATTTATTTGGCAGGACCATTGCAGGGAAGGACTTTTTGATGCTGGGAAAAGCTTTATCAAAATATTACAAGTCCTAACTCCAACTTCCACTGCAATAATTACAGACCTACACCAGTTACCTGTTGAACACAGATTGGTTTCATGTTCTGTCATTTCCATTAATGGGGTTGTACTAGAAACATGAATTAGAACTATATGGGGTTGATTTTTCCAACAATATTTCTAAGGAGTCTCTAAAGCTACAAAATAGATATAGAATTCTTTACTTTCTCTTTTTCTCTGGTCATTCAAATGCTGAAGTCAAGTTATATGATCTTGCCACTCTCACATGTACAACAGAGGTGTGGTATCACAAAAGGGTGTAAATTGCCTGGTGAAAAGTATGCTAGGGAGTGCTATAGTAAAAAATATGGATACTTTCTGTTTATATTGACTTCCTAATGCTTTATTCTTTTGGAGTTCCTATAGTTTTCATCTTGCAGTAATGTCCTTGATGTCCCCCCCCCTTTTTTTTTTTTTGCTGCTGACTTTGCTACAATAAAAGACTGTCATTCAGTCAACAGATACTTATTAAATGCTTAGTAAGGCTCTCTTACCCTTGTCTGTTTTTTCTGATAGTCCCAGCACATGCATCTGTCTTCAGAATGCCCCCAACCCCCCTTTTTACTAAATAATAGCAGCAGAAAATACATTAAGCACTTTCTTGCATGGACAAATTTTTACCATCACTCACTTGTACAAGATAACCAGCACTGAAAAAACATCCATGAATTTGTAAGAAATATATACTTCTACTTCAGGATCAATATATATTTAGGAGAATGATAGATGTTAAAGGCATAAGAGACCTTAGAGATTGCCACTTCAACCCTTTCATTTTATAGATACAAAAACCCATACACCCAAAGAGGTGGAATGTTTTGTCCAAGGTCACATGTCAGACCAAGCTCTCTTGATTGGTACACATGTTGAACCCCGGCCTTAGAAAGATTTAGCAGGAATTGTGGAGTGACTGAGCACACAACTTTATACCCTAGAGTGGGGAAGAGATAAATGGAATTTACTTACCTTGACACATCTAGGAGTGAGAACTGGCTTTTTTTTTTTTTTAGTGAAAAGGTGTACGTAGATTTTCTTTTCTATTACCCAGGTGTGGCATAAGCTTGTTTAAACAAAGGAGCTGAAAGTATACTGACTAGCGCCTGAGACTTGTTGTCCTAGAGTAGTCTGATAAGAGTGACAATACTACACCAAGAAAGAAGACACTGAAATAGCAGATGACAGCTCCAGCAGATGGCGGCAGCAGCTTGGTGAGAATAGGCAGCTAGAAGCTCCAGTGGCACAGAGGAATTGAAAAAGATAAGTGGGTCTAAAGTGGATGATGGCTGCAGGGATGGAGTGGAGCACAGCATCAATTCAGTGAAATAGGACTTTTCCCACAAACCTTTCTAAGATGAGACTTTTAACTGAAATATGGCCTTGGGAGAGTATGCATTGTTCAAAGGGAACAGAAAAGCTGGGGAGACAATAATATGTCACAATAAGAAAATATGATTGGCATAATCCAGGAATAAGAGGGGAAAAGCATGGTAGAGAGCATTTGGGTGAAGATCAATTGAGGAAGAAATAGATACAATCTCGTTACGGGTGTATACTATAGATTACCTGGACAGAAGAAGGAAATAGATGAGCAGTTTGGGAAACAGATCAGTAGCTTAACATAAAAGCATGATATAGTAGTTGGACATCTGCTGGAACTAATTTTTCTAATTATCCAGACTTTTGTTGGATATCACCTTCCCTTTCTCCGTTTCTCTCTTTTTCTCTCCCTCTCTCTTTCTTTTTTCCTCCCTCTCCTAAAATCAGAACAGCTAATAAGTTCTTGGCTTAATTTAATAATGATGTCATTATTCAAAGGGTAGAGCAAATGAGACATCAAACCACTATTTTTATTTGATTCTGTCCAACAAGGATGAATTGTTTATTGAAGTAGAAACAAATGGAATCTTGTAGGGATTGCAGTGTGTGTGTGTGTGTGTGTGTGTGTGTGTGTGTGTGTGTGTGTGTGCTTACTATGATATCTCAGAATATGTGATGAAAAGGAGAAGAAATACAAGTATGGTCTGACATATGCCCTAGATCTTGGAAGAGGAGTTCAAAGGAAATAGAGAAAGTATGGGTATGATCCCATGACCTAAAATTATATAGAAGAAACGAGCCCCAAAGGGATGAGAGACTTTCAAGAATGACATCCTGCAGACACAAAAAATAAAACAATTTCAGTGTGAAAGAAAGGAGGGAATTCCATGGAGAGAACAATGTGCATACATAGGGGACCCATTAACCAATTTAGAATTTTTAGAAACATGAAAAGAAGACAGAAGCTAAGGCAGATCACAGAGGAGGAATATAAAAGAATGGTGTCTTCCTGAGAGAGTGGTGCCAGAGTTGCTAAAGCTGGCAGTGAATAGTGAATATAATAAAAGGGCTTTTTGAGCTACGTTGGGGGAAAAGATGATCAAAGAAGAGGTAAAACCATTGTTCATAGAGGATGAGATGATGATAATGGACTATTGAGAAAAGACAGAACTAACCAATTCCTATTTTGCTTCTGTTTTTTTTGCCAAGGAGAATGAACCTTGGATTGGAAATGATGGAATGAAATGGTTAATAGTAAGTTGAAATCCAATATCAGTAGGAAGGTGGTAAGAGAGCACTTAGCTTGCCTCAATGAGTTCAAGTGACTTGGCCCGATGAACCAGATGAAATATATCCCTAGTATGGAAAGAACTGGTGAATGCTGGGGTTAGTAATCTCTGAAAGATCATAGAGAGCTAAAGAAATGTTGCAGACCTAGAGAGAGGAAAATGTCTGAATTTCAAATCTAAAAACTGTAATCCAGGGATCTTGAATTTGATTTATGACAAAATTGTAGAAGGAATTGGTTATAAGAATTTAGAAAGGGAAGATGTGATCATCAAGAATCAGCAAGTCTTCATCAAGAGTATGGCTTAGCAGAGTGCCTGGCACATAGAAAGTGCTTAAATGCTTATTGATAGAGAGGCAGCATTGAATAATGGGTCAGGAAATGACCTCAAAGGCAAGAAAACTGTCTGGCATACTGGTTATGTGACCTTGGGCACAAGTCACTGTTCCTAAGAAACTGTTTAGGAGTATCAGTTGCATAGAACTGGCTGGTCTGAATGTTTCCTATAATAATTAAATCATATGTTTGAAGAAAAAAAAGAGAGAGAAAATGCTTATTGAATCAGCTTTTTTTTTTTTTTTGTCTTAGTGTTACTGGAATAGTAGATGAGGGGAATTCTATAATAAGTTCTTTGCCTAGATTTCAGCAAAGCATTTAAAAAAGTCTTTGAAGATATTTTTGTGGGGACGAGGGAAAGATGTGGGCTAGGTGATGGTGTAGTTAGCTGGATTTAGAAATGACTCAGTGACCAGAGCCAAAGAGTAAGCAGTAATATATCAATGTCAATTTCAAGGAAGGTCTCTAGGGTGCATTCTTGAGATCTGTCCTTGGTCCTGTACCATTTAACATTTTTGTCAATTATATAGGTAAACTTATAGATGGCATATAATGTGCAGATGATACACAGCTGGCAGAAGAGAGTTATTATGTTGTAAGGCAGAACCAGAATAAAAAAAATTCTATGAGCTAGAACAATGGGACAAATCAAACAGGATGAATTTAATAAATTTAATAAAAATAGCTGTTAAGCACTATGCTTGTGTTAAATCAGCTTCCCAAGTATATGACAGGGGAGGCTTAGCTATGAAACAGTTCATTTAAAAACATATGGGTGTAAAAATATGGGAGTGTTAGAGATTTATATTATCAGTTTGAGTCAATGGTGTATATTTTTGCTGAATTAGGAGTGGCTAAATATCTAGGACTAGGGAGGTGACAGTTCTATAAGTCTGGTGACATCTGGATTACTATGTTCAGGTTTGAGTACAATATTTGGGGAAGGACATTGAGAACTGGAGTGTCTAGGTTGAAGTGATGGGGAAGTTGGGGGACTTCAAGATTATGCTATGGCAAGATGGATTGAAGGCATTTGGGCTTGTTTATCATAAAGAAAAGATTTGGGGGGGACTTGATAACAATCTTCAACTATTTGAAAAACCGACATACAGAAAAGAGATTAAATTTGTTCTTGGTCATAGAGAGCAAGACTAGGTACAATGGGTGAAAATTACAGAAGCAAATTTAAGCTCAATGTAAAAAGACTCTTCCAAACAATTAGAGGTATCCAAAATTGTAATGATCTGCTTCAAGAGACTGACCTATTGTCACTATGGGTCTTCAAGTAATTTTATATATATATATATACATATATATGTAATAATAATAATATATAATTGCTTTTTAGGAAGACAGAATGGAGTATTTGACTTGAAGTCAGGAAGACCTGTGTTCAAATCCTGTCTCAGACAAGTTTTAGATAGGGACACAATTCCAGAGGAGAAATCAAAGACAAAGCAGGAGAAACATAAACACAGGCAAATATAGTAAGATAGATAACCTGAGGAAGGAAGCAGATTTGAGGACTGTCACTCCCTGCACCAGACAAGAATGTCTAATATTAGAAAAAAGGACTTTCATTATTCAGGAGTGGTGAAAAATCATCCTTTGGGCAGATGTGCGCTCTACACATTTGTCATATTATCATTGTACTATGAGCTTAAGCCCACTCTTTTCCAGGAATCTGTAGATATTTATGTGAGAGAGTGAAAGTGTTCCTTCGTCTTGGGGGTGGTGGTTGTAGTGAGGATGCTCTGTAACAGCTGGCTTTTTATTTTCGCTGTGTGTCCTTAGTAAATACCCTTTACTAAAAGCTAATTGAAGTCTGGTTAATTATTGTTAATGGGAAACACACTGATGGGAGGTCATGAGCAACAATGTTATGAACAGCACCTCGGGCTTACCTCTGGAACTCTAAGAGTAGTGATCTGCTCTAGAAACCCTCTAGGGACCTGGCTTGCTAACGAGAGTGGGAGTTGGGGAAATAGCCCCATATGGTGATGCTGCAGTGTGAACATAGCATCCTTATGAACAAGTCAAGATTTTCCCCTTTTTAGGACCCTTCATTTGCTAAATCGTAGGCTACCAATAAAGGTCATTTATTTTTGGTCTGGTATTAAGTCCCTCTACTTTCCAGCCTTCCCTCACATTTTTTTTCTTCACATCTTATTTTATTTAGTTAAATTAGATTACTTTCCACCCCCTGTCCATGCCCTTCACTTTCTTTCCTTCTTGACTCTGCTTATCCTGCTCCTTATTCCTGGAATGCCTTTTTGTCTCTCACTTCATCTTTACCTTTTGAATTCTTATCCATCTTTTAAAGCTCAACTCTTCCAGGAAGGCTTTTCTGATTCTTTTGTTATGGAATGATCTTTCTTTCCCATCAGACCTTACACAACACTTGGCTTATGCTACTCATTGCACTTAACTATTATCTTGTGCTCTACTTAATTAGGCACGTCTTATCCTTCTATAGGCTCTTAGCTCTATAGGTCAGTTAAAGTGTTTTTGTTCAATTATTTCAGTTGTGTTTGACTCTTTGTGACCCTATTTGGGGTTCTTTTGGCAAAGATCCTAGAGTGATTTGCCATTTCTTTCTCCAGTTCATTTTACAGATGAGAAAACTGAGGAAAACAGGATTAAGTGATTTGTCCACATTCACATAACCGGTAAGTGTTTGAGACTAAGAAGTAGCTAGGTGGTGCAGTGGTTAGAACACCAGTGCAGGAGTCAGGAGGACCTGAGTTCAAATCTCACCTCAGACACTTGACACACACTAGCTGTGTGACCTTGGGCAAGTCACTTAACCCCAACTGCCTCATCTGGGTCATCTCCAGTCATCCTGATGAATATCTGGTCACTGGATTCAGATGGCTCTGGAGGAGAAGTGAGGCTGGTGACCTGCACAGCCCTCCCTCACTCAAAACAAAATCAAGTGCAAGTCATGTCATCATTTCTCTGATGGCATGGTCTTCTTCAGCAACAAAGGATGAACACAAGCAAGTGTCTGAGGCTAGACTTGAACTCATGAAGATGATTTTTCTTGACTCCAGGCCCAATATTCTATCCACCGCATCACCTAGCTGCCCAATTTTTTTCAACAATGTTGTATGTTCATGTCTCCTGTTCAAAGAATGGACAGAAATGAACATGATTTTCATGTTATGTTGTCATTCAGTTGTATCAGTCACATTTGAATTTTTGTGACCCCCTTTGGGGATTTCCTGGAAAAGATACTGGAATGTTTGCCATTTCCTTTTCTAGCTCATTTCTGAGATTTGGAACTGAGGCAAACAGGGTTAAGTGACTTGTCCAGAGTTCTACAGCTTGTAAATGTCCAACGTTAGATTTGAATTCAGTTCTACTTAACTCCAGGCTCAATGCTCTATGTACTGTACCTCCTAATTAAAAAAAAAAAATCCCCCCCCCACCATTGTCTATCAGTGTTCTCTTGCACATTTTACCAGCGAGGTGGCACAGTGGATAGAGAGCAAGATGAGAGGTAGAAAGGTCTAGTTTTGAATCCTGCCTCAGGCACGTACTAGCTGTGTAACCCTATGCTTAGCGCAATGCTTGGCACATAGTAGACACTTAATGTAAAACACTTAATAAAAATGCTTCTTGACTGATTGACTTACCCTCGGGAAATCACTAGCCTCAGTTTCCTTATCTGTAAAATGGATATACTATAAGCATGTCCTTTCCCAATGTTGTTGTGAGTATCAAATGAGGTAACAGGTATAGTATTTTGAAAACCTTAAAGCATTCTATAAAGGCTATCTATCCTTAAAAGTAAATATTTACTTCAAAAGCACAAAAAATGTGTGAATGGAAGAATGCTTAAGAGACATGCAAAGTATTATACAAAAAGAATTTGAAAGATTAAACAGATCGCTTGCTCCAATCCTTGGAAACTGAAGAACAAAATGTTACATTAGGTTATAGAGGATATAGAAATACCTCAATTTACACAAATAGAGTGTGCTTTCTCTGTAATTCTTTAATTCCACTCCTTCCAGTCTGGTTGGGAAATGAGGCAAAACATCTGTTGCTCATCACATCTGCAGTTGAGTTTTGGTTGCAGCCTGAGCTTTTATTGATTTGGTCTGCAAACAGCTGGAGAAAGGGACTCTTGGGGGAATGTCTAACTTTAAATCCACTGTAGCTTGTGGCAGACCAACCTTTAAACCATTTTTGAGGCCACTGTTGGTCTTTCTACTTTAGGATGGGACACCAGAAGTTTTCAAGGTACGAGTTGCCATTTTAATGTTAAAATATTCCCCCCATCCCTATTTGACAGTAGTTATATTATTAGTTGAGAAAATGATTGAGAAAATGCATGATGAGTAAAAAAAAAAGGTACTATTATTTCAATAACATTTAAAAATGAATTTATATTTTATTAATTATGGTATATTGTAGTGAATAGTGAGTAATATATTATATTTTAATAATTCATTTTATATTTATTTATTATTATATAATGGTGAATTATAGTGAATATGGACTTGGAATCAGAAAAATATGAATTTATTTGATGTCACTGTAAAAGTCACTTAAAGTCAATTAAACTCTGCCTCAAGCACATCCCTAAAAGGTTTTGGTTTTAATTGGTTGCAATCTGGGAATTCTAGATATCCTGTCTTGCAATGATCATATTAACATCTACATATATTTTAAAAATATGAATTATATATATGCATATATATACATGTATATGAATGTATTTGCAAACTGTCAGTATACAGACAAAATGTTTGTTTATTTGGGAATTTGCATGTAGACTTATAGGCCCTTTGAAAAATATCTGTAAATGCTCCTGGGCCCCAGAGTGGGAATCATTGTGCTCTACACCCTTGTAACCACCAGAGATCCCTGTACAGATGACTCTCCTCCCTCTTCGCTGCCCCAAACCCCACCTCTCTATTTTTGGTTGTTCCTGTTTCCAACTTGTACCCTGTTCTCCCCCAATAGCAGACTTTGCTTTTGTGTTTCATCCTTGACTCCTCCATAGCTGGCTCATCTCTCTCTCTCCCACACTATTTCTTCACCATCTGGAAAAAGCTCTACAAGTCTAATTAACTCTCTAAGTATGTTCAGTTCCTATTTCAACACCTATGATTTTTTTCCCTCCCTGACTTCTGACTCTTGACCCTCTTGCATAAAACAATCATGTTCTATTTAGCATCCTTATGCTCGGCTGAATCTTGTTATTCTCAGCAGTTGTACCCTTTCCAGTCATCCCTTCTGTTAATAGACATAAGTTAGATGGTTCGCAGTAACCTGTTTATTTTCATGTCAAATGGGTAGAATGAAAAGTATGCAACCAAAATGATAGTGTCGCAGGAGAATGTGTTGTCTGAATAATACAGCGACATAGATGTAGGTATAAAACTATGCAGTATATTCTGCCAAAGTAGCCCCTGATGTTTCTTCAATGTACTGATCAATAAAGCTTAGACTGTTTATTTTTATCAGCGGTAGCAACATTTTTGTTCCTAATTATATTAGGAGATATATTTCCATTAAACATGTACTAGGTTTACTTGACATGGAAAATATTTTGATGAGTGATACATGTAAATAACCACAATGTACCGCATTTTTAAAGTAAAGTAAAAAAAAAGAAAGAGGTAGCTTTTTCAGGATGGTAGCTTTGGATCAAATTGGATAAAAACAGTTTTATTTTGGCATCTGACACTGTGTAGTAGATATGGGCATTTAAGCATTCTGTGCTTCCATTTGGGAATCCCAAATAGGAGGAAGGCAAAAAAAAATGACTATTTTACAATCGAACTGGAATAGATACCAGTATTATATAGGCACACAATTATCTTTAGGAAAATTCCTTGTCTCTGACTAAATTCCTTTATCCATAGATATCTGAGTGGCAGAGTAGGTAGAGAGCTTGGCCTGGAGTGAGGAAGACCCAAGTTCAAATCTTGCCTCAGATATTTATCAGATAATTTATACGTGACCATGGGCAAGTCATTTAATTTAGCTCCCCCTCAGTTAACTTATCTGTACAATGGGGATAATAATAGAACCTACCTCCCAGGGTGGGTGTAGGGATGAATGTGATAAAATATATGTAACACTTTGCAAACTTCAAAGCATATATAGATGTTAGTTATTATTATTTTGAATGTAGACAGTGGTAGATGTTAACTGATTTTAAAAATTAATGTTCCAGGAATATAATGTCAAGAGAGGAAAGAGAAGATTAATTTGGAATATGTTCCTTTGGAAGCCACTGTATAAATGTCATCACTGGGGATTCTTTCATTAAAGTTTTTTATCCTTTAAACTATCTTGACTCCTTTTGGGAAGTATCCTTATCTATCTGGAGCACGGATAATGAACAAAAGTTCAAAGACATTTTTATCATGTACTATTATTAAAAATATATACTGTGCTATACTCAGCTATTGAAGTGATCTTCCTGAAGTGCAGATCTGACCATGTCACCCTCTCCCTCATCTTCAATTCAATAACCTTCAGTGTTGGAGGCAGCTAGGTGGCATAGTGGATAGAGCTCTATATCTAGAGTAAGAAAAACCTGAGTTAAAATCTACCCAGAGACACTTACTAGTTATGTGACCCTGGGCAAGTCATTTAACCTCTCTTTTCCTCAGTTTTCTCAACTGTAGAATAGCAGTAATAACAGCATGTACTTCACTGGGTTGTTGTGAGGATCAGATGAGACAATATATGTAAAGAGCTTAGCAGTGTTCCTGCCACGTAGCAGGAACTACTTAATCCTTTTCAATTGTGTCTCCAGGTCCAACTATAAAATCTTCTCTTTGGCTTTTAAAGTCCTTCACAACCTTTTTCTTAAACTTGACTTCCCTCTACATATAATCTGGTGACACTGGCTTTCTTGTTGCTCTTTCTCCTGATACTGGATGTTTTTGTGGCTGTTCCCATGCCTGTCCCTCTCCCACCTTTGCCCCATTGTACAGTCCATTTCCCATGCCAGGAACGCAATACCTCCACACTTTTATTTCATGGAATCTCAAATTCCTTTAAAGTCTACCTTTAGGATACTACTTACTGAAAACCCTTCCTGATGCCTCCACTTGTTAGTGCATTCTTTTAATGCCTTGAAATTGCCTTGTAGTAATGTTGTATACGTTTTGGATTTGATGTTCTTGCTTCGAGATATTTTTTAGCCACATCTAGCACCTAGAACAGTGCCTCCTATACAGTCAGTGCTTAATAAATGCTTATTGAATTCAATTGAAGCTTTTCTGAAAAAAATTCTCTGCCTAGTTTTTGAACGGACACACAGAACCAGTTAGGAACAACTCCATAGTGAATAATGAAATAGTGAGCTGCCGAGGAAGATTTCTTGGGTGGACAAAAACAGGAGGCACCTATCTCTCATGGAGGATTGATTACTAAGACATTCCTTCTGATCATCACAACAACAGTAGATCAGCTTCAAAGACCTCAGGACCCTTTTATGTTCAGCATCAGCTGTGTCCATTCTCTGTCTTTCTTTATCTCACTCCCTCTTTCAACTAATAGTCGGTAAAAGGGAGGGGACTAAGATTTTCTTAAGTCTTCAAGAGAGAGAGTATGGAACCAGATACATATTAACACTCATGCTTTTATGCTATGTAATAATTTAATAAGCAAGAGAGCATCTCAAACCTAAAAATACCCCAAAACCAAATGGACCAAAACACGTCATGACAAAAGACATTGCAGCACCATATGAAGAATGAAAATGCAAGAAAAAAATAATCTGAGATGGTTTAACTTTTTGCAAAAAGTATATTCCATGGACAGTTATGGAGATAGTAGAAATTGGAGGAAGGAGGGAAAGAAAGAAGGTTGAGAAGTTCAAGTGTGCTACATAGAATGGATATCACTCAGCTTTTGAATAGGGAAGCAATGGAATGATTAGAGCAGAAGCCTGACATAAGGGAAAGGGCACTGAGGGATACAAGTACAAAAGTGAGCTAGTCTCTGGCTTTGAGGAGCTTGTCTTTGACTGAGGGAATATTGCATATCCACAAATAAATAAATGAAGAATCTACAGAAAATATATGATTTGAAAGTAAGGGTAAAACAAAAGAGAGTTAAGAAAGGCTTCTTAAAGGAAGGCATACTTAACTTGAGGTGATCCAGAGATTCTAAGAGTTGAGAAGGGAGAACATTGTAGGCATGCAGGACAGTTACATGTACAAAAGCAGATAGGAGATGGAATGTCTTATTATGGAGAGTAGCAAGTTGGCCAGTTTTAGCTAGAATTATAATAGGTATATTAGGGAGGTGAGTGATTGGTAATTTGCTGGGAAAGATGGGCTAGATCCTGATCACGAAGGACTCAAAGTGCCAAATAGATGATTTTCTATTTTATCCTGGAGGCACTAAGATTCCAAGGAAGTTTCTTGAGCAGTGGAGTGACATGATCATACCTATACTTAAGAAATATCCATTCGGCTGCTATGTGGAGGATGGATTAGAGAGGGAGAGGAGACTGGATTCAGGGAGATCAATTAAGAAGCTACTGCAATTGTCCAGACAAGAGGTTAGGAGGACCTGCACTGGGGTGGTTGTGTTGTGAATGGTGAGTGGATAGAAGTGGATAAATGTGAGCGATATTGAAGAGATGGAATAATAAGGCTTGGTGAATGATTTCATATGGAGTGTGCAGAAGAGTGAGTAGTTCCAGATGATTCCATGGTTATTCAGCTGGGTGACAGAATGAATAGGAGTGTCCTTGACAGAAACAGGGAAGTCAGAAGGATGTGTGTGGGTTTAGGTGGGAAGACAATGAATTGGACTTGATGACTTTGAGATTCCTGTGGAAAATTCAGGCGGAGATTTCAGCAGGCAGCAAGACATGTGGGGCAAGAGTTTCAGAGACAAGTGAAAACTAGAAGAGTATGTTTTTGAGTCATTTGCATTGATATCCATGGGGAAGGGGAGGATATATATTTATATATGTGTATGTATGTGCATATACATGTATACATATATGCATATATACATACAAAAGAGGAAAGAACCAAAAATGAAGATGAAGATCCTGCAAAAGAGAGAAGAAAATGGAGGGAGATAGACACAAGAAAAGAGAAAAGAAAAAGATGTTGATAATTTAAGTATTGCTAATAACAAGGGCAATTAAGGCAAAGGATTGCAGAATCACAGGTCAGAAAAACTTACCAAGGCTGAAAAATATGCAATTTATTGCAAAAATAAAGAACTAATAATGATTATTATTTTCTATAAATTTGCCTCCATATTATGTCCCATGTAGCCTGTGGGTGTTCACATGGGTTCCATAAATGTGGTTTGCAAGGAGGCATGAATGTAAACTTGCCCAGTTAGGAATCTCTGTTCCTACCTGGAGAGTAATAGGAGATTGATGCAACTAGGCTGATCACTCCATTCTCAACAGAGAAGATACTGGGCTATAATCATATTTATCTGGCCTCCTAAATATTTCTAGGCTAAGGGAAATTATTTCATTCTATGGTTCAAGATGGTACCCTCTATGTTAAGGCTTTGTTCCTTCCCACCAGATATTAAACTATGACAAATAGGGAATGGTGAATAAATGCTTTTAACCAAGTAGACAGCAAAGAGAAAACAGATTAGAATATACCAGATAATATGCAGTGTGAATGAAATCTCATTGGGAGAAAGATATATCAGGTGAACTGAGAGAGTACTTGATCTTATCCCAGAGAAAATTCCCTAAAGTCTCTAGGAAGGCAAGGTGGAAATCAAAGACATATTGAGACACTGCTTTCCCTATATGTCTTTGTTGCTGCTTCCTAAAGTTTTTTCCCCTCTTTCTCTCTGATTTTATCCCCAAAGAGAATGTGGAACTTTCTTAACATAGTGAACACAGAGGCAGATTTCCCTCCTTACAAGTTCTCTTGCCATTGAGGAGAATCTTATAAAAATGTACCAGGCTTGAAACCTGGGTTTTATTGATATCAAAATACTTAAGGAAAACTTCATGGTTACAAGGGGTTGCCCCCAAAACAAAAATGGAGAATAGACTTTTAGGAGGTCACCTTGGTTGTCATAGAGAAGTTATGTACAAATATCTTCATCATTATAGATGGCTGTATTTGTTCTTTTAGTTAGAATAATAGTGTCCAGGTAGAAGATAAGATTAGATGTCTGTTGGGAGATATCTAGAATCTCAGGGGAGTACTTGCCTCAAAATTTTAATCTGTAAAATGAGAATATTACTTGTCTTCTACTATGGGGCACTGATCCTCATCAATTATTGGAGGGAGATGGGTTAAGTTTATGTTGATCATATTATCTCATATATATTTTTTGTTTGTAATTATGGTCAAAACATATTCTCTGTGGAATCAAACCTTAGGGATAAGGTAAGTGTCAGAGAAATGCCCATGGGTTAGTAGTTTAGCATCCTGAGGTAGGGAAGTGATTGGAGTCCCTATAGTAATTCAAAAACAGAAAAAGGTACATGGAGCCAATTGACCCTTTGATGTGTCTGTCAACTAAACTTGATTGAGAAAGAGCAGATAGAACAGAGCCACAAGGAAGTAAGAAAACTTATTTAAGTAACTTGTGTTCACTTAAATGATCAGAAGTAAACCTCAAATTAGACTGAGAGGACTAGTCATGTGGTAAGGAGTGTAGAGGTCTAGGATCTTAGGTTAAGATAGGGCACAAATGGAAGAGGTGCCATAAGGAGAGAGGAGACAGAGGAGACACAGGAGACAGAATGAGAGTATTTCCAGGATTAAAAGTGTGAAGGCCTTTTGAGAAAAGATGAGGTGGTGAAAGGTTAAAACCCTAAGGCCAGTGATAAATTTAAGGCCTGGATAGAGAAAAATATTTTGCAATGGAAATCTGGAGGTACAGAGGAGGCTTGGAAGGGAGAGAGAATAGCAGAAGGGACTTTCCCAGACTATGACTAGTGGTTTGGGCTAAAGTATTCCAAGAGTAATCAAACCAAATGTCTCCAGGAATCTAGACTCTCTAGACTGTGAAACACAGTAGGTTGGAGAACACAATCATCTGGACAGCTAAATCCACAGTGTGAGAAAATTATGAATGATTTAATATTAAGGTCAAGGCCAGCTAGGAAACTAAACTGGAGGGAAGAGAATCACAGATGACCTAGTTAACCCATACTTAGTTATTTGACTCAATATTATGCTATAAAAATCTTTGCAACTTTTAATACATTTTTCTTCTTTTTTGGTATATACTCTTGCTCTTCCTCCTCAACCTATTTTTCACCTTTAATGCTTTAACATTCAACATATTATAACCAAGAGAATGGTGTGTTGTTTTCAGGGTGTGAAAGGAAAAGGATGGATCATAGGATCACATATTTGGAAATGCAATGGATCATTTAGTTTAATCTTCTTATTCTGGGGCCAGGGAAGTTAAGTGGCTTACCCAGGGTCACTTAGATAGTAAAGTATATGATGTGGGATTTGAACTCCTGTTCCTGACTCTAAGTCCAGTGCTCTAGGCTGCTTTGAAGGAGTTGTATCTTTCCTCATGGCCAGCTGGAAATGGAGACTACAGGAAATAGAAGAAAGATAATGGCACAGACCACTATGTAGAAGACACAGTTCATCTGGATTTTAGATGGCTGATGAGAAAGTTAAACTGGCTGATGGAGTTACAAAGAGAGTTTATATTTCCTTACTTCTTTTTCCAGGGCCAAACCGTGAAGGATCACACCTACCCACCCAATCAACCTCCAAGGTATTTTGTGAATAAGTATACAATCAGATCCACAGAACTCTGAGTTCTTTGGAAATATGCTGCGGTATTAAATCCATTACATTATTTTTCTACAGCTAGAATGGATTTCTCATTTGGATTTTCATTGCTTTCTTATTTGATATAATAATAATAATAATAATAATAGTAATAATATGATGATGATAAATAAAAGTAATTATAAACTGGTGACCAGTAATGTATTTTAAAGGCAGCAAACCATCCCTTTAGCATTAAGGAATGGATTAAAAAAAAGTCATATAAAAAAGATTCCCTTCTGCTAAGGACAGAGATAGAGGGAAGTTACAGTGTATGAAGTGACATATGCTGGTAAGATTACACTGTAAATATGATGTTTGGTGAGAGCATATTTCATCTGGAAGACTCAGTTCCAAACAGAAGGCAATAGAGAACCTCGTTGTTAACAGAGAATAGGAAGGAGTTAAGAGTAAGCTTTGTATAGGGGGTGGGGGGGATGCGGGTGGGCTCCCTTCGAAAGTACAGATGGAGGCAAAATCCTCAAGCACTTGGATAGCTTGATAATTTTGGTGGAATACTTGACAGTGGGCCCCCTCACTTCCCTATTGTTCCTGGAAGAGGCCCTGATTAGACAAAAGACTGTTGCCAACTTTTTATTCTATCTTTACCATGAACGTAAGATACCCTTTTTGTTCCATGCTCAGCCCACACACTGACGCAGCACTCCAGCCCGACCTTCTGCTTCCTTGTCTTTTTTTGGGCAAATTCTATCCCCCTTTTCAAAGTGTTTGCGTGGGGCAGGGAACATGCCAATACCCTGTTTGACTGGCAAAGACTTCAATCAGTGGCATGCCATGAATGCATTCTGGTGACATGATTTGTAAATGAGGATTTTTTTTTAAAGACACCCTTCTTGATCTGTTCTTGGCATCTCAGTCTTAAAATGTGACTCCTGGGGGGTCTCCTTTGTCTCCCCAGCACCTTCTGATTCCAGTGTACAAATAATGTTTATATTCAAGTTCTCAGAAAAGAAGAAAAATGAAAATATTTCATTGAAAGCTGACAGCTTTAACGAACTTGAAAGGTTAGCCCTGGTGCTAGTTAGCATATCTATTCATGTCTCCATCAGTCTATTGAATTACTCAGCTGAACACGTACACAAAAGCAAAATTTGAAAAAAAACACCCATATAGCCAACATTAATAATTCATAAATACTAGAAGCTTGTGACTGACAATTTTTCCCCCTACTGTGTTGAAGTCTGTTAAGAGCTGAATTCTGATAGCTCCTAAGTTACTTTAGAAGCTCAAGGAGAGACCCTGTCCAGGAATGTTAATGTTTCTGTAAGTGGTTAGCTACCAAAACATATTGTGAGTTTTCATCCCCTCAAGCAGTTGTTCATGTTCCTTCAGATTAGTAGAAGGTAGAGCTTTTCACGAGATGTTTAACTGACAGTTTTTATATTTGAATTTCACAAGCATCTGCAGACCATAAAGAACTCCAAATTCAACCATAATCCTCTGTTACAAAGTAAATCGGAATTTTTGAACAGATTCCAGATGCCAATTATGGTATTAATGAGGTTATACAATCTTGCTTGTCTCCATTGGTGGGATCAGAAAGGACACGTTACTCCTGACAGACTAGCCTGTCCTTAACTTCTTCCCTCTCCCCCACCCCACCCCATTCTCCACCTGGCCGATAAATTAAAATTTTGATTATTAAACCGTCCAATTGAAAGCGAAAGCTATTAACATGTTTCTCTCCCAGAATTACCCATTTTCTTGGGAACCAAGTGACAAATGCTGCAGCTGTTGCCAGACAATGAATTGATTTCAGGCCTTGGAGTATGAAGAATCGAAATCCAAGCTTTAAGCAATTAGGGAGATTTAGCTGAGGACTCCCACAGAGAACTGAGAAGACGGGGATATGGAGTGTGGTCTGTTCTGCCTCTCCAGGAAGTTTCTCCATTATATTCAGGAGAGACTAGAGTGGACCACAGAACAGACCCTCTGAACTTGTTTGTAGAAAAATCCAAGCTCATAGTCTGAAGGGCTTAGGACTCATTCATCTTTTGGCTTATGCTCCTTAAAGATTCTTAAACTCTTAGTTTCCTCCATAGTGTTTCCACTTTTTGGAAAGGATAGTGAAAGTGTCCTTCCTTAAGTGCTGTGAGAAGTGCCTTCCTAATAAGCACTGGAAATGGTGACTCGATCTCAGAGACTCCCTTCTTTTGCATCTTTGTTTCACAGATAAGGTAGCAAGCAACTGCAAGGATTTTTATCCAGGTCCCCTGACCGCAGAATCAGCACTCTTTTCCATTGGACTCTATTGCCTTTCCCTGGTGGTACCTAGGAATCCCAAACAACACCCCCTCCCATCCATATCTGGCATCTGTGTGCCCTAAATCTAGAAAACTCTTGACTCACTAAGTTGCCCGGCCAGAAATGTGTTTGTGTTCTAAGAGCTTGAAGAAATAACTCAAAACTTATCATTGTCACAAACTGTATAGTTACTGCCACAACAACAGCCTGGTAAATTTCCCTTTCTCCTCTTTCATCAACAGGAATGAGTCATATATAAGAGATTTATATGGGCCATATATAAAAGTTCTCAGAGGAATCTCTAGGCACGTAGTAGGAAGCCTTTTAAATTATTGCTATTTGATTGGAGAGGGCAACTTTGGTGCCTTATCAGAGCTAGATTCTATACACCAATACACTATTGGCAGATGGGCTACATCACGTTGAGGGTAACTGACAAGCCTCAAGCCTGTTGGTGAGTTAGGGGAATGTCTACCCCAAGCTTGTGAAGACTCCCCTTGGTGGAATGGGTGGATGAGAACGGTTTGTTCCAACAGCCATAAAGGTGGCTGAAGCAGGCACTGTGGAGGGTTTAGAGCTTGGTCAGACATTGAAAATGCCAATGTCATCTTCTGCATTTCCAATATTGCCAGTTATCTTGACTTTTGTCTTGATGACTCTGGAAGAGAAAGTGAGACGGATGATTTTAAGCAACTTTGCCTCACTTAAATCCAATTCAGGAGCAAGTCAAGATATCACCTTTGATATCATGACTTCTCTTCAAAAATGAAAGATAAGCAATGATGAAACAACCTCTGCCCTCAAAGGGTTTGGATTCTATCTTCATTTTTGTGAAAATATGTGTCATATATATATACGTACAAATACATATATGTACATATATATATATGAGGGTAGAATATAAGCTCTTTGAATGTAAGCATTCACACACATGCATGCACATATAGTGTATTGAATAGTGTGCTAGATTTGAAATAAGGAAGATCTGGGCCCAAATTCTGTCTCCTACTAGCCACACTTACTACCTGGGTGACTATGAGCAAGTCCTTTGAACTCACCCAACATAAATTTCTTCATCTTTGAAATGAGGGTGTTGGACTTTCCGACCTCTAAGTTCCCATTTAGTTTTGAATCTGAATCCTATGACCCTAAAGGGAAATACATCTAGAAAGAAAGCTAAATATGATTATATACAAAATAATGTGCCATTCGAAGAGAGATAGAAAACTACTTGGGGGGTAGTCAAGAAAAGCCTTGTTTACAGAATGGCACCTGACCTATGCTTTGAAGGGAGCTAGGAATTCTATGAAGTAGAAGAATACATGCAGTCAGCACAGGAGCATGGAAGTGGGAAATGGGATGTTGCTTATGAGTGATTCCTCTCAATCCTACAAAGATAAAGTTCAATCCCACAAAGAGAAAGAGCCCACAAAGGGGAGAAACATGGAAGTCTGGAGAAACATAGGTAGCAATCATATTGTGCCATATCTAGATCTCTAGAAATTTGATAGACAGGTCAATGCTAAGTTTCTAGCTCACAGTTTCTATTTGAAAAATGAATTTTGGAGAACAAAATCCTTCCCTTCCTCCAACCTTAAGGGTCTTCCCTTGCACCCTGGTCAACCACTCTGGGAATTATTTTGTCTTAGGTAAGAACAACATGATTTCTGACTTCTAGTGCTTCCCTTCCTCTGATTTTTCAGTTAGGTTTCCTAGTGGATAGAATGTTGGACTTGGAGTCAGGAAGACCTGAATTCAAATTTGATCCTATAGTAGCTGTGTTGACCTGAGGTAAGTCACTTAACCTCTGTCTGTCTTAGTTTCTCTATCTGTAAAATGGGGTTAATAGCAGAACTTCTTTCTCAGGGTAGTTGTGAAGACAAAATGAGATAATATTAGTAAAATGCTTTGCTTAAAGCACTATATAGATGCTAGCTATCATTATAAGGGAATGATGAGGAAAGGAGGTCTGTGAGTATCTATCTTGCAGCAGTATCTTCCTGTTAACTGTATTTGATAGGTATGGACAGGTGTTAAGAAGAAATGGGTTGTATCCATTCTCAGTAGGTGAATCCTTAAAAAGACAGGCCTTTGTGTTGTTGTGCTGGTGAAACTGTTAGACACCAGAGGCTTTAGAAAAGGCCTGTGGAAGCAGTAGATTAATTCCTAAAAGCCACTCTGGATTTCAAGCCAGGTTTTTAATTCTTTCCTAGTAATATCACATTAACTTACCTTTTCTTCTTTTCTATTAAATGTTGCTATTAATTGGGTATGTTTTAGTTTTTAATAACAACAACTCATCTTGAGAATAACTATCTTTTTTTTTGTCCACAAGGTAAAATACTGAGAGATGTCAGTCCATTGATTATGCACTTTACAGTCCCTGACTTGACTCAATTTAATTGCAGAAATTGTTAGCCTCAGCTAAGGAGGGGGGTAAGAACCTTAACATACCCCAAACTGGATTTAAGAATGGTTTTCCTTTTTAGTCAGTGTTCCATTTGTCACAGAATGGGGGGAGAAAAAGCCCTAGTGATCCCACGCTGTTCTCAGGTTCTACTTTTCAGTAATGCTAAGAGCTCAGTTGGCTGGGCAACTTGATTATGCTGAAGAGCATGCTATTAGCAGAGCAGGAAGGAGCAAAAGGAAACAAAAAGAAATCTACATTAAGACCACAGACATGGTATGCAATACAATTACTGCAGTTTTTAGATCCAAAATTCGATTTAATTATTATTATTTTTTTCTTTTAGCATGCTGGTATTCTGGTAAGGGGTTTTGTAAGAGTCAAGTAATGGACAGTTGCCCAGAAAAGGCTAAGAGATTGTATTATATGGTAAAAAAAAAGAACATGAGGTTGGGGTTCAGGAGATGGGAATTGTCCCCTTGTCTCTTCTTTGTGAATTGGTATATTAAAAATAGGGTGAATCATGCCATTGTGCCTCAGTCTTCACATCTATAAAATGGAAATGAGCATTTCTGTCTGCTATCTACTTCATGGAGACGTATGCATGAATGAGATCATATGAATTAAGTACTTCAAGTCCTTTGGAAGAAAAATGGTATATGTATTAGAGTTATTGTACTGGAGTTTGCTAAAACACTATTCAACTAGACAGCAAAAATCAGTAGGTGACAAGGGTACTTTGGTCCCTATTCAAAGAGGCTTAGTGACTAAAATACTAAAAGGACCTAATTAGGAGGGAGGTTTTACCTATTAGGTGGTCCCCCAGCATGAGTCCCAAGTACAGCATTATAGTCAGGCTTTTGACTATATTGTCCTTTCTTGTCTGCCCTCCCTTAGGTGCCTTCTAATTGGCAGAAGGACAATTGGAAATAAGCCCAAACAGTAAGGGGAATTACCAGGAAGACCATGGAAAGTGTTCAAAACTCTAAGGAGAAGCAATGATTGAGTGACCTAAAGGGATTCATATGTTATTCCAACCTGTGCCACATTACTTTCCTTTGAAACTCCAAAAGTGGCTCATTTGAGGCTAGAATCACAATTGTCTTCTGATTAGGGACAGGTTCATTTGAATCCAATATAAAATCTTGGAAATTGCTGAGGGCGTTTTTATATCTCTATCCCTATCTGTCTGTCTGTCTATGTGGATAGATCAATAGCTAAATTTATAAATGTCTATAGATCAGTCTATAGATATCTACAGATCTACAGATAGATCTCTAGACAACTGCTTTTCAAAAAAATTGCTTTACCTTGTAATTCTGTGTATTTTTTTTAATGCATTTAAAAATATTATTCTGAGAAGGGGTGTATAGGCTTCACCAGAGTGACAAAGTCATTTAGGACACAAAAAAAGGATACCTGTCCTACAATCATCTCTAGCTCTGATTGGTGAGCTTTTGGCTTATCTTGCATGGAACCAGGCTCTTTAAAAGCAGCCACCCTGCTTCCCATTGCCTTTCTAGCTCCTCTTTAGGTCTTCTTTTCCTCCATTAGAATATTAGTTTCTGGAGGTCAGTGACTATCTCACTTTCTTCTATGAGCATTCATATCTCTATTTGTAAGCAGTTGTATCTGCTTAGTTCATAGTAATTATATAATACATGCTTTACCACTAATTTTCAGTATGGCACAGTGGGAAGTCAGAAGATCTAGGTCCAAATCTATCCTCTGTCACTTAACTAGCTGTCTGACCTTGGACAAGTCATTCAACCTCTGTTTGCCTCAGTTTCCTCAACTATAAAATGGAAGATAATAATAGCACCAAGGTTGTTGTGAGGATCAAATAAGATAATATTTGCAAAGACGTTAGCACAGTGCCTTCCTTTCCTCCTTCCTTCCTTCCTTCCTTCCTTCCTTCCTTCCTTCCTTCCTTCCTTCCTTCCTTCCTTCCTTCCTTCCTTCCCTCCCTCCCTCCCTCCCTCCTTCCCTCCTTCCTTTCTTCCTTCCCTCTATACTCTTGGTTTTACAGGGGAAATGCCAGAGAAATGAATGTACAGATTTGGTCCTGATGATGCCAATTTCC
The DNA here is from genome assembly GCF_028372415.1 of Notamacropus eugenii. Lineage (NCBI taxonomy): Eukaryota > Metazoa > Chordata > Mammalia > Diprotodontia > Macropodidae > Notamacropus > Notamacropus eugenii. The sequence continues at coordinate 70,069,537 of NC_092872.1, forward strand.
AGAGAATTATGATCTTGGACTGTCTTGGTTGGGACAAGTCCTCCTAGTAGGTGCTACCCAGTCTGTCAATCATACATGTTGCACTGGTGTCAAAGCAAGGCATGTAGGTTTCTTTTTATGTGTAGAGAGAATTGAATACAAGATGATCCCTAGACTATAGGGTTGTGATTCAGGGTCAAATGTAAGTGTTTTTGCCTCAGTTACATTTCCTCTATGGAATAGATTCTTAAGGTCTTTGGTAAGCATCTGCTTTCAGCATCATATCGTTATAATCCCCTGAACCCCTTGTGTTGTTTCCAATTTATCTCTTTTCTTTCTGGATTACCATAGCAAAAGTAATTTAATAATTTAAGGCTCCTATTCTTTAAAAATAAAAATATGGCACTTACCCCAGGTATCAGCACGCATTCTGATATTTAATAAGGAGCTGGTTCATTTGTAACAAATTTATAGTTCTCTGAATGAAATCTTCTTTGAGAGACTATACTGTTATGATGAATGTAATAACAGACCACTAGCCCACTCCAAGACTTTAATATTCTTCACACTTTCCACAGAATGACTTGATTGATGTATTTTTTTCTCCCTAAGCCCTAGAGAGTTGTCTGCTCCAGCATGAAATGCTGAGACACTGTGCTCAAGGCACACTCTGTGGAGTACATCTTATAAGAAGATATAAGTGTATGGGATGCAGAGAGAGAGAGAGAGAGAGAGAGAGAGTGTAGGGAGGGTGAGATAAATAGGGAAAGGTTTGAAGTGAGGTTTATTACTTTAATTCATAATAATAGTCTAACATTTTAAAAAAGAGATTTATATTTAAAAATCTTTTTTATATCCATTATCTCATCTTATTCTCCCAACAATCTCGTGAAATATTAGTAAGCAGACTATGATTCCCATTTTACACGTCAATCAATCAACAAGTATTTATTAAACATCAATGTATCAGGTCTAGAGAAGCAAGAACTATACAGATGATACAGCTAAGTTCCGAAAGTTAAGTGAGGGATGTGCTCGGGCCACCTTACAAAAACCAGTTGTTAAATTTTCAGTGCGAGCATTTCTATCTCAGAAATTGGCAAATGCTATAGATCAGGCCTTGATTTATTGTTTTTGTTGACTGCCTAGACTTCAGAAAGTGACAGAGAAAATATTCCTAATGCAGATGAAACTTGAAAATGTCATTAGCACATTTTCCCCTGTAGAGTTGGTTGTTACACATATACCAGCATACATTGGGTAAAGTCATCTGTCTCAAATTATGTAATTCTTAGGTGATAGAGTTGGAAGATTAAACCAAGTCTCCTAATGACAAATCCAGCTCTCTTTCACTCTTGCCTACTCTTTTCTCCATCCTTTGCCTTTGGCTTATGTTCCTTTTTGATAGTCCTAACTATGAGTCTGGTATCTTGACTATGGCAAAGCAGTTCCTGCCTAACCTTTGGAGTGGAGTCCAAGTTTTTATGGCATTCATGTAAAGAATACATGTGATGCTCTAATATGTTTACAGACATATGTAAATATATATATACACATACATATACATACATGCATACATATATCCAGAAACTTCTGCCTTGATGTTGATTTTTCCTGGGAAGGGGTTAATGGTAAGTGGGTTGACTAGTTGATTGAGTGGTTTAAATAAAGATGAATACTTGTTAGATATAATTTTTGGCATGGGAAAATCATGGAACCATCAAATATAGTCCATTGAGACTGACTAAATTCCTGGCAAAATTTAGAGCACGTTATTAAAGAGACAGTTTATGAAAGCATAGGAAGAGAATCAGTGATCATTACAAGCCAGTATAGAATGAGGTAATCAAGGAAAGATGACCAACCTAATCTCATTTTTTTCTTATTGGATTGAGTTACTAGAGTAGGCAATTGAGTGATTGCTGTAACGTACCTAAATCTCAGTAAAGAATTTGGATCACTCTTCCCATATTTCTCGTGGGCAAGATAGATGTGAGTTAGACAATAGTTCAGTCGGGTAGATCAGTAAATGGTCAAGCAACCAGATCCACAAAATGGTGATTAATGGATTTATGCCAACATGGCATAAGGCCCATAATGGAATGCCACAGGGCTCCAACCTTGGCCCTCTTCTGTTAAACATTTTTTACCAGTGATCTAGATGAATGCATAACTTATTAAATTTCAGATGGTACAAAGCCGGGAGGATAGCAAATATGTTAGATGACAGAAATGATATTCAGAAAAATTTCAGCAAGATGGGCCAAATCTAATAAGATTAAATTTAGTGGGAATAAATACAAAGTAAAAAAAAAATCAACTGCATGACTACAGGATGGAGGAGACCTGACAGTTCATGAGGAAAAAAGTACTGGGGGGGCGGGGTTTAGTGAATTGCAAGTTCCATATGAGAATGACATGGCAACTTAAAAAGATGAGATAGACCTGTCTGCATTAAGAAGCACAATCTTCTTCGTAGTCTTTTAAAATAGATCTGTTTTACCTGACTTGATCACACCTAGAAAGTAGAGTTCATTTCTTAGAACTGAATTTTAAGGAGAATATTGACAAACTGGAGCATTTCCAAATCAGGATTAATGTGGATTCAGAACCACACAATTCGTATATCATTTGAAGGAAAGTGGATGCTTACTATCTGTGTGACCTTGAGCAAGTCAATTAACTTCTGGCTGTCTCACTTTCCTGAACTGCAAATTGGGGAACATAATAGCACCTATCTCACAGAGTTGTTGTGAGGATCAAATCAGATATTTGTGAAGCACTTAACACAATGCCTCACACATAGTAGGCAATGCTTATCAATGCTTATTCTCCATCATCTCTCACTACCACTTACGCCAACAGATAGCTCCTGTTTCCTTTCAGCTCACTCAGAGAGAAAAAGACTTTGGAAAACAGTAATAGCTGTCATAATTTTTGAAGGACTGACTTCAGAATGTAGAATTAGAAACCAGAGGTAGATAGTGCAGACAAACAAATTTCAACTCCACTGAAGAGAAAATAAAAAATGTTTCCCTTAACAATTAGAGCTATCTAAAAATGAAATGGGCTGTTGGGAGATAATGAGTTTAAAGTCATCAATTGGAAGTAGTATGTTAACTTGGAGATACTGTAAAAGAGGTTTCTGCTCAGATAAAAGCTATATTAAATTTTCTTTGAGGTTTCTTCCAATTCTGAAGTCCTTTGTCAATAACATTCCATGAAGATAGAAATGGAATTGATATAACTGAACACCATTTGCATCTCTTCTAAATATACTTCGTTCTAACTTTTCATTGTCTTTGATTTTTGCTCGAAGAAGTTGGAGATTTCTCTATAAACAGGCACCTGTGAAACTACTTTGTATTAATGTGCATATACTTTGCAATTACTTTCTTAAATACATGTTGTGCCACCCCCCTGCCCAGTAGAATATAAGGTCCTTGGAGATAACCAATGAACCAATATTTATTAAGCATCTATTATTTTCCAGGCACTGTGCTAAGCACTGGAGACATAAAGAAAGGCAACCTCTTTGAAAACATCCCCCCCAAAGACTCCTAACCCCAAACAACAACAAAAACCAGTCCCTACTCTCAAAAACCTCATAGTCTAACAGAGGAGACAACATGTAAACAACATGGTACAAATAAGATATATACAGGAAAAATGTGAAACAGTCTTAGGGGGTGGCACTAAGATTAAGGAGGACTGGGAAAAGGTTACTGTGGAAGGTAGAATTTTAGCTGCCTAACACATGAAGGAGGCCAGGGGAAATAGGAGCTGGAGATGAGGAGGGAAAGAATTTCAGATGTGGGAGACAGCCAAAGAAAGTGCTCAGAGTTGGGAGCTAGAACTGTCATGATTGAGTAGGAACAAGGAGGTAGATGTCATTGCTCAGGAAAGAAGCTGTTTCATTCTGGAATTTGTCACAGTATCTTGTACATTAGGTCATAGGTTTATCACTCCAAGGGGTCTCAGAGGTTATCTCAGGGCACAGTTTCATTTAATAGATAAAGAAACTGAGACCCAGAGACATTAAGAGACTTGCTTAATGTCACACCACAAGTAATGGGTAGAAATAGGATTTGAACCCAGGTTCTCTGATTCTAAATTCTGTGCTTTTCCCCTCTGTACTAGGTTGGCTCTCTTAAGAGATGGTTAATAAAGTCTTGTTGACTTGAATCCAATGAAGTTGAGGGAGTATAATCAAATGTTTAAGCAGGATCAGATCACTTCTTTACATACTGGAGGAAAAGATTGTCTGCTGATACAATTTCAATAAATACATTCTGACAAGGGTGGGGTGGGATTCCTGGAGGCCAGATCTCAGAAAGAAAAGAGACCACTGACCTCCCTAAACCTGTAGAACAAAGGTAAGTGAGAGAGTCTACAGAAAGAACCAAAGCTAGTGGGATAGACCTCAGGGAATTAGGGAACATTATAAAACTGATTACATTCTTCCTTTAATAAACATCTAAGAAGCAAGACATGCCCATCCAGAAATGGGAATTGGCTAAAATCTTGCCAGGGCTCTTAATTGTGGAGTTTGAGGGAGAAATATCTGCTGCCTTCTTGGTTAGGGAATGCTTAGTATAGAGAAAAGAATGAGCCCTAGTTCTGAATCTGGGCTTTAACATTTGCCATGTGACCCTAGGTAAGGCTCTTAATGTCTATAAACTCTCATTTTCTAACTGGTACTCCAACTAATCTAAAATGGCAGTTTTCACAGAAAAATATACTCTGTGTGCCTCTCAGTAGTGATATGGCCATCTGAGAGACTACATGTGACGAACATAAATCACAATTGCTCACCTTTATATAGTACGTTAAGTTTTGTGTTGTGCCTAATATCTCATCTCATTCTCTTTTTAAAATATAATTTATTTATTTTCAGTTTTCAATATTCACTTCAACAAGATTTTGAATTCCAAATATTCTCCTATCTCTAACCTCCCCCCACCCCAGGACAGTGTGCACTCCAACTACTCCTTTCCCCAATCTACCCTCTCTTCTATTATTCCCCTTCTTCTAACCCCCTCCCCTCTATTTTCCTGTAAAGCAAGATAGATTTCTATACCCCATTGCCTGTACTATTTATTTCCCAGGTGCACGCAAAAACAACTTTTAACATTCATTTTTAAAGGTGTGAGTTCTACATTCTCTCCCTTCCTCCTTCCCCACCCACCCTCATTGAGAAAGCAAGCAATTTGATATGTCATACACGTGTAGCCATGCAAAACACTTCCATAACAGTCATGTTGTAAAAGACTAACCACATTTCCCTCTGTCCTGTCCTGCCCTCCATTTATTCCATTCTCTCTATTGACCTGTTCTCCCATGATAGTGTTTGCTTCTGATTACTCCTTCCCTCAATCTGCCATCCTTTCTATTATTCTTCCCCTCCTATTACCTTCCCCCTTGGCACCTCTGCCATGCCAGCTCTCCTCCTCGCCCCAGGACTGCCACTCATGATTGTGACCAAGACCAGCTGCTTGATTCCCCCCTCTCTCTAAGCCTAGAACTCCAGAAGCAGCTGCCACTGGGGCAGTGGCTGTTGCCTGCCTGGGGCTAAGGCTGGTGTTGGGTCTTGGGCTGGGGTTGGGGTTGGACCACATTCCTCTCTCCTCCAGGTGAGAGAACTTTCCCACTGACCTTTAAAGCTGTCTTTGGAAGAGCCAAAACAGAGAAAGAAAATTATAGACCAATTTCTCTAATGAATATAGATATAAAAATTTTAAATAAGATTTTAGCAAAAAGAATATAGCAACTTATCATGAGTATAATACATTATAATCAGGTAGGATTTATACCAGGAATGCAGGGCTGGTTCAATATTAGGAAAACTATTAGCATTATTGATCCTATCAATAACAAAATTAACAGAAACCACATGATTATCTCAATAGATGCAGAAAAAGCTTTTGACAAAATACATCACCCATTCCTATTGAAAACACTGGAGAACACAGGAATAAATGGAACTTTCCATAAAATAATAAGCAGTATCTACCTAAAACCTTCAGCAAACTTTACATGCCATGGGAATAAGCTAGATGAGTTTCCAATAAGATCAGAGGTGAAACAAGGATATCCATTATCACCACTATTATTCAATATGGTGCTAGAAATATTAGCTGTAGCAATAAGAGAAGAAAAAGAAACTGAAGGGATTAGAATAGGTAAAGAAGAAACTAAGTTATCACTCTTTGCAGATGATATAATGATAAACTTAGAGAATCCCAAAAAATCAAGTAAAAAAACTACTTGAAATAATGAACAACTTTGACAAAGTTGCAAATTACAAAATAAACCCACACAAATCTTTTGCATTTCTATATATAACTAACAAAATCCAACAGCAAGAGATAGAAAGATAAATCCTATTTAAAGCTAGGGTAGGCACTATAAAATGTTTTGGAGTCTACCTGCCAAAACAAAGCCAGGGACTATATGAACACAATTACAAAACACTTTTCACATAAATAAAGTCAGATCTAAGTAAGTGGAAAAACATCAGCTACTTGTGGGTAGGCTAAGTCAATATAATAAAAATGACAATTCTACCTAAATTAATTTACTTATTCAGTGCCATACCAATCAAACTATCAGATAATTATTTTCTAGAGCTAGAAAAAATAATATCAAAATTCATCTGAAAGAACAAAAAGTCCAGAGTATCAAGGGAGCTAATGAAAAGAAACGCTAGGGAAGATGGCCTGGTCCTACCAGATCTCAAATAGTATTATAGAGCAGCAATTATCAAAACCACTTGGTACTGGCTAAGAAACAGAGGGGTAGACAAGTGGAATAGTTTTGGTGCTCAAGACATAGTAGCCAATGAACATAGCAATCTACTGTTTGATAAACCCATGGACCTCAGCTTCTGGGAAAGAACTCACTGTTTGACAAAAATGGCTGGGAAAACTGGATAACAATGTGGCAGAAGCTGGCCATAGATCAATGCCTGACACCATACACAAGAATAAAGTCCAAATGGGTACATGATCTAGATATAAAGATTGATACTATAAACAAATTAGTGGAGCAAGGAATAGTGTATTTATCAGATTTATGGAGAATGGAGGAATTCTTGACTAAACAAGTGATAGAAAACATTATGAAGTGCAAAACGGATAATTTTGATTACATTAAATTAAAAAGATTTTGCACAAACCTAACGCAACCAAGATTAAGAGGGAAGCAGAAAACTGGGAAAGAACTTTTGCAACTAGTGTCTGTGATAAAGGCCTCATTTCTAAAATATATAGAGAATTGAGTCAAATGTACAAGAATACAAGTCATTCCCCAATTGATAAAAGGTCAAGGATAGAAACAGGCAGTTTTCAGAGGAAGAAATTAAAGCTATCTGTAGTCGTATGAATAACTGCTCTAAATCACCATTGATTAGAGAGATGCAAATCAAAACAGCTCTGAGGTACCACATCATACCTATCAGATTGGCTAACATGACAAAACAGAAAGATGATAAATGTTGGAGAAGATGTGGGAGAGTTGGAACACTAATTCATTGCTGATGGAGCTGTAAACTGACTCAGCCATTCTGGAGAGCAATTTGGAACTATGCCCAAAGGGCTACAAAAATGTGCATACCCTTTGACCCAGTAATACCACTTCTAGGACTGTATCCCCAAGAGATCATAAAAATGGGAGAGGGTCTCACATGTAAAAAAAATTTATAACATCTCTCTTTGTGGTGGCCAAAAACTAGAAATCAAGGGGATGTCCATCAATTGGGGAATGGCTTAATAAATTGTGGTATATGAATGTAATGGAGTACTATTATGGTATAACAAATGATGAACAGGAAGACTTTGGAGAGGCCTGAAAATACTTATATGAACTGATGCTGAGTGAAAAGAGCAGAACCAGGAGAACTTTGTACATAGCAACAACCACAGTGTGCGAGGAATTTTTCTGGTAGACTTATTACTTTATTGCAATGCAAGGACTTAAAAAATTCCCAATGGACTCTTGAGGCAAATTGCCAAGAAACAACTATGGAATTTGGTCTCAGAGTGAAGCAGACCATTTTCTTTTGTATTATGTTTTGTTTTGTTTTATGATTTCTCCCATTCATTTTAATTCTTCTATGCAACATGACTAAGGTGAAAATGTATTTAATAGGAATGTATGTGTCTAATCTATATAAAACTATATGCCATCTCAGTGAGGGAGTAGGGAAGGGAGGGGATGGAGGGGAAAAAAATCTAAGATATATGGAAGTGACTGTAGAACACTGAAAACAAATAAAATAATTTAATAAAAAAAAGGCTGTCTGGCATTTCTGGGTTGAGAAGTCTGGAAACCACTACAGCTGCCAGTGATTCAGAGCCCTGAGGCCTAAGCTAGTCTCGTCTGTGCCAGCATGGCTGAAATGGTAAGCACCCAAATATACATGGGGGGGGTGGAAGCTGCTATCACAGGTTCTTAGATATGCATTCATAAAAGGAAAGGCAACTTTTAAGGGTTTAACAATCACTTTAATCAAGCACGTGTATTATTCAGTTAGTTCAAGGGAAAAAATCAGCACCTTGAACTTCAGAGAAAATACAGAGAAATCAAAGATCAACAGACATGGCTTCCTCTGCCTGACCATAATCAATGCATACATCATAATTCAACAGACAAGTCCAACTGTCTGACCATAGTTACCAGAGAGAGGTATACCAACATCTGGGTTTTCAAACTTGGGGGGCTCCTTAGCAGCTTCCCAGAGTCTTTGTCTAGCCAAACAAACACTTCCAATCAATAAATCCCAAAATAAAACTGTACCTCAGAATCTTTATGTACTTTTTAGAGCTAGAGGGCATCACATTCCTTGAGAAACAGTGCCTTATTAACAAAAGGTATGGACCTTCCTACCAATCTTCCCAGGCTCCATAATGGGTGGGAAAGATCTTCCTTAATCACATTATTCAGAGGCACTTTTAGTAAAACAAAAACAGCAAAAGATCCCACTTTTCTTGGCCTTACAGTGGCCCACTCTGGGCTGTGATTAGCGCTGAGCCTAGTGCAATAGACCCTACCTGTTGGTCTTCCAGATTGACTTGGGCTGGAAATCTGTTTCACTCTGTCATTTTGTGGCTTCTGCTGCTCTACAATTTATTTAGAGTCATTTTTTACAGGTATTTTTAGGAGTTTGGTGGGAAAGTTCAGGCAACTCCCTGCTTCTACTCTGCCATCTTTGTTTCACCCCTGTCTCATCTCATTCTCATGACAACTATGAATCAGTTGGGTGCTGTTATTTTGTACATTTTTTAGACAAGTGGTCTGAAGCTTGGAAAGGGTAAGGAATTTGCCCAGTGTCACATGACTAGTTGTTTATTGTTCATTCTTCATTCTCAAAGAGGTTCAATGACATCAGGAGGGTGATGTCTTGATTCTCAAGTGAATTGGATTTAAGTGAGGCAGAGTTGTGCAAAGTCTTACTCTGTCTTCTTAGAGTCATCAGAATCCAGTGGCAAGAACTAGGTCAAGATTACTGGCAATGGTCCAGGATGCACTGGTAGATCTTGACCTTTTTAAGCTAAGGACTTTACCAGGTCTCAGTTTGAAGATACACCCTTTCAGTGATCAAAGGCTAGGTAATAATTGAGACAAAAAATGACCTGGTTTGCCTTCTCAAAAGAATCAGTCTGGGAATTTCTGGACAGAACAGAAAACAATTGCAGTATGTACTCACTCTGGGCCATCAGAACCAGACAATGAGCAAGTGAGGCTTGGGCTGGGACTTACTTACTATTGGCCAATTCCAAACAACTAGTAAATGTCTGAGGAAGGCGTCAAACCTGTCAGTCTGGCTCCAAGTTCAGGACTCTGCTATGCCAAACTGCAAATGTAAAAAAAATGGCAATTATTCCCCAGAACATTATGTAAGATGGTTGGCAGTCATTAACAAAGCCTTTTAAAGATGGGGAGACTAAAGTCCAGAGGAAGTAAGTGATTTGCTCAAGTGCATAGAATGAGAGGTGGATACAGTAATGGTGCTCAGGGTCCCTAACCATCAAACCAATGTTGAACTCATTAAAATCCCACTGTGTGACTCTGAGAGGCTAGACGGATCTTAGAAAGGTGGAGTAAGGAGTGCTGGACTTAGAGACAAGTTGGTCTGGGTTCAAATCTACCTCAGATATTGAACCTACCTGATAGGGCAAGCCTTTTCTAGGTACAACCTCTCTCTTCCCCAGTTTCCGTGATTGCAAAATAAGGGGGCTGGGCTTTATGTCCTCTTATATCCCTTCCAGCTCAAAAATCTATGATCAGTTATCCCAAACACTTCTACCCAGAGCAGCTTTCTTGTTTCTAGGCATTAATTCACTTCAAAGTTCAATTTTCTGAGATTTCAGGGGAGCAAGTGGGACAGGTAAGTAACCTGGAGACCCAAAGTTTCCTCCATCTTCTGCTCTGATCTGTCCCCCTGCTCTGTCCCATATCCTTGGGTTTTGAAGCTGTTACAGTTCAAGGTCAGTACAGTCCCACTTGCTATTGGGGTTTTTTTGGAGTGGGGAGAACATGGGGGTTTGCCATAGAGGTTTCAGTAGCACTTTTGTCTCCTCACTGGAAAGAGATAGTTTCCACAGAACTCTTTCAGCTCCTTCAGATTGGAGATTTGTAGTTATTTTCAGTTTCTTTAGGATGTTTATATCACTCCTCTGTCTCTGTGTTCATAAGCATCACATTTTTTTTTCAAACATGGGTTTCTTAATTTGCATTGCTTTATTTCCTGCCTTCATTCTTGAAAGAATTCTTTACGAATTTTTTAAAATGCTGTTGATTCAGCAACAATGGTATTCTGTGCCACTGATGAAATGAGTTCTAAACATGGAAGCAAAATTAGGAAAGAGGGAGAACAAATAAATATTGGGGGCATTCAGTTCTATAATGTGAAATTTTAAGAGGGAATCCCCTCATCTCCATTTTAAAGTCCCTCTTTACCCACCTTCAATACATTGTAAGTAGGAATTTATGAAGGGCTCACATATGCAGCTCTATCTCCTGAGCCTAATTCCACCTATACCAGTAGAGTTGATTCAACTTCAGGAAGAGTCTTTATTCAACTAGGCTCCTAAATAGAACCTCACTTTCCCTAGCTGCTCGCCTTCTCCTAAACCTTGGAGTCAGGATTCTGAGTTTAAGATTTTAGGTGAACTCAGGACAAGACTGCTGCAATTTCTGTCCTGGATTCACTCATTAAACTGATTTTTAAGAGTCACCTGGAGGCATGGCCCATCCTGTGTTATTTCTTCCTGTATAATTCACTCAAGGGACACATTTATACCTAATAAAAAGATCAAGTGTTGTGGCCACATTTTTATACTTCATTATCCAACTCCTTTTTGTGATCAAGTCTATGAAGACCGACATCCTTAACTCTCCTCCTAGTTAAATATTTGCTGTCCACAGCCAATCAACTGGGGTACAGTTAAGTGTATTAGTCCCAAATTCTGGATGGCCCTCTAATGACTACAGATCTAAGCTGCATGTACAATACATGCAGCTGTCATCATAGTACATGTCTATTTGTGCAAGTAAATATGCATAAAGACAATTAAATAATAATGCCAAATAGGTCTAACGCATAAACAACAACATAATTTAGTAATCGTTGTTGAGTTGTTTTCAGTCTTGCCCAATTCTTGCTTACCTCATTTAGGGTTTTATTGGCAAAAATCCTGGAGTGGTTTGTCATTTTCAGCTCATTTTGCAGAAGAGAAACTGAGGCAAACAGGGGTATGTGACTTGCCCATGGTCACACAGCTGGTAAGTGTATGAGGTTGGATTTGAACTCAAGTCTTCCTGACTCCAGGGCCAGAACTCTATCGACTACACCACCTAGCTACATAAACTAATAGACAAACAGTAAAATTAAATATAGCTAATGGACAAATGTATCCATGGTACCTAAATATGAAGTGATTCTCATATGCATCAATAACTTTATATGATTCTGTGCAAGTCACATATATAAATTTATAGAATGATTTCCACCAAAAACCTTATGGGGTAGGTAGTGGGAATATGTTATATCCATTTGATAGAAAAGGAAACCAAGGTTCAGAGAGATTATATGATTTGATCAAATGGTAAAGTGGCAGAAAAAAACCTTTATTCTATGCTGTATCACTGGGTTCAATGCTAAATCTACTAGCAAGCAACTAACCAACCAACCAACAACAGTGTATTAAGAATTTGCTATATGCCAGCCATAAGTATGAGACACAAGTACAAAGAATGAAGCAAACCCTACTCTTAAGGAACTTATCATTCTAATGGGGGAAATTAAAAGTACCATGTCTAGGTGGGGTGGGGTGATGGAGGTGGTCTTGGGGTTGGGGGAGAGGAAGAAGGAAGAAAGAAAAAAGAAAAAAACAAAGTTACATGATAACTTTATTATGTATTTAAAATGAATAGTAAGTTGTATATAACAGATTTGCAGTTTCATGTACAATCATTTTTTTCTATTTTACTGTGTTATGGAAATGCTTGTTTTATTTCTTTAGTTCAACATAAAATAAAAAAATTAAAAAGTACATATAAAAATATAGGCAGCATATACATGAAATTAATCATTTCAAATATATACAAAGTAGTTAAATATTAGTATTTTGGCAGGGAGGACACAGTGCCCAGAACAGGATGTATTTTAAATAGAATTTTATTTTTCTCTAATTATGTGTAAAGATGGTTTTCAACATTTATTTTTTATAAAATTTTATAAAATTCCAAATTTTTTCTTTCCCTCCTTCTCCTCCTCCCTCCCCAAGATGGCAAGCAATCTGATATAGATTATATATGTATAATCATGAGAATATAGTATTAATAAATACTTGATTGATTTATATAAAATGTAACCAACAAAGCAAAATTAATAATAGATGCTGTAACTTAGAAACTTTGTACTAAGATCAAATGTCTCATATGAGCTTGAAGGCAAAATACCCTGTTTAACCATGGAAAAGCTTCATAGAGAATTAGCTGTCATTTAAATATAGATGGAAGTCTGGATTTAGATGGAAGACAAAGCAGACCAAAAATGATATGTATGGGTTATGTAAGATTCTGTGGCCAGGATGTCTCAGAAGTTGGATGTGGAGATCAGACAGGGATGAAGACATATAGGAGGACAGACTCCATTTTAGGATTTAGTTACCATTCATTAGTAGGAATTAGAAGAACCTGGAAATTAGTATGATGTAGTAGAATGGCTACTGAATTATCACTCTGCTACTTCCCACCCCTGAGACAGATTATACAAGTCATGCATGTTGTCTCCTCTTATGGAATGTTAGTCCCCAGAGAGCATGGGCTGTTTCATTTTGCCTTTGGGTCCTCAAGTTCTAGTAAAATACTTGACATATGGCTGGTGCTTAATAAATACTCAATTATGAGTGGTATGCAGCATTCCAAAACTGGTCCAAGTAGGATAGGTGGCAGAGGGGGAACTTGTTCTGAGGCTTAAGGAAGGATAAGATTCCAACCAATAGAAAGTGTTGGTATTTGTACCTAAGCAGAGCTGTGGTGCCTCACCACCCGTTTGCCTGATCTATCCACTTGGCTATCCCTATTCCTATCCCCAGATACTAATTTGCCACCAGAATCTGATGGAGACTCACTTCACCTGTGCTTACAAGAAAACTAAAATGCTCCCTTGCTTGTGATTAAGCTGTTTGTCTATGACAGAGTATGAATAACAAAATGGGAGGGATTTCTAATATAACTCTAGTGGTCCTGTGTGCCATATTTTCCTATCTTTTGTCTTTTATCTCTAAGATGGTAGGTGATTGACTATCTACTCTACCTTTTTCAAAGACTAATTGTATGTCATTGTTTGGGATAGTTTATCCAAGTGGATTTTCAAATGACTTGTACAAACCCAATTGGAACACCAGATCAAGGAAAAAAACCCTCTATTTTGGAAGGTGAAACTCAAGAGAAATCTTCAGTTTTGTTAGAGGAAAACCAGCTCTAGGTAATTCTATGTGGCTCTCAGGATTTAGCTTGAAATTAATTCAATTCAGTCCAACAAATAATTATTAAGCATTTCCTCGTTGATAGGCAGCAGAAATAGAAGGATAAAAAAAAATGAAAACAATCCTTTACCTCAAGAAGCTTATAGTGTATGTGGGGAGAATGGTGCTAACATAACCTGTATGTAAATGAGCAAAAAGTCTTCACTAAGATAAGGCATCTGAATTGAAGTAAGCAGTGAAAGAGATGGAGATTAAGAGGTGGGTGTATTCCAAAGATGAGGAACAACTTGTATAAAGGCAAAAAAGTGAAAGGTAGAATGTTGTACTTGTAGAGACTGTCTTCTGTGCAGGAACTACCCTGTCAGCCCTCCTCCCTCACTCCTATTGCTTTTCACTTCATGGTTTTCATAAAATGGATTTTGTCAGTAGAGAATGGGATAGATGTATATGCAAACACTTTAATGTTTTGACAAACAGGATTCCAGTTATTTTCATCTTTGAGTTTCTTCTGAGTGCCTACAAAATTACAATAGCCCACTTAAATTTATCATTTTTAAATGATACCTTTCACACTTTTTACACCTAAACATACTACCTGCTAATCAGAAATTCAACAAAGATGATAGTGTTCCAAAGTCTTCTGCAGGTTTAAACTAAATGTGCAGCTGTAGTATATAGTATATATGCATCTACAAGCTGTATAAAGCTGTACAACAAAAAATAAATTTCAAAGTAGCAAGTATAAATTTATAATAAAGGTTATTCATGGTAGTTGTTTGTTTTCATGTCAATATTGTTGACAAATAATTGCATATTTGTACAAAAGATGTAGCTGATATAAAATAATTAGAGAAAATGGAAGGAAGTGCCTTTCATAATGATGACTGGGGAAAAGTTTTTAATAAATGAAGGAACAGAGGAGACCACAAAATAGTTTCATTTATAATAAAAAGATGTTGCATGAATGAAATCAATGCAGCTAGAATCAAAAGAGAGGTTAAAGAATAGGGAGAAAAATCTTTGTATCAGACAGAGCTAATAAGACTATTTTCCAGTATATAGAGAGAATTGACATAAATATAGAAGACCAAAAATTATTTCTAAACACATACATAGGCAAATGATATAAAAAGATAGTTTTAAAAAGAAGAAATATAAACCATCAGTTTTTTCCATGGAAAATGCTTCCTATCACTAATAATTAAAAAGTAAGAAATAATAAAGATATAAACAAACAGAATAGGAAAGGTTTAATAATAGCTAATATCTAAAGAAAAAAATTAATAGCAAAATTATTAATTATTCATCCATTGATACTTTAATTGTGCTAGTTATTTGTTTAATAAAATCTATTGGATTATCAGACAAAAATATTGACTGAGTTTTGGACCTCATTGCAAATCACAAGACATGAAAATTCAAACAAATTTGTATTTACTCATGAATGTTAATGACCCTAATTAAGTCAGAATTTTTGATTTAAATAATAATTTTATATCTAATCAGAAGTAGCTCACCCTGTTGGCTAATTAATTGTTAGAATTGATTAACATTATACTTAGTGACAATATAGAGAAATGTGAGTTGGATGATGATAATAGCACTTTAAGGTATGCAAAGTTCCTTACATATGTTACCTCCTTTAATTCTTATTAAACAACCATATCAAAAAAATTCCTTACTTTATTAAAGAATTAACATCAACCTAGAGAGATCACTGGTAATGTAGTATGGGGATTTGTCCTTAGTCTTGCACTGTTCAACATTTTTATCAGTAATTTGATTGATAATATGCTTTTCACAACTGAGTGAATGAAGCCAACATTTTAGATAACAAAATAAGGGTTTAAAGTGATTCAATAGTCTGGTATCACTGCCAAATGGTCCAAATCTAACAAGACAAAATGTAGTAGTGACAAATGTATGTCTTATACTTAGCTTCAAAAATTTGGTTGCATAAGTAAAGAACTAGAAAGATATGGCTTGACCACAGTTAATGTGAAAAATACTTTAGAGTTTTAATGGACTACCCACTCAGTAAGAGTGAGGAATGGCTGTAAATCAAGATGCTGTGAACTTTGCTTGCTACAGTTGATTGCATTCTTTTACAAAGTTTTTCCTAGTCACCCTCATCTTTGAACTAGGATCTGGAGCCAGAGGACATGAGTTCAAATGTGACCTCAAATATTCACTATCTGTGTGACTTTAGGCAAATTATTTAACCTTCTAATTCGGAGTAGAATATTTTTGCCTGATTTTAGATTGACCCATGGGAATGCTCCAGATGGCAATTATTAATTTACCACTTTTGGCCAATGAGGAAACCTCCTGAGTAGGCTTCTGGTTGTCTAGTGACTTTCCTATGTCATCACTAACCAACTGCTTCTTCTTCCTCCAAAGAGAGTAAAGGAAAAGACATTGGAAAATATATTATTGCAATTGGCTTATCACCGAGGAGAAAGAATAATTCACTGCCTCTCATTTGGAGAGTCTTTTTTTTATTTTGAAAGGCAGCATGCTATAACAGAGTTCTGGACTTGGAGTCAGGAAGGCTTGAGTTTGAGTTTTGCCTCAAAAACTTGTCCATGGGCCAACCACTTAACCCCTCTGAGTTTCAGTTTCTTCATGTCTGAAAGTGGTAAACACTTCAGAGTTAGTGTGAGATCAAACGACTTACTTTACATACAGTGTTTTGCTAACATTGAAGTGATACATTAATAACGATAGTAATAACACCTTGTATTTATATAGCTCTTTAAGATTTTCAAAACTCTTTACATGCTAAGTTGATCCTCAGAAAAACCCCTGTGAAGTAGGCATATTATTACGCCCATTTTACAGATGAGGAAACTGAGGGCAAAAGAGATTAAGTGGCTTGTCCAGCATCACACAGTGTCTTATGCTATTATTAGCATTTTTATTGAAGAAGTTAATGAAAGAAATCTAGTTTATAGGATCAAAAGCTGAAATGAAGAAAAAAACCCCATTTTACTGTGTAAAACATTGAGCTAAGCATCAGGAATATAAATTCAAGCAGGTAAGGCCTATCTTCAATGAGCTTACATTCTAAAAAGGAAAGATGATATATGAGGAGCACTGCACTGACAGTCCAGTGGGTAACATTAGGAAGCAAACCAGTGAATACTGATGGCCCAGGATTAGGTAAAATCAGTTGAAGACTCACTAATCAGAGGCCAAGTTCCCAGGGTGGGAAAGGAGAGAGAAAAAAAAAGATAACCTTAGTTGGAGATGCTCTGGAAATATGGTAGGCAGGGACTTGTAAGATAAGGTGATAACTCACTAATAATAGCCCAGAGTTTTAGTTGGAAGGGATCTCTGAGGTAATCTAGTCCAACTTGGTCATTTTTAGGACCAGGACATTGAGATCCAAAAAATTTAATTGTGTGCCGAAGGTCACACAGGCAAGTAACAGAAACAGAATTCAAACCCTAAATTCAGACTCTACATTGAGTGTTCATTCTATTATCAGGGCTTTTTAAACTTTTTTACTGGATCCCTTTCCATGTTTTGGCAGCATTCGTTGGCTCTGTGTAGCCTGAGAGCATGTGCAGTCCAAAGTGTGCATGCTTTGTGTTCAGAACCAAGCCTGCAGTAAGGTTGTGTGATGCAACGTGGGCAAACCCTGCTACATTTGATTTTTAATTAATTTTTGGCCATTGCTTGTTCAAAAACCTTTCACTGTGACCAAATTTTTTGTGACCCTGTATGAGTCATAACCTACAGTTTAAGAAGCCCTGCTATCATGTTGTTTCTCAGAAAGTTCTGTGTCTGTTATGGGGCTCCATCCTGATGAAAATACACCTAGTAGTGTGTAGGCCCTTGGGGGCCTCTGTCCCTAGGTGTCTCACCCATGAGCTCATTCATTTCCCTTGAAGGAGATCATGGAAACGTTTGAAAGAATTGGAAGTAGGAAGATCCACCAGGAACCACTGGGACAGTAAAACAAGGACCATGGGAACGAATCCTCCAGGTGAGTGTGTGCATCCCACCTTTCAGTTCTCAATGGTTTCACTCTCTGGAATTTGCCAATCTCGTCATGATAATTCAAAATCGTTTGAACACTGTGAATAAGCCTTTGTTATCCTTTACTTTAAACCCTTTGACATCTTGTTGGAAACTTCTCCTGTGATGATAATGTATCTTTGGAATCAAAGAGACTAAGTTCTTGAGTAGGCAAAGTTCTTCACCTTCCTTGACCCTTTCTATCACTCCTAGATTGCTTCCTCTGCTTCTGGTTCCATGCCCTTGTCTGGTCCTTTAGCTACTGAGAACCTCCTAATACGATATTTTATCCAGGCCTGTTCTCCACTTGGAATGGTTTCAACTCTACACAACAAGATGCCTACTTGCCAGGTTCAATTCATGACTTCTAAACTCACTTTCTAATGCAAGCTGCTATTGATACCACCTCCCTCAGTCTTGTCACCTCTCTTAATGGAAGGCTGGTAGGTAAAATACTAAACTCTTCCAATCCCTTCCTTTATTAAGGAACTGGACCAAGCTCATGCTACATCTGCTGTCCCACCTGGTTTCAATCCCATGGAACAAGATTCCCCTTTATGAGATATCACCCCACCTCCCCTAGCTTTCCTGCCTCCTGTTGTATGCTGTCTCTCCTCTAGATTGTAAACTTGAGGATAGAGACTGAATTTCTTTTATTAATTGTATCCCCAGCATTTAGCATAATGCCTGGCACATAGTAGACACTTACTAAATGTTTATTGGATTGGGTTGCTGTTCCGATGTTGTGGATCTTTCCTTCTGTCTTCCCTATTTCCACTCCTCTTCCCTTGCCCCCCATTAAGACTTATTTGTCTTACATCCTATGTCCTATTACCCCTCAGCTGGTTGTCACATTAGAAAATGATAAGTTAATCCCCATTAACATTAATGACATAAAGAATTAATGTGTTATCTTTTTCTCCATTCTCTGGAGATATTTGCATTTTAATAGAGTATTCTTGGAAACATATATTTAACTTATAGCAATCTTTTATTTAACTTGTAGGATCTCTAATGGTGGAATTACAGGCATTGTGACCTGAAAGCTTTCCAGCCTTCCTCAAATCACAGCAAAAATAGATTGTACATACTCTGCCTTTGTGTAAGATGGAGCTTATTTAAATTCACAACTCTTTAGCCTACCTCCTCCCTTCCCTACCCCTTCAATAATATTCTACGTAAAATCTATTCTCTTGACTTCTCAGATGACTTTTTTTTTTTTTTTTTTTTTTAGTAAATGTCTATTTTACAAATTAAGGTATTTCTCTAGGATTGCCAATTCATCACAGTATCATTCTCTTCCTTCTGAGTTTGGGGAATCCATATACCTTTAAACAAGTGTAGTTTAAAGCTAACTTTTTCCCATGTCTTTCATTGTTCACTGGTGAAGGAAAAATTGGAGCTATTAACTTAAGAATATAATCGCTGGGGAGCTTCAGTGCAGTATGGAAGTCAGGAATCTAGTAACTTTTGTTAGAACTAGTAATACCTTGAACTGATTGCATCATTTACTGTTTTACTGGCCTAAATCCTAACACAGTACCTCGGAAGACTTTTTTTTTCTAAATTTCACCTTTATTTAATCTTTTTTTTTTCCTGAGTCTGTAAAATGGAAGGAAACATTAATCTATAATTTATGTCATGGAAAATTCAGAGTTAGTCACTTTCCCTCCAGTCTCCAACATCTGACAGTCACACTCAAATAGTGAATTTGGATGAAGTTTCAGGATCCTCCTCTTCCCTCCACCCCCCAAGAATGTGCTTAAATCATCACAGAAATGAGCTGTCTGTGTTCAACCAGAGGCTGCGTGACAACCTGCCCTGGGGGTTCGTATTGGTACCCACACTATTTTGGGTGAGAGGTTGGATTAGATGACTGTTCTAGTTCTGAGGTTCTAGGACTCTGAGTTCTTGAGGATATAGACAGGTAAAATTCCCAGATTGAAATGTGCTTTACCTCCCAGCCCTGCTGTTCCTGGAGATGGGAGTCAGCATGCTATCCAGTAGAGTTCATCATAATTGAGACACACAATGAACCACTGAAATACCTGTCACTGATCAGCAAACACCATCTTCCCCTTACTTTCAGGATGGATACTTTCATGACTAATTTGCCATCTCTTTTATAATAATAAGGTTTTTTTTTTAAGGTGCTTATCCCATCCACAGCTTTTTAAAGCAGTGAGTTCATTTAAATAATTACCCAGTCATTTAGTTAATGCATTCTTTTTTAAACTTGCCTAACTACAGCAAATGTAGATTTGATGGAAAAAGAGCCCCTTTTATGTAATAGGGCTGTTTTTCCCCCTCTGCAAAATAAATGCAACACAATTATTTTACTGCAGAGAAATTAGCTCATTTGCAAATGCCACCTCGGAACACAAGAAAAATGGCATTTATTGAAGCACTAATAAAGGCACCATGTTAGAATAATTTTATGCTGACGGGCCCACAATCACTCAATATTTTAAGAGCTGTCATCACACCAGCATGAGCTGCATGCAGAAGTACAAATTTATGCTGTGACATCATGGTACTAAGAGTATAATTGGAATAAAATTACACTGCTTCATTTTGGAGTTCACCAGTACAGCCTGGCACTTTAGCTGACCACTCAAAGCAGGAACTTGCCTGCTGGGGAATCACTCTGGCATGGATTCTGGTAACCCAGGAGGCAGGAAAGCATCAGGAAAGGGATTTGGGAAGAGCTCAGAGTGTCCTTCAGGTATTTCCAAAGCAAGATTTCAGTGGGTACTCAATGGTCTGTGTTGTTCATCTCCAGTGAGTTACATAGTACCAGAAAAATCACAAATCAGCCAAAGTGACTGTTAACTCTTTAGCCATGGGTAATTAAGCAGGCAGTCACTACACAATGACTCAGGACTGGCCTCATAGTATCAATTTGAATGAGTTAATAAATTCTAGTCATGGCCGTCTTTAAGGCCAGGGTTTAACAAATGAGCTTATCTGCATAAGAATCGAGACTTCATGATTCAACCTTTTGACTTTTCTTTATTCTGTATTGAAATTAAAAAAAAAATACCAAAAACCAAAATGCCACTCCCCTAAAACTGACCATAGCTGAGAGGCATGGGAAAAGGCAATGAATTGCATCTCAGATTAAGACATCATACCTTGTTTGCAATCTAGCACTTCTTTACTGGTTTACAAGCTTTCAGGATGACCAGCCATTTTGCACTGCAGAGGGAAGTGTCTATGCTTCAACTCAAAGTCTCTGTTAAATTCACAGAATCATGCTAAATTACACCATTTTGAATTGTAAGGGACATCAGGAGCCAGAGAGCCCAGCCTGTACCAGGGCAAGCATTAACTCTACAATATACCCAAAAAGAAGTCTTCCAGTCTTTACTGCAAGGCCTTCAGTGATGGGGGAGCTGCTCTTCTCCAAAACAACCCATTCTTCTTTTCAACAACTTTGATTGTTAGAAAGTTTATCCTTACCTCCAGCTTAAATTTGTCTCTTTGCAACTTCTACTTTGTTGTTCCTAGTTCTGCCAAGGATTACCTCTGTGATTCAGTAGACAAAGTCTTAGACTTAGAATGAGGAAGATCTGAGTTCAAATCCTACCTTACATGTCTACTAGCTGTGTGACTCTGGGAAAGTCACTTTGCTTTTGTCAGATTGGGTTTCTTTGTCTGTAGAATGGAGATAGTAATAGCCCTTACTTCACAGGGTTGTTGTGAGAACCAAATGAGAAGTTATCTCTAAGATACTTTGGAAATATTAAAGCACTTTTAAATTGTTAGCTATCATTCATTCATTCATATACTTATTTATCCATCCGTCCACTCATTTATCTATTTATCCATCCATCCATCCATCTATTTTTCTGCCTCATGGGGTCAAGTAGGGTAATTATAAACATTCTTCCTTGGACCAACTCTTCAAGTATAGGAAGACAACTCTCATACCTTCCTAAATCTTCTTTTCTTTAAGCTCCACATTCTCATTTCATTCAGCTGGTTCTCATATATCATCCACAGTCATCCAAACAAGGCTTCTTACCACCTGCTCTTTTACTTCCTCATTTCTCTCTCTCTCTCTTTTTTTTTTACCAATCTCCCTGCCTAAAGCACCCTTAGGACCATGGTTTCAGACAACATTCTTCCTCCCTGGGGAGTTAATTCACCTAGCTTTGGAACTCTACCCTGTAAATGGATGCCTAACCAACAAGTGAGCAAACTCACCTAAAATGCTAGTAGCCCCCAGACCATGTTTCTCATCCTATCTGTGGCTGTCTACCTGATATTTGTCTCATCTGCCCAGTAGCTGTGTACTTATTTTTCCTTCCCTTCCTTTCTGGCTTAAAATCTTTCTCCTCTAATTCTCTATATAATTTCTACCTCTTGCTCTGGGAATAGTAATTAGATTAAGATGATAATTGGTTCTGAAAAGAGTGAGGTATTATACCACCCTCAGTACTCCATTTTTTGTTGTTGTTGTTCTGTTGTTATAGTTATGTCTGACTCTCTGTGACCTCATTTTGGGGTTTTCTTGGCAAAGATACTAGAATGGTTTGTTATTTCCTTTTCCAGCTCGTTTTACAGATGAGGAAACTGAGGCAAACAGGGTTAAATGACTTACCAAGGGGCCAGAAAGCTTATCTGAGGCCAGATGTCTTCCTAATTCCAAGCCTACTGTTCTACCCACTGCACCACCTAGCTGCCTCTGAGTATTCCATTTACCAACCCTATAAATCCCAGTTCAAAATTCCCTTTCCTGGCTGCTTCTGCCTTATGTTATCTTTCCCTAGTAAAACATGGACAGAGACTGTTTTGCCTTTGCATTTGTATTTCTAATATCTGTTGCCATGCTTAGCACATAATTGGTTCCTAATAAATGCTGCACATTCCTCACACGATTGTTTCATTTTGTTTGTATTTGTATGTACAATGATGTTTGTAGGCTTATTCAGGGCAAAGAGGGTAGAATTCGGAAGAGCCAATGAGAAAGGCATTTCTCTGTGTGTTTAGACAATTGAAGTTAAGTGATTTGCCCAGGATAACAGAGCTAATAAGTATCTGTGTGTTCATCCTTCATTGGCGAAGAAGACCATGCCATCAGAGAAATAATGACATGACTTGTACTTGACTTTGTTTTGAGGGAGGGAGGGCTGTGCAGGTCACCAGCCTCACTTCTCCTCCAGAGTCATCAGAATCCGGTGACCTGATACTCCTCAGGATGACTGGAGATGACCCAGGATGAGGCAATTGGGGTTAAGTAACTTGCCCAAGATCACACAGTTAGTGTCTAAGGTGAGATTTGAACTCAGGTCTTCTTGACTCCTGCACTGGTGCTGTATCTACTATACCACCTAGCTACCTCAATAAGTATCTGAGGTTGGATTTGAACTTAGGTCCTCCTGATTCCAGGGCTGGGACTCTGTCTATTGCACCATCTAGCTGCCCCTCTGTAGTATCCCAGCTCTGCCACTAACTAGTTGTGAGACCTTGGGCAAATCATTTAATCTTTTTGTGTCTCTTTTCCCTTAACTGTTAAATGATTGTGTCATATAATTTTAAAGATGCCTTTCAGATCTAAAATTTTAGTTTGGCCCAATTTGGTTAGTCTGGTAGATTCCATTTTCCCATATTGGTTATAAGAGGAACAGAGAAGGCAGAGAGTCAGTGGTTTACATAATTCATTTGAATTTCTTTATGTATCACTCTATATAATATACAACTCATTTTAGGCCTTGAGGGCTCCTAAGGTCCATTGGTTTCCTTCTCTTCAGCTTTCAGGAATTTACTTTAGACAAAAAATTTTGAGTTTAGTCATAATTGTTCTGAGTCGCCAGTTAGGAAAAATTCCTAACATTTCATCGAAGTCTGTGTTCTTCTCCAAAACACATATGTGCACATACATATACATATAAGTACATATTCATTTGCACATATTAGCATGGTTAAGGCAAAATTCAACTTTCTGAAAACATATAGGTAAGAAAATAGTAGTTTATATTTAGTGTCTCTGGATAGATAGGCGTTAGAAGGAGAAATTGAAGGTGAAAAAAATCAATCTTCTTTTTGAATTTCTACCAGTCTATATCCTTAATTATTCCTGTAGAGACAAGATTGTTAAATACAGACCTCAGAATTTCTTCTTCTCTAGTTCTGAGAAAGCTTTTCCTCTTTATACAAAGTCTCTTCCCAGTCTCTTGCAAAAAGGCTTTGATTGATTCAAGCAGGTATACAGGTCTTTTTCATACTTGGTTCTGACTGATTAAATAAAAAAAAATACTTGTACCTCATCAAGGCGTCAGAGCCAAATGGGTTGATTATGACCCTACATTTGCATTTATTATAGCTGATTATACTGCTCATTTCTACTTAATAGAGGAATGATTACATAATTTCAAATCATAAGCAAAATGCAAAATTGTTGAATCTCTATAGCACCAAAGAAGGCAAATATTTCATCTTTACATTTAGGAACTATATAGTACTATTAAAGTATGTACTCAAATATATGTATTTAAAATATTTGATGTTTTTCAGTGCTAACATAACCCATGTTACCAAGAAAGAAAATCCTATAACCCAATAGCTGATCATACATTGATTTAAAATCAATGAGTCAAAGGGTAATTGTTTTCATGTTGGATCTACAGGTAGAGAGCCTCAGGCTCAAATCTTCACTCTGCTACCTAATCTCTATGTAACCTTGGGAAAGTCACTGAAAACTCTTTGGGTCTTAGTACCTATGATTCTATAAATCTTCATTTTATAGAAGGATCCATGACAGGGTACTTTAAAATGCTTCTTTAAGCTTTTAAGCTTTCTCTTTAATGTTTTAAAAATACTTCTGGTACAGTTAAGTGTTTGTTTGCAGAGAGCAATATATTGGCAGATTATGGAAACGAAGTGCTTGGAATCACATTAAATGAAGCTAAATCAGAAAGAAAGATACAAAATATCTGAAGTTATACTGTAAATCAATGGAGGAATATGACTACCTAAAAGCCTGATTCACATACAGGTTGTCAATAACTTACGACTTGTGTAATAGGTGGGACACTTGTCTATGCAAATGATTTAGCCAATTTAAAGATTCATCCACTTTTCACCAAATGACTGTATTAATATCGTCAAAAGCAGTTCCTTTCTTTTCATTCTTTACCTAAATCAATTACCAAGGCATGCCTTTAAGGAAATGGCATCTGGAGAAAAGGAAGTCCAAACAATGCATTCTGATTCTTCTTTGTAATGTGTTCTGTTTCATCATGAGACAATTGTTTGTGAAAAATACACATTTCAAAAGGAAAACTAGCTTGATTGTAAGGAGAAGAGGTCTTGTTTGTCAAGCTGATTAATTAACAAACCATACATCCCCTACCCCTCTGTGTAATACTTGGTGTATTTGCATGTCATTTTTATCTCCACTACTCTCTCAGATCTTGAAATATAATTTTAATCATTTAATAGCCTTACAAACAAAGGGATTGTAGCTAGATCATGCTGATAGGATTGCAGTATTTGTGTTACAAAGAACCTAATCCCATCCTCCCATTTTTGGATGACTTGGCATTGTCCTGTGAGTATGTACTGAAATCAACTATTTGGAGACTTTCCAGCGGGCACAGAAATGGGAAATTCTCCCAGACTTCAGAGGTTGGCAAACATAGCGAGGTAGGCCTTACAATAGCTGCAGTTTATATATTTTCACTTGCTCTCCCCACCTTCCATTTTAATCTAAACACATATGTTCATTATTTTTAAAGTACATATGCTTGGATATTTATTTGGAAATAAACAAAACCAAATTAAATCAAGATTATCTTAAAAGCTTAGGAAGGAGGAAAACAAAGAAAGGGCACTTGACTGATCTATGCTCAGTTAAAAATGGGCAATCTAAAGTTTTGACACATTTACTCTTGTTCAAAATGTACTTCCTAACATTCTGTATTTTAGCTTTATGGATTGATTCATTCTAAACAATGAGGGTAGATTAGGAAAATGGGTTATAATTATTACTTACTTGAACTGGGACCTAGCCAATACCTCCCTCTCTCAAACTCATTTAGTTAACAAATTCAGTAAGATACCATTGGATTCTACTATAATCAGTGCCTCAGTTTTCTGGGGAAAAAAGAATACCAAGTATTGGAAGCACTGATGAGGATTTTTTCCCTCCCAAGGATGGTTTGATCTCCCCAGAAATAAGATGGCAGCTTTTACATTTCAAATAGGCTGCCCATAGCAAGGTTTGATCTTGTTAATCTGGTAGGAGAGGAATTTAAAGGTTTAGGTCTGGAAAGGCAATATTATTACAATCCTGGGCAGTCCACGGAGTCTGACAGCCCAAGTTTTGAATCTCTCTCTAAGCCCATCATGATATTGTGCACATAGTAAGGGCTTTAAAAGCTTTTTTTTTTTTTATTGATTTGAATTATTTATTTTAGTTCACTAGGAGAAAAGAATAATGCTTTTTAAAAAACTTGAAGAACACTGATCATGTGATTTTATTTACTATTTACATCTGATTTTATTGGCCAATTATGTAGAAGTGTCCCTAAATATAGAAATAACTAATTATAATGTAAACTTTAGTCTATTTGTTTACATTGATACTGTCTCCCTAGAATGGTTGCCATATCACTGGTCAGGAGGCTTTGCTATTGCCTCTCCATAGGGCTCCCTGAGGCTAATGTGCATTCACTACTCTGAGCAGAATCCATGTGGAGACACTTCAAACCCTCCTCCTTCTCTCCAGGGTCCCAAGACTACTCAGTTCCCTAGTTTCCAATCTATGCTTAGCCCTCTTTGGATCTCTCTAATAGGCTTCTGGAAGGTTTATCATCTCCTTTCACAGGCTCAGTACAAACAAGTGGTTCTGATCCACATTAACCTTAGTCAATCAAATTATCCTCAATACTGAGACTTAATAACTCATCCTCAATGATGTTTGAATGGGATGATATGTGTAGAGCTGACACTCTCAGCTATCCCAACATGCTGGCAATGGTTCTGTCCCTGCCTTCAATAGAGGGATGCAATCAAAGAGTTTTGAACCTAGTTTAGTCCATGTAGATGTTTACATCTGCCCCCCCAAATGACCTCATCCTGATAAACTATCTATAATCTATAAAAAACCTGATAAACTATCTATAATTATATGGTAATAATGATGATGATGATAATGATAATACTGATAGAAAAGTTATTGCCAGTTATGTACACAGAAAATATTTGTAAGGCTCAACTCACTAACATTCATCATCTCGTTCATTAGCTTTTTCCTGCCTCTCATGATCATAGATAGCTGTCTCCGTTATCATCAATAAAGCCAAGTACTCTCTCAGCCAAGGATTCCTCTGTTTATGATCTTCCATCTCCACACTCAGGGCAGTTTCCAACCTCCAAAATGACAAACACCAGCCCTAAGACAATTTCCTTATTCCCCATAAATAGACTTGAGGAATGACAAGTAGCTAGCTGTATATCGCCCACAGCCTCAGGCATACACCTGTTCTTCCTTTCCTACATATACACATTTGACACTAAGTAATTCAAGGAAACACTCACCATGTTTCTTGAGAAATATATTTGGGCTCAAACCATGTATAATATCACATCAATTTTTCACTTTCCCAACATGTATAGATGTGATACTGTTGTATGCTCTTAAACTAATAATATAAAAAAATCCTTATTTGTACAAAAGAGAAAATATGTTTTTATAAAATAATTCACAATAATATTCCTCTGTATTGCAAGCTTCTCTGATTTATCTAAAATGTCCAATTAAAAGCAGTTGTCTTTATTCCCCAGATTTTGGGGATGATTAAATATTAATTGGGTAGAGCATGCTCTATCAATAGAGTAAAATGATATATAGTGTAATGTTAGTAAATAATTAATTTGTTAAATTCAAATTTTTTTCCAAACAGAATTCACCTAAATTGCTTTATGTGTGAGATCCATTAAAAATGGAAAGTATTCTTGTTAAAATTAGTACAAAGACACACCCAGTGCATTGTAACTGGTATAGTTTATTCCATATATACATCCTTTTCATCCATAAAATGAGGATGATATTACTTGGTCTTGTATTCTTCCTGATTGCTATTCACATTAAATATAATAGCAATGTGTATTTCTATAGCCTTTTAAAGTTCACAAGGTACTATCTTTTCAATAAATCTTTGAAGTAGGTAATATGAATATTATCATTCTCACTTTACAATTGAAGAAACTGAAGTTAAGTGAGCTAATATTTGTTGTCATTCAGTCATTTCAGATATATCTGACTCTTTGTGACCCTATTTGGAGTTTTCTTGGCAAACACACTAGAGTGGTTCATCATTTCCTTCTCCAGCTCATTTTACAGATGAGGAAAACTGAGGCAAACAGGGTTATGTGACTTGCCTAGGGTTAGTTAATAAGTGAGGCCAGATTTGAACTTGAGTCTTCCTGACTCCAGTTCTAGCTCTCTAACCACCGTACCACCTAGATGTCCCAAAAT
Source organism: Notamacropus eugenii (assembly GCF_028372415.1). Lineage (NCBI taxonomy): Eukaryota > Metazoa > Chordata > Mammalia > Diprotodontia > Macropodidae > Notamacropus > Notamacropus eugenii. The sequence goes on from NC_092872.1 coordinate 70,098,019, forward strand.
AATGAGTACAAAGCACTTTGAAATATAGAAATGTTAAGCAAAAGAAGTTCTGCTGTCATCATCACGTACAAGATAAAGTTTTTAAGGTCAACAAAAGTAACCACAATAACAGTGTTGCTTCTGAATAATTTCACTAAATATATTTCATTCATTTCATTTTCAGAGCTGACAGGATAACCTGGAGAAATGTCCTTAGTAATCAACTGCATTTTCCTTATAAGCTTCTCTCTATGGGGAGTTGTATATAGCTACAAACATTCACTATAGGTTGAAATCTACCCATTGTAGACGTGCTTTTATTCCTGATCTAATTTGTCCTTCAAAATCATAGTCATAAACCTTATTTCTACCTATTTAAAGGCATGTAATAAATGTAGGTTGAGTTAGATACTGTCATTTCCACTCATGACTGAGTAACTAAAGTCCCCAATGAGCTATAGTGATAATCTGGGGAAGTAGAAAGTCTTGTAACATAAAAAAATCAGGTTTAAAAAGTCAATTGATAAGGGCAGAGCCAATATGAAAGCATAAAGGCAGGGACTTACTATAGATCTCCCCCCAAACCCAAATAAATATCTGTGAAAAATAACTTTAAATAAATACTGGAACTGCAGAACCTAAAGAATGAAGAAGTGAAATAAATCTCCAGCCCAAGACATCCTGAAAGGTTAACAGGAAGTGTCTATCATGCTGGGCTGGGAGCAGAGCACAATCCAGAGTGGGCTGTGCTGGACCCAGCCCACAGGGACCTGAGCAGATAGGACCTGAGCAGGCCTTGGGGGACTAAATCTCTGGCACCTGTGCTGGTTTCCAGACTTCATGACCCCAAAACACTGAGGACAAATTGGAAGTTCAGTGGAAAAAATCTGTAGGACATGTGTGAGAGAGTAGAGTGGTCTGGTCTCAGCCGCAGAGTGATAGAGGGGGTGGAGGAGCCTGCAGCAGCTGAAGCAGCAGGGGCAGCAGCAGGAGTGACAGCAGCTGCTGCTGTTTCTGGAGCTGTAGGACCACAGATTGTGGGAGCACCTAGCTACTGATAGTACACCCCCCACCCAACCACCATTGGAAGCAGAGTATTACCTTGACAAAGAGCTCAAAAGTCAAGTAAATTGGAAAAAGAATTAGACTATACAATCTAACTTTGGTGACAAGGAAGACCAAAATATACAAACAGAAGATAGCAAAGTCAAAATCCCTACATACAAAACCTTCGAGAAAAATATGAATTGGTCTCAGGTCATAGAAGAGCTCAAAAAAGATTCTGAAAATCAAGTAAGAGAAGTAGAGGCAAAATTTCGATGAGAAATGAAAGTGATGCAAGAAAATCATGAAAAATGAGTCAACTGCTTGCTAAAGGGAACTCAAAAATGCTGAAGAAAATAACACCTTAAAAACTAGACTAATGCAACTGGCAAAAGAGATCCAAAAAGCCAATGAGGGGAAGAATGCCTTTAAGAGCAGAATTGGCCAGATGGAAAAGGAGGTCCAAAAGTTCAATGAAGTAAATAATTCCTTAAAGTTTAGGATGGAGCAGATGGAAGTTAATGACTTTGTGAAAAACCAAGAAATTATCAAACAAAACCAAATGAATGAAAATAGCAGACATTGTGAAATATCTCATTGGAAAAACAACTGACCTAGAAAATAGATCCAGCAGAGACAATTTAAAAATTATTGGACTACCTGAAAGCCATGATAAAAAAAGAGCCTAGACATCATTTTTCAAGAAATTATCAAAGAAAACTGCCCTGATATTCTAGAACCAGAGGGGAAAATATATATCGAAAGGATTCTGAAAATGATCTCAAGAAAAACTCCTCAGGATATTGCAGCAAATTCCAGAGCTTCTAGGTCAAGGAGAAAATATTGCAAGCAGCCAGAAAGAAACAATTTAAGTATTGTGAAAACAAAATCAGGATAACACAAGATCTAGCAGCTTCTACATTAAGGGATCAGAGGACTTGTAATATGATATTCCAGAGGTCAAAGGAGCTAGGATTAAAACCAAGAATCACCTACCCAGTAAAACTGGGTATAATACTTCAGGGGAAAATATGGTCATTCAATGAAATAGAGGACTTTCAAGCAGTCTTGATGAAAAGACCAGAGCTGGACAAAAAATTTGACTTTAAAAGACAAGAATCAAGACAATCATGAAAAGGTAAACAGGAAAGAGAAATCATAAAGGACTTACTAAAGTTGAACTGTTTACATTCCTACATGGAAAAGTAATATTTGCAACTCTTAAGACCTTTCTCAGTATTAGGGTAGTTGGAGGGATTATATACAAATAGACAGAGGTGTTGGGACTGGAAGCTCAATTCCGTGTGGACAGTCTCGGGCAGGTAAAAGTGGGACTTCTAAATCTTAGAGTCTTACGAGGCCCTCCATGAACAGCGGGGGTTCGAGAAGGTCAGACCGAGCTAGCTCGGCTAGCTCGGGTATCTCCGCCTCTCCCCCGGAGATACCTGATGGGTGGAGTCTCCCTGCCCTCGAGGTCGTCCCGGATTGGAGCACACCTAGTTACCTAACAGCATGGTATTGAGATGCAAACTGTGTGGCTGAAGATTAAGTAGGATTGAGGAAGCCTAAAAGCGCTCTTAGCACGTGTGGAGCCAAAGAGAAAAGTAGGGCTCCGCTTCTTTTCTTTCCTCTCTCCCCTCCCCCTCTCTCCCCGCTTGTACTTCTACTTCCACCCTTAAGCTTAGCCTCTTAGGAAATCTCCCCCTCTTCGTCCTAAGAAAGAAGACCCCCTGCACTTGTAACCGAAACCCTGTAATAAAGCTCAACCCCTGTTTGACTCTGGAACGTCCTTTCTCTCATACGTGCATCCGGCGTGGCCAGCCGAAGACCTGGACAGGTAAGAAAGACTCGGGTAGCCCAATACAGGCCTCTAGGCTTGGCACAGAGGGCACACGGTGAATTGAATATGAAGGGATGATATCTAAAAAATAAATTAAAGGGTGAGAGAGGAATATGTTGGGAGAAGAAGAAAGGGAGAATTAGAATGGGGTAAAATATCTCTGACATAAAAGAGGGAAGAAAAAGTTTTTTCAGTGGAGTGGAAAAGGGCAGAGGTAAGAGGAAAGAGTGAACCTTACTCTCATTGGATTTGGCTTAAGGAAGGAATAACAAGCACACTCAATTTGGTATGAAAATCTATTTTAAACTACAGGAAAGCAGGGAGAAAGGGTATAAAAGGGGGTGGGGAGATGATAGAAGGGAGAGCAAATGGGCAGAGGGGGTCATTAGAAGTAAATACTCTTGAGGAGGGACAGGGTCAAAAGAGAGAGTAGAATAAATGGTGGGGGGTGGGATAGGATAGAGGGAAATATAGTTAGTCTTTTACAATATGACTGCTGCGGAAGTTTTTTGCATGACTGCACATGTATAACTTATATTGAATTGCTTGCCTTCTCAATGAGGGTGTGTGGGGAGGGAGGAACGAAGAAAAGTTAGAACTCAAAGTTTTAGAAACGAATGTTAAAAATTATATTTGCATGCAACTAGGAAATAAGACATACAGAAAATGGGATATAGAAATCTATCTTGTCCTATAAGAAAATAGAGGGGAAGAGGTTTAGAGAAGGGTGGGGGATATGATAGAAGGGAGGACAGATTGAGGGAAAGGGTAATCAGGATGCACACTATCTTAGGGTGGGCAGAGGGGAGAGAGAGGGAGAAAATTTGGAACTCAAAATCTTGTGGAAGTAAATGTTGAAAACTAAAAATAAATTAATTAGTTAATAAAAAAGTCAATTGATAATATTTTAAAATAGACATATTTTGGAATCAGTATTTACTAAACAGGTCTCAAGATGCTTTTCCCCCTATAATATTTTGATCCCAAAATATTAACAAACAAATAAAAACAACCAGTTTTCTATTCAGTTCTTTGTATGCTGAAGAGAGTTGACATAAATGAACTGTTAGGTATGAAATCACCCAGTTTTCAGGGAAATACTTGATTTTTAGTTAGTGTATGTATTTGATAGAACGTCGTTCTTTGAGCTTTTTGACAGTGTTTCTCCAAGCATCGTTTAATACACATCTAGAACATTTCCATTAACTGTTCTTTTAAGGTTTTAATGAAGAGTTTCCAGTTTTCCACTGACACTATTTACAAACCAATCACTTAGTACTATCAGACCTATTAGTAGATTGTAGAAATGAAACATATGAAGGAAGAAAAACATTTATAGCAAACATTTATTAGGTACCTAAATGTACTGTGAGCAATTAGGTGGATAGAGGGTTTGGTCTGCAATAGGGAAGACTCATCTTCCTACATTCAAATCTGACCTCAGACACTTCCTAGCTGTCAGGGCAAGTCACCTAACCTTATTGGCCTCAGTTTCCTCACTTGTAAAATGAGCTGGAGAAGGAAACAATAATGCAATACAGTGTGTGTGTGTGTTTGTCCTTTGTTGCTGAAGAAGACCATGCCATCAGAGAAATAATGACATGATGTGCACTTGACTTTGTTTTGAGTGAGGGCTGTGCAGGTCACCAGCCTCACTTCTCCTCCAGAGCCATCTGAATCCAGTGACCAGATATTCGTCAGGATGACTGGAGATGAGCCAGATGAGGCAATTGGGGTTAAGTGACTTGCCCCAGGTCACATAGCTAGTGAGTGTCAAGTGTCTGAGGTGAGATTTGAACTCAGGTCCTCCTGCCTCCTGCACTGGTGCTCTATCCACTGCACCACCTAGCTACCCAACAAAGCACTACAGTATCTTTGCCAAGAAAACCCCAAAAGGGGTCATGAACAGTTAGATGTGACTGAAAAACAACCAAACAATGACAACCACACGATATGCTATGGCTACAAAGGCAAAAATCTCTACTCTGAAAGAGTACGCATATCGGAGTAATACAATACACACATGGGTAAATAAATACAAATACATACAAAGTAAGTGTAGTATGGTAACTAGTGGGGAGATTGGGTAATCTTTTGGGTTTTCTAATTAGGATTTGTGTAAGATACATGTAATGTACTACTTACAAAAGGATGTCCAGTCTGGAAAAATATAGTCATTACAAGTCCATGGGGACTAATTATGGTGATAATGTACTGAGGTATGGCCAAGGAGTTTGCTAGGAGCCAGTTGTTAGGGACGGCTGAAAGCCAACTGTCAAATTTTCAACATGAACATTTACATCTCAGCAATTACAAATCAAGGCTTGATTTATAGTTTTGTTGATTTTCTGGAATTAAGAATGTGATGGAATAATGTGAAAAAGGCAGTTAAAAGTTAAAGGTGTGTGGCACGTATAGTTACCCCCCTCTCCTCCAGAGAGCAGGTTGCTAAACATTTACCAGCACATCATTGGGTATGACTATTAAAAAGATTCCTTTTTAAGGTATAGTTTAATCTATAGACCATAATTTCATTCTTGTTAATTAACAAACAAACAACCCTTTGTGGCCATATATATCTTTGATGATTTCTTTTGTTTCATTTTGTGTACATAATTCATCATTTGTAGCATGAGATGCCCTATTTATTATATAGGTACACCATACATCTCCCCATTGCCTTTGGGTGACCAATATTTTGGTTTTTCGGGAATTTAAATGTAGAAGAATGCTTCCAGTATTTGGATATACCCTTCTTCTCCAACCTCATCTTCCTCCCCTTTTCCCCCAAACCCATGTAGCACTAATGAGAGAACATGAGCTGCAGAGGAAGAGAACATACAGATGTAATTCATATCATTAGTGACAGGGTGTACAGTGGATAGGGTGTACAGTGGATAGGGTGTGATACTTGGAGTTAAGAAGATCTTGGTTCAAATTTGGCTTCAGATATTTAGTAGTTGTGTGACCCTGGGCAAGCCTCTTAACCTATATCTGTCTCAGTCTTCTCATCTTTGTAAAGTGGGGATAATAATAGCACCTGCCTTCCAAGGTTGTTGTGAAGTTCAAGTGAAATAATAATTGTGAAGTGCCTAGCACAGCACCTGGAACATAGTAAAGGCTATATAAATGTTACCTATTATTATTTGCAATATTGACATGTCTAAGGACTAAGTCTTATTACTTTGTAATAATGCCTCAGTTTTCAAACCTTCTGTTTTATGGTGATGGAATTTCATCCAAGGTGAGGTTGAACCCTTTGAGGAAACTACTTGAAAAATCAATGAATGGGAAATAGAGAAGACTAAAGAGGACTGATTGAAATGAGTGAAGATTGTATCCAGGATTTTCTAAAGGAAACAGGGTTGCTTCCATTAAAAAGAATATCAAGAAAGAAAAGAAAGAACCTAGGTACGGGCTTTTTTCTCCCCAACTGATGACCTTTGAGTTGATAGCAGGTCAATTAGTAACAATGAACCTAGTACACTAAGGTTCTTCTTTGATGCTCCATTAGAATTTGGAGATGACCCTAACTTCTCTAAGGATTCATCAGCAGCACACACTCTCTGGCTGACTGTATCTCATTGGAAAGGCTTCAGGTAAGGACTTAGGTGACAGAATGTATGTTCAACGTACAAGGAACAGCCCAGCTCACTAACTTCACTAACTTATCACCAGGTTGGCCATAAAGTGGCCACCATTTTGGCCATAGGAACTCTCAAAGACCTCCTCAGTTACAGAAGAATTGAAATCTGCATCAGTGGAATGAGTGCCCATATTGGTGAAATTACATATTGTTGAAGTATTTGAGAAGAACCTTGGACTTCTTAATATCCACACATTTAAAGAAATGGATTTAGGATCATAGCATCATAGATTTACATCAATAAACTTATTGGTTGATAAAATAAAAATCGCTTTGTTAATATCTACTATGTATTCACCAGGCACTGGGAATACAAGTACAAAGAATAAACTACTAGTGCTCTCAAGGAGCTATGTTCTAAAGGAGGTGAGAACAAGGTCATCTAAAGATATATACAACATGACTATTGTTAGGAAATAGAAACACATATGTATTATTTATACATACATTCCAAGTTATTAAATACGAGATTGTTTTGGAGGGAGGGCCCTGCAGTTGGGGGGAGTTCAAGAAAGGCTCCACACAGAAAATGATGTTTGAGTTGTATCTTGGAGGAAGAGAGGGAATATGTGAGGAGGAAGGAAGGAGGGAGTGAAGTTGAGGCATGGGCAAACGCTATCTAGTCCAACTTTCTCATTTTACTTTCTCATTCAGTGGAAACTGAGTCACAGAGAGGTGAAATAGCCTGCCAAAGGTAGATGTAGCAGATCCAGATTGTCTTTTTCCAAGTCTCTGGGCATTTTCACTGACTGTCCTGCAGTACTTGAAAAGCTCTTCCTCTTTGTCTCCACTTCCTGGCTTCCTTTAAGTACCAGCTAAAATGCCATCTTCTTTGAGAAGCTTTTCCTCATCTCTCTTAATGTTAGTGCTTTCCCTCTATTAATTATGCCTAACTTATCCTGTATATATTTTATTTCTACATGGTTTGCGTGTTTTCTCCTCCATTAGACCTTAACACAGTGGCTGGAACATGGTAGGGGATTAATGTTTATTGATTGACGTTTCAATGCATACTACATCTCTCTAGTCCACAGTCTCTACCCTCAGGGCTGCTAAGAGCTGTTATGAGGAGGACTGGCAAATACTGAGTTAGAATTCTTTCACACAGGGGACTATGGCATTCAAACTTTAATTCTGTCACTCTCAGAAAATTTTATTTATTATTGTACAGCACAATCCGTGACAATGGACTAGGATTCAGGAGACTTGGTTCCAGGGCTGATTCTGTTACAGAACCCTTTGTGTAAGCTTGGACATAGGATTTAACTTCTTTTTTCTTTTTTCTCTTCACTGTTGTAACAAAGGACCTTTTACAAAGGAACATATTCACTTCGGAAGGTGTAATCACAAATAATCATAAACTGACTCTCTCCAACATGTGGGAGGCATAATCCTTTTCTCCACCTCAGTCCCTCGGGAGTAGAAGATTAGTAGGTTCATAGCTTAACTCCATTTCTATAGAGCACAGTCCCTGTTACAAATCCAAAACCCATCTTGGTTCAGTTCATGTTATCCATGCCAGGATTAACAGATAGGAGTCCTCCTAGTGAAGAGGAGTCATCAGAAAGACTGAAGACGTAAAAGCATAGCAGAAAAGAGAGCAGACAGTTTAGTCTCACCACTTTTAAAGATACAGGCAGACAGTTGAAAAGGATCCCCAGATTCCATGTCAGATAAACTAGGCATGCTCAAAAGGCCTCAAAGGTGCCTCCATGCTGGAACCAGTCATACGCAGAGAAGCCCAGGCTGCAATATAAAATGGAAATGATCATGATTGTTCATGCATAATTCATTTTTGGGTGGTATTGTATACTTTCATGATAAAAATGCAAGATAGCATTCCCACTATTATGATACAAAAGTGTCATATCTACCATATCTTTATAATTTTTTAAAATCTCAGTATATCATGCCTCAAGTGAGGTCTACAAAGTAGTCTTTGGATTATAGTCTTAGGAGGCAAGGTTATCAAGAAGAGTTTCGTAGAACCATAGGGTTTCAAAGCTGGAAGATTATCCAAGATGTTTATTTTCCCCACCACCTTCATCTTATAAATGAGTAAGTTGAAGCCAAGAGAAGCGAAATAACTCTTTCAAGCCCATCGTTTCTTTCACAATGGTGGTGAGTGACATAGTGGCAGTAAAGAAGTAGGGGATGTCTTCTTTAGGGTATACAGGTATTTAACTGTTGGTACTCTCAGAATATGGGAGAAGCATACAAGTGTTGAGTCAGTTTTAGTGCCAGGAAGACTTTTGTTCAGATGATCCTTCTGACACATAAAGGCAGAGTGATCCTAGCCAAATCATTTAGTGTCTTACTGTTTCCAGGAAACTGTGAGGAATAAATTGTGGAGCAAGTTGTGTCATTTTTCAGTTATGTCTGACACTTTGTGATACCATTTGGGCTTTTCTTGGCAAAGATACTGGAGTGGTTTGCCATTTCCTTTTCCAGTTCATTTTACAGATGAGGAAACTGAGGCATACACGATTGAGTGACTTGAGCAGGGTCACACAGCTAGTAAGAGCAAGAATTAATCTGCATTGAGAGAAGTGGATGCTTCCTTGAGGAAGATCTCTCTACTAATGAAGTCACAGATCCAAACCAAACCAAACCAAAATCCTAAGAATGAGAAATTTGTCCAGCAATTAATGAATTAGATTTCTATTTTGAGGAGTTGAACCACATCAATATTGACATTCTTGTTATAAGGGAAAGACAACTCATGAGTTCTTTCTTTCCTTTCAATAAATAACATACTGGCAGTGGTATCATTGGGTCAGAGGTTGTAGACAGTTTTCTATTATGATTCTATTTTTTAAAAAATTTTCTCATATTATTTTTAGTTGTATGCTATACATATGTTTTAAATTTTCCTGCATAAAATATGTGTTTTCCCTAATAATTTGTCATATTGCCAAATAAAATCTTCCCCTTTATTAAGTACATTGTTCTATTTTCTTCTATCTCTTTGATTTTTATTTAAAAAATATTTAATATTTTTTTCCCTTGTAAAAACAATTTTAAACATTTGTTTCTTGGAACTCTCAATTCTAAATTATTTCCCTCCTCACTCTCTTCACTGAGAAGGCAAGCAACTTTACATAGCTTATACATGTGTAGTCATGCAAAACATTTCCATGTTAGTCATGTTGTAAAAGGAAACACAGGTAAAAAAACTCAAGAAAAATTTTTAAAAAGTATGCTTCAATGTGCATTCAGATTCCATCAGTTTTTTTCTCTGGATATGGATAGCATTTTTCACCATAAATCCTTAGGAATTGTCTTGGACCATTGTGTTGCTCAAAAGAGTTAAGTCATTTGCAGTTGATCATTGTACAGTATTGCTGTTACTATATTTACTGTTCTCTTGGTTCTTCTTACTTGACTTTGCATCATTTGATGTAAGTCTTCCCAGGTTTTCCCGATAGCATCCTGCTTTTCATTTCTTATAGCACAATAGTATTCCATTACAATCATATATCACAACTTGGTTAGCCATTACCCAAATATTGATAGGTATCCCCTCAATTTACTATTCTTTACCACCACTAAAAGAGCTGCCATGAATATTTTTGTACATGTAGGTCTTGTACTGTTTATATTTTTATCTCTTTGGGATACAGATCCAGTAGTAGTATTTCTGGGTCAAAGGGTATGCATAGTTTTGTAACCTTTTGGCCTTAGTTCCAAGAATGGTTGAGTCAGTTCACAACTCCACTAACAGAGCATTAGTATCTCAATTTCTCCATATCCCATCCAAAATTTGTCATTTTACTTTTCTGTCATTAAAGTCAATCTGATAGGTGTGAGGTGGTACCTTAGAGTTGTTTTATTTTGCATTTCTCTAATCAATAGTGATTTAGAACATTTTTATAGGATTATACATAGTTTTGATTACTTTGAAAGCTGTCTGTTTATATCCTTTGACCATTTATCAACTGGGGAATGGCTCTTATTTTTATAAATTTGACTATGTATCAGAGAAATGAGACCTTTATCAGAGATGCTTGCTGTTATTTTTTCATAGTTTTCATACTTATGATTACTATGTATTTCCTTCCTATTTTCTCCCTGTTCATCCTACTCTTCTCTCCTTTCAGCCTATTCATCCTCAAAAGTGTTTTGCTTCTGACTATGACCTTCCCCAATCTACTCTGCCTTCTCTCAGCTCTTCCCTTCTCTTATCCTCTCCCCCTTCTATTCTTCTGTGGAGTAAGATAGATTTTCATATCCAACTTAATGTGTGTGCTATTCCCTCTTTGAGTCACTCTGTTATTTATTTATTTATTTGTTTTTTTAACGGTGTCAATTTTAAATAGTTTTTATTGTCCAGGACAAGAATTGCATTTCCACTTGTTTACAGTACCGATAAAGTGCAATGTTGTTCATTTCTCTCTCTCTGCACACATTCAAGTATTCAGAATGTCCAGATTTACACAGTAGCTTAAATGGTACTTTTAAACTGCTACTGCCTTGGCTACAAATTTTGAGTCCTTCGGCTTTTGGAAAGCTGTGTGGAATGCTCTTTCTTCTGTTATTTAGTCCACCTCTTCAATGGTGGGTCCAGAAGAAGCACCTCCAGATGGGGCTGCTCCACCCCTTGGGAATCTACCAGGCATGCCTCCTGGCATGTCTCTTGCACTTTGGTACAGCTTGGTAATGATGGGGTTGCAGACCTTCTCCAACTCTTTCTGCTGATACTCAAATTTTTCCTTCTCAGAAGTCAGGTTCTCATCCAACTAGTTGATTATTTCATTACATTTGTCAAGGATCTTCTCTTTGTCTTCATTACCAGTTTTGCCTTGCAATTATTCATCCTCTATGGTAGCCTTCATGTTGAAAGCATAAGATTCAAGAGAATTCTTGGAAGACACCTTGTCCCTCTGCTTCTCATCCTCAGTCTCCTGGACCTACGCTCAATGTCTTCCTTCCTCAGATGTCCTTTATCATTAGTGATGGTGATCTTGTTCTTACCTGTGCTCTTATCCACAGCAGAAACACTGAGGATGCCTTTTGCATCAACGTCCCTTCATTGTGTGAATGTTACTTCAATCTGAGGAACACCTCTGGGTGCTGGGGGGATTCCTGTGAGCTCAAATTTGCCAAGCAGGTTGTTATCCTTTGTCATTGCCCTCTCACCTTCATAAACCTGAATAAGCACACCAGGTTGGTTGTCCAAATAGGTGGCAAAGGTCTGTGTCTGCTTGGTGGGGATGGTGGTATCACATTTGATCAGAACAGTCATAACTCCACCAGCAGTTTCAATTCCAAGGGAAAGAGGAGTGACATCCAACAGCAGCAAGTCCTGCACATTCTCAGATTTCTCTCCAGACAAAATGGAAGCCTGGACAACTGTACCAATAAGCAACAGCATCATCAGGATTGATACTCTTGTTGAGCTCCTTGTCATTGAAGAAGTCTTGCAGAAGGTTCTGGATTTTGGAAATTTTAGTGAAACCACCCACCAGTACAATGTTATGAATCTGTGATTTATCTAGCTTGACATCTCTTAAGGCCTTTTCCACAGGGTCCAGTGTGCCACGGAAGAGATCAGCGTTCAGCTCTTTGAAATGAGCTCGAGTGATTGATGTATAGAAGTCTATACTTTCATAGATGGAGTCAATCTCAATACTGGCCTGGGTACCAGAAGAGAGGGTGCATTTTGCACATTCACAAGTGGTGCAAAGATGGCGAACAGCCCTCTTGTTCTCACTGATGTCCTTCTTGTGCTTTCACTTGAACTCGGCAATGAAATGGTTGACTGTTTGGTTGTCAAAGTCCTCCCCACCCAAGTGGGTGTCCCCAGCTGTGGATTTGACCTCAAAGATGCCATCTTCAATGGTAAGAATGGAGACATCAAAAGTACCACCTCCAAGGTCAAAGATCAACACATTTCTCTTGGCACCAACCTTTTTGTCCAAGCCATAAGCAATAGCAGCAGCAGTTGGCTCATTGATGATTCTGAGCACATTGAGACCAGCAATCTTTAATGGCCTGATGTTGGGAATCATTGAAATAGACTGGTACTGTGACTACGGCATTTGTGACAGTCTTCCCAAGGTAAGCTTCAGCAATTTCTTTCATCTTGGTCAAGACCATAGAAGATACTTCTTCTAGATAGAAACTTTTGGTCTCCCCTTTGTACTCCACTTGGACCTTAGGCCTGCTTGCATCATTCACCACAGTAAAAGGCCAGTGCTTCATGTCTGACTGTACAACTGCATCATCAAATCTGCCACCAATCAGACGTTTGGCATCAAAACCTGTGTTGGTGGGGTTCATTGCAACTTGATTCTTTGCAGCATCATCAATTCTGTGTTGGTGAAGGTGATGTAGCTGGGGGTGGTCCTGTTTCCTTGGGCAATAGCAATGATCTCCCCTTTCCCATGTTGGAAGACACCCACACAGGAGTAAGTGGTGGCAAAATCAATGCCAGCTGCAGGTCCCTTCGACATGGTTGCTGAGGAGTTGGGGAACATAGCTGAAAGCTGTGGAGAAAAAGGGCTGCTGCTGCGCTGAGTAGACCTTCTTTGAGCCATTTCTGATGAGAATAAAGTTCAAAGGCTCTTGCCTATTTCCCCTATCATCTCCTCTGGTGCAAAAGCTCCTTTATGCCTCTTTTCTGTCAGATAATTTACTCAATTTTACTTCTCCATTCCTTCTTCCCCCAGTGCATTCCTCTTTGCCACCCTTAATTTTATTTATTTTTAAAGTTATCATCCCATTATATTCAATTCATACTTATGTTCTCTGTTTATGTATGCTCCTTCTAACTGCCTTAATAATGAGAAAGTTCTTAGGAGGTGCCAGTATTAACTTTCCATGTAGGAATGTAAACAGTTTAACCTTATTGAATTACTTATGCTTTCTCTTTTCTGTTTATCATTTTATTCTTGTCTTGAGTCTTGTGCTTGAAAGTCAAATTATCTACTCAGTTCTGATCTTTTCATCAGGAATGCTTAATGTTCTTTGTTTTACTAAATATCCATTTTTCCCACTAAAAGATTATACTCAGTTTTGCCAGATAGGTGATAATTAGTTGCAATCTTAATTCCTTTACCCTACTGAATATCATATTCCAACCTCTCCATTTCTTTAATGTAGAAACTCCAAAATCTTGAGTATAGATCCAGGATATTTGAATAGTTTCTTTTTGATTGCTCTCCTTGACTTGGGATCTCTGAAATTTGGCTACAATATTCTTGAAAGTTTTCATTTTGGGTTCTATTTCAGGAGATGATTGATAGATTCTTTCAATTTCTATTTCCCCTCTGGTTCTAGAATATCAGTGCAATTTTACTTGATAATTTCTTGAAAGATGATACCTAAGTTATTTTGCGGTTTTTTTGGTCATGTCTTTCAGGTGGTTAAGTAATTCTTAAATTATCTCTCCTTGATCTATTTTTTCAAGTCAGTTGTTTTGCCAATGAGATATTTCACATTTCCTTCTGTTTTTTTCATTCTTTTGACTTTATTTTATTATTTCTCAGTGTCTCCTGCACACTTTCACTTGCCCAGTTTTAATTTTTATGGAATTATTTTATTCATTGAACATTTGTACCTTCTTTTCTCTTTGGTCAATTCTACTTTTTAAGGAGTTCTTTTTTTCAGTGAATTTTTGTATCTCATTTTTCATTTAGTTAATTCTGGTTTTTAAGGAATTCTTCTATTTATTGAATTTTTATGCCTCTTTCACAATCTGACCTATTATTATCTTTTTTAAGGTATTATTTTCTTTAGTTTTTTTTTTTTTTGTGGTTCCTTTACTGAACCATTGACTCTTTCTGAAAAATAATTTTCTTGCATTACTTTCATTTCTTTTCCCAGTTTTTCCTCTACCTCTCTTATTTGATTTTTAAGCATCCTTTTTCAACTCTTCTAGAACCGGAAACCAATTCATATTTTGATTTGAGGTTTTAGATATAGCAGTTTTTGTTTTGTGGCCTTCTGAGCTTGGGTTTTGATCTCTCCTGCCACCACAGTAACTTTCTATGATCAGGATTTTTTGTTGTTGTTTGATCATTGTCCAGCATATTTCTTGATTTTTAGCTTTATATTAAAATTGGGTTTTGCTCCTGGGTAGAAGGGGCACTGTGCCAAGCTTCAGGTATTTTTGTGTACATATTTTCAGAACTAATTCTGAGGGTTTGTAAGCTTTCAGTTCTTCCAAGATGGTATGATTTAAGGAGAGGTGTGTTTACTACTCTCCTGGTTCTACTCTGATCTGAGAGTGATCACAAACATTTTCTTCCCACCCCACAACAACAACCAGGGTCCCCACTCCCTTGCAACTGCAAGCTTTTATTTGCTAGTGTTTCTTCTTGTCCTAGGACTGTGACTTGGATCCAAGTACGTATAATGCAAAATAGTTCTGCACCTAGTACCAGAAAAGGAATCCCTGTGATCTTCTGAGCAGTCCCTTTACCATTTGTGGGCTGAGAGTTTGAAAAACAGCTGCTGGTTTCCTATACTGTGGCTTGTTCTTGTATAACCTGTTCTAGAGTGCCCTCAACTCTTTCCCAGGTGTGACAGACCTTTCCCACTTACCTTCCAAGTTGTCTTGGACTGGAAAATTGTACCTCTTATCCTTTTGTGGGTTCTGTGGCTTCAGAATGTGTTCTCAGGTATTATTTAAAGTTATTTGGAGGCAATTTGGGAGAGCTCGGGTTGGTCCCTGCCTTTTTTCTACCATCTTGGCTCCACATGTCCCTTCCCCCCATCATTTTTATAGTTAAAAATTTTTTGTTTCATATGCATCTGGAATTAAATTGGATATTTGTTGTATGATGTATATATAAATTCCTTTCCTAGAAGATTGTTAGGCAATATGACATTTCTTTAGTTAATGATGACTCCTTTAGCCAGTTGTTTTCAATAGATTTACCAAACACTAATCTTTATATACATTTGATTTAATGCCTGTTATATCTATTCTAGTCAATTGCTCTGTTTCTCTGTCTGTGCCCTCACCTTTCCTACATACCTCTGATACTCGATAGTCTTGATGATATTTTTCCTTGTAGTAGACTTTAATATCTAAAAGTGAACGTTCAACTTTCTCAGTTATTCACTTCAGTGTTCTCCTTGATATTCTTATGGCCTTATTTTACTGTACAAATATCATTATGGCTTTGTCTAGTTCTAAAGAAAGTTCTTTAGCATTTTATTTGCTATCATGTAAGATGAACTAATTAATTTGAAGAGTATTGCCATTTTGCTATATTAATCTGTCCTTGAAGTTTAAATATCTTTCCATTGGTTTAGGAACTTGTTTTGGTCATTATGGCTTTACAGTGTTTTGGTCATTATAGTTTTACAGTGGTCCTGAACATAGTTCCTGAGCATTCCTGCATAGATTAATTTCAAAATATATGCTCACTCTTGTTTTTATGACAAAAAGGGCATCTTGATAGTATGTTTGCTTTATCTATACTATGAATGAATAAGGGTTCAAGTGATTTTTGTGGGTTAAACTTTTCCCCAAAATTTATTAATTTATTTGTTTTCAGTTTTCAACAATCATTTCCATAAATTCCAAATTTTCTCCCCCTCCTCCCCTGCTCCCTCTCCAAGATGACATGCAATCTTATATGGGTTCTACCCATACATTCCTATCAAACAAGAATTGAAGCAAATGGAATCAAACCATGAGAAAAACAAAACATAAAGGAGAAAATGGTACCTTCATTTTGTGTTCCAACTCCATAGTTCTTTCTCTGGATGTGGATGACATTTTGTACCATGAGTCTTTTGGAAATGTTTTATTTATATCCTTACATTGCTGTGAAGGGCTAAGTTTATCAAAAAACAGCCTTCCCACACTGTGGCTGTTATTGTATATAACATTCTCCTGGCTCTTCTCACTTCACTCAGCATCAATTCATATAAGTCTTTCAAGGTTTTTTCTGAAGTTAGCCTGTTTGTTATTTCATTTAGCACAATAGTATTCCATACATTCATATACCACAACTTATTCAGCCATTCCCCAATTGATGGGCATCCCCTCAATTTCCAGGTCTTGGCCACCACAAAAAGAGTTGCTATAAATATTTTTGTACATGTGGGACCTTTTCCAATTTTTATGATCTCTTTGGAATACAGTCCTAGAAACAGTATTGCTAGGTCAAAGGGTATGCATATTCGTTTAGCCCTTTGGGCATAGTTTCAAATTGTTTTCTAGAATGGCTGGATCAGCTCACAGCTCCACCAGCAATGATTTAGTGTTCTCACTCTCCCACATCTTCTCCAGCATTTATTATTCTCCTGTTTTGTCATGTCAACCAATCTGATAGGTGTGATGTGGTACTTCAGAGGTGTTTTGATTTGCATCTCTTTAATCAGTAGTGAGTTAGATAACTTTTTCATATGACTATAGATAGTTTTAATTTCTTCCTCTGAAAATTGCCTGTTCATGTCCTTTGACCATTTTTCAATTGGGGAATGACTTGTATTCTTGTAAAATTGACTCAGTTCTCTATATATTTTAGAAATGTGGCCTTTCAGACTAATAGTAAATATTCTTTCCCACTTTTCTGCTTCCCTCCTAATCTTGTTTGCATTGGCTTTTTCTGTGCAAAAACTTTTTAATTTAATGTAATCAAAGTTATCATTTTGCATTTCATAATGTTCTCTATATCTTGTTTGGTCATAAATGCCTCCATTTTCCATAAATCTGATAAATAAACTATTCCTTGCTCTCCTAGTTTGTTTATGGTGTCAGCTTTTATACCTAAATCATGTACCCATGTGTCAGGCATTGGTCTATGCCCAGTTTCTACCCCACTATTTTCCAGTTTTCCCAGCAGCTTTTGTTAAACAGTGAGCTCTTATCCCAGAAGCTGGGTTCCTTGGGTTTATCAAACAGTAGACTGCTATGGTCACTGACTATTGTGTCTTGTGTACCTAACTTATCCCACTGATCAACCCCTCTATTGCTTAGCCAGTACCAAGTGATTTTGATGATTGTTGCTTTATAATACAATTTAATATCTAGTATGGCTAGGCCAACTTCCCTAATGTTTCTTTTTATTAATTCTCTTGATATTCTGAACTTTTTATTCTTCCAAATGAATTTTGATATTTTTTCTAGCTCTATAAAATAACATTTTGGTAGTTTGTTTGGTATGGCACTGAATGAGTAAATTAATTTAGGTAGAATTGTCATTTTTATTATGTTAGCTCAGCCTACCCATAAGCAAATGATGTTTTTCCAGTCTTTTAAATCTGATTTTATTTGTGTGAAAAATATTTTGTAATTGTGTTCATATAGTCCCTGTGTTTGTTTTGGCAGGTAGACTTCCAAATATTTCATAGCATCTACAGTAATTTTAAATGGGATTTCTTTTCTTATCTCTTGCTGTTCAGCTTTTTGATAATATATAGAAATGCAGATGATTTATGCAGGTTTTTTGTACCCTGCAACTTGGCAAAAGTTGTTTATTATTTCAAGTAGTTTTTTTTTTACTGGATTTATTTCTATTCTCTTATTGCTAAAGCTAACATTTCTAGTACCATATTGAATAACAGTGGTGATAATGGAAATGCATCTAGTTTATCCTCACTACATATATTGCCTGCTGATGGTTTTAATTGGGGGTTTTCAATTTGTTCTTTTTCTAGGTTTTTCAGTTGCATGCCCAATTCATCGATCTCTTTCTATTTTATTCATGTAGTCATTCAGAGATATAAAACTTCCCCTAAGAAATGCTTTCACTGCATCCCAAAAGTTTTGGCAGGTTATCTCATTATTGTCATTCTCATGAATATAATTTGTTGTTTGACTAATTCATTCTTTACAATTAGATTACTTAGTTTCCAATTAATTTTTCTTCTATCTTTCCATGACCCTTTATTCCATATAACTTTTATTGCATCATGATCTGAAAAGGATGCATTGACTATTGGTGCCTTTCTGCACTGGATTGTTGTGATGGCAATCAAAACAGGATCTTTTGCTGTTTTTGTTTTAGAATAATCAAGTGCCTCTGATTGAATCTTGCCTTTATCAATCAAGAGTCTTTACAAGGAGTAAAGTACAGAAACAAAATTTTCTTTAACTAGAAACAGTATATGTATTTGTATTGTTAATTATTTTAATGTGATTAAATATCTTTCCCACTCTTTGATGGGTTTGCCAACAGCGGGAAACTTGAATAAGGGAATTCTTTTGTAGGAGCATTCAAGTACCTTTTGTTTTTTCTATTGAGGCACTAGGTCAAAGGGATGTGATGCCCTCTGGCTCTAAAAAAAGTTATAAATTCTCTTAGTCAAGGTCTTATTTTGGGGCTTAGATTTTGGTAATAAGATTTGAGCGCCAGATGGTGATTCTGGGAAGCCACTAAGGAATTCCCTGACTTTGAGATCCAGATATCGTGCTTCCCTTTCTGGTAATAATGGTCAATAGCTGTACCTTTCTTTTGAATTATGGTCAGGGAAAGGAATCCATGTCTGTTGATTACTTTGGGGTTTATTGATTGAAAATGTTTGTTTGGTCAGATGAGGGCTCTGGAAAGCTGCTAAGGAGCTCCCTGGCTTTGAAAACCCAGATATCATGCTTCCCTCTCTGGTAACTATGGTCAGACAGTTGGGGTCCAATTGTCTCTTGAATTCAGGCAGAGGAGGCTGTATCTGTTGATCTTTTGATTTCTCTGTATTTTCTTTGAAATTCACGGTGCTGATTCTCTGAACTAACTGAATGATATATGTATACTTGGTGAAAGGAATGATATATGTGCTTGCTTAAAATGACTGCTAAAAAGTTGCCTTTCCTTTTATGAATGCAGATCTAAGAACCTGTGATAACAGACTCCCCTGTGTATGTTGGGGTACTTGCTGATATAATTGTGAGGTTTTTATGCCCTAGTACATGGTCAGTTTTTATGTTAGTGTTATGTACTACTGAGAAAAGGTAAATTCCTTTCTATCCCCATTCAGTTTTCTCCAGAGGCCTATCATATCTACCTTTTTCAGATTTCTATTTACCTCTTTAATTTCTTTCTTGTTTATTTTGAAGTTAGATTAATCAAATTCAGAGAGGGGGAGGTTGAGATCTTCCACTAGTGTAATTTTTCTGTTTCTTCCTGTAATTCCTTTAACTTTTCCTCTAAGAATTTGGATGGGGGTGTGTGTGTGTGTGTGTGTGTGTGTGTGTATACATATGCTAATGCTTAATTATCTATGGTGCCTTTTAGCAGGATATAATTTCCTTCCTTATCTCTTTTGATTAGATCTATTTTTGTTTTTACTTTGTCTGAGAATAGGATTGCTACCCCTGTTTTTTTTTATGTAAGCTGAAGCATAATATATTCTACTCTAACCTTTTACCTTTACCCTGTGTGTATTTCCCTGTTTCAAATGTGTTTCTTGTAAACAACATATTGAATGAATATGTTTTTTCATCCATTCTGCTATCTGCCTCTATTTTATGGGAGAGTTCATTCCATTCACATTCACAGTTATGATTATGATCTGTTTCTTTCTTTCCATTCTATCCTTACACCCCATTTATGCTTTTATTTCTCCTTTCTCCCTTCCCCTCCTCAAAAGTTTTACTTTTGACCACCGCCTCTGTCAATGTTCCCTCCCTTCTAGCAGCCTGCCTCCCTTTTCTTTACTCTTTCCCCTTCCACTGCCTGTAGGGCAAGTGAGATTTCTATACTTAATTGAGTATGTTATTCCATGCATGAACCAAATATGATGAGAATAAAGTTCAAACAATGCTCATCTCCCTCCTTCCCTCTACTATAATATATTTTTATGGCTCTTCATGTGATGTAATTTACTCTTTTCAACCTCATCCTTTCCTCTTCTCCCTTCATATCCCTTAATTAGGTTTTTTATCTTCATATCAGTTAATTCATACTTATACCTCTTTTAAATGTTGTAATAAATATGTAATTCTCAAGATTAAAAAGTATCATCCTCACGTGCAGGGATGTAAACAGTTTTCCCATACTGGATAATTTTTTTTCTTTTTTCCCCATTTACCTTTTTATGCTTCTCTTGAATCATGTTTTTGAAGATCATATTTTCTATTGAGCTCTGGCTTTTTCATCAGGAAGGTCTGGAAAGGCTTTATTTCATTAAATGTCCAACACCTTGCCTGAAAGATTATGCTCAATTTTGCTAGGTAATGGATCCTTGGTTATAGTCCAAGCTCCTTTCCATTATGGAATATCATATTCCAATCCCTCTGATCTTTTAATGTAGAAGTTGCCAGGTCATGCGTGATCCTGACTGTAGTTCTTCAATATTTGAATTGTTTCTTTCTAGCTGCTTGTGGTATTTTCTCCTTGACCTGATAATTCTGGAATTTGATAACAATATTCCTTGGTGTTTTCAATTTGGTTTCTCTTTTAGGAGGTGATCAGTGGATTCTTTCCATGACTATTTTGCCTTTGAATGTAGGACCTCAGAGTAGTTTTCCTGAATAATTTCTTGAAAGATACTATCTAGGCTCTTTTTTTTTCATCATGACTTTCTGGTAGACCAATAATTCCTAGATTTTCTCTCTTGGATCTATTTTCCAGGTCAGTTATTTTTCCAATGAGATATTTTACATTTTCTTCCATTTTTTTTCATTCTCTAGATTTTGTTTGACTGATTCTTGATGATTCACAGAGTTATTAGTTTCTACTTGTCCAATTTTATTTTTTTAAGAATTCTTTTCTTCAGATAGCTTTTGTACCTTTTGTTAAAGGTGTTATTTTCCCCAGTTGGATTTTGTACCTCCTTATCCATTTGACCAATTTTGCTTTACAAGGAGCTGGTTGTATTTTTGAAATCATTAGTCAATTTTTCTTCTAATTCTTTAATTTGGCTTTTAAAATCCTTCTTCAGCTCTTCCAAGAATGCTCTTTGGGCTTGAGATCAGTTCATATTCCCTTTTGAGGTTTCAGATGTGGGTATAGTGTCAATGTTGTCCTCTTCTGAATTTACATTTTGATCATCCCTGTTCCTATAGTAAGATTCTATGATCTTTGGTTTTCTAATTTACTTCTTGCTCATGGTTATTGCCTTTTTTTTCTGGCTTTTAAAGTGGATATTTGCTTCTGGGGCACAGTGGGCTCTGTCCTATGTTTCTTGTTCTTGGAGCTAGGGGCCTGCTTACTGGCTTTGTGTGCTGTGACCTCTGATTCTGTTAGCTAGAAGTTATATAATGCTACAGCTTATGTGGTGCTGAGCTGACTGGTATGTTCCAAGACCTAGGCCACTTGAAGTCTTTCTGAGTTTCCCTGGGGTTACACTGAAGCCTGTGCTGCAAGGTGTGGGGGAGGGATGGTCTGACCACTGGAGATCTCCTCCTCCCCTGGGGCTGTGCTAGAGCACAGGCAGGCTCAGTGGCTGCTGGATCCCTGTCTG
The DNA here is from genome assembly GCF_028372415.1 of Notamacropus eugenii. Classification (NCBI taxonomy): domain Eukaryota; kingdom Metazoa; phylum Chordata; class Mammalia; order Diprotodontia; family Macropodidae; genus Notamacropus; species Notamacropus eugenii. The sequence continues at coordinate 70,119,888 of NC_092872.1, forward strand.
TGTTGGTGTCTGCCCAATTCTCCTGGCTGTGCTAAGGCATATCTGGGGTCCAGGTGTTGGCACGTACTGGCTTTACCCCCCCTTGGGCTCAAGATCTCCTGATGTGGGTCCACTGATGTGGGGCTTGCTGGGATGCCTCTGGTCCTGAACTGGTCTCCTTCAGCCACAGCAAGAGGCACCCTTCCTGTCAATCTCTCCCACTTGTTGAGCTAAAAACTACTGTACCCTTTTGTTGGATCCACTATTTTCAGATTTTTACTGGGGCAATATTCTCTGAGTTTTTCAAAGTCATCAAGGGAGAGTGAGAGCACTTAACAGCCACCATCTTGGCTACTGGAAGTTCAAGTAAGTGACTTTCAAACATTCAGTCTGTGGGCTGATAGCCCCAGGAGCAGCCGCTATTTCCGCTGCAGGTTTCTCTCTCACCTTGCTCAGCTTGACTCCATTCATGTGCTAAGAGTTTTGGGAATCTGCATTGTGGCTGGTGACCTAGACTACCCAGGGACTGTGGCTGAGTCTGTGCTGGTGCAACCCATGCACCAGCCCAATATAACAGATCTTTCCCCTTGACTTTTCAGGCTGTCCTGGGCTGGAAGTCTGCCACACTCTGCCTCCTAATAGATTCTGCCACTCTAAAATTTGTCCAGATTCACTTTTTTAGAGGTATCTGAAGGAATTTGTGAAACAGCTCAGGTGAATCCATGCTTTCACTTTGCCATTTTGCCTCCCCTCTTCCCAACTCCAGGTTAATCTTTTACTCTGCAACTTTGCTGAACTTATTTATTGTATCCATTAATATTTTTGGTACAGGAAGTTGGATTTTTAAAAATACATTATCATACCATCTACAAATAATGATATTTTGACCTCTTAAAGTCCAGTATTAGTTTCTGTGATGTGTTTTCTTTCATGTCACAGTTGCTAGAATTTTAATACGATGTCAAATAAAAAGCCAAGAGTACAGATATCCTTACTTTATATGCTTTTAAAGAAAGAATGCTTTTGATGTTGTCTCATGTTATTAACTCTTCTAATCCACCTTTTTTGTTTTTATATCTTGTCTATACAACTATATTGCAAATTCTTCATGGGAAAAATTCATGACTCCTTCTTTATTTCCCTTGTACCACTTAGTATAATGCATTAGACCTACTGGGTATTCCTACTGAATATCTGTTATCATCTTTCTAGGCACACAATTTTGTAAACTTGGTGCCATACTTGACTTCATTCTCATGCCCACCTCTCTACTATATCTAATCAGTTGCCAAATCATACAATTTCTTTCTCTATACACATTTCCATATCCTCACTCAGACAGCCATCACCCTAGTTAATGTCATTTCCCCTCCTAATTGGTTTCCCAGCCTTAAGTTCCGTCTATCCTTATCCATTCCCCATACAGCTGGTAGTTTCTTAAAAAATATAGTAAGTCTGACTAAGCCATATTACCCTTCCCCTTCTCAGTAATCTTTAGTAGCTACCTATACCTCTAGGATCAAATGTAGACTCCTTTTTTTGGTATTCAACATTTCTACCCTCCATACGTGTTCCTGTCCAGTCATATAGTCTTATTTCATGTTTCCCACACATAGTTCCCAATTTCCCATCTTCATGTGCCAACCATGGACAGGTTGTCCACCATGCCTGTAACACTCTCTTTCCTCATTTACCCAATTTAGTATTCAAGTCTTCCTTTAAGATTAAACTCAAGTGCCATATCTCAAGGGAATCATAGTCCCACAAACTGTTAGTGCCTTTCCTTGAAGACTTTTCTTCTGTCTCTTCTAAGTATCTCGTATGTGCTAATTTACGTAAATGCTGTCTCCTATCAGAATGTAAGCTTCTAGATGATATGGTCAGTTTTTGCTTTGTCTTTGTGTCACTGGAAACTTAGTACAATGCCTGGCACTTATATTAAGTGCTTAATAGATACTTGTTATTTGGTTGATATATTTAATGCCTGTCTACTTCATAGCGAAAATATGAGAACAAACAAGACAAGATATATGTAAGTAACCCAAGAAAAGATTCCTTTTTTTTTTTTGAGGAAAGATGTTCCTTGAATGCAGGGATTATGGTATTATCATTGGTATTAAAAAAATGTGGAGCATAGTCCAAATTAAAAGTTTGGTTGACTTTTTGTTATTTTTCCCAAGATAGAGAGGACTCAAGTAATTGGTGAGAGTTAATCTTCTTCAGTAAATTTAAGTACTATTGGATATTGTAGTCTAGCTTAGTATATTTTGTTGACTTAAAGCTGCTGTTTGTCCCAGTTTACTCTCTCAGCATGGAAGGAATGTTTGTTTACTAAATCTCTTTGGAGGATCTAGGCAGAGATGGAACTCTAAATGGAAATAGTCTGAGGTTATGAAAATCTATTTTTTCTTTTCTTTTGGAGTTTAATCCAGGGCAGAATGATTCATGAGAAAATAGAAAAAGGTTCCAGCCACATCTGTGATAAAACCCTGGATCAGAAAGCAGCCACTGATCCAATATGGTGTCAAGGATACGGATTTGGTATCAGAAGACCTGGGTTTGAATCTCAGCTCTGTTGCTCACTACTTGTGTGATATTGGAATGATCACTTCAACTCTTGGGGCTTCAGTTTCTTCATCTGGTGAATGGAAAGGAATGACCTTCCAATTCACCTTCTGTGGTTCTCTTTCCATTGTTATCTCTGCATTCTCTTGCCTTTAATTTTCTCCTTCTGGGAGAACTCTAGATACTTTTTATTTTCTGACCCTTTTCTGCCCAAAGTCCTTGTAGGCTTGTGGTCCCCCCAGGCAAATGTAGCAGAGGGCACATCTCCTATCTCTGATTCATGTCCTAGGATGTATTCAAATCCCTCTTTCCACTCTATCTCTCATACCACTTTTTGTTTATTTGTCTCTCTGATGGTGAAAATCACAAATAAATTTAGATCAGGTTTCTGAAGCACTTACTAAAAGCTAAGACTTCTTGTTGTCTTGTATTTTGTAAAAGTCCTGGGTCCTTTCTCAAAAGGTTTTTATAATATGGCACATCATTTTTATAGTGAAAAGTATGCTGGATTTTTAGTCAAGAAGACCTTGCTGTGAATCCTAGCTCTGTTACTTACTACCCTGGTTATTCTGGGTTAACTTCCCTAGGCCTTAGTTTTCTCATCTGTAAAATGAGAAAGTTGGATTCAGTCTCTTCCTTTTCTAAATCTATGATATTATAATTCTCTTTACAAGGAAAATGGTAGGCATCAAACAGAAAATCAAACATTGGTTGAAGAATGTATTCAGAATGAAGTTGAGATCACAAATGTTATTGAAGACTGTCAAAATCCTCTTTTATGGATGATTCCATCGAAGTTTATAGCCTGGTTGAGAAATAATATATTTTAACTAATCTATGCTGATGCCCTTTCTCATTGGTGCCATCTGGTTCAGAGATGCTACCACATGGTGGAGGAGGTGCACCTTTATCTATCTGCATCTGCCTTCACATTTTATACCTATACGAACACCCCCGCAGGTACTGCATTCTGACTTTTTCAACTACAGAAGAGTCATGGATAGCACCCCCAATTACCACTTCCTTCCCCATCACTCACCTAAAATTATTTTTTGAGTTTTTACTTTCACCCAGACTGTTCTAGGACTGTCTTGCTGGCTAGCATTACTAGCGTGAACTGCCCAGTTTAATGCAAGGACATAACATAACTTTGCTCTTGGATAATCAGAAATATATTCCATAGCCTCTCAAAGGTATTAGCTTATATCTTTTATGAGGGAGAGGAAAGAATCCAAATAATACAACAGTCCTCTTAGTCATTTGCTCTTTGCATTTATCTCTTACAATTTGGTGTTCAAAGAATCACAGAGGTTAAGAGTTGGAAGGGGCCTCAGTAGTCATCTAGTCTGACATGTCCACGAGAAGAAGAGCTGACAAGTGGTCATCCAGTCTATTTCTGAAGATGTAAAAGGAGAGGGAACCCATCATATCTTGAGGCAGTCAATTTCCATTTTTGGACAGTCTTACACATTAGGAAACTTTTCTTGACACATAGTCAAAATTTACCTTTTTGCAAGTTCAGTTCATTATATCTGGCCCTGCATTCTGGAGTTAAAAACTACAAGTATAATCCATCCTCCATAAAACAGCTCTTCAAATTCTAGAAGTCAGCTGTGATTTTGTCTTCACTGTCCCTTCCCCCTCAATCCAGTATGTTCTTCTCGAGGACAAACATTCTCCGTCTGATCCCATTTTTAGTTGTTTTAAAGTGAAACTTCAAAAGTTACATTGGGGACTAGAGATGGAGAGGGTAGAAGAACAGAGCAGCTCCTTTTCATTCTTTCCTCCCTTTATTCAGTGTTTCTTTTTATTCCTAAGAATTTTTTAATCTATTCATACTTATATCTGCTTATAAATGTTTGGGAAGGTCATTTGCAATTTAATTATTGTGACCATTATCCCCTCCATCTTTGAGACAAGAGGCATCCTAGTTTACTGAAAAGTCATTCACTTCTCTTCTTTGAACAGTATTGCTATTACTATGTATAATCTTCTCCTGGTTCTTTTCACTTCACTTTGCATCAGTTCATGTAAGTCTTTCCAGGTTTTTCTAAAATTATCTGACTTGTCATTTCTTATAGCACAATAATTTTCCATTACAATCATATATCACAGCTCGTTTAGCTACTCCTAAGTTGATAGATATTCCTTTGATTTCCAATTCTTAGTCACCACAAAAAGAGCTGCTATATTTTCATATAAATAGATCCTCCCCCCCCCCCCCCCATTTTTAATGTTGTTAGGATCTAGCACTGGTATTGCTGGATCAAAGAATATGGTCTGGTCTAAGCTGGCCTGAGAGGCACAAGATGGGCATTCAAGTCTTGACTTTGCAAATGACTACTTCTGAAGTCCTGGACAATTCATGATCTTTGAGTCTCAGCTTCCTTATTTGTCAAATGGGTGGGTTGGGCTAGGTCAGGGGTGGAGAACCTGTGGCCTCGAGGCCACATGTGACCCTCTAGGTCCTCAAACGTGGCACTTCAACTAAGTCCAAACTTCACAGGACAAAACTCCTTAATAAAAGGATTTGTTTTGTAAAACTTGGACTCAGTCAGAAGGCCATAAGGCCAAACGTGATCTTGAGTCTGCAGGTTCTCCATCCCTGAACTAGGCGATATCCATAGTTCCTTCCAATTCTAAAAGTTTCTATGAAGTCAAATCCAGCTTACCTACATGATGCCAGGCAACATTATAACTAATACATCAACAAATGCAGTCAAGCCATTTGAGCATGTCTGGTTATTTATTTATTATAATAATATTATGTTACTTATTTTATGCTTGATAAAGACTTCCTATAATTTCATGCTTAGTGGGAAGTTAAGAGACTTGCCTAGCTCATCTTCATCTAATACCTATCAGACAGGACCTGAACTCAGGTCTTCCTGACAATAAGGCTTTCTCTTTGACCACTACACCACAGCTGGCAATTTGTATGGAGAGAAGTTTTCTTACTAGTAGTTCCCTACACTAATGAAAAGCAGTTCTAAGAAAGAATCCTCTAAAATGAGATAAAGAGATGACCCTACTTCCCATTCATCAGAACCCTTCTGGATACACAAACGGACCGTGGATTCCTGTCACACAAATAATTAATGAATACTTACTTTCCTATAGTCCTGATTTCTGGCCAAGGGAACAGGGAATTTTGCATTATTGCCCAATGAAAGGAGGATGACTGACTAATGTTACCATATTTGCTGCATATATTTAGAAATCTGATTGATTCTTTTCTCCTTCCTTCTTTCCTTTGTGTTCTTTCATACTACATGCTTTTCCTTCTTTTCTTTAATCTCTGACTATGCAGATGGAGATCATTGAATCCTTGAGCCACAGAGTTAGATGAGATTTCAAAAAGATTTTAGTCCTGTTTGCCTCTTCCCCAAAAAACCTAAAACAGAACCCTTAACAACATCCAAGACAAGTGGTCATCTATGTGTCTGAGGACCTCTAGCGACAGAATACTCACCACTTCTCCAAAGTGCTCATTCCACTTTGAGTCAACTCTGTTAGAGTAGGTTTTCCTTATATTTGTCTCTAATTTCCTATCTTTTAGTTTTCCCTCTGGGATCAAGAAAAACAAGTCTGATCCTTTTTCCACATGAATTATAGTGTTAATACTGGATGATAACTTAAGATATCATCTGACTTAGCTTTTTGCTTCAGGCAGGTAAGGTATAAACATTGTTACTTAATAGAAAAAGCAACTGAATTGGTAAGAAGATATTTTTCTTAAGGTCATGCATCTAGTTCCTCCTCATTTCTAATTCTTGGCTTTATTCAGGTCCCAGATAAAATCCCACCTTCTATAGGAAGTCTTTCTTCTTAATTTCACTGCCTTTTCTCTGTCAATCATTTCCTGTTGATTCTATATGTAGCTTTTTGGTATGTACTTTTTGCTTGTGCTCTCTTTTATTCTGTTGTAAGCTTCTTGAGAGCAGGGACTATTTTTTACCTTTCTTTGTATCCCTAGCTCTTAGCATAATGGCTAGCACATAGTAGGCTTAATAACTGCTAATGGACAGAGCAGTAAGTGGTGAAAAAAGGACTAGAACTTAGGACTCATGGATCTTATTGCTTTTTCTATTACATTGCATGTGATATGTATTAACTTCCATGCAAGAGTTAAAATAAGTACTGGGACAGATAAAGTACAGATAAACTTGTCTACACTAAGGTTCCCTGAGTGGTGGGTAAAGTATTAATCCTGAGGCAATCAAGGTGAAAAGAGTTTCATTTTGTTTGACACATGGGGGACAACATTCAGGACTGTTCCTTCCTATATGTGAAATAGGCATGTACCTATGAAATGTGAACGAAGTGACTAAAGGACCTATTTGTCCTCATTTCTCCCCCACTAACCTTTCCTATAACTTGGGATTTCCATTACTGGAGTCACTCTTTGGGGTGAAAAAAAAGTCTTGAAACTATTTCCCACAGAAGGGTAAAATCCTTAATCCATTTACTCTTCTAAATATATTAGCACAAAATAATTTATCAGAGAGCTCAGCTATGAGGGAATGGGAAAAAGAGCAGATGAGTTCTGATGGTAGGAGCAGAAGCAGATGAAGTAATTCTATTGACACTTTTGGAAAGGTTTTGAGTAGGGGTTTGTAGCTCTTCATGTGTCATATACCCCTTTGGCAGTCTGATGAAGCTTCTAAACTCCTTCAAATACTATTTTTAAATAACCAAAGGCAACACTAAATTTCAGTTAGGGTTTGTGAAAATAAAGATGTCATTTTTCCATCGTATGAGTTCACCACAGGTTAAGAGCCCTTGTTTTAGAGTAAAACTTTTTAGTAAAGACACCTGGGCTCCTAAGGACAAGGACGTATGAGTAGAGCCAAGGAAGGTCTAGATTTAAATTTTTACTCTTCCTGAGTGACTTTGACAAGTCATGTCTCTTCTCTGAGTCTCAGTTTCCTCATCCATAAAATTAAGGGATTGGATTCGATTATCTCCAAGATACATTCCACGTATACATTTATGATCTATGAGTAGGGGAAAGGAAAAGGGAAGGGAAGAAGAATTTATTAAGCACCTACTATATGCTAAATGCTTTTTAGATATCTCATTTGATGTCACAACAACTCTGTGAGGTAAGTGCTATTTACACACTCCCTCCATACACACTTTGAAGTAAACTGAGGCAGGCAGTGGTTGTCACTTTTGCCCAGAATCAGACAACTGGGCACAGATCTGAACTTGGGTCTTCCTGACTCCAGGTCCAGCACTCTAGCAACTGCTATACCTAGCTTCCTCTCGTGTGTAAAACACATCTTTTACTTCCTAGAACACTTTCTATTACCTTTTAAAAACTCAATCCTTATTGTCCTCTTGTAGCAACTTTCCTTATGTGCTCTTGAGCTACCCAGATTGACTAGGTATCCAGATCATTTACTTATTTATTATAATGTAAGCTCTTTCTAAGACCAAACATTCATGATCGATTTTTCTCCTCCAATGGGGCATGTGATTTAAGTTGTTAATGATGACAAACATCATTGTGAGATAAACCCACTTAGGGTGATGACACAACACTTAAAAAATTACCACAGGGAAGGCAAATGTACCCTGAATCATGCATGGGGACACTGTTTCTACTGCAGCTCTTGTATAGCCTGATGCATAAACTCAGATTTTCTTAAGTTTAACAAGTCCTTATGTTAATGGTGGTGCAAGCCCTTAGCAGGAGAGGCAGGGCAATTCCCTTGTTCACTACACCAGCAAAGGGTAAGTCAATGAGGTGGCAGAGGTTCCCACAGAAACTCTGAGTCTTTTCCACAAATGTAGACTTCCTTTCTAGCATTGTGGTGCTGAAGTAAGTAATAATAATGATTGCTGTTAGCATTTATATCAAGCTTCAGTCTTTACAAAGTACATGTACCATCTCCTTTGTTTCTCCCAGCAACATTGTGAGATAGCATCCATCCTAAACCTTGAGTTGAGAAGAACCTTAGACATCATATAGTTCAACCTCCTCACTTTATTGATGAGTAAACTGGGTCTCAGAGAGATGAGGTGACTGGTCCAAAGTCATATAGTTAATGAAAGATAGAGGAGTGACTCAAATACAGTTCTTTTAATCCAGATCTAGGGCTCATTCTGTCATGTTATACCAATAAGGTAATTTCCTTCTGTCCCATGCTTAGTAGTATGGCCTTGCTTGAGATGGCCTTAGAAATGAGATACTGGCTTTGTAAGGTTTTGCAGACCTTAAAGTACTATATAGATGTTGTTATAATAATAACAATAATAGCATTATTTTTACTATTATTATCCTGGCTCAGAACCAAATATTGGGGTTGTCCCAGAAACTTATTAATTTCAGATCAGAGAATTGTTGGAAAACCAGCTGATCCTGTGAGTAGGGGGAAAATCTAGAAATTCACAAGACAAAAACTTGAGAACTAAATCTATAGGAGGACCCATGACTTCAAATATTTGTTTGCAAATGTACAGTGTTTAGGCAAAAAGAAAGAGGAGATATATGTATTAACAGAAGGAGGCACTTTTTACCTTATAGATATCACTAACAGAGGCAGGATGGTACAGTGGATCAGGAACCAGCTTTGGAGTCAGGAAGACCTGCGTTCAATTCCTGTCTCTGGCATACACTGACTGTGAATTTGGGCAACTCTCTTAACTCCTCAATGCACCAGACAACACTGTAAGATTATAAGTTATGAAGAAGGTACCCATCTGCAGAGTAAGAGGAGTTTCGTCACTGAGAGTCCATTAAAAAAAAGAGTGATATTGTTGAGACCTGGTGTAATTAAAGTCATGATTGATAGATACATTCAAAATAAACAGGATAGGTAAAAGAAGGTTGGGGTACGGAACTATTGTATGTTAAGAAGATATATTCAGGAACTAGATGGAGGGAGGAAGAAGCCTAGTTAAAAAAAATTTCATGTGAAGATCAATTAAAAGAGAGACATAAAAAATTTTGACATTGAATTGCATTATAGAGTAACTAGATAAACTGAAGAAATAGATGAAGAATTCAGAAACAGGCCATAAGGCAAGAGAAGAAGAGCTATGATGTAGCAGTTATAAGAAACTTCAATTATCCAGACATGTACTGGAGTTTTCTATCAAAAGCAGAACAGCTAATGAATTCAAGGCTTATCTTAATGATAAGTTCATATTTCCAAGGTAGAAGAACCAATAATGGAGGAATGCTTTTTTAGATATAATTTTCCCTACTAGGGGAGAACTTGGTGCTAGAGTGAAAATCCTGAAAACCTTGGGTGGAAATGACCACTTATTTCTAGAGTTTGTAATAGAGATGAAGAGGAAAGCTGAGCACTGTTTGACATATACCCTAGATGCTGGAAAAGAAGATTTCAAAGGGCTTAGAAGAAGAACAAATAGGATGCAAGAAACTAAAATTCTGCAGGTGTTATTGGCCAAGGAGGGATGGAGGAACACTCGAGAACAAAATTCTGAAGCTACCAAGGAAAAAAAATCAATGAGGAGAAATCACTATGGATGCACAAGGAACTCAAAAACCCATTTAAAATTTTTAAAAGAAATGAATAGAAAATGAAAGCAAGGGCAGGTTAACAGAAGATGAATATAAAAGCATGTCATCATCCTATAGGAAAGTTATAATAAGTAGTAAAGCTCAAAATGAGCTGAAGCTGGCAAGAAAATCCAAGAAGACTGCAGAAAGATATTTTTAAGCTGTGTGTGTGTCCTTTGTTACCGAAGAAGACCATGCCATCAGAGAAATGATGACATGACTTGCAGTTGACTTTGTTTTGAGTGAGGGAGGGCTGTGCAGGTCACCAGCTTCACTTCTCCTCCAGAGCCATCTAAATCCAGTGCCTAGGTATTCATCAAGATGACTGGAGATGACCCAGGATGAGGCAATTGGGGTTAAGTGACTTGCCCAAGGTCACAAAGCTAGTGAGTGTCAAATGTCTGAGGTGAGATTTGAACTCAGGTCCTCCTGACTCCTGCACTGGTGCTCTATCCACTGCACCACCTAACTGCCCCTATTTTTAAGCTCTATTTAGGGGAAAGGGGAGGATCAAGAAAGGGCCTGCTGCTTGGAGTAGAGGGGGCAATGATGAGTAACACAGAAAAAGATAGAGGTGTTCATTTTTGATTGTGCCTCTGTTTTCTTTGCATTAGAAATGAAGGCACAAAAATGGCTAACTGGGAGTTGGTAACCAAGATAAATAAGGTGATATTAATAGAGCATTAGCCATCCTTGATGAATTGAAGTCACCTGGTCAGGATGAATTATATCCTTGGATGCTGAAAGAACTTGACTAAAATGTTTCCTGAGCTACTGTTAGTGATATTTTTGAGATGGTGGAGAATGGGATAGGGTACCACAAGGTTAGAGATGGGCAAATGTCCTGATTTTTTTAAAAAAAGTGAAAAAAAAAATAGAATTCGAAATGCTTGTGCCATAGCCCCCTTCTGTCTTTCCAGTCTTCTTACTCCTTACTCCCTGACATGTACTCTGATCCACTAATACAGGCCTCCTGGTTGTTCCATGGACAAGATTTCCTTTAACTCCCAACTAAAATCCCACCTTCTATAAGAAGCTTTTTCCAACAGCTCTTAATTCCAGTGCCTTTCTGTTATCTCCTGTGTAAAACTTTCAAGTTGTATATAACTAGCTTTGTGTATATATTTGCTTGTATTGCCTTCCCCATTATTAGACTGGGAGCTCTCTGAAGGCAGAGACTATCTTTTTCCTTTTTTTTTGTATCCCTAGCATTTAGCACAGTGTCTACCACATAGTGTTTCTTTTTGGTTGTTGTTATTAGTCATATCCAACTCTTCATGACCCCATTTGGGGTTTTCTTGGTAAAGATCCTGAAGTGGTTTGTCATTTCCTTCTCCAGCACATTTTACCTGTGAGGAAACTGAGGCAAGTAGGGGTAAGTGACTTGCTTAGGGCCACATAACTAGGAAGTATCTGAGGCCAGATTTGAACTTAGGAAGATAAGTCTTCCTGACTCCAGACTTGTCACTCTATCCACTGTGCCACCTAGCTGTCCCTGGCACATAGAAAATACTTAATGAATATTAATTGATTCACTGATTTTCCAAGCTCAGGATCTTCATTCCTTTATAGTAAGTCATTCTCTTTTCTCATGCAAAGACTACTAAGCTCAGAAGTATATCACTCAAATAGAGCATCTATAGGTTCATCTTAGTGACATCTATCTAGGGATCTGCCTGCAGACTTACCCACAAAGTGAAGGATATTCACACCCAGATGTGCCCACAAACCACTTTCACTGACTCACAAGTTCTATCATGTTATCTTTCATGTGCCTCATGAGAGAAAGTCCTGAATCAATTTGGTCTCACCAAACACAGTGTTAACTCACTGCCCACCCTTCACAAGGCTAACTTTCTTCCCACATGCTCTGTACCCCACTCTCTGTCTTCTCTGTTTACCTTACTTGAAACATACTCCATCACAAACACTCAAGGACTGGGTTGTGAACCACCAGAGAATGATCACCATTGGCAAAGCTACTTATTACAGGCTGAAGAGGAGTAAATAGTTCTAGGCAGCTGGGAGGCCATTTTGCCTTACAAACACACAGCTGTCTGCCTTTCCAAATGGCAAGTTTTGGTCTCCAGAGTCTAACAATTTTTAAATGCAAATACCCCTGGGAAGGATGGTATATTGCCAATAGCAGATGTTTACAAAGCTCCTTAAGTTTATAGCACTTTTGGGGGCATCATGAAATTTTTTCAACCAGTGGAATTTCAGGTTGGGAACCCTTTTTTTCCTTCCCCAAAGTACTTTGTATACATTGTTTCATTAACACTGACCTCCTTGTTGCTACTTCCCCATAAAACTCCTTATGATGGAGAATTTTCACTGACCATCCCTCAAGCCTGGAATTCTCTCCCTCCTCACCTCTACTTTCTGGCTTTCTTCACATCTAAGCACCTTCACAGCTAAAACCAAACCCTGAAAGCTATCCCAATCCTCCTTAATGCTAGTGCCTTCCCTCTGTTGATTATTCCTAATGGGCTCCCAGCTGAGCATAACTATTTACTCCTTTCCAGCCTGTAATAAGAAGCCTTGTCAATGGTGATCATTGTTCAGTGGTACACAATCCACTATGTCACTCTCCATCCCTGTAACATTCAGGACCAAAGTGTCTGTCCCCTGCCTCCACTCCTCTATGTATGTTGTCATCCCTTATTAGAACATAAACTCCTTGAAATTAAGACCTGTCTTCACTTTTATATTTTTATCACCAGCACTTAGTAAGGGCTTGGTACAGAGTAAACACTTAATAAAATAATTTTCCTCAATTCATTTAGAGAGATAGAACAAGTTTTTAAGTAACTTAATATATACTAGGCATGTCCTCAATACTTAGTACTTCAAATATTAATCCAAGATAAAAATAAAGGCAGTTTCTGCCTTCAAGGAGCTTACACTTGAATGAGGAAGACAGTTTATAAAAGGAAGATGTGTGGTGAGGAGGGGGTCCAAGGGCAAGATGGAAAATTAGTGTAGAGAGTCACGAGCTGAGCCAGATTTAGTGTTAAGTTGAGTTGAGTTGAGTTACAATCATAGGATAATAGACACAGAGCTTGAAGGGACCTCAGAGTCTATATAGTCCAACACTCTCATTTTTATAGATGAAACACTAGGGTCTTGGAATTGAATTCCTTAGAGCTTTGAATTCCTTAGAGCTTTGATTCTCTATTAGACAATGCAACAAAGAGAGCTGGCCAGGACGTAGTACTAACCAGATGAAGTGGGTCTCTCACTGTTTTCAGCAAAAGGGGTCCAGTTCCTCAGAAAATAAAAAGGTCTGGTAGCATTGTTCATCACCACTTAGCGAAGTGAGCAGCTGGAGCTGACTGTAATAGATTAAATTCCAATAGCTTATTTTTAATCAATTTTCATTGATTCAGGACATAACTAGTTTTTAATTGTATATTGCTCTTTTTGCACTTTGGGAATTTATGCTTCATCTGCCAAATTTAACCCAATCTCATTTCCAAAAGCCAATGTGAAATGGGTGTCTGGGAACAAATATTCCTAAATGTCTCTGTCTCTGTCTCTCTGTCTCTGTCTCTGTCTCTGTCTCTGTCTCTGTCTCTGTCTCTCTCTCTCTGTCTCTCTCTCTCTCTCTCTCTCTCTCTCTCTCTCTCTCTCTCTCTTCTTTCTCCCCTCCCCCCTTTTTGGAAGGGGTGGGTATCTGGAGGCAAAGGTAGGACTTAGGTAAGAATTAAATTGATTGCTCATGCTATTTACTATGTTTTGGAGCTCATGTATCATGGATGCCAAACCAAGAAATAAATCATATTGAAGTTTTTTTCTTTTGAGCCATCTTGTGATTTCATTGGAACTCTCAGTAAAAGGCTCCATCTCTGCATGTAGACCAGGGGCTGTTCTGTAATGTAAGGTTTTGGGAGTTTGCCCAGGAGTAATGAGAGGTGGTGACTTGCCCAGGCTCATATAGTCAATATTACATCAGAGTCAAGACTTGAATCCAAATCTTCTGACTCTGTGGCTTTTTTCTTTCTCTATGTCTCTACAGCAAATCTTGCAAAGAAGATTATTCTGTGAAAATGACCAAAACACACTCAGAGAGCTTCACTGAGGTTATCCATCTACCCTCCCCCATGAAACAAGCACAAAGACATCCACATGAATCCTTTTGTATGCCCTGTTTGGAAAATAGAACAGGAGGAGTGGATGAGGGGCCCACATTCAGCTTTTCCTCTCTTTTTGGCCCTCCAGTTCCTTAGAGTCTGCTGCATACCCACCCCAGAAACCAAGCCTGATCCTCTGAGGACTTCCCTGCTGTGTTCCTTAGCCCCTAACAAGCCACTTGTGGTTTCAGCTAGAGCCGCTTTAACATCAATGGGACCTTTGTGGACCATTTTGTTCCGTCTTTCTTAGGAGCAAATGCCAGCATGGTCAAGATGGAGAAACTTGCTGTTCCATTGTAATAGGATCTGCATTTAAATGAGAACCATGCAAGCTGAAGGATACTCATGTTAGCATCAGATTCAGTGAGCCAGTGGGAAAATCTGCCAAGCCTGCCGGAATCGCTGAGCCTAAAGGGCTTAGAGGCGGGATGCCTGACTGGCTAAGAACAGCATGTTTTTAATGTAGATATTTTGTTTCTGCCACACCACTGGCAGTAAAACATTGCAAATAAATCCTATTATTTTTCCCCCTTTCCTTTCTAACATGTTATTTCCACACTTATGATTTTAGAAAGATGTTATTTCCAAACTTTGGGTTTAAAGCTTAACATTTCTTCCATTACACCTGTCTCGATGTTGTATTCCTGTTCATCTTTCACCATAAAAGAAGAACATTTCCATTTGGGAGCTGAGTTTTTAAAAAATCATTTGTTAGCGCATAGAATCCCTGGTCTAAATTCAGAGTTCATTTTTTGCTTTGTTTATTTGGTGTTAATAAACCGTTTTGTAAAATTTCCTATGAATGAAAATGTGAATGTTTTAAATTAAAAAAAAAATCCAAGTTACTACATTACTAAATGCACTGGCCGACTGTTCTAAACTTTGAATATATATATTCAAGGCATAAGATGAAATCTTATGAGATTAGAGAAAATCTTCGAGATGTTTTAAATGTAATTACTTTAAAAATAAAATTTTAAAATGCAGTGTGGAAGGAACAACAATGCCTCTTTTGAAAAATCCCCTTTTTCTATTTGAAAGCATACTGTATTATTGGAAAAGAACCTCTGTTTCTTAATATAATTGCTTTGTGTATACTGGAAAGGGAAAGAAAAAAATATGATTTATTTGCAATGTTTTACTGCATGCCATTGATCACACATGCACTGACAAATGCCCTATGTGAATGGATTTTACATGAGAAGTATGTTCCCAAGCTTCAAATATTTAAATAAAAGATTAAATGCACAAAACGGCAGGCACTGTGCAGTAGTTTGAAGGAAACATTACTCAGGCTTGGAGACAGACTCCCCTATCAATATTCATTAGAAGGAAAAAAAACCCAAAATAATTAAGCATCTCATGTGGTAGAACCAAATTATATAACAGTGGGCAGTAGCTGTGATGCAATCATGTCTCTGTAAAGGAAGGGATGTTTTCTAAATCCACCAGGATTCTCATCTCTTAGGGGTTGTTAGTTACTTCCTTGTTTCAGACAAACTATCCAATAGGAGAACACTCCCTTGCCTCATGCATAAATTTCCTTCTGATTTATGCGTAGTCTATCCTTACATGAACAATTAAGTTCTAATCCTTGCCTCCCATCTTTTCAGGCATGTAATTGCCTGATACGAGTGTGGACAGGCCTTGGCAGATGAGTTAAGGCCTGAATGCAGTGTGGCTTAGTGGATAGAGGGTTTGACTTTGGGAAGTTTGTTTTCCAGGATACCAAAAGACATTTCTGTTGTGATGAAATAATTGCAAAAATAGCAAGTTGAGTATAATTCACTTGTATATTCTATTATCCATTAAATTAGGAAGGACATAAAAGGGATAGATGAATTCAAATCCTTCTTTTATGTTTATTAGCTGTATGACCATAGGCAACTCTTTTCATCTCGCTGAGGCTTTGTTGAAAGAATATTGAATGTAGAATCAGTGGCTATAGGTTCAAATCCCAGCCCTATTAATTGCTGATTACGTAACCTTGGATTTCATCAGGGGATTAGACTAGATGACCTCTAAGGTTGCTTCCAACTCTAAATTTATAATTCTGTGAGGTGCAAAGTAGGGATTGTAATACCTATCTCGCAGGGTTGTTGTGAGAATCAAATGAGATAATGTATGTGAAATGCTTTGTAAATGAAATTGCAGCTATCCTTATTATTAACTAGTCCTATGGCTTCCTATCTACTCATTCCCAATGGGATCTTTTGTAGTGGGAGAGAGAAGGAATTAAAGTTAGGACGTGCAGAAAAGAAAAGTGGGCAGAGGTCTCTTCCGTCCCATGAATCACTTAACCTTGATAATTCCAGTAGCCCTAGATGTGCTTAACATACTCCTAAGTTGAATTACTTTACAAAAAGGAAGATTTCTTTCACTATAGGATATGGGCAAAGAACAACTCTTTCCTCAACATGGACAGTAACAGAATCAAGAAAGCTTCATCACACATTTTAACAGTTTCACAGGACCTTGACTATACAGTTCAACCCCTGATAAGAATAGACATTTTCTGTTATTCCCAGGTAGGTGGAGTAGATTATGAAAACTAGAGGAAGGAAAAGCCCCACAGTGTTTGATGCTGAGAAATAGATATCCATAAGAAGAGAGAATAGGAAGGGGGTCATCAGGAGACCAGCTATCAGTTTAACAGAAAAGAGGTTGAGCAACAGAAAACTGAATATGTAGGCAGGAGTGCTTATGATTCTATGTCCCCTCTCCCAGGCATTTTAAGCAGGCAAGCCAAGAAAGAAAAGCAGCAGTAAGAAATAAGGCTGATTTAGA
Source organism: Notamacropus eugenii (assembly GCF_028372415.1). Taxonomy (NCBI): domain Eukaryota; kingdom Metazoa; phylum Chordata; class Mammalia; order Diprotodontia; family Macropodidae; genus Notamacropus; species Notamacropus eugenii. The sequence continues at coordinate 70,136,886 of NC_092872.1, forward strand.
AAGACTGCAAAGAATACCAATAAACCACAGGTAAAATGCTTTTTGGGATGCCAACATATCCTGAAAGGGAGCAAGCATGATACTGACTTTTTTAAAAGTTTGGTAGAAGCCTTCCCAATCCTTCCCAAAGCTCCAGGATAGAAAAGGTTGTTTGAGAATCTAAGAATTGTCTTACTGGGGGCCTCTGCAAGCTACTTAAAAGTCAGAGCAGACTTGATGCTGAGCATAAGAACAGGTCCATTTTCTAAGCTGCATGCAAAACTTCCCTATTGGAAGTCTTCCTCAAGAATGCATGGATGAATTTAGACCAATTCGTTATTTATCGTCTCCTGAAGGTGAGTGAAGTCACACTGACCTTGTGAAGAAACAGTATCTTTTAACTGTTCTCATTAGCAGAACCCTGACCCTTTCCCAAGAACCTGGGTGGAGTCATAAGGAATGATTTCTGTAAGCCATGAATCAGTGCTATTATATTATTTTTTTGCTGTCTTTGGAATGATTTATTCCTTTTTAGTTTTATTTATTTGCAGCTTCGCCTGAAGGGCACACCCAGGTATTCACTGGATGACTCTTGTCTGTGGTTCCTTAAAAGCTCAGGATTTTATGATTGAGTCTCAAAGTTTTAATGTTGTTTTTAATTCATTTCAATTTTATCCTACTCTTCATGATCTCATTTGGGATTTTCTTGGCAGTGATACTAAAGTAGTTGACCCTTTACTTCAACTCATTTTAGAGGTGAGGAAAGTGAGACAAACAGGGTTAAGTGACTTGCCCAAGGCCACACAGCTAGTGTCTGAGGCTAGATTTGAACTCAAGTCTTCCTGACTCCAGACCCAGCACTCTATCCTCTGTGCCACCTAACTGCCTCAAGGGTTTTATTAGAAACTTGAGCAACGACTGATAAAGAAATCACCCATCAAGTGGGGCTTAATGCCACTTCATTAACACAGTATAGTGGGTAAATATAAGTCATAAGATATAGGGCAGTGAAGAATTTTAGAAAACCTCTAGTTCCAAAGTCTGCATTTTACAAATTAGAAAACTGAGATGTATAAAAGTTTCTTAACTCACACAGAGCTTAAGCAGCAAAACTAGGATATGCCTCCTTTGTTTCTGGGTCCAGAAAGGCAATATATATAGGGGAAAGTTGGCTGGTCACATGGAGGGAATGTATCTAGGAAGTCAGAGGGATGGTACACGGAACTCTAGAGCAGGCAATTTATATGCCCTATCCAGAAGCAATGGTAGTGTTGATTTAATGATCATTTGATGAACATCTATTTTCTAAATTTTCTAATTCCATTTCCCTATCCTACTTAACTCCGTGTCCAACTCATTACCCATGTGCAATTTTCTAATGCACCATACTACAGTCTCTTTTATCTCAGATCAGAAGACCTGGGTGTGAATCCATCTTTAAGAGTTACAAGTATCAAGTATAATCTGTTCTATGCCTTAGTTTCCTCCTCTTCAAAATGGATATAATAATACTTTTACAATCTATCTCATCAAGTTGTTATGAGGAAAACCCTTTGTCAATTGTAAAGTGCTATTGTGAATAATTAGTAGTAGGTCCCTAAATATTTTTAAAAGGTTATTAAAATCACTTACCTTACTATCCTGGACCATGTTATGTCATGCTTGGTTAGTTCCCTTTCTATCTAGCCTGCTCTAGACTGATGCCCATGCTGCATCCTGGTCATCTCCTTGCTCTGCTTCCCTACTGCTTCTGTATCCTCCCAACTGGATGAACCAAGACCATTTTATGTTGTAATTTCTGTCCTGGCATATAATGTTGCACTGATTGGAGAAAGCCCAGTATATCTTATTGGGCTTGGACCTTTGACATCAGTCTCAGCCATTTTTCTACTATCTCCCATTTGTATTGCACCTTTCCCCCCACTCCAACTTTCTACCTCTTGTTCTGGGAATGATCATCATACTGACACTACCTTTGCTTCTGGATAGGGCATAGAAATTACTTTCCCTGGAGCTTGCCACCTCTCTGACTTTCCAGACAGCTTATCCTATCCTCCACTCCCACTCTGACTAGTCTCCAATCCCTACAGCAGGAATTGTTTTTCTTTTGTATTATAATATCAATTGCTTAACACAGAGTCTGGCACCTATTAAAGAATTAATGATTTTTTCCTTTCTCCCCTGCTTCCTTCCTTTTTATTTCTTTCTCTCTTTACCTCTTTCTTTTTCCCTCCTCCTTCTCTCTTTTTCTCTCTTTCTTTCCCTTGTTCTTCCCTTCTCCCTTTCTCTAGTATGGCTTTTGTTTTTTCCAATGTCATTAAAAAAGTCATAGTTAAGGATTTTAATGAAATACAATTAAATAAAACCTTAATGAAATATAAATATTAGTTCCACCCAAGCCAATATTTTCATGATTTTTTTCATTGGTCACAACAAAGGTATTTTCTAATGTCTTGGAGAATGTCCTTCACAAAGTCCTAATAGAAGATTAATATCCTATCTTTGGAGAGGTTTGACATCATTCCTATTTGTGGGAGATGTGCTCATTGTATTATGTCCTGGAAAACTATTGGTTCTCCACCATGAGAACCATAGTCACTGAAAAGAGACCATCTGGCCATCCACATGAAAAACCAACCCTGGACGAAGGATATATTTTATCCAGATTACAACACGCAGTTGGGTAAGCATGCCATTGCCTCAGTCCATCAATGTGTGTATATATTGGTAAAAAATTGCATCTGGGTAATGAGTTGGTCCCAGAGTTAAGTAGGACAGGGAGATGGAGTTGGATCGAATTTAGAAAATAGAGCAGCACTTTCAAGCTGCTTTGCAAAAGCCAACTTTTAAAAAACCAATGTTCTTCTGTTGATGATATGAGGCTGTAAATCACTGATTACCACAATCTCAGAAGAAACAAAATTACAGGTGACCCAAAGAGCTGTGAAAAGATGTACGAGGTTGGGGAGCATTAGTACACAATACCATATTACCAACAGTGACTTGCAGGTGCGAACAGTATAAAAGTTGTAATCCGGAAAAGGCAACATAGTGTGTGGAGGATAGGATGCTGGACTTGGTTGGAGTTAAGTAAACCTGAGTTCATATCCTACCTCAGCTACTTATTGGGTGCCCATAGGCAAATCACTTAACCTTTCTAGATTAGGTAGTTAGAGGGCACAGTAGATAGAGTGCTGAACCTGAGTTTAGGAAGATGAGTTCAAATCCAGCTTCAGATACTTAGTAGTGTGTGACCTTGGGCAAGTCAATGAATCTCTGGGTCTTCTTCCTTGTCTGTAAAATGAGACGGTTAGATCTGATGGTCTTTAAAGCCCCTTTCAGTTCTAAATCTATAATCCTGTGGTTCTATTAAGGACAGGCATTATAGAAAAAAAGAGGGGCTAGTCATATAGTTGAGATCAGAGGATAACAATTGGATATTCAGAGCTTTTTCCAGATTCCTGAAACATCAGAAAAGTTAGAGGAAGAACACTACAACATTGTGTAGATCCTTCAAATGTACTCTTTACAAAAATACACCATTCAGGAATGTAACACAGCATATGAAGTTGTAGAAGGGTTTTAATTTGTTCTAGTGGAAATCCTGGATCCATTGAACTCTAATTTTCAGTATTATTATTGTTATTGTTACAGATCTTGCTAGTACAAGGGCTGGGGCACTTCTCACTAACGGGCCTGAGAGCTGAGCTCATGTTGGGAGCAAGGTCAATCCTGGCCTCTAAATACAAGGGTCAGGTTGTTGTCCCTGGTTTTTTGACACCCACTCTAGAAGCCTCAGGGAAGTTTGCTTAAAGCTTAGGTTTGGCTCAAGTCTAGTGTCTTCCCAAACGGAGTTAGGCAGGTATACAATATGAAAGGTAGATTCAGTATATTTAACTTTGTTTTCTCCATAGAAAAGACATGCTTATAGAACAAAACATTCATATTTATTCATGGAGAGAAGCTTAAAACATGAAACAGTAATCCTTAACTTCTATTATACTTTCCTGGGAGATTGATATTTGAAACATCAAAATACAAAGCATTTTATGAGATGGTTGAGCAATTGTTTCTTCCCTGTCTCAACTCTGGACCTTCTGAATATCTTCTGGTAAACCAGGGCACAGCCTGGTCTCATCCTCCTAGTGATCCTCATCTCCCCTTAAAGAGTGAAGCAATATTTAAAGGGAGTATCTCCTAAAGTGGCATCCACTGAAGGACCTAGAGGCTCCCAACCTCTCTAAATGAGGAAGATGCCTCTAAGACTGGGAAGGTTCATTTCAGGATTGCTATTTAGCCACCATTGCTGAAGGAAAAAAAAGGTATAGAATAGATATGAAGTCCCATCTCAGGGTTGCCTAGGTCACCAGCGAGAGAGCTGGATATGCATGGAGAGAGACAGACCCAGAAAGACAGAGACAAGCATACCCTCATATAGTTTCTTCAGCAGACACACAGGAAGAGATAAAATGCCAAAGGGTGGAATCACCCTTTTTAAGAACAATTGAATGTGTTGTTCTTCCTGGCTCAGTAGTATTTTCCTTTGATTTAGCCCTTCCTGACCCTCCATGTGAACCAAACAAACAATAAGGGGACTACTTCATCATTATGAAGCAAGTATTTTAGTGCTGAGAATATGTGTTACCAGAATAGCCAAAGGAACTCAGTTCAGTTCTATACACTTTCTCCATGGGATGTCCCCAGAAATCCCATCTTTATACATGATCTATGAGGTGTGCTGTAAATCAGCTTGAGCCAACTTTAATAGACTCATGAAAGTAAGCCTATAGTTAAATTTTCAATATCAGCATTTATACCCTGGAAATCTGAAAATACTTTGAATCAGGTCTTGAATTATTGTTTTGTATATTGTCTAGATTTAAATGATACAGAAAATGTTAATAATGTGGATTAAACTGAAATAAATATTCTGAGAGCTGATTGTTAAACATTCACCAGCATACCCCTGGTTCTAACTCACTGTCATTATCGACCGTCATCATCATCATCTTCATTATCATCATCATCATCTAGAAGCAGTAGCAACAGTAGTAACAGTGATTTTTTGTCTTTTCTTACTATGCCTTAATCACTGAGTGGGTATTGTCTCAGTCAAACTGTGACCTTTTAAAGACCTTACCTTGAAAAGGCCAAGATCCCCCACTGCATGCTGAGCCATCTCCAGTCTCCTGAGGCATTCTGGCCACTGGACCCAGATGGCTCTGGAAGAGAAAGTGAGGCTGGTAACTTTGTACAGCCCTCCCTCACTTAAATCCAATTCACTTGCATGTCATGGCATCACAACCCTGAGGTCATGGTCCTCTTCAAGGACAAAGGACAAACCCCAACAACATCAACAGTGAGGAGTAGATGTACAAAAGACTTTACAAGGTTTAAGTATCTCTCCTGGTCTCATGTTGGAATGAGCCCCATAGTCCAAGCACATTAGGCATCATTTTAACAATTATACATCAGAATAAACTATTATTGTTGGGTTTGAGGGGAAAACTCTGAGTGGGATAGAACTTTACTTGGTACTGTGGATTATATCTGGAAGTAAATGATGCTCAATCCCACAGATCCTCAGTTCTAAAAGATGTCAGAAGAGTATGATTGAAACCACCCGACATGCCAGAATGATAACTAGCTTTAGTTTGAAGCCCCTCAGTTTCCACATTTGCTTTCACATTTGCCAAAGTCATCCACTTGATGACTTCTTTTGAAAGGGGTAGATGTTATCGGTTTTCTTCAGTGGGATGGTCATATCAATTAGTTTCAGTGCATTGTGTTCATTTGCTTTGTTTCTGCAGCTCACAGAATATCTTGACTAAGGTTTGTTGGCCTGTTAAGGATCTCTCTCAGCACTATTAACATTGATGCTATTATGACTTCTGTTAGGATACTGTCTGTACGTTTCCTCTATCATCTGGTCAACAAATACTTAATGAGCACCTACTATTTCCCTATCCCTGGGCATAGTACTGTGCCTGTCCATTAGTATATTTTCCATTTTACCTTTTCTTTTCCTGGAAAGTGTTTCACATATTTCCCACTTAGAAATGTCTAGGCCTCTGTGGTATTTTTGGGTCAACAACACTGGGAAAGTGACCTACCCTCCCTGTGTCTCAGTTTCCTCATTGGTGATGGGAAATTGTAGAGGTGCTCCTTAAGGCTTTGCTTTCAAGGATGTTTATGAGGCTTAATTAGAATGACTCCTAAAGTACTCCTCTGAGGTTTAGAGACTTAAAGTTGTATTGTTTTGTTTTTCCAATTTTTCTGAGTTAGAAAATTTAGTGTTGAGTCAATTAATAGTTTCTAGCCTGTGGACCAAGGAACCCTAGGGAACTCTGGATTTATTGAAAGGACTCCTCGAGTCTATATATGCATAGAGAATTGCCATTTTTCCAGGTGTCATTTTAATCAATGGATAATTAATAGAATGATTATTATTATGTATGTAGGGTATAAGAAATTTTAATCTTAAAAAGCTGGGGAACCATTGGTTTATAATACCAATAACTGGCATTTACATAGCAATTTTTTTAGCTTTCTAAGTACTTGATATATATTATCACATTTGAACCTCACAATAGTCCTGTTAAGAAGGTGATCTATGTTTTATTATCCACATTTTGCAAATGAGGAAGCAAAGGACGAGAAAAGGCCCATGGTTGCAACACTAGTAAGTAGGAGAATTAGGATTTCTCTTTCTAATTGCAGGTCAACCACACCATCTATTATACCACAGGAAAGACCAGAGACCTCCAAGATCTGGTATACCTGGGTTCTAGTCCTAGACTAGTATTCTCCCAATTTACATTAAATGTATAAATTGGCAAAAAAAGAGATCACTTCCCATTTCTGCACCTCAGTTTCTTTATCCAGAGAGTGGAGGAAGTTACCATTCCTATCTTTCTCCCAATTCCATAATTCTGCTAATGGTTTTCGATTATGTTACCCCTGACTCTTCAAGGTATGGTGTATGTGTGTGTGTGTGTGTGTGTGTGTGTGTGTGTGTGTGTGTGTGTGTGTGTGTACACACACACACATATATATATACATACACATATATATGTATAGTATATATGTATATATACACACATATATATATATACACATGTATATATACAGAGAGAGAGAGAGAGCGAGAGAGCGAGCACACTTCTAAGACTTTCCTCACACCTTTCCACCTGTTCTGACTCTCAAATCAGATCTGTATTGTAATTTAGGAAAAACAGATTTTCTGCATTCTGTCCAACAACAGTGACTACAATGAATTTACATGTCATTTTAATGTTTACAAAATGATTTCCTCCCAGCAACCCTGGGGAATATGTAGTGCAATGTACCTTCTTAATTACTTCTTCATCAGCTTATGCTCATTCTCCTTTTTCCTGTTTTAATTCTTATTTATCATTTTATTTTGCTCAATGAAATTTCATTTCATTACTATACTACATTTTGTTCAACTGCCCCAGAGAATTATGGGCACTTGCTTTGTTTCTATGTCTTTACTTTGACTTTCTTGAGTAGTATATCAATCAATAAGCATTTATTAAGTGATTAAATATTACTACGGTAAAAGTATAAGCAGGCAATACATTAAATCATCTAGATCTTTTTCAGATAAAGTGCTGTTTAGCCACATCTCCTCCAATTTATACAAGATGTAAAGTTGATTCTTTGAACCCAAGCTTGAGCCTTGACATTTTTTCCCCATTGAATTTCATTTTATGGAAAAGAGAATTCTAAGGTCACTTTTTTCTAGCCAGCTCAGGAAATGGGAATTGCTAAATGGATGCTCTTTCTCCTTCGCTCTCCCTGCTCCCCTACACCTCACCCTGCACTCGTGTGTGTGCTTATGGGGTTGGACATGGTACTGGTGGCAAACAAATGAATTAGAATGAACACTATTGAAGAGGAGACATCCTTATAGGTTCATTTAAATATATAAGGGGTTTTTACAGAAGGTTCAAGCAAAAGATCCTGCCTTTAAAGAAGACCAGGAAGACTTCTTTCCAGTGTTAAAATGAAAGCATGTCTCTGAAGTCATGGATATGCTTCTTCCAGGATGTTTGTGACCAATCATTCAGGCAATATCAGAATTCCAGCAGGATATTCTCTTTTCCAAGAAAACACTGTAACAATTGCGAGGGGGGAAAGTTATAAGACGAATGAAAGACAGATTTGACTGGAAGATACATTTTTTATTTCTTAGTCACAAAGCATTAATAGGAATAAGACCTGCTGGAACAAAGTCTGAAAGAGTAGCAGAAAACCCAGCCTAAGGAAATGATCTGTCTAACTGAAGTACTTCTCTGGCTCTAGCACAGAATGTGGCAGCTGCAGTGGGAACCCCACAGGGAGTTATATGTTTTTGCTACTCTTGGAAAAAAAAAAAGATCAGCAAATGCATTCCCAGTGTCCTAGTGTCCTGCAGCCTCCCAAGCTTGGCTTGACTACTAAGGAAAAAATGTGGAGCCCCAAAGGATCTCCCAACATTTCTCTCATCACTTTGCTCATTGTGGTTTTCATGTGGCTTTTGAACTTCTGCTTAACAGTGATGAAATTATCAAATGGTCCCATTATGTCATAAAGCTTGGAACTATGTACTGAGTGTGAGGTTGTGAAAGTGGGCGGATGTTGGTGGGACTTAAGGATGGTGTAGCCTTATGTTAAACCCAATGAGGTATAATTTGAAGGGATTCACGAAGTCCTGCTCCTCCCTTCTGTGTTTTGTGCTCCCAAATACATTCCCTATCTGGTCTAATAATGATGATATTCATCATTTATATAGGTAGACCATGCTTTACAAATATTTTCTCATTTTATCTTCATAACAACTCTGAGAAGTGGATTCTATTACTATCCCTCTTTTATAGATGTGGAAACAGAGGCAGACAGACTTGAAGTGATTTACCCATGGTCACAAATCCAGTAAGTGTCTGAGGCTGAATATGAACTTGGGACTTATGGATTCCATGTCTAATGCTCGATCTACTGCGCTTCTCAACTCTCTATCATAGTATCTGAAATTTCACCATTAAGTATTTGTTTTAGGTAAGATGTAGCTTAAGACGACCTTCGTGAAAATGTAAATGCTAAGTAGATCTTAGTAAGAACTTTCTTTATAGGCTCATTTCCATTAATAACCCCTAGGCAGTGCTGGTCCAACTCTAATGTAGAATCAAAAAATCATAGTATGCCAAAGCTGGAAGAGAACTTAGTTCAGTTTATTTTCCATTTCTGTGCCTTTTTTTCTTCTCCTCCTATATCTCAATCTTAACTGCTCTCAGGAAAGGCTCTCCTAACATTTATACCTTTAGGTGAATTTATCACTATGTATTCTCTCTCACTCCTATTTGTATTCTAAAATGATCTCCAGTTTAGGAAATAAAAACAATGCCCCCCTATGAAAGGAATTTCAGGCAGCAGTGAACAGAAAGGGGAGGTATTTTAACTGGTAAGAAGCTTTTTAAGGGCACCTGAGATCATACCTCATAGGTCCCACTAATATTCCTATTGGAAAAACCCATGTAACATCAAGCTCTATTGTGGTTAGTAGGGTTAGATTATGTGGCATCCCCAAGCATTTGCTAATCTTGCTAATTCTGTAGGTCTGCAGAAGAGAAAGTATCTCTCTTGAACACTCATTTCCCAATAAAAATAGTTGGATTTTATGTATAACTTTAGAATGACAAAGAAATTTTCAAAAAATAGGTTATCTCTTTTGATACTAAAAAAACAACCATTTGTGACTGGTAGGTACTACATTTAAAGATGAGAAAATTCAAGGTCAATGAGGTTAAGTGATTTCAATTTAACAATTAATAAATTATCAAGTGGTAACTGTATTCATTAGGCAACTAGGTGGCACAGTGGATAGAATGAGCATCAGGTCTAGAGTCAGGAAGACTCATCTTCCTTAGTTCAAATCCAGCCTCAGACACTTACTAGTTTAGCGTCTCTGGGCAAGTCCCTTAAATCTGAACCCTGTTTGCCTCAGTTACTCAGTTATAAGATGAGCTGGAGAAGGAAACTGCAAATCACTACAGGGAATCTGCCATGAAAACCCCAAATGGGGTCACAAAGAGTTGGACTCAACTGAAACTACTAACTAACAATAACAACAGTAAAAATGTATTCATGGCATAGTTCTAGGGATGAGTGGAAATATAAAATTCACGTCAGTCCTTAGCTTCAAAAAGTTATAGTCTGGTAGGACAATATGATACATGGGCAAATCAACCAATCACCAACTATGCTCCAGGCATTGTAGTATCTATAGTACAAAAGAATACGGAGAAGAGACAAGAATGAATGGAATGACAACAAAGTGAGGTCAGACTGAATCACTTCCCCTATTAAGACATCCTTGAATTCATCTGTCTATTTGTGTGGAAGCTGTCTCTTTATGGTAGAATTTAAATTTCTTGAGCCAAGGGACTACTTTTTTCCTTTATATTTCCAGTGTCTTGCTCATGGAGTGCATTAAATAAATAATTTTTGACTTAAATTGAGTTGAATTAAATTGAACAACCAACTGAAGGCATCAGGGGAGGCATCATGGAGAATGTGGCATTTGACTTGGGTGTTAAAGAATACCTAGCAGTTTATCTGGTAGAAGAGTTATTCAATTCAATTCAATTGAACAAATATTTATTAAACATCTGCTGTGTTTAAGGCATTATGTTCTAGGTATTGGGAATACAAAGACAAAAATAAAACTGTCCTTGCTCTCAAGAAATTTACATTTCGCTTGGTCAGATAAATATGTATTCAGATAAGTAAATACAAAGCAACTTAAAGAAGGATCAGGAAAAGTCTTATGTAGGGTGACACCTGAACTGTGCTTTAAGGGAAGCCAAGGATTCTAAGAGGCAAAGGGGAGGAGGGAATCTCTGCCAGATACGGGTGACCATTTGTACAAAGATGTCTTGGAGGAAGATAGAATGTCACGTATAAGGAACAGTTAACAGGTCAGCTTAACTGGAATGGACAGAATATGAGGTGATATAATTTTTAAAAAATTTAAAATAATTTGGAATCATCATAGAGGGTTCTTGGGTTGAGAATTTTGTTCTATATCCTGAAAGCAATATGAAGCCACTGAAGGGAATGACATAGTTAGATCTGTACTATAAAAATATCAATTTGGTAACTCTATGGACAAAGGATTATAGAGGGGAGAGCAGAAACAGAGAGGCCACTTACAAGGCCACTACAGTAGTCCAAGTGAGAAGTGATGAACATTTGAACTAGGGTAGAGACTAGAGCAGAGAAGAGATATTATGGAGATAAAAGAGATAAGATTTGGCAACTGAGAAATGGGGTGGGAGTGGTATGACAGAGTGGAGTCAAGAACATCTTTTAGGTGATAAATGTGGTTAGTAGGAAGGATGATTGTGTCATCAGTCAAAATAGAGACAATTTGGAGAAGGAATGAAGAAATATATTATGTTCCATTTTGGATGTGTTGAGTTTCAGATACCTATTGAATCTCCAGGTGGGTAGATATAGTAGGTAGTAAAAGGGAACTGAATGTAAGGAGAAAGATGACAACTGGATCTATAGGTCTGGGATTCATCTACATAAAAATGATGTTATTTCAGGGATAGGGTGTTCCTTGTCTTTTGTGTCTGAATAGAGGCTCAGATGGGAAAACAAGACACGTGTCCAGGAAATGGCACATAGGCAAGTTTGACTGGCATCAGTGTGCTGATTATCTCCACACGCTCCATCACACAAACATTCTAACTAGAATCTTGGGAGCAATTTATTCTAAAACCTCTGTCTACTTGGTATTCTTCTTGTCCTATGGTTGGAAAACCTAATCCCCTGGTTTCCCTAATCTTTGTCACTGGGAACCATGGTGTTTGTCTAGGTTAAAATACCAATCTCTTACAACACTCTTTAATATTCCACACTGTTCTTAATCTTGTTGACTCACAAGTCCAGGAAGACAAGTGATTGTATTCCTTGTTCCCCATGGCCATTGCTCTTCCATCATTAGGCAATAACATTTTCTCCCTTGAAAGTCTAGCCCAACCAATTATACTACACCATCTGAATCTTTGTTGCTGCCATCAATGGACATCTTTCTCATCTGCCTCAATGATTTAGGATTGGCTTAAAGTCTTTTCCTCTGCTTAAACTCATGTGATCATTCTTAGTGACTTTAGTATTATTATTGATGATCCTTCTTATAACCTGGCTTCTCAGTTAATTAACTTACTCAATTTCCCTGATTTCCATTTCCACTCAATATTCATCACCCACAGGACTGGCCACATCATTACCTGGAACTCCTCCATCTCCAATAACCTGAACTCTTATAGTCCCCTCTTTGAGCCTGATTTCTGGCTCTTTCACTTCACTTATTGTGAAGCTGTTCTTTCTCTTTAACATGATCTCTATTTCCTTTAATACTTCCTGTTCTTACAGACCATTGCCTTTGCTTTGTTTTGACTTCCCTTCTTTCATCATTTTGACCCTTTTGTCAACTATTTTTACAATGGACTGTCTTCCATCCTTGGATTAAAGATTTAGAACTATAACAGACCTTAGAGCTTAGCTAGTTTAATTCCCTCAATTCCTGAAAAAACAGAGGTGTAAGAGAGGCTAAGCAACTTGCTCAAGGATACTCAGGTAATAAGTGACAGAAACAGAATTTGAACTCATATCCTTTGACTCCAAATCCAGCAGTCTTTCTACTGCACCCCCTGCCCTAGGCCCTGTCTCCTAATTCCCAGACCTTGGTAACCCTTATTACTTACCTTTTTGTTATTAATCCTGAACCTCTGAACATTACTTGTGGAAGTCATTATAACATGCCAACTGAGTCCAGCGTAAATTCATGCCACATGTTATCTAATATCAACTGGATACTTTGCCCATATACTACAATTACTCTATTTCTCTCTGACTCTCTATCACACTGTCCATAATTATTTTTTCAAAACTTCTCCTTTTACTTCAAGGATCCAACTCTATACTCAACCCTTCCATGAAATAACCTTGGGAGTGAATGGGTAGGAAGATCCAGACCTGAGATTTCATCAGTGTAGGGAACTGGTGTACAAACTCTACTGATGCCAATTACCAATTTATGATTGTCTTAAAGAGTTTTGTGAGGGCACTGAGAGTTTAAGTGCCTAGTGCCTAGACCCATAAATTGTTTGTTTCATAGGCAGCACAGCCCAAGAAAATAAACTATAGTGGATGTAATCAGTTTAATTTTGTGACTTTCTCTAGTGGTGTATAATAGGCTCAGAGAAGGAATGGAACACATAGATGTAGTTTACCCATATTTGTGGATTAGCATGTTGAGAATGACAGAAAGTCAGAGGGAGAAGTGTGTATGGGATTAAAATAATAATAATAATTAATAATTCAAATTTATATCACACTTTAAAGTTTTCAAAGAGATCTCAGAACAACCCCAATTAATTGTGAAAATGGAAGGTCACAAGGTCAAGGATGATATTACAGAGTAGGGGAGATAGATAAGTATAAAAAGGGGTCAAAGTACTGGAAATAGTGACTAGACACAGAAGATATTTAGTGTGATGGAGGGAGCAGAAGTTGTGGTTGCAGAGTAGAATTTCAGAGTTCAGTTTATTGGACATGATACAATTTGGTGAGTCAGTGAAATCTAAGGGGAGAACTTGCTGGTATGTGACTGAAATAAGATGGAAAGTGTTGGAGGGAAAGTAATGGGGATCCACATGTTCAAGATACTACATGAGTTGTGAACATAAATACTGAAGTCCTTGAAGGTGATGACAGGAGATGGGGTAAAGAGAAAGCTTATGAGGCAAGTGCTAAAGTCAGTAAAGATATTGAGAGAATGACCTGGAGCTGGAATGACCTGGTTAATAACAACAGCAAGGATGTGGGAGAAATCAAATAATTTCATATTTATGTTCCTAGTAACCAGGACTTGAACTTAGGGTTTGAGGCTCTAAATCCCATTTTCTTTCATTGCACCCTCCTGACTTTGCATTGGCTTTTGACTATATGCATATCTGGGAAAGACAAGTATGTTCTGTTATATATAGGTCACTAATGAGCAGTGTTCATAAATTGAAGAATGCCCTATTTTCCAAAGAGAGGCAAAGCCACAGACCCATAGAAAGGTATCATGAATTTGGACTAGAAGGTACCCCAGAGGCCTTAAGATTTAGAACTGGAAGAGTCATTGGAGGCTATCAGGTCCAATTCTCTTATTTGACAGATGTGGAAACAAAAGTCCAGTGAGGTTAAGGTCTCATAAATTCAAAGTAGCAGAGCAGGGATTTGAACCCACATCCTTGGATTCCAACTCTGGAATTCTTTACACAGCACTTCCCTACCCCTCCAATTTAGAAAACAAGGATGCTTGTATGGGAATCAGACTGCTATAGTATAAGAGTGAGAAAAGTCTGTTCTGTTTTTCAGAAAGTTGGTTGTCAAACATTCACCAGCATGCCCCTGTTTCTAATTCACTATCATCATCAACTTCTTCATCATCATCCTCATCATCACCATCATCATCACCATCATCATCATCATCATCATCATCATCATCATCATCTAGGGGTAGCAAGAACAGTAGTAATAGTGAATTCTTTTCTTTTCTTACTAAGCCTTAATCACTGAATGGATGTTGTCTCAGTCAAACTGTGACCGGCTAAAGACCTTAGCTTGAAAAAGCCAAGGTCTCCCACTGCACCTTGGGCCATCTCCGGTCATCCTGATCTATATTTGGTCACTGGACCCAGATGACTTTGGAGGAGAAAGTGAGGCTGGTGACTTTGCACTGCCTTCTGTCATTTAAATCCAATTCACTTGCATATCATGGCATCCCCTCCCTGATGTCACAGTCCTCTTCCAGGATGAAGGACGAGCAACAGTAGAACAGCCACCTGTTTAGAGAAGACGACTGGGCATTCTGAAGAAGTATAGATGTGAGATGTGTGGAAGGGAGAAAGAATGGGGAACATAAGGAAAGGCAAAAGAACAGTGACTATAAGACAAAAATTGTGAAAAATAGAAAGGGGATTGAGGCCACTTAATCATATTCTAAAGGTTTCTCACAATTAATAAGATGCCAGAAATAGAGCAGAGAAGAAAAAAGTTAGAGAATCACTGTTCTAATCAGGTTCAAAAACCCTTTGGGATAATTTGACTGATAAGTGTGTGGGTGTTACTGCTTGTAGATTATGATCATTTTCTTTCTGAATTAATTTCCTTCTGTAGAAATAAGAACCTGTGTCATTCACAGGGCATTCCTCTGAGGTTGTGTGGGTTTCCCTAGATGAGAAACTGTGGAATAAAAAGACTGGCAGTTATATCCAGAGGTCATCTAAATCAAAAGGCAGGGCTGCCCTCAACAGTGCTAGACTAATAGAGGGTCAGCATCAGAGCTGAGGAAGTGGTTGATTGGCCAGATGGGGGACAAATGGAATTTGGAGCATGTATGGGCTAAGTGAAGCACTGTAGATGACCAAGAAAGACCCCAGCAGGGTATGCTAGGAAGTGGTCCAGGTGGTTGAGATGGATGGAGAACATAGCAGTGGGCAAATATGGCGATCTAGCCAGGAAGGTGATCAATATCAGGGAGGGCCAATCCAAGTATCTAGGGAGTTCCCTGCTGCAGGAGGCAGGTGAAGCGTAACATTAAAGTGGTGACAGCAAGAAGACTGCCACCTAGAAATGTTGGCTTTACTTCTCAGTACTATTTAGTGCTATTCTTTTGTATGTCACATAAATCACTACACAATCAACCATTTTTTGGGGGGAGAAGGGATGAACCAGGGGAGGGTTCTTTAGGAGGATGAAAGAGAGGAAAGGAATTATGGTTTCATTAGTATATGGAATTAAGGAGAAAAGCTCCTCCTACTATTGCAAATTGGTACCTATTCTTCAATTTAAGAGTATTAGAGAGTTGCTTTGGGCCCCAAAATGATGTGATTTACCCAGGGTCATGCAGTCAGTATGTTATAGAGGAGGGAACTTGAATACTTGTAGTTTAGACTGGGGAAAAACCCTTTATTCCAAAATAAGGAATCTAAGGGATGTGATTTCATGCAGGTAGGGGAATGATAGGGACATGACTTACTTCAAGTTGAGTTGTATCTGATTTCTATCCTTAGTTCCATACTGCTTCACCACCTCTACTCCAAACCCCATTCCAGGCTTTGCAATCTGGAATCCTTGAGTTAAAAAAGAAATGTTTGTGGTGGGTCACGCGGACACCATCAAGATAAATCCTAGTTCTCAGGTAGTCTGTGCCATCCAGGGTTGGGTGTTCACTTTGCTTGGTTCCTCTTCCCTAACTCTTTTGAACTAGATTCCGTCCCTAAGGTGGTGGCTTAAAGTCAGTTCTCCACAAGTTTTCTCTCTTCTAGCTCCCATCATTGATTCACTGAGCTCCACAAATTTGACTTTATTCCTGTCCACTCTATGTTCTTCTCTGTTCTATTCCCAGGCTACTTCTCCTATCTATTCCAGTTGATAGCCATCATGGTTGATCTACTTCTTTCAGATTCCTGAAGGTCAGCTCTTGGTTTCATGATCACCAATAAAGATGGCAATCAATCCACTCTTTCTCAGCCCGTGCAATTCTTGTCAAATTCTTCTCTAGATCTTCTCTAGTGGATCCATTGAAAATTTTAGAAACCTTCCACTGGTTCTTTCAACATCCTGAAAGCATCTATTTGGCACTTGGGATGCCTGTCTATTGACTTACACTCAATTCAACATGAGAGGCATTATTGCTGACTTAACTCCATTTTGGACCTGGTTCAAATTCTTCCCTTCCCCACTCTGGCACTTGATGAACTGTGTGAACCTGGATTAGCTACTTCACCTCTATGGACTTCAGCTTCCTGAGCTAGAAAAATGGAGGCAATAATAGCACAGAACCTTTCCCACAGGCTTGTTGTGAGGATCAAATGAGAACCTATTTAAGCAGCTTTGCAAACCTTAATGGGTTATAAAGATGTAAGCTATTTTAACAAGAATAGCTAAAATTCTTTTCCAGCACTACATGTCCTCGATGATATGATTCATGCCACTTTTCCAATGAAGCCTCTCCTGATGTCTTTGGCTGCTAATGCCCTCCCTCTCTAAATATTCGTTATGTATATTAAATACTTATAGGCCTCTTTAAGACTGAAGGGCCTTTATCTCACCCTAAGTGAGTTCCTGAATAGACCTTAACCTAAAGGGGCTAAGGTCTCCTATTGCATCCTGGGTCATATCCAGCCATCCTGATGAACATCTAGTCACTGGATTCAGATGGCTCTGGAGGAGAAGTGAGGCTGGTGAGCTGCACAGCCCTCCCTCACTCAAAACAAAGTCAAGTGCAAGTCATGTCATTATTTCTATGAAGGACAAACACAACAAAAACAACAATAAATACTTATACATGTTCCCTTCTATCATAAGGCAAACTCCAAGAAGGCAGGGATTGTAACACTTTTATGTTGGTTTGTTTCCCCAGGTCGCAGCACAGTGGCTGGAACATAGCAAGGATATAATAAATGCTGATTGACTGATGAAAAATGACCATTGATAATAAACATGCTGCAGTTTGTTTATTCCTATCAATTATTTTCCCATTGTTCTTTGAGGTTGTTTTTTGCAGTTTTCCTTTCTATGAGATCATGTTAATCATCTTTGATTTACAATCACATAAATGTAGGTCACCTGGAGAATACTGGTGCTAAGCAGATGCAGCTTTTATAGTGGTGAACAGTTTGACATCATTTAAAGTATAGCGCAGTTTTCCAAGTAGAATCCAGTTCACTTTCCCTCCCATTCAACCCTAGGCCCAGCTAAGTACCTATAATATCATCTGGAATACCTATCCAGGATTCCTCTATATTGATGGACTCATTGTATAGGTATATAGACACATGTCAAAATTCAGGCAATGGGGATTTTTTCATGCAATTTGTTTTCCCAGCATAGATGGCTAAATTGGTCTCTTTTAAATTATCTTGAATTTTGCCAAATCAACAACTTTCAGAGTTGAAAGGGAACTTTATGGTAATGTAGTCCAACTACATCTGTAAAAGAATCCCTTCTACAATACCTTGGATGGGTAGTCACATAATAATTTCTTGAAAACCTCCAATGAAGGGAACTGGGCATCTTGTATTGAGAAAGCTTTGTAGCATCCTTCATTTTTGTGCAGAAAAAAAAACATGCTATCTTAAAAAAAAGGAGTATGTGGAAAACCACAACATTAACAAAAGATCACATCTTTAGAGATACTAGTGAACATAATTGGTGAGCATGTCTCAGTATCAACTCCTACTACATTAACACCCAAGGGAACAAATTTGTCTATGAAGTCACATTGTCATAGGCTATTGCATAATTTTTAGCGTTTTATTTGAAGAACTTGATAGCTACATTTTATTTACTTATTTTTTTTTTCAAAAAAAATCATCCTGATAAGTATCAGTAGGGAAGACATTGAAGTTCATCTGAAAAAAGGATCGAGAGTTTTTAGCAGATTACAAGTTCAATGCAAGTAACAGTATGAAATATCACCCAAGAAAGGTATCATTTTGGATTATTTTAACAGAGGCAGAAGGAAGAGAAATAAGATATACGCTACCTGTTTTGAGTAATATCTAGATTATTATGTTCAGTTCTGCTTTCCACATTATAGGGAAGATACTGGCAAGCTGATACATGTCCTAAAGCAAACTCCCACAACAGTTAAAGGCCCAAGACTGAAGGAACTGGGGATGTTTAGTATGGGCAAGGGAAGACTGTATGTAGCCTCATGTGATTACTGTCTACAAGTATTTCAAAGACTCTAATAGGGATTGGGGGCAGCTAGGTGGCACGGCTTGAAGAGAGCCAGGCCTGGAGTCAGGAAGTTTCAAATTCCTAACTTCAAATTTGACTTACAGATAGTTACATTTTATTAAGCTGAATCAAATATTTTAAACAAAATACTGTGAACAGAGCGGGATCTTAAAGGATTCACAGCTCTCAACTATGTGTCTGTAAAAATGTGGTCTACCACTCAAAAAAGTCTGTCTTCTAAATTCTGTCCTTGTGTATTCATCAAGGATACCCCTGATGTGTACATAGATCATTATCATAAAGATTTTATATGTGAGAAAGTAGATATACAAAGTTGATAGTTGTTGATATCTTGGTTGCCTTTGGAGTGGAAGAAGTGATAACACCAGCCATAATCTTTTCCCATTATTTTAGAATCTTCCCCTCTGACACATTTTGAAAACTGATTTTGGAATGATCCTTTAAAATTGGGTTAAAGGTGGCATAAATTTCTTTTGCATATAATTATGAAATTGGTGTATACGAAATCTACATTTCCTTGTTTTGGTGAAAAGGACTGCAATAACAGTGGGAGAGGAGGGTGTTTTTCGTCACTGAATAAAATACTGGACCTGGAGGCAGGAAGACCTGGTTTCAAATTTCTCCTCTGACACATATTATCTATGTGATTCTCAGTAAGTCACTTAACCTCTTTTAGACTCAGTTTTTACTTCTGTACAATAATACTTGGGAGTTCCTATTCCCCAGGGTCATTCTGTTTACTTTTCAAACTTCGAAGTTCTATCTAAATATCTTTTATTATAATAGGACCAGATATCTAGAGTCACTAAGAAAAGGGGTCATCTAGCTCAACCTCTTCATTATATTAATGAAGAAAGTAAATTCCAGGGATATAACTGATTTGTCCAAGGTCACACAAGTTATAAACATAAGAGACAAGATTTGAACCCCAGCCCTTTTAGTATACAGATAGTGTTTTCCCTCACTGTACCATGATCAGTGTGGTGAGACCTAAAATTGGATTGGTTATCTTAAATAAGACTTTAACCAGTGCTAACTATAAAAGAAGACTTACCTCTGGATTCCCATATGAAGGGTTGGCTTCTCCCTCACAAGCAACAGCTGTGAGATTGGTCAGCTCTTTGCAAAGTAAGAGGAAACTTAATGAACCCAAACAAGTATGATCCTCTGTGGCTATAAAAGTTGCACTTTGAAAAAGCTCAGCTGGTCAAGAGCCACTTCAAAATGTTGTTACTGCTGTGGAACTCTGTCAAAAGTCCTCTTTTCTGGGTGAGTTTCCTCTTTTTTGGGTGGAAAACAAAGAGGGGTTTTACAGGCTAGAGAAGGGTCATTTTGCCATTTCAAAGGACACATTCAAAAACTCAGCTCCAGTTCCATTGGGAATCTGTCCATAGCCAGTACTTGTTTATTTGTCCAGCTTTACACCATGTAAGTGATGCAGAGGCCTTTCCTTCTCTAATAATAACACGAGGGCTCTGAGTTAATGGAAAGCTGGAAGGGCAGTATGGAAGCCGGTGCTCAGAATGCTCAGTTTAACCACTGTGGGTCAGACAAGTCCACAGCTGTGGTCAGCTTGATGGGAGCTGGAACGGGGAGTGAGAAGAGGACATAGGGAACCTCTCTTAAAATATTCCTGTCTATTCAACAGGATTCCCTTGATAAGTTCTCAGCTGGAGAATTATAAAGAGGAAGGGGAAGGTCACCTGATTCCCATCATTGGACTCTTTTTTTTTTTTTTTTTTTCCCCTGGGCAATGAATTTCTGAAACTTCCCTGATGGAAGATTCTTCATTTGTGTAGCCTTTGCTTCACTTATACAGTCAGCAGCCATGCCTAATTATTACGTGGTTCTAGTTTCCTTTAAAGTTGCATTCAATCAAAATCCCTAAATCTGACAACCTATAATCAAACAAAGGGAGTACTTTAGGTGGGTAGGGATTAACAGAGGGGAATTAAACTGTCGTTTTTGCAACAGCTTAGACCAATATGAAAGCCCATTTATGAGTCTCTCAATAAATATCCCTTTTGTTTTGTCTAATTGCTGGTTTGAATGTATCAGACTCATCAATGGGATTAGGGTTAATAGATGTTTGGTCACGCAGAACATGCAGAGGAGGAATCTGATACACACACAAAAATTGCACTTAATGAGCTTAGCAAATGTTTGCTATATTTTTAATGAACCCTGGGGCTGTCATTTAGAAATGCTTAGCAACTGCTTTTCCATCCTTGAAAATAGAGCAACTGAAGGACATTAACACTATGTACACCGTAAATAAAAGGAGCTATTTAAAGAGACCAGCCAGGAGGCAGCAATGATGACATTTTCTGTCCAGGAGCCAGTGATACTTAACACTTTGGGTGTGGGGTTGATGTGTGACAACATAGATGGGTGTTTCGGGTTTCCTGAAGGGCATGGCTGGGCGTGAGGGTTTTACAGAGGCTCAAGTAACCTCTTTTCTTTTCTTTTTTTTTTTTTTTTTAGTGAAACCTGTTTATGATTGATGACTCCAAAATTTCAAGTTATTCCATCCTTTTCTCTCTCCTCGTTCCCTCCCCCCCACAACCTACCCTGATTTATTTTATTAAAACCTCTTTTTTGCTTGCCAAGTATTTGTGGAGGAGATTTTTAAGAAATTATTTGTCTCAGTTTCTCCAACTCCATCCCTGTTTTTGCCGTGAAGTCAGGCTAGTCACTTAATTCAGTGATGAGGCACCCAACAGAAAGGTAACCTTAAGGGTACTGATTATACTGAAGATCTGACAATGCGTCTAAGAGCCCATGGGTCATGAGTTCAATACCGGTGTTGTCTGTAATAACAGCAAATTAAAAGAACAGACTGTCAGCTGCTGTAATAATATGGATTTTGCTTAATAAGAGAAAGTTTTCTTTACTAAAGTTTGATGGACCAATGCAAAAAGACTATTAATTAAGAATAGGAAATAAATGAGGTTTTTAGACATTTAGTTCATTGGACTGTCTTTGTTTGACTTTTAAAACCCTGGGTCCACCCTATCTTTCTAGCTTTATTAAATATTAACCCTCTTCATACATTTTATGGTTTAAGCCATCTTATTGTTCCTCATACACAGCTTTCCATCTCCTCTCTACATCCCTTTACATTGGCTCAAAGTACTTTGAAAAGCACAACCTTTTATGGTGGGGTAGGAAGAAACAGTTACAGATTCTGGAAAGGTATGGATTGTTGGAGCCCAGCAGAGAGCTAACTTTGCCATAGGGAAACCTAATGAGTATTCCACAAAGGGAGAAAAGGACTTTTGAAGCCAGAAGAAGGGAGGTATCCCTTGGCCACATGTATTTTTACACTTGTACTTTGAGTTTAAGCCCACTGTCCACAGGGGCTTTGTGTGCAAGGGTACAGGGAGAGGTTATTATTTTATAGCTACTATTATTTTATAACTACTATTATTTTATAACTACTATTAGGCTCCTTTCATGTGGCAAAGCACCTGGTGCTGATTCTATTCCAGCTGAGATTTACAAGGTAGGGGGACCATTGCTCCTACAAAAGCGGACTGAAATTTTCTAGGTTATATGGTAAGAGGAGATTATCCCCTAGAAGTTCAAGGATGCCTCCATTGTCCATCTCTATAAAGGTAAAGAGAATAGATTATCCTGCAACAATGTGGGGGTCTCTCTCTTAGTCATTGCTGGCAAAATTCTTGTTTACAGTCCTCCTTAGTAGGCTAATCCTTCACCTGGAAGATGGTCATCTACCTGAGAGCCAGTGTGTCTTCAGAAAGAGC
The DNA here is from genome assembly GCF_028372415.1 of Notamacropus eugenii. Taxonomy (NCBI): domain Eukaryota; kingdom Metazoa; phylum Chordata; class Mammalia; order Diprotodontia; family Macropodidae; genus Notamacropus; species Notamacropus eugenii. The sequence continues at coordinate 70,159,463 of NC_092872.1, forward strand.
CAAGGAACAGTCAGTATGGTGTTTTCTGCTTGACAACTCCAGGAGAAATGCCAGGAGCAGAACAGAGGTCTATAGACAACATTTACAGATCTGACCAAGGCCTTTGACACTGTTAGTCATGAGGGCTTATGGAAAATTATGTCAGAATTTATTTGCCCAGAGAAGTTTATCAGCATTGTACATCAATTTCATGATGGCATGTTTGCCCGGGTTCTGGATAGTGGACAATGCTCTTGTGCCTTCCCAGTCACCAATGGAGTGAAACAAGGCTGTGTGCTTGCTCCCATGCTTTTTAGAGTGATGTTTTCATTCATGTTGTCAAATGCTTTCAGTGATGATCAACACGGCATCAACGTCAGCTACCATATTGATGGTAAATTCTTCAATTTGAAAAGGCTACAAGCAAAGACCAAAGTGGAGGGAGTGTTAGTGCATGATTTTCTGTTTGCAGATGATTGTTCACTCAATGCGGCCTCTGAAGTTGAGATGCAACAACATATGGATCAATTCTCTGCTGCCTATGCTAATTTTGGCCTAATAATTAACACCAAGAAAACACAGGTGCTCCATCAGTCACCACCACACCACCCATATGTGAAACCACTGGTTACAACAAATGGAGAAGTTTTGAATGCTGTTGATAAGTTCACTTGCCTTGGTAGTATACTTTCAAGAGATGTGCACATTGACAATGAGGTTGATGCACGCATTGCCAGAGCTAGCCCAATGTTTGGAGGACACTGAAAAAAAGTATGGGAGAGAAGAAGTATTAGACTGACTACCAGACTGAAAGTCTACAGAGCCATTGTGCTGACCTCACTGTTGAATGCCTATAAACATGGATGGTCTACCAGCGCCATGCCAGGAAACTGAATCGCTTTCATTTGAACTGTTATAGGAAGATTCTGAAGATCACCTGACAGGATAAGGTACCAGACACTGAGGTCCTTGCTTGAACTAAACTGCCATCCACTCAAACTATGCTTCAGAGAGTGCAACTCTGATGGACTGGCCATATCGTTTGAATGCAAAATGTATGCTTGCCAAAAAGGCTATTTTACAGAGAACTTGCATGGGGCAAGCGATTATATGGTGGTCAGAAGAAATGATACAGGGGCATTTTCAAAGTCTCTCTCAAGAACTTTGGATTTGATTGTGTGACATGGGAGACACTGGCACAGGACTGCTCAGCATGGCGAGCCCACATCAGAAAGGGTGCTGTGCTCTATGAACGAAGCAGAATTGAGACAGCACAAAAGAAACATAGGATGTATAAATTTGGAAAATCCACCCCAAATATTCACAGCCCAATCTATGGTGGAGCATTCCGAGTTCATATTGGTCTGATCAGCCATGATCTGACACATTGAAACTTGACTTTATTGCGGTGATATCATTTTGGTCCTCTTTGAAAATGAAGGACAACAGCCAACCACTATTACTACTTTGGTAATTGAATTCTACTGACTGATTAATAACAGGGAGCCCAGTGGATTGAGGCTTATGAATGACAACGCTAGAAATCTCCAAAACCTCTCTCAGGTTTATCTGTAAGGGAACAGTAGTCGTAGCTCTCTGGGGATCAATCATGTCAGTTCATATGGGAGTTGGAAAAGTGACCCCATTTTCTAGGTGGGACAGTTTTAGGTGGACTGAATAATGTCTAATGTTAATTCTGACATTGAAGTTATTTTTCTATTGTTCTGAAGGGCTTGAAAGAGGCAAAAAAGATGCACTTTATTTCCTGTCCAGTGGCAGGGATGAACTCAACAGCTTATTTGGTGCATACTTTGTCATTTTTTAGAAACTTAAATCACTTTAGAAATGTCATCAAGAAATTAAAATTTTTTGCATTGAGTTGTAATGGCTTATATTAAGAATTTCATAAAGAAAAGGCTGGATGGTAGAGTAGAAAGGGCATGGAATCTGGAATCAGGGGACCTGGGGTTAAATCCAGTTTCTGCCCCTTATCTCCTGTGTGATCTTGGGCAAATTGCTTAACTTCTTGGCCTCAGTTTCCTTATCTATAAAATAAAATATTTGAACTGATGATGTCTACTGTCTCTTCCAACTCTTAATCTATAAACTTAGCATTACATCCTCAGGTGGTACACAGACAAACTATGCTTACATACCTGAGGCATCTGTGGTTATGTCACTTAACTTTCTCATTATCACCATCACTTCTACTCATCACCCCTGCTTGCTCCCATCATTTTGGTGATCTTCCAAACTCTGCCCACCCACCCTCATCTACTATTCTCCATCCTGTCCCACTCACAGAATCATATTCTATGGAGAAAAGACCTTTAAATACCATCCACACCAAATGTTGGCAAAGCAAGTCTAATGCCTGTTTTTATGTGTCCAGGGAGCTAAAAATGGTGTTTCAGTACTTTCAAATAAATTTTATTGTATTTAAAAATGTAAAAATAATCTTAATTTGGTCAAAAAGAGGCAAAGGGGAATTTGGCACTCTGTTACAGTCTGTTGACCTCTGATCTAGTTCAACACCTTTAACAAACAATGATCCTAAAGCACAGAAAGATAAAGAGATTGGTTTAAGCTTTCAGTTATCTAAGTGAGAGAATTGAGCCTTAAACTTTGTTGTTCTGATCACCAGTCTTATGCTCTTTCCACTACACTTTATATATAAAGCAGCATTGAATGGAATACTGATAAAAACAACTTATGCCCTCTCTATTTTCCCTCCCTTGTTCCTTATGAACTACAGAAGCAACAAGGTCAAGAGTCTGAGGACTTCACCTTTACTCATTCCTTTAACACCTACAACCACTTCTCTACACCTATAGAAGCAGGTCCTGAGAACATATGCATTGTAGGTAGAAGTATAAAAGGTCATAGAAGGAAAACAGATTAGATCCCCTTGGGTACTGGGCTACTCTTACCTTTGAACAGGTAACATTCAGTGCTTTGAAGACTTGAACATTTGACTAACCCTTTCCTACATCGATATCTGAAACCGATGACTCCTCCATACCTCTTTGACTTGCAATTGATCGTAGAACACTATCGATCCCCTGGTTCCTGAATTTATCTCCCTGACCCAAGACTGTTTGTATTGGCTCATAAATAACATCTCATAGGCTCTCTCCTATGGGGTGTCCTCCAAATGATTTACCATTCCATTTTCTACCCATGCTCTGACACAAAGATACTTTTGAAAAGTGAATTTCAATCTTACAGGTTCACACATAATGAAAACTAGTCAGATTGTGTTTTTGTTCTAATGTTTACATTTTAAATGTCACTTCGGTTCTCTACTGCTTAGTTCCTCTTCTGTAAAATGACTATGAAGAAGTTGCTAAGTTCTGTGATAGTTCTAAATCTAAGATTCTCTGACTTGAAAGAGTATTTATGTGTTGTCCAATGTCTGTTACTTATCTAAGCTGAAAAAAGTGGTATATTATGTATGTATATACACACATTATATATCTATTATCTGTCATCTATCTATGTATATCTATCATCTGTCTAATGTATATGTATGTATGTATGTATTTGTATCTTAGAATTCTAATGGTAATTGTACTTTAAAATTCAGTCACTGTTACTTAATCAGAAAGGTAGAGATACCTCCACAGTGAAAAAGATAGATTTGGGCTGGTCTTTCGGGCAAAGTACCTTTTTGTGGTTGGTTGTTTGGTTTGTTGTTTATCCTTCATTCTATAAGAGGACCATCACTATGCTAGGGTCAAGTTACAGTGTGTCTGACTGTGGCTGATCAGAACAGTACAAGCTCAGGATATTCTACCACAGGTTGGGCACAACCTGTTCATGTGAATATTTGGGGTGGATTCTCTAAATTTGTGTATTTCATGTTTCTTTTGAGCTACTTCAATTCTGTTTTGCTGATAAAGAGCAGCACCTTCTCGGATGTGGGCACCTCATGCTGAATGGTCCTGTACCAGTGTCTACTGTCACACAATCAATTCCCAAGTTCTTAAGAGAGACCTTGAGAGCGTGTCTGTATTGCTTCTTCTGAAAACCATGTGAACTCTTGCCCAGTATGAGTTCTTCATAAAATAGTCTTTTTGAGAAGAGAATAGAATAAATGGGGGGGAGGGGGGAGGATGAAGGGAAATACAGTTAGTCTTTCACAAAGTGACTATTATGGAAGTGTTTTGCGTGACTGTACATGTATAACCAATATCTAATTGCTTGCCTTCTCAATGAGGGTGAGTGGGGAGGAAGGGAGGGAGAGAATGTGGAACTCAAAGTTTTAAAAACAAATGTTAAAAATTGTTTTTACATGCAACTGGGAAATAAGATATACAGGAAGTGAGATATAGAAATTTATTTTGTCCTACAGGAAAATAGGAGGAAAGGGGATAAAGGTAGGGGAAGGATAGAAGGGAGGGCAGATTGGAAGAAGGGGTAATCAGAATGCATGCTGTCTCGGCATGGGGGGAGGAGAGAGATGGGGAGAAAATTTGGAACTCAAAATCTTGTGAAAATGAATGTTGAAAACTAAAAGTAAATTAATTAATAAAAATAGTCTTTTTGGCAAGCATACATTCCTGGCCAGCATAGAATTTGAATGCTTGGCAGTTTAATTGAGAAAGGTATCCCTCTATTTAACATATGAAAAGTATTTTCAAGGGCAAGAAAACATCTATGGTGGTGGTGGTAGTGGTGGTGATGGTGGAGGCTCCTCTTTCAAATGAAAATGTAGTTGAACACATTCTGTTTTCTGGTAGAATGGCTCTGGTGTCTTATGGGTAAGAGTTTGGTGCTGTGCAAAAGCTTATTTGGAACAGATTAGAGAAGTAAGCAGAGTCTGGAAAACAACATAAACAATGACTCTAAGAATGTATACAAAGAACAAAAACAAAACAAAAAAATGAAACTCAGTTTTATACATTTATAGTCACCAAGTTTGGCTCCAGAGAAGGATTGAAAAAAATATACCTGCCTGCCTTTATTGCAAAGGTGGTGGATAATGGATATGGAATATTGCATATGCTGTTTTAATCAGAATAGCTAAGTAATTAACAGTTGATCATGGCACAATTTTGTGTTACTGTGTACAATGATCTCCTGGTTCTGCTAACTTCACTTTGTATGAGTTCATAGAAATCTTCTTGCTCATTTTTTCTTATAGTGCAATAGTATTCCATTGCAATCATATATCACAACTTGTACAGTCCTTCCCCAATTGATGGGTATCCCCTCAACTTCCAATTCTTTGCCACTGCAAAAAAGCTGCTATAAATATATATGTGTATGTATGTATGTATGCATATATACAATATATTACACACACACACACACACACACACACACACACACACATATATTACATATAGGTACTTTGATATCTTTGAGATACAGAACTAATTGTATTGAAAGGTCACAGTTTTATAGTCCTGTGGGTATAATTCCAAATTACTCTTTAGAAAGGTTGGAGTAGTTTACAACTCTACCTACAATGAATTAGTGTCCCAACATTCCCTCCAACATTTGTCATTTTCCTTTTCTGTCATATTGACCAATTTCATAGGTGTGAGATGGTAGCTCAGAATTGTTTTAATTTTCATTTCTCAAATTAATAATTTTGGGCATTTTTTTCATCTGTCTATAGATAGCTTTGATTTATTCTTCTGAAAACTGCCTGTTCATATCCTTAGATTATGTGTCAATTGGAGAATGACTTATATTCTCATATATTCTCTACATATTTAAGAAATGAAGCTTTTATCAGTGAAATGTGATGGAAAAATTTCCCTTCTGAGGGAATTTTGAAATTCCCTCAGGAATTTAAAAATTCTAATTTCCAATTTGAAAAATTAGAAATTTTCTTTCTAATCTTGACTGCTTTTATTTTGTTTGTGCAAAACCTTTTAAATGTAATATGATAAAGACAATCCATTTTATATCCTGTAATGCTCTAGGACCCTTATTGGATTTTAAATTCTTCCCTTATGCATTGATTTGACAGGTAAAATTTTTCCATGTTCCCTAAATTTGCTTTTATTTAACCCTTTATTTCTAAATCATATACCCATTTTGACCTTATTTTGGTACGTGGTGGTCTACACATAGTTTCTCCCAAATGCTTTTTAGTTTTCCCAGCATTTTGGTCAGATAGTGAGTTTTTGACTCCAAATATTTATCTTTGGGTTTATCAAACACTGCATAACTATGGTGATTTTCTACCATGCATTGTGTACCTAATCTATTCCACTGATCCACCTCTCTATTACTTACTCAGTGCCAGATTGTTTTGATGATTTTCATTTGGTAATGCAGTTTGAGATCTGATTCTGATAGTCCATTTCTTTCATATTTTTTTTCACATTTGATAATTTTGACTTTTTGTTCTTCCAGATGAATTTCATTATTATTATTTTCTACCTTCATGAAATAATTTTTGATAGTTCTATTGGTATAGCACTGAACAAGTAAATTAATTTTGGTAGAATTATTCTCTTGATTAAATTGGTTCAGCCCACCCATGAAGAATTAATTTTTCTCCAGTTGTTTAGATCTGACTTTAATTGTGTGACAAGTGTTTTGTAATTTTGTTCATATAGTTCAGGGTTGGGGAACCTGCAGCCTCAAGGCTATGTGTGGCCCTTTGACTGAGTCTAAGTTTCATAGATCAAATTCTTTTATTAAGGGGAATTGCTCTGTGAACTATACTGAGTTCCTGAGTTTGTCTTGGAAGGTGAACTCCCAAGTATTTCATACTGTCTGTAGTAATTCTACATGAAATTTCTCTTTCTATCTCTTCCTGCTTGGCAATATGTAGAAATGCTGGTGATTTATGTAAACTTATTTTATATCTGGTCACTTGACTGAAGATGGTAATTATTTCAACTAGTTTTTTTGGTTAATTCTCTAGAATTCTCTAAGTATACCATTATATCATCTGCAAAGAGTGATAGTTTTGTTTCCTTATTGCCTATTTTTATGTCTTCAATTTCTTCAATTATAATAGCATTTGTAATACAATATTGCATGATAGTGGTGATAATGAGCATCTTTGCTTCACCCTTGATCTTATTGGAAAAGATTCAAGTTTTTCCTTATCCTTTTTCTTAGTTTTAGATAGATACTACTTATCATTTTAAGGAAAGCTCCATTTATTCCTTTGCTTTCCACTGTTTTTCATAAGAATGAATGTTGTATTTTATCAAAAGTTTTTTCTGCATATATAGAGATAATCATATGATTTTTGATGCTTCTGTTATTGTCAATTATACTGATAATTTTCCTAATATTAAATCAGCCCTGAATTCTGGGTATAAATTCTACTGGTCATAATGTATGATCTTTGGGATATAATGTTGTAATCTCCTTACTAGTGTTTTATTTAAAATTTTGCATCAATATTCATTTGGGAAATTAATCAACATTATTATTTTTCTGATTTGGCTCTTCCTAATTTAGCTATCAGCATCATACTTTTTGTGCTGTAAAAAGAATTTGTTAGCCTTCCTTCTTTGACTATTCTCCCAAATAATTTATATTATATTGAAATTAATTGGTCTTTGAATGTTTAGAACTCACTTGTGAGTCCAGCTGGTTTGGGAATATTTCTTAGGGAGTTCATAGTGGCTTGACTCATGTCTTTTTCTCAGATAGGATTATTTAAGTATTCTATTTCCTCTTCTATTAATCTGGACAACTTATATTTTTGTAAATATTCATCAATTTCACTTAGCTCTTCAGATTTATTGGCAAATAATTGAACAAAATAGCTCTTAATAATTGCTCTAATTTCATCTTTATTGGTAGCAAATTCATTCTTTTCTTTTTTGATACTGGCAATTTGACTTTCTTCTTTTCAAAAATTGAATTAATCAATTTTTTCTTCCATTTTATTTTTCGTGAAACCAGCTCCTAGTTTTATTTATTAGTTCAAAATGTTTTTCTTTCAATTTTATTGATGTCTCTTTTGATTTTCAGGATTTCCAATTGGGTGTTTAATTGGAGATTTTAAATTATTTTCTTTATAGTTTCTTAAATTGCATGTTCAATTCTTTGATTTGTTTATTTGTTTGTTTATTTAAGTGTTTAGAAACATAAATTTCTTGCTAAATACTGCTTTGTCTATATCCCATAAATATTGGTATGTTGTCTCATTGTCATTTTATTTAATGAAGTTATTAATAGTCATTATAATTTATTCTTTGACCCACTAATCCTTTAGGATTAGACTATTTAGTTTCCAACTAATTTTAATATACCTTTCCGTAACTCTTTATTGAACATAATTTTTTATTCCATTGTTGTCTTAAAAAGATGCATCTAATCTTTCTGCTTTCCGAATTTGGCTGTGAATCATTGCTTTTTGACTGCTTCTCCTTGACCTGAGAACTCTGAAATTTGCCTATAATATTCTGGGGAGTTTTCATTTTGGGATCCCTTTTAGGAAATGATTGGTAGAGTCTTTCAATTTTTATCATATTCTCTGGTTCTAGGATATCAGGGCAGTTTTCCTTGACAACTTCTTGTAATATGATATCTAGACTAGAGGTGGGTACCATGCAACCTGAAGGACATATGTGGCCCTCTAGGTCCTAAAGTGTGACCATTTGACTGACTCCAAATTTCACAGAACAAATTCCATTAATAAATGGATTTATTCTCTAAAAACTTGGACTCAGTCAAAAGGTTGCACCCAAGGACCTAGAAGGGCCACATGTGACCTTGAGGCCACAAGTTCCCCATTTCTGTTCTAGACTCTTTCTTTGATCATAGCTTTCAGGAAGTCCAATAATTTTTAAATTATCTCTCCTGTATCTATTTTCTGGGTCAGTTGTTTTTTTCCAGTGAGATATTTCACAGTTTATTCTGCTTTTTCATTCTTTTGACTTTGTTTTATTGTTTCTTGATATCTTCTAGAGTCATTAATTTTCACTTGCTCTAATCTAATTTTTAAGGAATTATTCCTTTTCTATTTGGCTAATACTTTAAAATTTTTTTGTTTGTTTTTTAAACATATTTTATCTATTTTCAGTTTTCAACATTCACTTCCACAAGATTTTGAATTCCAAATTTTCTCCTCATCTCTCCCCTCCTCACCCCAGGACAGCATGCACTACAACCACCACTTTTCCCAATTTACCCTCTCTTCTGCTATCACCCCCTTCTCCCATCTCCCTCCTCTCTATTTTTTGGTAAGGCAAGATAGATTTCTATACCCCATTGCCTGTACAACTTATTTCCCAGTTGTTGCATGCAGAAACAATTTTTAACATTCATTTTTAAAGCTTTGAATTCCACATTCTCTCCCTCCCTCCCTCCCATCCTCATTGAGACAACAAACAATTTAATATAGATCATACGTGTGTAGTCATGCAAAACACTTCCATAACAGTCATGTTGCAAGAGACTAACCACCTTTCCTTCTCTCCTGTCCTGCCCTCCATTTATTCCGTTCTCTCCCTTGACCTGTCACCCCATAGCAGTGTTTGCTTCTGATTACCCCTTCCCCCAATGTGCCATCCCTTCTATTATCCTCTCTCTCCTATTCCCTTCCCCCCTACCTTCCTGCAGGGTGAGGTAGATTTCTATACCCAATTGAATCTGTGTTATTCCCTCCTTAAGCCAAATTGGATGAGAATAAGGCTCATTTATTCTGTCTCATCTTTCCCCTTTTTGTTTTTATTGTAAAAACTCTTTCTTGCCTCTTTTATGTGACATAATTTACTATGTTCTACCTCTCCCTTTCTCTTTATTCAAGTACATTCTTGCCAATACTTAGTTATGTTTTTTAGGTATTCTTTCAGATTCAGCTCCCCCTGTGCCCTCTGTCTCTCTGTCTCTGTCTTTCTCTCTGTCTCTCTCTATATATATACTCACAGACACATACCTACACATATGTAATATACACATATACACACATGTATGTACACATACATACATGTATGATACATATATATTCCCTCTAACTACCCTAATACTGAAAAATGTCTCATGAGTTACAAGTATCATCTTTCCATGTAGTAAACAGTTCAACTTTAATGAGTACCTTATGACTTCTCTTTCCTGTTTTCCTTTTCATGTTTCTCTTGATTCTTGTATTTGAAAGTCAAATTTTGTATTCAGCTCTGGTCTTTTCAACAAGAATGATTGGAAATTCTCTATTTCATTGAAGTTCCACTTTTTCCCCTGAAGTATTACACTCAATTTTTCAGGGTTGGCGATTCTTGGTTTTAACCTTATCTCCTTTGACCTCTGGAATATCATTTTCCAAGTGCTCTGAACCCTCAATGTAGAAGCTGCTAGATTCTGTGTTTTCCTGATTGTGCTTCCACAATATTTAAATTGTTTCTTTCTTGCTGCTTGTGATATTTTCTCCTTGACCTGGGAACTCTGGAATTTGAATGTAACATTCCTAGGAGTTTTCCTTTTGGGATTTCTTTCAGGAGATGGTCAGTGGATTCATTCCATTTCTGTTTTACCCTCTAATTCAAGAATATCAGGGCCATTTACTTGATAATTCCTTGAAAGATGATGTCTAGGCTCTTTTTTTGATCATGGTTTTCAGGTAGGCTAATAACTTTTAAATTACCTCTCCTAGATCTATTTTCTAGGTCAGTTGTTTTTCCAATGAGATATTTCACATTGTCTTCTATTTTGTCATTCTTTTAGTTTTGTTTTATAATTTATTGATTTCTCATAAAGTCATTAGCTTTCATTTGCTCCATTCTAAGTTTTAGGAATTATTTTCTTCAGTGAGCTTTTGGACGTCCTTTTTGATTTGGCCAATTCTATTTTTCAAGGCATTCTTCTCCTCATTGACTTTTTGGACCTCTTTTGTCATTTGAGTTAATCTATTTTTAAAGGTATTATTTTCTTCAGTATTTTTTGGAGGTCTCCATTAGTAAGCTGTTGATTAAATTTTCATGATTTTCTTGCATTGCTCTCATTCTTTTTCCCAATTTTTCCTCTACTTCCTTTACTTGATTTTCAAAATTCTTTTTTAGCACTTCCATGACCTGCAATCAATTTACATTTTTCTTGGTGGCTTGGAATGTAGGAACCTTGACTTTGTTGTCTTTCTCTGGTTGTATGCTTTTGATCTTCCTCATCATAAGAAATTACCTTTTTTTACCAAGAAACTAACTTTTTGTAGTTTTATTTTCCCCCTTTTCAGTTATTTTCTCAGCCAATTAATTACTTGACTTTTTAGCTCTTTGTCAAGTGGATAGTGTACTGCACAAAGTTTCAGGGGTTCTGTGCAGCTGTTTTCAGAGATATCTCAAGGGACCTGTAAATTCTTAGTTCCCTGAAAATGGTATTATCAAAGGAGAAATGTTTACTTCCCTCCTGGCCTGCACTCTGGTCTGTGAGCAGCCACAAGCACTCTTTTCTGCCCTGGAACTGTGAGTAGGATTCCCTCTTCACAGCTGCTACCAGCTCTGCCTTGCCAGCGCTCCTTCTCACCCCAAGACTGTGACCCAGATCAGCTGCTTGATTCCCCCACCATCTGTAGGCTGAGAGCTCCAGAAGCAACACCTCTGGGGTGGTGGCTATTGCCCCCTGGGGTTCGGGCAAGGGCCAGACCAAGTTCCTCCCTCATCCAGGTGAGAGAACTTTCCCACTGACCTTTGAAAATATCTTTGATAATTGTGGATTGAGAAATCTGATTTCCAGATTTCAGCTGCCAGTGATTCAGGGCCTGCAGACCTGCTCCAGTGCCCTCTGTGCAAATAAGGTCCATACTGGGCTGCATTGTGGTCTGAGCCCGGTGCAATAGACCCTTCCCTTTGGCCTGCCAGCTGGAAATCTGTTTTACTCTGTCATTTTGTGGCTTCTGCTGCTCTATAATTTATTTAGAGTCATTTTTTACAGGTATTTTGAGGGGTTTGGTGGGAGAGCTCAGACAGGTCCCTGCTTCTCCTCTTCTGTGTTGGTTATGTCCTGCTAATTCTTCTTTTTAAGGAGTTGTTCTCTTCAGTAGATTTTTGAGTCTCTTTTACCATTGGACTATTTTTGTTTTTTATGGGGTTATTTTCTTCATTTTTTTTCCTCTTTTGCCAAGCTGTTGACTCATTTTTCATAATTTTCTTACATCATTCTCATTTATTTTTCCATTTTTTTCCTGTAACTTTATTTGATTTTAAAAAAATCCTTTTTGAGATTTTCCAGTTATTCTTGTTGGGCTTATGTCCAGTTCACATCTTTTTCTTAAAGGCTTTGCTTATAGCTGCTTTGATGTTATCTTCTGAGACTGTGTCTTGATCTTCCCTGTCACTATCGTAGCTTTTTATGGCCAAATTATTTTTTTTTGTTCGTTTGTTTGCTCATTTTTCCAATCTGTTTCTTGACTTTTAACTTTATGTTAAAATTAGCGTCTGGCCCCAGGGTGGAGGGGATGCTATCCCAAGCTTCTGGCTTTTTGTATTTCTGTTTTCAGAGCTAACTCTGGGTGTCTGTAAGTTTTTGATGCTTCCAATTGGTATGATCTAAGAAGAGGTTTGTTCACTGTTATATTGGCCTGTGCTCTGGTCTGAATCCAATAATGGACCTTGTTTCCCTGCAGCCACAAGTGCTAGTGCTCCTCTTGACCCTAGAACTATGACCAGGTCTCCTGCTTAACTTCAGTGCTCCTTTCTGCCTTGGAATTGAAACCAGCGCCATTATTTCCTTTTGAACACCCACAAGTACTCTTCTCTACCCTGGATCTGTGACCAGAATCCCTCTTCCCTGTGGCCACAAATTCTAGTGCTCCTGTTTACTCTGGAGCTGTGTATATGGGTCATGCAGCAGGGTCCTGAACCCAGAACCAACAAAGGATTCACTGCAATCATTCTGATGAGTTGTCCAATCCTCTTACCTTCTGTGGACTGAGTCCTCACAAAACTGCTGCCACCATGATTGCAGCCACTTCCAAACTCTGCTGCTGGCATTGGTGCAGAGTGGCCATTGCTGCACTGTAGGCCAACCACTACCCCTTTGAACTCCTAAGTTATCTTGGGCTGGAAAATTGACTCACCCCAATTTGAGATGTTATTTTAGAGTTGTTTGAAGGGGAATGCTGGGAGAATTCAGGTGATTTCCTGCTACTACTCTGCCACCTTGCCATCACCCCCTCAAGCATAATTCTTAAATTATCTCTCTTTGATCTGTATTCTGGGTCAGTTTTTTAAAATATAAAATACCTTTCATTTTCTCCTATTTTTCTACCTTTAAATTTTTAAAAATATTTTTCTTGTTGCTCAGAGAGTCATTATATTCCATTTGGTCTCTCCTAATTGTCAAAAACTCTGTTTTTGTACCTCTTCCCTAAACTCTTAATTTTCCTTCCAAGTCTTTTTTCCAAAAGCTCTCATTTTTTCCTAACTCTTTCCTCTATCACTTTTATTTCACATGAAATCTTGTAAACTTTTTTTTCAAGTCTTCCTTCATTTCTCCCAGGAATCCTAATTGAATCTTCATCCAACTTGTGTTTTGCTTTGAAATTTTGCTTGCACGTATTTTGGAGTCAATGTCTTCTGAGTTTTTATCTTGAGCATTGCTATCATTCCACTACCTCTTTATGGTGGGAATTTTTGTTTTTGCTGTTGTTGTTTGTGTGTTTACTCATTCTTTCATCCTTTCTTCTGAAATTGAGACTTTGTGTTAGGACCAGGCTTTGCACACTTCTAGACAGCATTTCTGGACCTTATTTGGCTCTAATCTGTATTATTTGAGGAGCTGTTGCCCCTTTCTCTAAACACTAAATGACATGTTCTTCAAGAATTTCAAGGGCAACACAAGTCAAAGACCTTGTTTTTTAGTACATTAAAAGAAATCTAATCTAGGGTGTAGTCTGATTGCTACCTTTCTTGACTAAACTTTACAAGCTCTTGACCCCAGTTTTGGTCTGAACAACAATAATAGTCTCTGGTTGCAGCTCATAGACTGCCAGGATTAGTAGGCTTCAAAGTGACAGAACTTCAAGCCCTTCCTTGGTATGAGTTCCCCACACTGATCACTTAGCTACACATCTCAAATTGGGATAGGGGCTAATTATGAGATACCACTTCTGGATCAAATCCAAGTAGCTGCTGCTCACTTCTGCTCATGCTCCTTTCCCAGTACACAGCCTCAGGCAGTGACTATTTGTTGATCAGCATAGTCACAGGTCAGTCATCTCTGGGTCCAGGTCCCCTCTTTAGTCCACATAGATCTGCAACTCATTTCTAGGATATAAAAGGGAACAGAGCTACCAATTAGCTTCTCTTTCTGCTCCCTCCACAGCATGAAGTTGCAGATATGGACCACTTTTGCTTCACAACTAGACCATTGTAGATCCCATTTCAGTCCCTATGTTTACAAGCTTTAGTTTCTTGACTGGACCCTTTCCCCAGTGTCTGAATATTTCTATATTCATGTGCTGCCCTGGGCTGGAAAAATGACTAAATGTGATTTTTCCTGAGATCTTCTCATCACACTTCAATCTTGTGTTCTTTCTAAGTCTTTGCTGGAGTACTTGTGTGTGAGAGCTGAGTAGTATTGCTTTCTCCTACTCTGCCACTTTTGTTGGTCTTTTCCTTATACTGTCAAACATATTTAATGTGCTAGTTTTGCTGAATTCCCCTATTTTCATTTTTATTTCTTGTTATAAAGTCTAGTTCACTAGGTGGGGGAGAGGGCAGAACTTATTTGTGAATGAGTGTGATGTAAAAATGAAATATTTATAAAAATAAAAAAAATATTTTTAAGGAAAAATAATTGGGTTTTGAAGAGTGCTTATGGTTAATATCTAATTGCTGAAGGGCTGATATGCTTCAGCACTGTCCTTAGAGAACCACCAACTCTCATTTACAAAGAGACTCTACAGTGGGGTTTGCATCTCCTGTCAATCACCCATATTTACTAGCCAATCTGATGGCATGCATGGGAGCCTCTACCATAGGAAAATAATGATTTACTTATCTTAACATTACACTCAAGGAAGCAGTATGGGATGTTTTAATGAGCAACAAATCCACTTTTGTGATGCTTTCTATTTGCTGAATATTTTTGGACTCTCTTGAAATATCCCCATCAGGAGACACATGTAGTAGAACAGTGGCTTATTAAAATATATTGGTATAATCTCATCTGAAAGATACTGAATTTAGCAGGAGTTGATTATGTTGCTTTTGAATGGTATAACATAAACAGCATGATACAGGAAACAGATGGTTTGGGACAAGGCTACCTGTCATTTGAATCCAACTTGCTATGTGACAAAGGTTAGGTCATTTACCTCTGTAACTCTCAGCTGTCATATCTGTTGCCATTTGTCCTTCATTCTCGAAGAGGACCATGACATCAGGGAGGTGATGCCATGACATGCAGGTGAATTGGATTTAAGTGAGGGATGACAGTGCAAAGCCACTAGCCTCACTTTCTCCTCTGGAGCTATCTGGGTCCAGTGGCCAGACAGGAATCAGGATGACTGGAGATGACTCAGGCTGCAGTGGGGGGACCTTGGCCTTTTCAAACTAAGGTTTTTAACAGGTCTCAGTTTGATTTAGGTAACACCCATTAACTGATTAAGGCTTAATAAGAATTAAGGCAGAGAATGGTCTCCTGTGGTTGTGGAAATAGGACTTTTTTGATGCTTTGAAGGACAAAGACCCATCCCCCCCAACAAAAAGAAACTCTCTCTCTCTCTCTCTCTCTCTCTCTCTCTCTCTCTCTCTCTCTCTCTCTCTCTCTCTCTCTCTCTCTCTCCCTCTCTCTCCCTCTCTCTCCCTCTCTCTCCCTCTCTCTCCCTCTCCCTCTCCCTCTCCCTCTCCCTCTCCTTCTCCCTGCCTGTCTGTCTTTTTCTCTCTCTACCTGCACAGGAAACTTCTGAATTTGTAAGTGACTTGCCTCATGTCACATCTGTAGAGTGAAAGGGTTGGACTAGGTTGTCTGCTATCCTTTCTGTGACAAAGAATAGGTCATCTATATAGAGTGCTTTCCTCCCAACAAAGTTGTGAAGTAGAGAATAATCCCTTTTTGTTTGTTTGTTTTTTTGTCTGGATCTGTGACTTCATTGGCATAGGGAACTTCTCAGGTGATTCCCTCCAGCAATGGAGGTTGACACCTATTTTGCTACTTGTCTTCTTATCTAGTTACCTGGGGCGCTGAAAAGAGGTAACTTTCTCTGGATTACACAGCCACTATGTGTCCAAGAAAGAACTCAAAGCCAAGTCTTCATGACTTGTTAATCAATAGGACATGCTGCTTTTCTTGGCAAATATTACCTACCCCATTTTACAGGTGAAGATACTAAAACTCAGATGTCACTGTTTTATAGTGACATTGTAAATAAAAGAATCTTCCACCAGATTTTTTGACCCCAATCTCTTTTTACAATACCACAAAGTCTTTCTGCTTTTCTTCCAGTTCATCAGTGACTCTTCTGTATCTGAGCCCAAGGGTGAAATTCATGATACCTCTCTTCTACCTAGGAGGATAATGACAACAGACGCTTACAGAAGGTTAAACTGTGTACTTTTTCTTGAAGCTGATTTACCCATTCCAGTTCCTCCTTGATTCATTCACACTATTCTTGCTGTATGTTATCAGGAATATGGCTCCTCAGAAGAATCAGAGACAAGCTTTTTTCTATTGACTTCTGAAGAAGATGAAAATATCCTGGTTAAGTTCTAAATTCTCTTTGCTCTAGGTTCTCATTGTCTCACATGACTTAACAGTAATAATAGCTATTACGATAGTGCCTTGGGTTTGATATCTATATTATCTCATTTGATCTTACTTGTGAAGTAGGAGCTATTATTAGCCCATTTTATACATGTGGAAAATGAGTCTGAAATGACTTTCCCAGTCATAGTTGGCAAGCGTCTGAGTCAGGATTTGAACTCAGATCTTTCTGACTCCATATAGAACACTATATGCACTGTACCACCTGGCTTGATTTGGCTTTTTTCCATGTGCTACCTTTGAGAAACAACAAATTTGCATTAGTGATAGAGTTCATGTGATGGATCTGGTCCTTGGATTTAGTATTTAAAGAGAAGTAGAGACCTACCAGGGGATGGATATGGAGGGAAGCTCAGATACACACTCAGAAATAGAATGAAGACACAAGCATAGAGATCCTTGGTCTTTATAAAGATCTGGAGAGAGGTATTCAATCCATATGAAGAATTCTATATGACAGAGATCATAAATTAGATTTGCTTTCACTATAACAAACCATGTGGCTCTAGGCCTTGGTGACAGACAGACAGACAGAGCCATAAAAGAAGGAAGGGAGAGAGGCAGAATGAGAGACAGAGAGAGAGAGACAGAGAGAGAGAGAGAGACAGTCAGAGACAGAGAGACAGAGAGACAGACAGACTAACACAGACACACAGACACAGAGACAGAGACAAAGAGAGAGACAGAGAAACAGGTTTTTGAAGCCTTGATGAGAGAATGTGAGAGAGGATCCAGGGAAGTCAACAAGACATACCTTGGCTCTCAAGGAGAAAGATCAGCCTAACAGGGAACCAAAAACACCAAGGAGTTGCCTAGATCTCTTCTTTCACTACTACTGTGAACAGCTAAGGTCCAGAGGGAAGGCAGAACTATCAAAGGGTTAGCAGTTGCTAGGCATCCTCTTGTCAGGAGAAGACAGTTCTCCTGACTGTCAAAAAACTAAGCTACACATCTGTTCCTTTTTTTGTTGGGTTAAAACAAAATCTGTCCTATATTTAATTTTGTGTTAGCCTAAATGCTTGCAACAAAGCTAAAGACACCTATAAAGATATGAGCTAAATTCTAACGTTCTAAGAGAGAAACTGTGGGTATGAGCAAAAGGAATTAAATTCTTGTCTTCCTAAGAGAAACTTTCAATGAGGTCAAAACAAGACACTGAGATAATTATCAAGAGAGAGGACTCCAAAGTAACCCTAGTCTGTTGTTTCCTGTTTAATTGACACATGCTTTACATCCATATCTTCTCTGGTTTTCTCACCCAATGCCCTTCCTTATAGCTTTATTGCTTTGAATTACTTGAGTTTCAGATGTCTGTATATACTTTTTTATGTTACAGCAATCTTACAAATAATTTTAAAATAAGGATAGGATTTGTTGAGGGAAAAATGAGCTTATAAGAGTGTTTTATCAGCGTGAGTTCCCTTAGGATCATATTACCTGCATGACAAAGATATTTAAATAAAGAAAAGTCAGACTATTTTAAAGCTACTGACATTCTTCTTAGTTTTAACTAGCCCCAGACTTCTAGAGAAGTGATTTTTCATTAAGCATGATTTAATCTTAAAAAAAAGAAAGAAACCCCACCCATCTACAAATTACTTTTTACCCCCACCAAGACTGTTCCTGAATAGAAAAGGACTTTTGGGTGTTCAATTTACCAAGTAGTGAGAGCCCATTTTATGGTAAAAGATAGAGAGAGGAGGGAGGGGGAGAGAGGGGGGGAGAAGGGAAGGGGAGACAGAGAGAGACAAAGGCAGACAGAGCAACATAGACAGAGAGGCAGAAAGAGGGAGGAAGGTAGGGAGGAGGAGAGGAAGAGAGAGGGATGAAAGGGGAGAGAGATGAGGAGAGAGAGAGAGACAGACAGAGACAGAGACAGAGAAACAGAGAGATGGAGGGACAGAGAGACAGAGAGAGACACACACAGAGAGATCCTGGGATTTTATTCCATTGTTTTAAATTATATCGGTCATCACAGTCTTTACTAAGCGGTGTCAGTCACCAGCCCCTGAAGCCTAGTGCATCAGATTCTAAAATGCCTTCCACCACTAAGTAAAATGAACACTCTTGGTGAGCAAAGAGGGGAGAATGCTGTGAAGTGTTTCTGTCTGATCAGTTTGGTTTTGACTGGAGTTGATCTATGGCAGTTGATCTGCTTGGGGCTTGGGTGGGTGGTGGGGCTATTACTTGGGTTATTTATTCTGACAGGAATCTAGATACTATTTCCATCTGCCTCAGAATATTTGAGGAGATAAATGGCTGCCACATCCTGACAAATGGCCTCCATGGGTTCATTGCTAGAGAAGCTGACTTATGGATCCACTATTTCCTTTAGACTGGAGCAGCCTCAGGAGCAAGCTGCCACTTTTAACTTGATCAGTAAGTACAATCATGAGAAGGTATGCACAGTAGCACCTGAGAAGGCAGGTAGGATGGAGGATAAATAGAGAGGGAATGAAGAAGAGCAAATGCAGAAACAAAAGAAGGATTTAGGGCACAATGGTACCCCAGCCTTGACTCAGTGAACTATCTGCAGTTACATTCCATTTCTTTCCATGTGGACAAGTGAGTCCCTTGAGAAGTCAATGTGCAATGGATATAGAGCTGCAGGTGCTCTTTCCAAAGTGAGAAGATGAAGAAAGATGATCTAAAGGAGAGAAGAAACGGGCAAGCAAGGATTTTGCCTCAGAAGACATGATTCTTCTGTATAGTGACATGAGGACTAGGCTTGCATCTTTGCACTGACGCTTTCCAGTTATGGGACCTGGATCAAGTCAAAGTTTACACTGTCAAACTTCCAGCCATCTTATTTGTAAAACAGGGGCAAAAAATCCTATATGTGGTCCCAAACTACAAGGTCTATATTTTTTTATCTATTGCAGGATTATTTCTAGGAAAGTGCTTTATAAATCTTAAGGCACTTCAGGAATGTGAGTTATTATTAATAATAGATCATAATTATATGGAATCTTTATCATCATTATTATTTTTTTGAATTTCACTAGCAAAGAGAACTTCCAATGAGGAAACTTCTCCTTCCGATGCAATTTGTTGTCTTAGAGAATTGCTTGGGGCACTTACATGACTCCCAGGATCAAATTGCAGTGTATTTCAGAGATAAGCCTTAAATTCAGGTCCCTCTGACTCCCAGGAAAGCCCTGTAATCACTATCCCATAGTGCCTTGCATGTAGGAATTTATAATGCATAAACTACTGAAAGCTTTCATATGCATTCTTTCTTTTGATCCTCAACAACTTTTTGAGAGTAGCAGAGAAAAATATTATTACTTCCATTTTAGAGATGAGGAAATTGAGTCTCAAACATGAAAAAATGGTTTACCTAAAATCACACAACTAGTCAGTGGTTCGTGGGCTGTCAGTGAAACCCAGTTCTTCTGACTCCCAATTCAGTCCCCTCCCCATTCCACTCCACAGTTTTCCTGTAACATTCTCCATGTTGGTGAATGGCATGGAAATACTTCAGACATAGTGAAAGATAATGCTTGCCTAGACTTTAGAGGTTAGCTAGGACAACTCCCTCATTTTATAGATGTGGAAAATGTGGTTCAGAGAAATTAAGTTATTGCTGTCATTGTTATTATTAAGTCCTAAATGAATGTCAGTTAGTGTTATGAACCCTTTATGCTTTCACATGAATTGAATCTTTCCCATAAAGAGCTTTCTAAGATTTCATATAGAATTTAAACCAAGAAAAAATTTATGACAAGAAAAGAATAAATAAAAAATAAAACCAAAAATAATTGAAAAAGAATAAATATAAAAATTATAAGAAAAAAATGAAAATCATCAAACCTCACCAAAATAATTATTCTTCTCTCTGCCCCCCCCTTCAATATAATTGTTTGTCTTGTTTTGCTTAGCTTATACAAAGACTGCACTGTGCTAAGGAGGGGCATGCATAACTGCCTGTTAGCAACTCCCTAACACATAGCTAGTGATACAAAGAGCAGTAGCATCAGGGAAAGGCTGCTTCTGTAATTAAAGGAAATTGCTAATGTACAGCATTGGACATGTTGATATGTCCTACAGAGATGATTCATGCTGGCTGGAAATTAGATTTTAGACCAACAGGTTGAAGAAGGACATAGTTTCTCAGAATCCATTTGGGGAAGCAAATGAGACCTTGATTTAATACCTCATCAAAGGTTTGGTAAAATTCCTCTTCAGTAACTTGGACATGGAAGCTAGAAATAGGTGGGAACATGTGAGTGTCAAAGAGGACAAATCCGACTGTTCCTTCATGACCCTTGTGGTGGTGGAAATTCTATTGCATTTAACAAGGGCTTTTTAACTGCTTACTGGACACAAGGTACTACACCTGAAAAAAGTAAGCTGTAAAGACAAAAATGAAACAATTTCTGCCTTCAAGAAGCTTGCATGCTACTGAACAACCATGACACTCACTTCAAAGGGCCATTGACTAATGTTATATGGCTCTGATGTCATGTAAACAAACTGTGGTGGCTTGGTAATTCATCCCTCTATAGGATTATGAGAAGATTCATGACATAGTGGAAATGCTTCTGTATTTAGAGTCAAGGTTCAAATCAAATCATATGGGTTCAAATCCTAGAGCTATCATCTACTAATCTTGAGCAAATCTTGAGTGTACCTCAGTTTCCTCATCTGTAAAAAGGTGGAGGTTGGGTTGGATGGTCCCTAAAATCCCTTCTATCTCTAACCCTTTCATCACTTATTCAGTAGTGGGGGGTCCCCAAGCAAATTCCTGAACGTGATGATATTAATTGGATTAGTTACGTCCCTGGATCTGGGTTGAAGCATGAAAGTAACAAGCTGTGTGTTGCAAGCAGGATTCAGCATTAAGGCATTCTCCTCCCTCTCCCCTGATCCTCTTTTTGAGGCAGGACAAGGAAATCTTAGCCCATGTCAGAGAAAACTGCTCTACCTCTTTGAGGAATAATGCGAACTTCAATCAGGGGATGTAAGAAAGGAAGGTATTTGCCCTCTTACCTCCCACCCAGGAAAAGCTCTCTAAGTTCATCATGGCAAATCTCCTATGTGATGGTCTCCCTGTAAATCAGAGAGATTGATGCTGTTGTATCGGTCAGCATGTAAAATAACATGTCATCCATATAGAGCGTGATGTGCAAAGTATCAACGTAACTGGAAATTCATAGCACTTTAACACCTGTTTCCATAGCTACGGTGTAATCCAGACATCTGAGAGGCTAGCCTGCCTTTGCCAGGACTGTCATTTCATGGAAATAAATTAAGAAAGCTGATGACAAGTCCTGGATTATACAATTTCTTTAAAGTACAGCAGGCAGACCCGAAATCTCACCAGGAATGAACACAGTTCAGCAAAATGGATAAAATCCATTTCCGGTAACCTTTGTGAGAAAATTTGAATGCAGCTTTCTTTATATGTTTTTCCCCCCTTTGTCCCTGAAGCAGTATCGTATGTTACACCTGGCAATGATATTTGTGGCACCATATTTCTTGAGTTTTCAGGAGGTGCTATCTTATTTTAAATTAAGGTTTAAAAAAAAAAAAACAGAAGGCAGATGGGGAAATGGTGGGGGAAGGGAGGGGAAAGGAAAAAATACAGTTAGGCTAATGCTAAAGGGCAAACTCCAGTGCCAGACACTTAGAGATTTGCATATTCACAATATGTTTCTGCCTAGGAGCATATTTTCACAAAGTCTGTGTATATTTCCATGTGTCTATAGTTATCCGTGTCTCTGGCTACATGTGTAAGGCTAAGTATAGAGTTAGTGTGTTGGCTAATGACTTTTAGTAGTGCTACAGGAATTTCACATTAGTCACTGGCTGCAGCAAAGAGCTGATCTTAGCTTGTGGGGAAATGGAAGAGAAAGGGATACAGACACACTGTTTCATTTCCAAAGCCCAGCGGCTAACTGGAGACATGGCCTGTTGACATTGTTTTTCATGAAGTGTTTCTAAGTCTGCTGAATGAAAAAAGGAAAATACTCTAGACACAGTAGTTGATCATGAAAATAAGTGGCACAATATGGGAAACATTGTAGGTCCTGAAATAGTCTCCCACCCAGGCTATGTGTTCATCTCAATAGTTAAGATAACAGGACAATCTCGGTCTTGGAGAATGGGTGTAGAATGTCACATACATGGTCAAGTTTGGTCTCTGTGTTAATTGTTATTAATTTTTCTTGGTTATGAAGGAAGGGTCTGTTGGGGGTAGTGGTAGAAATATTGGGAAATAACTGTCACATAAAAAGAATAAAGGGCATCAAAGAAACTTTAAAAATTAAAATAAAATAAAGTGAGGGTCAGGGTTGGACTACTCTTGAGAGCCACTAAGAATGTGTTCAATTACAACAATAATTGCAATTTTTGTTTACAGAGAAATTTAAGATTTAAAAAGTCTTTTAACATTCTGTAAAGTAGGTAGTTCAGGTATTAATAAAGGCAGCACCATGCAAGGCAAAGAGTACTGAACCAGAAACACTGAACTTAGTCATGGGATCGAAGTTCAAATCCCAACTCTGTCACTTAATAGTTGTGCGATCTGGGGCGAATCATCAAATTTCTTGGGGCCTCATTTTCCTAATCTGTTAAAAGAGGTGGCTAGGCTAATTGACCTCTAAAGTAATTTCCAGTTCTAAACCTATGAAATTATTATATCTGTTAAATGAAACCTACGTAGGCTCATGGAAATAAAGTATTCCCACAGCTAATAAGTGGTACAGACCAAATTCAAACCTGATAGCATAAAACAGTTTCCCCTAATACAACTTGCTTCTTGTTTATCAGTAGGTTAGTTTTTCAGGGGATGAGATAGAGCCTGAGGTTTCAGGGTCAGGGTAGGTGAAACAGAAGAAGAAATAAACAGTGTTCTCTTTGCTACCCTGGAAACTCTGCCTATCCTCTTGGCATCTTGGAAATTTGCCTGGACTGTTTCGTAGAGGTCAGAAAATGATTGGTTTACTCATTGTGTATCTCTTCTTCAGTATTAATTCCAGTCACATCAGTCAACTGTACTCAGAGCTGGGTGGTATTCTGATTCTCAAGCCTAATTAATTTTCTTTTGGTTGAGACAAGGTTTATTCACACCAGGTTTTAATCAATACAGGGGAAACATTCCTCATTGAATAATACTAAAAATGAGACTTCAGTGATGTTTGGGGTTCTATTATAAAATCAAAGATGCTTTAAAGTGAAATTTTGCCAATAAGTTTTCTCTTGGATGATCTAATCATTTTCTTCATTTTGAAAAATAAAAGGAGAAAAATGTGAAGTTAAAAAACAACAATGCCACCAAATAATCATTCCTAAAGCATTTCAGGCTTGCAAAACAGTTTCAGCATAATAATGCGTGACTGACTGATTTTACAGATGAGATAACCAAGGCTTAGAGCTTCAGTGACTCCTCCATGGTCAGACAGGTAATAATTATAATAGCTAGCATTTATAGAGCTCTTTAGGGTTTGCAAAGTGCTTTGCAAATATTATCTAATTTTACCTTCACAACCACCCTGGGAAGTAGGTGCTATTATTATCCTCATTTTACAGATGAGGAAACTGAGGTGGCAGAGGTTAAGTGACTTGCCCAAGATCACGCAGCTAATAAACATTTAACTCAAGTCTTCCTGCCTTCAGGTATAGGGCTGTATAAAATCATACCACAAATCCAGGTGTGTTGATTTCAATTCCTTCATGCTGACCACTATACCATTCTATATTTGAAACAAAAAGAAAGAAAAAAAGAAAATTCCATAATATCAATCTGGAAAAGCAGACTTGTTTCATAAAATTACAATGATTATTAATTAATTAAATCATTGTATAAATATTATAAAAATTACATAAAATGCAATATAATTTTCAGACTTATATGTTAGAGATTAGAACTATTATAGTCTTTTGGAGTCATCACAGAGGAAGCTAAAAGTTCTTAGTTTAAACTGTGATGGTTGACATTGTTTTATAGCTTTGATTCCTTCAATGCCAAAAAGCCTATTGTTTTCTGTCAATGCAAAGTATACTGTCACTAGGTGACACTTTTTTTTCATTATTCTGTCATTTTCCCACACTACAAGGTACAGGTTTATCTGAGGCCCAGATTGCATTAACTTTTTAAAAACAAAAACAAAAAGTCTTTTAAAAACAGATATATATATATATATATATATATATATATATATGGAACATGAAGAATCCCTATGTTTATATCACTATATAATTTTGAATGTAGGAAATATCTCCTGTTTAAAATCTGGTTTGAATAAAATATGTGGAGTTTTTTGCTAAAATTTATATTATTTTTCTCAATGTATTTTTGTATATCATGTTCTCCACCCACTCCTCTGCAACTGCCTCAAGATCTAATGTTAAGCTTGTGATCTATATTCAAGGGCAGCCTATATTCAGACCAGTGTTACAAGCACTAGCACTTAAAAGACATAAACTCCTCGGTACAAATTTTTACATTTCTCCTTTGTTTTGAATACTAACAGATGATTCTCACCCTGATATTATTTATAAGGTCATGGTTAAAGAGATGGAAGGAACCACAGAGGTATTCCCTTCATTTTACAAATAAAAAAACTGAAGTCCAGGGAAGTGGAATGGCTTGACTATCGGCAAACTGGAGGAGAGCATTGGTGATTGGATTTGAACCCAGGTACTCTGACTCCAGAGTTGGCACTCTTCTCATGGTGCCATTCCAAGAGTTTAACTCTGCACCTTATTAGCTCATCTTGAATTTTATTTATTGTGGAGTCAAATGGATGTTGACTCCTAGAGTTTAGGTCATGTTGCAAGTTACCATCTGTGGGTTACTAATGATGATAATAATGATAATATACCATTTAAATAATCCTTTTAGTTTTGCAAAGTGTTTTCTAACTATCTCACCCTGGAAGGTTGGTATGATTTTACATAAGAGACAATTGAGGCAGGCAGATGTGAAATGACTGGCTCAAGGTCACACAGATAATAAGAATTTGAGCCTGAATTTGAACTCCCATCACCCTTATTCTAGATACAATACTCTATATACTGTACTGCCTGGATGCCACCTCACTAAGTACATTCTTGGGATTGCCCTCTCTCCTAGCTGGCTGAAGTTATTCCTTATACCTTTCTGTTTTCTTGTAGAAATATTTTTGTTTTGGTCTGTTACCTGTTTTGGGTTGGAATGGGAGGGGTACATAGGATATCCTTATGCTGAGGAAATAATTCCCCTTGGCCCCTGTGATTCATTTCTTTGCAATCAGGAGTTAACTTTTCATGTTATTCTTAAGAAGAACAAAATCCCTTTCCCACTAGCTTTTTAGCTAGAAGCTCCTGGATCTGTGTACTTTGAAATGTACATCCTGTAATTACCCTTAACAATTCTCTAGTCATGGCTACAGCTCAGTTAGCTTTGATAAACTGCCCCAGACAAATGATCCCCGAAAATATTTTGCTAAGAGGCCCCTATCTTCTTCCCTCCCACCGAACATCTTAAACGAATTTTCAACAAAATTCTTGAATCCAGATTTAAAGTAGTTTCATGACATAAGACATGACCTAAGCTGTTTCAGAGGGAGTTGTCATGAGTTTTAAGTAAGATTATTGTGTATTATACAATATATGCTTAATGTGTTCATGACTGAGCTCAAAACAGCTTGGAAGGCTTTTGCTTGTGCAGCCACAAAAATAAACACAAGTCCACATTCCCAGAGTCGAAAAGAAATCAAAGGAGACCTAATGGAAATCAGGCAGCAGTCCTAATCATCTTCCTTCCTATGACTAATTTAGATGTTGAACAACAAGTTTCAATTTTACATGTAATAGTTAATCCTGATGATTGCATCTGGGTAACAGACTGAAATGCCACAGCGGTCTCCCCCCCCTTTGCAAACTGGACCTGGAATTTTGATCTGTTCCAAAGTCAGCACTGTGTGACCAACATGGGTCTAATGAGAATCAGGCAGTAGGCCTACAAGAAACTTAATACACACTCTCTTCCTCCCTCCCTTCTGTGAGCTTTCTTTTGACATCCTTGGGAAGCTGAGTCTGAGTATACTGACTGCTGGCCCACATTTTCCCACCACTCTTAATCTTGCAACTTTAGGAGCAGAATGAGAAAGGTAAAGTATAAGGATTATTCAGGCTGGGGAAAAAGCAGATTTTCCAGATTAAAAGTTGATTAGAATCTTTGCATTATTCTATGAGCTCTGTGAGTGCAAGGATTACTTTTTTGCCTTTCTTTGGAACCCCGGAATTTAACCCAATGTCTAGCATACTCAATAAATGATTGTTGATTGATTTTTATTAATTTAGAAATTAGTTTTCAAGGCTCAGTTAATGAATCAATAGTGTATAGATTAGTAAAATTCTGGAAGTTAGGTTTTTTTTTTCTTTTTAAAGAATCCCTATCTAACAATTAGGAAGGGAGAGTCTTGCAAATATACCTGTTTGCTATTCTTTCCCCACTTCAGGATAATAAATTTAAAGTTGGAAAGGACATCAGTGCCCATTAAATCCAATTCCCTCATTTTACAGATGAGGAGACTGAGGCATAGTTAATTAAGATTTCCCCAGCATGTTGAGTCCCTGTGGAGGATTCACAGGAGGACAAGAACAAGAATTGTAAAAGTTGGATAAGCTTGGATGAGTTGTATTCTTCATGTTTGAAAAGAATAGTTATATCAGTGAATCACAAGACCCACTGGAATGAGAAAGGAAGCATTTATCACACATTATACTTTTCTTGATGAAGAGCCCTCACCACATGAAAAAGTATATTTTGAACCTGGTTGTCTGTTATGAAAAGAACATAAAATTGTGGAAATTGCAGCCCAGATTCATACGCTTGGAGCAATAGTTATGGGGGAATGGAAGGAGCCTGGGATTAGGATTGTGGAACTTTTGGCTTTAATTATGGCTGTACTAGTTGGGAAACCTCAGAGAAATCATTGATCCCCTCATCTATTTGTCAAATGAAGACAATAGGACTTGTCTTGCCAGTTGGACATAGTTGTAAGTATTGACTGAAGTGAGCTAATTGAGATGAAAATATCTTGAGCACTTACAAAGCAACAGTTATAGATCTTGGTCATAAATCGTATTTTTGTTCATATCAGTGTGAAGAATACTCAGCATGGAGATGCACTCTACTGATGCAGACCTGTAACTCCTACTTGTAAAGTACACTGGGGCACTGATGAGTAAAGTGACTTGTCTGGGATCACAGAGCTAGTAAGTATCAGAGGCAGAATTTGAACTCAGCTCTTTCAGACTCCGTCTGCTGTACCATGATGGATATTATTATGCATTTAATAATAAGGGACAAGTCAATGGTGTGCTGGAGCTAGCTCATGTTGGCTTATGACAACTTGTAAAGTTTGATCGATACTGTTGTTCAGTCATTTTCAGCCATGTTTGACTCTTCATGATCCTATTTGGGGTTTTCTTGGCAAAGACACTGGAGTGATTTGCCACTTCCTTCTCCAAATCATTTTACAGGTGAGGAAACTGAGGCAAACAGGGTTAAGTGACTTGCCCAAGGTCACCTAGCTAGTAAATGTCTAGGCTGGATTTGAATTCAGGAAGATGAGTTTTCTTGATTTCAGACCCAGCACTCTATCCACTGAGTGCCCCATCTGCCCTCAGTAGAACTGATATCAATTGATTTATTACATTTTCAATTGAACATTTGCATCTCATAAATCAGCAACCTTATAAATTAGGACTTTGTTTTGTTGATTGCCTAGACTTAGGAAACTGATGGGCAAAATGTTAATGGTGGAGTTTAAATTTAAAAGTGGGTTAGGTGACATTTTTTTTTTCAGAGAGTAAGTTATTAAACATTGAATAACACACCTCCCTGAAAAGATTTAATTATCCTTTAAATTATTTTCCTAAATAACTATCCTTGAAATGAGAGGGATAACCAAAATGCAATGAAGAAGGCAAATCTGACAATTGCTGTCCCTTTTTATGCTAGTTTATGTTTGGTCTTTAGCAGTTATGCATCAGGTCATAGACACAAACACAGCAGCATTAGACTCTAGAAATTGGCATGGTTTCTAAAGAAAAAAAATTCAAAAAACCCAAAATGACTTTGGGTAATCTAAAATAGACATATTGATGATATAATGGCAGCAATATTAGCTAGCACATATGTAATGGCTAACTATGTGCCAGGAGCCTGTGCTAAGTACTTTGCAAATATCTCATTTGATCCTCCCAATAATCCTTGCATATCTTAAGTTTTATTATCACCCCCATTTTATGTTTGAGGAAACCGAGGAAAACAGAAGTTAAATACTTTGCTCAAGGTCACACAGCTACTAAATTTCTGAGGCTGGATTTGAATTCAAGTTTTCTTGACTCCAAGTCCAGTAATTTTATTTGAACTTAGCCTTGGTAAAGACAAACCTTTAAGGAGATAAGAATAGAAGGATATGAACATCCTCTACTGACAAAAAGACAAGAAAGGTATAAGGAAAATATATGATTACACAGAAATTATTGGAGAGGTCCAGAAGTCCTTCATTGAAAGACTCTTTGGTTTGACACTGGAGATCAAGCTAACCCAAGACTGGCTCCTCTTCACTTCTACTAGTAAATTTGCCTTCACTTAATAGTCAAGAAACGCTACATGAAGCATTGAGATCTTTCTAGAAGCATCAACCAGATTTCCTGTTTGTACTGCTATTTTAAGTAAGCCTGAAAGGAAAAAGATTGATTGTTGAAAACCCTGTTAACCAAAAGAATCAATTATCCAGAAAACTCCATTTTTGAGCCTTTTATTTTACTAAGGTAAAGAATCTTCCTGAACTGTCTATTTTCTGGATGGAAACAGTACAGAAACAGAGTTAAGAGAAGGCAAGAAGCATTAATATTCATGACAAACATTCATGAAAGAAAAATTTTTTTAAAGAAATCAGGCAACACTAATTGATTATTTTTATAAGCCTTTATTTTAACTAACAGTTGTATGAAATTAAACCAGCATGAGAATGATCATGAAATTCTTATCACAAAGTTGTCCTCAAGTGTCATAGCAGAGAGCAGGAATATGCCATACCTTTTCCCTAGGATACTTATTTGTTAAATCACATCTTAACTGGATTGCATGAAATCTGATACACTGAAAAGTAACAGATGTTTGTAATGGTACAACAACTTCTTTCTTCCCTAAGGAGTTTGTGCATTTCCAAAGGGATGCTAATTGGTTATTAGAAATAGATCCAGGTAAGGAGAATGCAGTTAAAATGAAGAAACTAATTTAAAAATAAAACTCTATCTCCTTTTGATGTTTCATTTTTGCTAACTACTATCCTTGCTACAAAGGAAAGAAAAAGATTCTGATGGTTTGTGATGTCTAGGGAAGCCCCTACAAGAGCAATTCTTGTCCCCCAGCAAGAAAGACCATCATGTTCCAGCAAAGAACTAATGCTATGTCCTTGGCTATCCTCTGACTTAAATCTTGGAGGACAGTTCCTTCTAAGGTTTTCCTAAGGATATAGATTTGAAGAAGACTGCTACTGTCTATTCTGTTCTCAGTTGGTACCAGTAGGTCTGGGCATCGACTTCCCAAGGCTCCAGGTCTATTTCTGGACTACACAAGGAATTCAGGCTGATTATTATCCATTCCAAATAGGGTATAGCAGCATGTTTATAGTGGGTTATTACAGGCCAAGCTTGAATCAAATTCAAAGGCTTAAAATGCAATGAATACATGAAGTAGATTAAAAACTGCAATTAAAAATACCTTATTAAATCAAAGATTACAGTAATCACTTAAAAGGATATGACCTAAGATAATATGCATCTTTTAGAGAATTAGCACAACCAAGAAAAGATTCCCAAGAAAGAAGTCAAGAAAAAAAGGTAAAGTTCTAACACTAACTGTCCCTCAACTGGCCTTATGTACCTCAAACCCCAAAGAGGCAACATGGCCTCCCTAACTTCCTACAATATGATATGATAAATATTTTTAAAGAATCTATAGTGTGTCAGGCATTGTACTAACTCATTGTAAGAGATACAAATAAGAAAAAGAAAGATGGTAACTGTCCCCAGGTAGCTTCCAATATACAAAAGGAAGTTGCAAAGGGAGTAGGATATGAGTGTGTGCCTGAGGGTAACCTGTGTTGGGTCATGATGATGGTGATGGTGGTGGAGTTGAAACCAAGTAGAACAGCTGGAGGCAAATGAAGAGAAGGCTGAGATCTTGAGCTCTGGCTATGAGAGAAGTTTTTGCTCTACCTTCAGCCTCCTAATCAGAGGGGCAGAAGGAAATGTGAGTATTTATGAAGTGTGAATAACAAAGCTGAAGAAATCTTATGATGATGTTTCCTAGTAATAAGCTTATCCTGGAGGAGATGGGGGTAGAGATGATGCTGATGTTAGGGTTGAAACCAAAAAGAGCAGCTTACATAAAGTAGAAGTACCATCTGGGTAGCAATAATATAAAACTACCTTATTATGGTGTCTTTACCAAGCTAATTGAGACTACCAAGGAGATTCTTAGGCAAAGTTGAAGTCTCTTGGTCTTTCTTGCCTATTTTTATGGCTGTGGCTACCCTGGGGTGTTTGTTTTATGTGTCAACATAGGTCTATCTGGAAGTGGCTTTCAGGGAAATGTGAATAGCTGTCTCTAGAATTTCCTTCTACCTTTCCCTAAGATTGATCGTTCTGTTCTTCTCATAGAGAGGGTACCATTAATGGGGAAGGTATAAACCATAACTTTCTCTCTCTCTCTCTCTTTTTCTCT
Organism: Notamacropus eugenii; assembly: GCF_028372415.1. NCBI lineage: Eukaryota > Metazoa > Chordata > Mammalia > Diprotodontia > Macropodidae > Notamacropus > Notamacropus eugenii. Next base: position 70,190,859 of record NC_092872.1, read on the forward strand.
CTCTCCCCCCTTCTCTCCCTTTCTCACACAGATACAGACACAGGCACACACTATATACACACACATATGCATACACACACACACACACACACACACACACACACATATATATATGTATACAATATACATATATTTACATATATTTACCAATTCTATTTCTATCTCTGTTTCCTTGGCTCCCTTCCTGTCAAATAAGTACATTTATCCAAGCAGATAGTAAGCAGAAATCAGAGAAAGTATATAGATAGTAAATGAAGTCTCTCATTGGAAGCAAGAAAGCTCATCTGAACCAAGAGAGAAGGTCTTAAGGGGAAATTTCCCAAACTCTCTAGTTTAGTAAAATAGAAATAGGAGCATGATCAAGGTACCAGTTCCTCAATATGTTAACTTCTTCCCAGACTCTTTCTCTCCCTTTAGAGATCTGAAGAGGGTGAAACCTTGTGTATTCTCTCTTAGAACTAGAAGCCAGATCAGATTATGACTTCTTTTTCTAAGCTCTTGCCAACTGTGACCCTCACACATGGATTATTGAATAATCAGTTTCCACTAATGAGAAGAGTATTATGCAAATTGACTTTGGATTTTGGATTACTTACATATTTTTGAAATGATTTGATGGTGCCATAAATTATATGGCCATCAATGGTAGTTTTTATCTCAGTTCATATATTCAGGTTTTGAGATTGACAGGGAGAAGCTGTCCCATTGCAGGAGAGATTTCCACAAGGTTACTTCAAAGTGTGGGCTGATTAAATTAGAGAGTTGTCTATAATTTTGTTAATTAATGAAAACATTCCAGAGTATATCCATCAGGCTACCTTGAACCCTGTGAAAGAAAATCTTAAAGGAAAGGAGATGAACCAGCAGGACACTGAGAAATATTTGTGTATATATGTGTGGGTGTTTGCCACTGTTAATAACCTAGCATTACAAACCCATATTTCATATGCCTCTACATCTTTTTGAGAGTTTTTTGTACTTTAAGAAAGGCCCAGACTTACTCCAAAGGAATGAATACCTAATGAAGGAAAATGAAACACTCGTTTCTGGATGAGGAGGATATTCTGGGATCATGGCATGATTCTTTAGTATTTCTCAAATTATAACAATAATACAATAGCAATAACAAAAACCACAAAGGAAAGATTGACCCCTTTCCAATACCAGACTTAATGTGTACCATTGAATAGTAAGGAGAAATATAGTTTTAGGGAATTTTTAAGGACAAGGTCACACACAAGCAAAGGAATATAGGACCCACTACTCCAAGGCAGCTATATAAATGTTAACACTTCATCAGAAAGGAGAAAGAAGACTGACAGATGTTCTCAGATTGTATGGAAAGCAAGTTAGTAATTTATACTGATAATTTACTACTCTTTTGTGCAGTGGTTATTACTACTAGACCTGATATACTTTTACTATTCATAGGAGGTAACCTATGAAATGGCTAAGATCCAAGAATGAAACCAAAAAGTTCCTCATGGATAACATCCATAAAACCTCAACCCACAATATATTGACAAAGAAGTGCCAAAAACAACATTGAGCTAGGTAGACTTGTTTAAAGAAATGGAGGGGATCATGATAATGTTACATTTTAGATCATTGCACTGGAAATTACCAAAAGATCATTCTAATGGAGAATGCACCTGTTGGTTGATGAGATCTTTGCAAAGAACGAGTAAAAACCTCTGTAATGTATCATGACAAATTGCAGAAATTTGGGACCTACTAAATTCTTAGAAAGGCATTACTGTTTTCCCAGAATTACATAATAGTAACTCGATATTCTTCACAAACAGATGAGAAATCCCACTGACACAAATCACGAAGCATCATCAGAAATTCAAGGAAAAACCTGTACTGGAACTGGACAATTATCACATATAAAACTATCACCTGTGATTGCTTAGACCTAACACAATTTAAGAAGTGTTTTCAATAGGTTTTGCCATGGCAAATACTCAAAATCTCCAAACTCCGAAGAATGAAACACTCTCAATACGTAGAGATCTAGTAGACAGTATCAAAACCACAAGAGAATTATAGAGAGAATATATTACTCCTGTTACACTGCCTACTACATCTAGGTCCTGATTAATGTGAACAATGAACCCTCTGAAGTCATGCCAGTATTTGAATTTCCACTACATATTTCCATTACTTGGAGTCAATTACCATATTTTATATAATTAAAGCACCCAAATAGTACAAATCTGAATATATAAACCTCTTCAGGGGATTCGCTATTTGTACCAATAGAGACTTCGCTATAATGAAGCTTTTCTGAATATGGTTTTAGTGAGTTACTAAACCTGATATCCTAGTACTTTTAAAAGCTTAAAGAATCAATCATTTTATCCAGTTTCACAATAGTGTTTAAACACAAAGCATAAAATAATAATTCCAGGATAGTCCCAGAATCATTTCTACCTGGTTTCCATTGAATAAAAAGATGAGAATGATTTAAAAATAGTAACTGATATTTTTATAAAACCTAAGATTTGCAACATATGGGGATCTACAGAAAGCAACAAAATGGTACCCATAGCATCAAGAGATGTTTTAGAAAGCTCTGTGATTTCAACAGGATACTTCCCTTTTGGCTGATAATCTAGGCAGCTTTTAAGAAATTTCCTCTGTCTTCTGCCCAGGTACACATGAACTGCTGTCAACTTATTCAGGTACATGTATCTTTAAGGAGCACCTGATTTCATTTTATGCATTTTCTTAGTTATAATTAAATATTGTAATTCAATAAAACAAATTTTAAAATAAAAAATGTACAGCCTAAAAATGACTTGGTTAAGCCTCTTAAAGTCTCTGTAACTATGTGGGTAGATAGATAAGTATGAAAACCGTTCTCTATTTTCCCATTTCAGAACTGTGTCTTCTTTCCTTTCAGATTTTAATTAAGGAAATGATCTTCTATTAATTTAGGCTCATATTCATTTTTTTGCGGGCAGGTAAAAGAAGATGCAGGTTGATGGTAGAGGTGGTATGACTGTCAATGACAGCACTGTGAACAGAACTTAAAAAATGCACCCTGTGAACTGGTCTCTTTTCCTATTGCAGAGCTTTTATGTCTGAAGTGTATGGATGCAAAAGGCAAATTCTGAATAATTTAGTGAGTCACAGAAGATAAACCTGAATCTTGGTACTTTTAAAAACTTTTAAAGAATCAATCATTTTATCCAGTTGCACAATAGTTTTTTAAACACGAAGCACAAAATAATCATTCCTGCTCACATTCAGCCAGTGAAAGCCATAACAAATCTAGAAGTATAAATAACTGGATTAGGGGAGGGCAGAGAAAAAGAGAGAGAGTAGGAAGGAGGGAGAGAGTGGTGGAGAGGGGGGAGAAAATACAGTGCAACTGGACATTTAAGAGGTTCGTGACTTCTGAGGACTAAAGGAATTTCAATTCTCAGGCATGTGGCACTCTTGTGTCACATCACTACACCATTACAATACATCACTACAGCTACACCACTGGGGCTTCTCTTAATCAGCTGATATCTGATAAAAATTAGCAGCAGACACATCCTGATGCTGGTGATCTGACTTTTAAAAACAAATTGCCTTAAAACAATTTTTTAAACACAAAATTGCTGTTCAATTTTTTTTTCATTTGTAGCTCATTCAAGAGCTCTCACCATGGCAGTTTGTTAATACCATTCTTTATTGAACGTTTTATAAATCCATATACTTAACTTGAATGGTTTGATAAATTTGATGCCATAAAACTGCATGGAAGATTCACATTGAGTGACTTGTTGGTGTCCATTTGGCTATGGGCAAATGGAAATAACTAGGGATCTAGTTTAATATTCACAAATTAAGCATGCCTCCAGAGTGAGATGATAAGGATAATATATCTAAGAGTGTCCTTGTAGACACATCACTAAGTTAAGATTATTTTTTAAAGTTATGGTGTCCCAATACAGATTTCAGCTCATCTATAACTTTGTACATAAGTCTTATGGATGTGCTGAAAGCTCAGAGAAGTTGTGATTTTTATTTTTTATTTTATTTTTTATTTTATTTTTGTTTTAAATTTTATTTTTCATTTTTAGCACAGTTTATAACAGACAAAACAATTCAAACTTTTGGTCAGGTGATACTTCTTTTTAAAGCATTTACAATATGGACCACAAAAGAATTTTTTTTTTAAACATTAACCAACTGAGACACAAATCATAGTTATGTTGCTGACTTCACAAGCCCTTGACCTAATTGTCTCCACAGTATTACTAAGAATTAAAGAACCCTAACTTATTTTTGTTGGTCTAAAGTCCTATGCCTAATAGCTTAATTTTAGACAACCTCGGATGTTCCCCTACCCATAATCTATAATTGAATAGATCTGGTATTAAGCTTACAAACAAACCTTTTGACTATAGGAAATTGCCACCAAGAGTAGGGACGTTGCAGGAAAACAATATCTCCCCAACTTCATGTCAGTTCCAAGCAGGAGTAGATTGTCCACTTGCATTCAGTCAGGCTTAAAGTCTGCTAAGTGTCAGTGGGGAAATTGAGTCAGGAGAATCCTACCTCAGCCCAGGCTGAATAGTTAGTCTCCCACCCTTCCCATGAGATTATCTTTTTCAGTTCATACCAGCATCTCACAGGCTTACCGGCATCATGGATTGGAGGCTCAGACTGCCTTGCCTGCTATCCAGACCTGGAGTTAGACTCAGAAGAACAGTCAGTTAGTAGTCCCATAGAATCTTAAAATAGCAAGTTCCAATAACCAGGTTTCAAAGTTTTCTCAAACTTTGGCTAAGTTACATCTTTTGAGACAAGTCTTAAGTAGCTTACATTCCTTTCTATACCTGTTCTAGTTCCTGATTAAATAGCAATCATAAAATCAAATTTACCATTCAAACCTTAACTTTTCCATCAATGCTAAATTTTACCCAAGGTTACCTTCCTCTAGGACATTTAGGCTAAAATTCTTTTCCCCAAACTAAAGATGTCATTGATTTATTCTCAGTAATTAATTTGGTCAATTTTTTTTTTAATACTAGTTGCTTTTACCTCACTTTATAACATGTCCAATTTTTCTCCTTATCACTCCCCTCCCCCTATTTCCTAATACCTTGCATTCTGATTATTCCTTCCCTCAATGTACCCTCCCTTCTATCACAATCCACCCTTCCCTTAACCCCATCTTCTCTCTTTTCTTGTAGGGCAAGATAAATTTGTATACCCCATTCCCTGTATTTCTTATTTCCCAATAACATGCAATGAAAATTCTCAGCGTTCGTTGCTAATACTTTGAATTCCAACTTCTCTTCCTTCCCCACCTCCCCCCAGCCCCACTGAGAAGGCAAGCAATTCAATATAGACTAAATATTTGTTGTTTTGCAAAAGACTTCCATGATAATCATGTTGTGTAATACGAATTATATTGCCCTCTGTCCTACTCTACCCCCCTTATTTTTTCCCCACAATTGACCTTGTCCCTTGAAAGTGTTTATTTCTAGTGACTCCCTTCTCCCATTTGCCCTCCCTTCTAACATCCCCCTCACCCCACTTGTTGCCTCCTCTCCTACTTTCCTATGCTGTGATATAGATTTTCATATCAAATTTAGTGAGCATGTTATTCCCTCCTTCAGTCACATGTGGAGAAAGTAGCTTCATTTTTCCCCTCTTTCATTCTCCCTTTTCTTCTCCATTGAATAATATTTTTCTTATCTCTTTTATGAGTTATAGCCTGCCCCATTCTATTTCTCCCTTTCTCTTCCTGGTATTTTCCTCCTTCACCTCTTAATTTTTATTTTATTTTATTTTATTTTTGTGTGGATATCATCTCTTCTGATTCAACTCTCTATCTATATGTGTATGTGTGTGTGTGTGTGTGTGTGTGTGTGTGTGTGTGTGTGTATGTGAAGTTGTGATTTGACCATGGTTGCATAGCTAGTGCCTGTCTAAAATGGGATATGGTCCTCCTGAATTCAAGCCAGTCATTGTAACTATGCAACATTGACTCTCCCTGTAGACGCAGTTTATTCCAAATTGTTTTAGAACAAACATTTTTGTTTGTGGATCACTTCAACAAGATAAAAAGCACCACAGACAACTTACCCCTTCTAGTCTAACTTGATGTCATAAAAAAGAGAAATAGTCTTTCATAATTTTTCCCCTGAATTAAAAAAGAAAAGAAAACAGGAAATGTGGTTATATTTTTCATCCTTGAAGTTTTTTACATAAATTAAAATTTAGAGGGTAAAATGCCCTTAAAAGAACACACCCATCATTGGGTAATTTCAATTTGGAACTAGCCCACAGACCACAATGGAAGACCACACCTTGGGAACCATTCATTTGGAGAGATTTTATGTAAATTGACTAAGAAACAATTTAAAGGGAGCTTTCTAGACTACAATTGCTTAGTTAATTCCAATTTGTAAGAAAACTCAAGATGGTGATTATGCTGCTGTTTTGTTTGTTTTAATGGACTTAAAAAAAAAAAAACCTTGAAATTAATTGGCTCATTCACAATATGAAAACTGATAAACAAAGCATGACAATCCTGCCTGGAGAGAAACTCTTACATATTGTTTGCTCTGTGGTTTCTCTAATTTGTGGTTGTAATATGTTTTGTATTATCTGAAAAATAGTAAACAGGAAAGAGGGAGGGGTTGATGTACTTCAAATTTTTATTGATAAGTTAATTGTAGTCCTCAGCTATTGTTTCCCAATATGCTAAGAAGCCACATATAGATGCTTGTTTTTGGAAATGGAAGGTTATTTTTGTATCATTGGGCTGGAGGAGAGACTTTAATGGACAAATGTGGCCTGCAGTTGAAATTCTATGTTTTGGTGATCCTTTCTGATGAATTGTTCCTTCCTACTCATGTACCTTGGTTGCTATAGTGAGTCATTTCATGAAAGAATGCAGTAGTGTTTTGAAGAATTGCATAGGCTATTGTAAGAAATCTGGTGATATATTGGAAAGAGTACTAGACTATGTCTCAGGACAACTCTGCCGAGTTAGCCATGTTGAATTTAGAGTCTTTACTTCAATAGATCTTTCTCAAATGAATGTTTGATTAATTGTGGTTCCTTTAAGTTTTATGTTTACTTACCAATGTGGATACATGAAGGATCTATGATTCGTCAATGTGGAAGTCTCCTTCTGCTTATGTAGTTCATCATGTAGCTATTGATGGTTGGTAGCTATGCCCTACATCATAGACTCTTATGCAGGAGTCTATGGATTCCCAAGGAGTTCCATGGTTAGATTCCAGAGGATCTTACTGTTGTCATGGTCCTCTTCAAAAATGAAGGACAAACACAACCTCTGAGTAGGTTGCTGCCTGAATGGGGACCCAGATAGCTGGCATCTCAGCTTGTCCTCTCCCTCTCCCATTCTCTCTCTCCCTTTCTTCTCCAAAAGAAGGTAAATTTTGATAGCAGAAGCTTCCCAGTCAACTTTTAATTCCTTCCTTCCTTCCTTCCTTCCTTCCTTCCTTCCTTCCTTCCTTCCTTCCTTCCTTCCTTCCTTCCTTTCTTTTTCTTTCTTTCTTTTTTTCTCTCTCTCTTTTTCCTTTTTCTTTCACAAAATCTTAAACCCAGTTCACTTTGAAGCTTGTAGGTTGGAATACAATAGATCCCTGCCCAAATTCCACTTAATGGCTGTATTTTGGGCCCACCTGGCTTCGAGTAAATGTCAATGGTAACTATTTCTCTTTGGAACAGCAACCCTGAGGGTCTTCCCCTCCCAAAAGGGGCAATCCCTTGACTCATTTCTTAAAGAAACCTATTAAATGAATGGACCAGGGTCATCCATTGCATCCTGGGCCATCTCCAGGATGATGAATATCTGGTCACTAGATCCAGATGGCTCTGGAGGAGAAAGTGAGGCTTGTGACCTTGTACAGTGCTCCCTCACTCTAATAAAAGTCAACTGCAAGTGATGTTATCATTCTGGTCATCTCCAAAAACAAAGGACAAACACAATCCGAGAGTCTATGAACTTGGATGAGAAAAAAATCAAGTCAAGTCAAATCAAGTCAACATGAGTTTATTAAGCACTTACTCTGTGTCAGTACTGTGTTCTTGTCTTGAGGACAAGAAAAAAGACAACAGTGCTTTCATGGAGCTCACAGTTTAATAGGAAAGTCAACATGAAAACAAGATATAGAAATTAAATTGGAGGTAATCTTAGAATCAGTCAGTGAAGTAATAACCATTTTTAAGTGCCTACTATATCCCAGGCATTGTGCTAAGTGCTGTGGATATAAAGAAAGATAAAAGACAACCCCTGCTCTCAAGAATCTTGCAATAAGATAGAGAATTTATTTAGTGCTTACTATATGCCAAGTTCTTGTGCCAAGCACTTAAAAAATACACACAAATATTTTCTCATCTGATCCTCACAGCGATGCTGTGAGATAGATAGTATTATTATGTTCATTTTACAATTGAGGAAACTGAAGCAAAACTTAACTGAGACTAAGTGGTTTTCCTAGGGTCACACAACTAATATGCATCTGAGATTGAATTTGAAGTCAGATCTTTGTGACTCTAGACCCAATTCTTTATCCACTGAGTCATCATGTGCCTTTTAGAGGGACAGAAGGTATAAGAACACTGGAAATATAGGAAGAGGATAACTTATGAAAAGTTTTAAAAGCCAAACTGAGGATTTTATATTTAATTCTGGGAGGAAATAGGAAGCTATTGGGGTTTACTGAATTGGAAGTCAGGTAGGATGACATCGTCAGACTTTCAGAAAATCCGTTTGACAGTTGAGTTGAGGATGGATTGTTGAGAGGAGAGATTTGGTGCAGGGAGATCAACCATCAGGCTACTGGAATAATTTAGTTGTGAAGTGATGAGGTACTGTGTAAGGTGATATCCATTTTAGAGGATAGAAGGGGAAGTATATGGGAGATGTTTGAGACTAGTAGAGCTAACAGGATCTCATAACTGATTGGATATGGAGGATGAAAGGGCCTGGGTAACTGGGAGAATAATTATGTCTTTTACAGTAATAGCAAATTTAGGAAGAACAAAAAGCTTGGAGGGAGGAAAGAGGATAATGAGTTTAATTTTGAACATAATGAGTTTAATATGCTTATAGAACATACAGTTTGATGCATTCAATAGGTGAGGAGATATGAAACTGGAACTCAGAAGACAGGTTAAGGAGAGCCATTTCAGTTGAATGATGAGGTTGGAGGCCAAACTCCAGAAAACTACGAAGAGAGGAAAGAAAGTGGAGATACTTATTATATAATATACTAAATCTTTTCAAAGAGTTTAGCAACAACAAAAAAGAAGAGTCATATAGGATGATAGCTATCAGGAATAGATAAACCAAATGAGATTTTGGGGGGAATAGGGGAGATATGCTCATACTTTTAGACGGAAAGCTGTCAGTAAAGTGAGAGAGAGATCAGTATTTTTACTAATTTGTAACTGAAATTTAGCATTTTCCTTTAGCTATGAATGTAGGCCACAAACATTATTCTGGAAATGGCTTCATAAGCTTCACCAAACTGCCAGAGGATTCCATGATGCATAAAAAGGTTAAGTATGCTTTTCTTGAGAATTGCTGGGAGCACATACAAGTTAAATGACTTGTTCAGGATTGGAAAGCTAGTAAATGTTATATGCAGGATTGGTATCCAGGTCTTTCTGATTCCAAGGCTAGCACTAAATGAACTCTATTGTCCTGCCCCTATGTGAGCATTTCAAACAAAACTAAAAATTGCAATTCAGAAAAAAAATTCAACACAGATCTCTAGTATCCCTGTATGACTTTTCTCAATAGTATGATAATATCTACTTTAATAAACCATAAACTTTAGGATGAAAAATGGTTCCCATCAGGACCAACTAAGAAAGTTGTAGAAATAAGATCTCTACTCTCCAGAAACCTCAGCCTAAAATGCCAGATCATTAATGAAGGTTGCTGATGAATCTTCATAAGGATAAAAAGAAATATAACTTGCCAATATGAACATAGACAACTGTGTCAAAAATGGAAAGAAATCACATTAAGTACCAAGTCCCAGAATGATTATATGTTTACTCTGTAGGCAGGGTTTAATATTTATTGATTTTGTGTTGAGGAAGATGTGAGATCTTTATTTCCTTGAATTTAGAAGATGCATTTATCCTATCCATTCAGTCCTAGAGAATTTTATGGAAAAGACAGAGATTTAAGACTTGTTATCTCACTACATATTGTGATTTCACAATGTTTCCATTCTAATGGAAAATTTCCATTATAATCTGACTTGATGGTGGCTAAAATGGGTATGATGAACTCTAAAATGGCCCTATTGTTAACCAGGTCAAAATAGCCCAAGGAGACCTCTTTGAAGATGGGTCAAAATGCTGCCTGTAGAATGACACCAAGGTTTACTCCAGATGTGAGCTACATGTATCTATGAAAAGGCAAAACTGGGAGTATCATTCCTAGTTTAAGTGAGACATAGAGCAGTTAGTGTGGGCAAGGTAGGGAGAGAGATAATTTATGCCGAGTAATCTAAAACAGTGAAAGACCTCAGAGTGGAGTATAAATAACTGTCTAAATGAAAATTCCTTCGGTCTCTAACCAAGTGAAATGTCCTAATTAAGGATTCCATGTGAAAAATCAGTATCAAATAAGTTTGCTCTTTGTCTTACTTAGCTCCTTAAAGGCTAGTTAGGGTCAATCTCCATTAAGAAGATATTCCTTCCCAGTCAATCAAGGCTATTGCTCATCAGACTGAAGGTTTACCTTCTCAGAAGAATGAAGCTATTAATTAATGTATACCATTGTTTTATTGCATTTCTTGTTTTGTGACCAGAGGAAGATTAAGTTACACTTCTTTGTTGTCTCTCCCATCCCCAAGACGTTGTATTTTCTTCAGTTTTTTAAAATGAAATATCTGTTCCTCAGATGAATTGAAGTTTTGGTACAGATATATAAATCATTAATAATGAATGTCTGTGTTCCCCAGTTTAATAGTCTGTTGTGAAGGCATCTGTAGATCTACTACAGAAGATACAAAATTGAATGTGCTTGACTGCTAAATAAATGGGACTAGCTTTTATGCCAACATATAGTTAGTAACTAAGGATAATCTTTCATTTATAAAACAGAATCACCAAACTTGAGATTTAGAAGGGTGGTAGCCTATTATACATTGGGACAGCTCTAATTATTAGGAATTGTTCCCCCTGACACCAAGTACAAATTTCCCTCTTCACAATTACCTATAGCTCTGAGTTTTACCTTCTGGGGCAACATCATATTCACAAATATACATTTCTTTGATGTTGCTCTTTATTATAGTTCTTTGTCATTCCTATTGGTTGCTTCTCACCATGAACCTCCCCATTACCCTATTATATTCATTTCAAATTCTGTGGAAAATATGCTGTTCAATTACTTGCAGTCATATAGCAATCACAGCAAAATATTGGTATTAAATATATGGATTTTTGTTGCAGAAAGAAGGTTGGGGTTACTAAAAAAGCTTTGCAATTCTCTAGAGTCAATCTAGTCTTGGGTTCATGTTTCATTATTAGTCTTCTGAGGTCATGATTGGTCACTGTGGTGATCAGAGTTCTGACATCTTTTAAAGTTGCTTTCTTTTATGTGTTTGTCATGCAAATTATTTGTCTGGCTCTTCTCATTTCTCTCTGTATCAATCCATAAAATCTTCCCAAGTTTCTCTGAATTCATGTTTGTAATTTCTTATGGAGCAATACTTTTACTTTACATTAATATGGCCACGTTAAATTGGTCCAGCCATTCCCCTATTGATGGGCATCCTCTTTATTTCCAGGTCTTTGCTACAACATAAAAGGCTACTGCTATAAATATTTTTGTGCATATGAGTTCTTTCTCTATGACTTTGATCTCTTTGTTTATGTGTCTGGTAGAAGTAATATTTGCTTGAATGAAATGTGCATTGATTATTTTCGTTTCATAATTCCAAATTGCTTTCCAGAGTGTCTGAGTTAATTCATAGTTCTACTATGAATACATTAGTGTGTCTGTCCTCCCATAATCTCTCCCTAAATTACCATTTTCATATTTTGTCATTTTAGCTAATCTGGTGCCTGTGAAATGGAAATTCAGGCTTGTTTAATATGCTTTTCTCTTATTATTTGTGATTTGATACATTGTTTTTATATTGTTGTTGTTAACTTTCATTTCTTCATTTGAAACTTCCTGTTTATGTACTTTGACTCTTGTTCCTAGATATTTGCATTGATTTCTTATATATCTTAAATATCAGAATTATAGCCATTATTTGCTGTCAATACTTTCCGTCATTTAGATTTTACTCTTCTAAGTCTAACTGCATTGGTGTTGTTAGTGAGAAATTAGTAAAGTTATGAACTTTATCCAAGGTAACGGGACATTGTCTTGCAGTTTCTAGATTTTTATATTTTTATTTATAGCCTACTTTCATAGACACTCCTTTTGGGTTACCCTCCAACAAACATTTGAAGATTAAGTCCCCTGGGGTAGGGAGAACTATTTAATACTGAGATACTCTATGGATCCTCATAAGATATATCTCATTAACCTTAGTTCATTTATAGTTACTACTTAACCAGTTGACACAATTAGCTCAAAGCAATGAGTTTTACTGAAATAACATAGCTTGAATAAAAATAGCAAATAAAAATAAAATAAAAAAATAAAAATAGCAAAAACCCTTCAAAAATCTGTGGTACACTGTCCCACAACTACTTTAGCAGGAAGAGAAGGTACACAGATGGATTCTACTAGTAGAGAAATAAATTATCTTCTTCTGGAGTCATCATTATGTTTTCCTGGTGTATCTCCCAGGCAATATTCACAGCACTGAGGGTGACTATAAATATGCCAGTGCATTCTCAATCGCAAAGTATAATAGACTCTCCATATAGAAGGCAGAAGAAAACGATTTACTCAGACACCAGAAAGCCAAATCCCCAAACCAGAAAGCCAAATCCATCATAGTAGAGAAGAAATCAATACACATTAATACTACAGGGGACAAAGCCATTCCAAAGACCTCTCTCCTTTCACACTCCCCTCCCCCCATTCTGCTGGGTCCTTCACACAAGCAAACACTCACAAGCCTAGCTGTCTGCTTGCCCGTGTCCTCTCTCTCCCTCCACCCTAACTGCTCTCACTAACTTCCTCCCAGTTCTGCTCCACCCTTCCTATTTCACTCATTCAGCAAACTCCTCCCAATACAAGTCATTAGGCTTCCATGTGATTTAAGCAGGTCACATGGGCCTATTAATGAATGGGAAAGATCTTCCCATTTGATTATCATTACATTTGGCCCCAAGATCTTTCATATTCATTACATAGGCGGGTGGGACAACTGGTATCAACAGAACTTTAACAGCTATAACAGAAAATAAGCATATAAAACAATATCATAAGCAACTGGTGTCAACAGAACTTTACAACAATATAACAAGGATCACACAACATGAGCACATAAACAATATCTTAGGGTAGGACTTGAACACAAGCAACCCATCATTCCTCCTCCAATGAATGGGGCCCAAAATCTTGGGGTAAGGGGCAAAGGGCTCTTCTATAACTACTTCCTGCTGAGATTGGATATAGAGCTGTCCCTGCCCCATTTGAGAGGTCATTTCTTTAGCTGTCATCTGGAGCCTGGTCAGTGCCAGGTCCAGGGGTAACACATCACAGTTATGGACAAGGGGTGACATCCAGCTTAAGCAATCAGGCCTCTGCAAGTGGAGGGTCCTAAGCCTGTAGAAAACAAATCTAGTAAACAAGTTTAACAGACAAAAAGCCAAAAAGAAACAAGGAGGCAATAATCAGAAGCAGGATAGATACAGGGTCAGTTGTGCTTCTGGAGTCCATGTGCCCACTATCTTAGCCTCATTCATGGTAGAATATATGAATTAAGGGTACAATTTGATAATCGTCTTCTCCTGATTAAGCAACAGTTACTGTATTATCTTTCCCATGTGCTGTAATTTCCCTAGTCTTTGGAATATCATCTGGCTTCCGTTTTACCCATACTTCAGCTCCCAATTTTATTCTCTCAGTAGAAGCCAATCCCACAGTTCCTCTGCTAGTTATTTGAGAAGGAGCAGCAGTTTTCACAAGGGGTATTGTTTCACAAGGAATAATAATCACTTGAACTATTCTATCATTTTTACAGAACTGTATGGGTTCTTCACCTAAATTTTGAAATGTCACAATAATTTCTCCTTGATAATTAGAATCTATCACTCCAGCCAATACATGTATTGGCTGCTAATAGCTAATCCAAATTTAGGTAATATCTGTCCAAAATGATTTTGGGGGATTCTCATACATATTCCAGTAGAGATTTTTCTTATTTCTTTTCTATACAACCTAAAGTCCTCTAAACAATGTAAATCATATCCTTCCAAACCAGATGTCCTTGGATACAGTGCTGGAACATCCTGGCCTCACAGTCCAATATTCTATATTTGTTATCTTATGTGTTTGTTGTTCTCTAATTTGCCAATTTAAGGTCATCCTTCTAGCTAGAGGTGAACTTCCTCCTAATGGTCTATTTTTCAAATTACATAAAGCAACGAACAAATTATCTTTCCAATGTTGATAAGAATTATTGGATCTTAACTTCCTTAAATTGTTCTTTCAATAATCCATTCTTTCAATTAACCCAGACATTTATGAATAATATAGAATATGATATATCCATTCTATGTTGTCTAACTTCATTTCATTACCTTTGAAATGTAGCCCATTGTCATATTAGATCTGCATTGGAGTTCTATAATATAGACTTAAGATATCTAGAGTTTTACAGGTGTTTTTCTGGATTGTATTGTTATAGGGACAAGCCACTAGTATACCTGAATAAGTGTCAACACAAGTACATATAAATTTGTATCCTTTATCTTGGGGTAGAGGTCCAAAATAATCTATTTGCCAAATTTGGGCTAGTACTTTTCCCCTTGCTATCTCTCCATTTACTACTTGAAAAACTGTCTGTGCCTTTTCCAGCTGACATATATAATGTTCCCCTACCACTTGTTTTAACAATGAATGAGAGATACTAATACCACGGTCTTGTGCTCACTGATGTGTGGCCTGGACTCCTAAATGGTGAGCCATTTGATGAACCCATTTTGTTTGTAGTGGATCATCAATTGATATCAGAGTAGGGACAATATGATGAGTAGCAGCCTTTGCTTATTGATCAGTATGTGCATTGTACTCATTTTCTGGCATGGTGAGGGCCACATGAGCATCTACGTGAAAAACTGACAAATTAGTAACTGAAGACATGTCCCATACATCTTCCCATAATTCTTTACCCCAGACTTGTTTGCCATGAATTTCCCAATTTTGATTTTTCCACATGGGCATCCATGTAGCTAACTCATTAGCTACTGCCCGTGAATCAGGGAATATTTGACACTTTCCTCCTTATTTTGTTTTGGTAGCTTGATGTACTGCCATAAATTCAGCGTATTGACTACTTCCGCCTATCCCAGTACTTTCCAAAGTCTGCCTAGTATACGGTCTATAGGCTATCACTTTCCAATGTCTTTTATGGCCCAAATATTTTGCTGTCCCATCAGTAAACCATGCATGTCTCTTTTGTTCTTCAGTTCATCCATCATATCCCTCATTCCATGTTACCAAGGACTGTAACCACTCTAGCTTTGGGTCAGTGGATATATTATTTCTCTCAGTATCTATGTTTGTTGTAGATTTATGTAAAGCAGAAACTCCATTTTTGCCTCCTTTAGACCTATTTTGAATATACTGTTTCCATTTAATTATGCCAGCTTCTTGAGCATGTCTAATTTTGTGAGAAGCTGGGGTACTCATTACCCAGGTCATAATTGGGATTCCAGGCCTTAATATTACCTCATGACCCAAAGTCAGTTGTTCAGAGTCTACCAAAGCCCAGTATGCAGCTAACAACTGCTTTTCAAAAAGATAATATTGAATTCCAGATGAAGGGAGTTTTCTAGACCACAGTTCTAAGGGTCCATTTTGACTTTGTTGTCTTTGGCATAAACTCCAGTTTACTTGTTCATCCTGTACAGTAACTTGTAATTCTAGCTGCCACTTTGCAAAGGACATAAATCTAGGACCAATTGTATAGTGGCTTTTGCTTCTTCAAAAGTTTTACTCTGCTCAAGTCCCCAGACAAATTCATATTTTTTCTAGTAATTTTACATAAAGGTTTCAGAATTTGTCCTAGATGTGGTACTTGATGTCACTAATATCCAAATAATCCTATAAACTTTTCAGCCTCTTTATTATTGGTGGGGATAGGAAAATCCTGAATCTTTTGTTGGGCTTGCTGGAGAATCTCTTACAGCCCCTGATTCCATTATATACCACAAAATTTTACAGTTTAAGCTGACCCTTGAATCTTTGCAGGGTTAATTTTCCACCTTTTGCTTTTCATATTCTCAATTATGTGTCAACCTCTTCTCCACTTCTTTTGCATTTTTTCCCTGTATCATAATATCATCTATGTATTGGTTAAGCTGTACATCAGGTAGCTCTAATTCATCTAAATGTTTAGCAACAATCCTATGACAAATAGTGGGGTTACGCAGATATCCTTGTGGCAAGAATGTAAAAGTATATTTCTGGTCTTGCCAAGTGAAAGCAAATTGGTTCCATTATTTGGAATCTATTGTAATAGTAAAGAAATTATTGGCTAAGTCAATAATTGCATACCAGGTCCCATCATATTTCTGGGTCCTTTCTATTAAGGTAATGTTATCTGGAGCAGCAGCATACAAGGAAAGAGTCACCTTATTCAATTGTCTATAATTCGCTATCATCCTCCATGTCTTATATGACTTTTCTATAGGTCAGATAGGATTATTTCTTCTAGTGGTTGCAGGAACTAACACTTCTGCCTCAACATATTCCTTTATAGTATTGGTAATTTCATCTTGCCCACCTGGTACATGATACTGCTTTAAATTTCTTTAAAAGGTTCAGGTAAAGTTACTGGCTTCATTTTTATTTTACTTACTATTAATTACTACCTTCCTTACTGCAAACTGGTGTCTCCCCTCAGGTAAATTTAGAGTCATACCTCTCAATATATCTATTCCAATCATGTATTCAGGAATGGGTACTTTCTTAGGTAATTGTCCAATTTTCATAATTAGTTTGAATTATCTGGCTGATATTACAGTCCCTTCCAGTCCTGTGATGGTGATAGGAATTCCACATTTATACTTATTGGGATTTCCATGTATAAGGGAGACCCCCTACCCCAGTATCGATTAATACCCTAGTTATAGTATTTGATCCATTTCCCCCGATATATGGTCAAACTGACATGCGGTCTGTAGTCCTGTCTGTATGTTTATTTAATCTGAACTGAGGCTCAGCCAATTTCCTATTCTCCCTGAAGGTGTGACAAACTTAGATACAAGGCTTTGGGAGGACCTGTAGGGGCAGTTCTTACTTCTCTATTCTGCCTAGGTTTGATACTAGGTTTGTACCTTTTCTTGGTACATTCTGTATGGTTCATCCATTGGAATACCATCTATGCTTCCAAGATCTACCCCTCTCTCAATAGAGTAGTAAACAATTCTTTCCTTGTCAATTTATTCTGACTTTGAATCTGCTGGCTATTTACTCTTCTCTCTTGAGGAAATTTATCTTTTTCTCCAGTTCCCTAAGTCACTTAACTGTGAAATATTGTCCAGCACTTCTGAAAGCAGGATCCTTATTTCTCTAGTTATTAGAGTCAAAACTAGGTGCTTATAAGCAGGAGGAACTGTCTTCACTATTATATTCCTCTGGGAAACTGCTAAGGGGGTACAAAGTATGCATCTGTGTTTCTGACCATTATGGCATTATCATTACCTCCTCCTTCAATTTTAGTCCCTAAGTGAATACCAGGGTCTATCTCCACTAGGCCACACTGAATCAGTAGAACACTGCCTACTGCATCCTTCTGCAGCTAAAACTAACATTGTAATCTACTGGCAGTCATCATGGCAACCAGTCTGGGTCTGTTTCATGCACATTTCTTTTGCCAGTCTTCTGTTTCTTTTTAGCTAAATGAACAGCCTTTTCTTCCACCTGAGACACCCCCAGCCTGCTTTCTAAAGGAGAGCCCAAATGTTGAGATTTCCATGCAAACTAGCTAATTCTTTTTCCATCTGAATTTTTTTTCCTTCAGCAGCTCATTTATGCTTTCACATATAATATGGTCACCTGTTAATAAAATCTAGCCTCCCCTACATACCCCAGCTAGCTCTTTCCCTGATCTTTTTGATATTCCTTGCAAACACCTTTCCAAGGCTTTAGGTTCATAACCTCGCTTCCCAGTTTTCGCAGGGTCCAGTGCTTTTAGCCCATTTCCTTGATAGGGAGGAATATGATAAATCCTCCCATCCTGGGATATCCATTTCTTCCTCTAAATCCTTTCTGCCTCCAAATAGAGATTTTATTCCTTGGGATCTGGTTTGCAACACCACATGTGTTGCCAAGACAATCTTCAGAGCACTGAGGGAGACTATGAATATGCCAGTGTAGTTCTCAGTCACAAAGTATAACAGACTCTCCTTATAGAAGGTAAAGAAAAAGATTCATTCAGACACCAGAAAACCAAATCCCCAAACCAGAAAGCCAAATCCATCACAGTAGCCAAGAAGTCAATACACATTAACACTGCAGGGGACAAAGTTGTTCCCAAGCCCACATCCCTCCCACCTCCTGGGCCTTCCCACAAACAAACACTCATGAACCTAGCTGTCTGCTTGCTTGTATTGTCTCTCTTCCTCCACCCTAACTGCTCTCACTCACTTCCTCTCAGTTCTTCTCCACCCTTCCTTATTCCACTCATTCAACAAGTACCTCCCACCACATGTGATCACAGGTTTCCATGTGATTTAAGCAGGTTACATGGGTCTATGAATGAATGGGAAAGATCTTTTCATTAAAATTGCCATTACACCTGGGCATGACATTTCTGCTTGGTATATCATCCTGCTGTACTTCTGAGCCTGCCTCCTTCAGGACAAGGTGTTTCCTACTGGGAAAGTAACTCCAAGATACTTTGACATGACTGACAGAAAGGGGAGAGAAATTCCTTCCATTCTAAGAAAAAAGGAGCAATTCCCTTTCAAAAAGTGAATTCTTCTTCCGTGACTGGCTCTCTTCTCTTCTGGTAAGATTTAGTCCTCAGAGCTGTCTTCTTCCTTGACTTTGATCCACTAATAGACTGTGCCTTAATATTAATGGTCCACCAGGACCTAAAGCTTAAGCCAACTGGTGGCTAGTTGTTTTTTTATCAAGTTTGATCAGATCATTTCTATACCTGATAATGGCATAACAAAGTCTAAAGATTTCTTTAGAATTAAGACTGTTATAACCAATTGACTCTGTTACCTGCTTTTTACATTTTGTAATTTCATCAGTGGTATTGAGGTGAAATCAATTGATGAAGGATCTCCTCACCCTCCTCTCCGACTACCCCATCTCCCCCTAAATGTACTTAACTGAATTGGGCCAGAGAAAACTGATGACACTCACAAGTGAGAAGATTCACCGTAGTTCTAGAGTTCAGGCTAGATATCCATCCTGAGGGGAAAGAAAAGGTGAAAAATGCATATTTCCCAGTCAGAAAACTCACTGAGTTAGTCCATAGATGTATGAATCATACATAGGCTCTTTAGTCAGACAACAATATAAACTCAGATTTGAATAGAAGGAGATCTGACAGCATAAATTTATAAAAATGTTACTGTGATTTCAATTATCAGTTATAAGTAGTCTTTGCCACAAAAGCCAGTTTTAAAACACGGATATTTTCCCAGTGATGCTATATGGCCTTTAATCATGGAACACCATGATTCCAGAAGAATTACAATGATAAACAATCCAAAGGGCAATGGAAAGACACATGGTGGGTGGAATTAGGCTGCAGCAAGTTGCCAACAATAACTTCAGATTTTAGAATGGTCTAAAAGACTGTGGAAGATGTGTATGACTAGAGAAGGAAGTGGGCTGGGCATGTGGCAGGAATGAAAGAGACAGATGGAGTGATAAATTCATGTCCTTGAAATAATGGAAAGATGAAGAAAATGTCTTTTAAGGGATGGTTTGTGGAAAATCTTGCACAAAACCACTCAGGAAGGGTTGCAAATTGTATTTAGAGAAGTATTCTCTCCAAAAACATCATCTCCAATAACACTGTGCCCTTCCCCTTCCCCCTCGAGATTTTCCTTAATTTTTTAAAATGAAACTGAAAAGTTTTGGTCAATGTCTTCTCCATTATGCAAATTCTTCTCTGTTCATTTCTTAGCAATGAGACTGAGTAATAAAAATGCTTCCTGCTGTCTGGGCCAGGTGGTGACAATCACTTGGGATAAAATGTGCTGTTGTCACATTTCTGTGTTAAGGCCATCTTCAGTACAATGAGTCTATGGACAAAGGCACACATTTTCCCCAGGTAAATGCTGGGAGATAATGAACAGCGAAGATTTCTGTGGTTTACAAAGGCTGCTGCTAACCATTTTTTCTTTAAATCTCTAGTGAATCAACCACTCCATTCAATTCTATTGATAATTTTAATAGGTGTCATAGACAATATAACCAGATCAAATTCTTGTCCCTTGCAGTCTACTCACCTTTATTCCACATAGGATTTCTCCTTAGGAACTCAAATCTCAGAGGTGATTCAAATCTCTTTAGAGGGTCAGAAAAAGCTGGAAAAGTTACTTTATTAAAAAAAAAAACTTTTATCTCCTGTAAAGTTTTCAGAGCATTACATAAATAATTAAGTTAAAATTTGTGATTTTCATTCTTGTCTCTATTTATCCTAAGTCACATACTGCATCTAGAATCTTCCTTTTCCTTTTAGCTACCAAAATGCTTCCTTCGATCATAACGCTAGTATTCTCCATTCACTCATTTTTCTCAATTCAAAACTTTAAACACACATTTCCCTAGTATTTCTTGTGCACGGGGAAAAAAACAAATAAATTATTTCCTCTGACTTCTTAGAACATATAGTCTAGTGCAAAGATAATACATATACAGATAACTGCATCACATAATTATTTGTTTTTCAGTCATTTTAGTCATATCTGACTCTTTGTGACCCTATTTAGGATTTTCTTCATGAATATACTGATGCACTTTGCCATTTCTTTCTCCAGCTCATTTTATAGATGAGGAAACTGAGGCAAACAAGATTAAGTGACTTGGCCAGGGTCACACAGCTAATAAGTGTCTGGTATAAGATTTTGAACTCACAAAGATGAGTCTTCTTGACTCCAGGCCTGATACTCTATCCACTGCCCATGTATTAAAAAATAATCTTTGATAAACATGTTGCTAGGTAGAGAACAAAGTGTTCTCTCAAGTTCAAAATGGAAGCTCTAATGGATGGAGCAGTAATTCAAATTTTTAAATGGAATTGAGGGGATGACTATACAAAAATAGTGGGGTGCAGTGGAAAGAACCTTAGATTTGGAATTAGATGACCCAAGTCTGAAAGCCTTTTATACCACTTACTACCTGTGTGAACTTTGGCAAATCATTTAAAGGTCTCAGTGCGAGTCTCTGAGTCAGAGTTTCTTCAACTATTAGAAGAGGGTATTGGATTATGTGGCTTTTAAGGTCAACTAGGTGGTACAGTGGTAGAGTGTTGGGCTTAGAATCAGGAAGATTCTTCTTCCTGGTTTCATTCTGGTCTCAGACACTTGCTAGCTGTATAACCCTGAGCAAGTCGCTTAACCCTGTTTACCTTGGTTTCCTTGTCTGTAAAATGAGTTGGAGAAAGAGATGGCAAACATTTCTGTATTTTTACCAAAGAAACCTGGAAAAGGGTCACAAAGAGTTGGACACAACTGAACAACAACCACAAAAGTTTACTTTCAACTCTAAATCTATGATCCTGTGGTCAGTCAATCCACAGACATTCATTTAATACCAAATATGGGCCAAGAACCATGCTCAGTACTGAGAATGCAAAGCCAAAAATAAAATAATCTGTGCTCCTGAAAAGCATATATATCCAAGAGGAGACAAGAACTATACATAAATAAACCAATTTGTGGGGACCAAGACATGAGAAATTGTGGAAATCAGGAAAGGTTTTATGGGGAAGTTGGTGAATGAGCTGAGGCAATAGAGAGGATGAAGAACATTCCAGGCATGGGATATAGCCAGCACAAAGACACAGAGAAGGGGATCCAATATCATGTGGGGAACATTGGGAAAGCCAGTTTTTCTAGACTATAGAGTATTGGGAAGGGGAGTAACGTATGATAAAGTTGAAAACATAGGTTGGGGCCAAGTTATGGAAGACCGTCAATGACAAAGAAAGGAGATAGGTTTTGAACTTATTGATAATAGGGAATAATTTAACCTCACTGATTGGGACACTGACATGGTCAGACAGAAGTCAAGAAGGATGAAAATAGAACCAAAAACCTGTTTAAAGAGTAATATTATCTGGATTAATTGATTTTTCCCCAAGTGGAATTGATTATATTAATTCCTTGTTTTGGTATGGTAGACATTTTTAGGGATTCTTTTTGAGTCTGATTTGTTAACTAATTTGGTGAAAGTATGGTACTAGTGAAGTCACCACCATTATTTCACCCCCCATATGACAACAACAGTAGCAATAACAGTAATAGCTGGAATTTATATAGTCTCTACTATATTCAGAGTTCTAAGTGCTTTGTAAAAATTTCATTTGATTGTATGTAGACTGACTGACCATTGGATCATAGATTTAGAGCCAAAAGTGACTTTATTTGATTGAATCTCATTCTATCCTCCCAATAAACCTGTGAAGTAGGTGATATTATTACCACCATTTTGTAGTTAACCTCAGACAGGTTAAGTGACTTGACCAATGTCACATAGGTACTCTAAGACTGGATTTGAACTCAGGTCTTCCTGACTTCACATCCTACACTATTCACTGCACCATATAGATTAATTACCTTTGCATAGGAGGAAAATATACAAGCACACACATACACACAACAACAGGAAACAAAAGTCTGCCCTATGACTACAGACTGGATGGCTACTCCAATAAGGCAGCTGGAAAATTAATGTATTTGGTGAAAGGGAAAATAGGAGAAAGAGTGTAGATGGCTGTCCCCTCTTGTGAAAATTGATTGAAGTGCTACTGCACATTTTACAAGGGAGGAAGAGAGCTTGAAGGTTTAAGCCCTTGTTTGGGCATAGGAAAAGGACTCTTTTCCCTCAAAAAACCACACTTGCTAGCTGAGACGTTTTGGGGGATGGTGGTATGGGAGGAACAATCTCTTTCAGACCACAGTTAGATTTATACAATTTATGGAAGAAATGCTTGAGTAGAAGTAACACAAGAACTTAATCTAATTCATACTAAGTTGTAAAATACTGATGCCAAGTGCTTTTACAGGAATACTGGAAAGAAGAGGAAAGAGCAGGAAGTTGTTGGACACTGGTGGGAAGAAGTTTGGGGATGAAGAAGGTTGGAAATGACAAGGAATGTTGTATGACTAAGTTTGTCTTTGCCTCCATGACAGTTCCCCATATTCTCTCTGAATAGCCAGTAATATCTATGATTTCTTTAGCTTGCTGTTTAAAGCCAACAATGTATTTCATCATTACAAGGCACAGTCCAAATGGTGACAGATAATAAGTAAAATAATTTAAGTGATGACTTGTTGGCTTTGGTATTAAAGAAAATGCTAGTGGGTCTAAAGAGTTTCTGGCAGAGGGATATTTATAGACTAAGAGAGAGATTCATCTGAACTGTGATACTTCATAACAGTGATTTTTCAGGCAATTAATTGCTTGCAATAGTGATAATATGTCGGTAATCAAAGTTGGTTATACAGGAAACTGTTATGACAATGGATGTCACAGAACTATAAAACTGTAGATTTACAAGGGTCCTTAGAGGTCATGATCTGAATTGATGAATAATAATCTGCTCTTTTCTTAAAGACCACTACCATTCTTAATCTGGGGTCCATGGACTGTGTGTGTGTGTGTGTGTGTGTGTGTGTGGGTGTATGTGTATACATACTGTTATCTCATTCACATCATGACTTTCTCCATCATGGGTCAGCATAATAAAAATGATAAGTTTTGGGGAGTTTTGTGGAAGTCTCAGATGACACATGGAGGCTATCAGACCACACAGAAAAAGTTTAGAAACTCAGAAATGCATAAAATATATGTATAATATCAACATGGTTTATCTTGCAATGCCATAATAAATATATACGTATATATCCATATCTATCTGTGTGTGTGTGTGTATTCACTCGGTAGAGTGAATATCTTTGTCTGTGAGTTTCCTATATGTAGGAAATCACAGGTCTAGTTCCTATCCATACACACTGACTACATATATATATATATGCGCATATGTGTATATATGTACCCACATATGTATACACATAGACACATTATATGTGTATGTGTATATGTATGTATATATAGATACACACAATACATGTATACAAAAATATAAGGATATACATGTATATGAAGCCTAGATGTAAATTTGGAATTCAACATTTTCATATAGTGATAATCCAGAAGCAGCTGGTGTTATATAAACAGGCAAAACAATGGCCTTGATTGGGATTTTGAATTTATTTTCATGTAATTTTGTGGCTTTTTATAACAGTTGTTCTGTCATTAGGCTCAGAGACATCACTAATGTTGTTACAGTATCACCATATATTCTTACTAATATACATTATATGGTCTTTTTCTATAGCTATTCATTTATATTCATAACACTTATAATTAGGGAAATGCTAGAAGGCTTTGTCAGTGGGAAGAAGTCAGAATGAAAGGCATGTGGGAACAGCGAGAAGGGAGATACTGACAACTCAAGTGAAGTTAGTCACTTATTAAAGAAAATAAGTCCCTTTCCAAAATGGGAAGTCATCAGCAAAGAACTCTCAGGATTGAGTGATGTTGATTCATTCTGGGAAGGAAATATTGGGGTCTCAGAGAAAGTTGCTTATGTACTATGTTGATAAGATCGCTCTGGCACGATTGTTTGTCTGGAAGCAAATTCTTTCTTAGATAATGGGAAAGAAGGGTCCTGAAGTCATTTACTAGACAGACAGTGTAGTGTAATTCTGTGGTGCCAAACTCACATAGAAACTAAAGATTACATAAGGATCCTTTCAGGCTATTTATTGACTTAGAAAAACACATATTAACATCATTTATATTCTGTTTTAATCTTACTTATTTTGTTAAATATTTTCCAATTACTTTTTAATCTGATTTGGCCCTGCTGCCTGGTACTGTAGATAGAGAGTGGGTCTTAACGTCAGCAATGTCTTGCCTCCAACAGAGACCATCTATATGATGTCATATCCTTTAAGTGACTCATGCAACTTGAACTCCCTTTTAAGTGTCATGGACCCCTTTGGTAGTCTAAATCCTATGGATCCTTTCTCAGAATGTTCCTAAATGAATAGAGAAAAATACATAGGATTTAAGGGAAACCAATTATGTTAAAGTCCATTTATCAATATATTTTTAAAAATAAGTTAATGAGCTGCAGGTTAAGAAATCCTGTTATAGACTATAAGTTACCAGAATTGCTTGCCAATTGATAGAGGGAATTGGTGGAGGGAATTTTCACAATGGGAGCTACTTATATTGGGATTCAAAGGCAAGTTGAGAATGAAAGAGGAAGGAGAGCTGGCAGAGTGGAGCATGGGGATTAAAAAAAATAATTTATTTGTTTTCAGTTTTCAACAATCACTTCCATAAGTTTTAAATTTTATCTTCATCCCTCCCCTTTCCTTCCCTGAGATGGCATGCATTCTTATATGGGTTCTACCATACATTCCTAATGAACACATTTTCACATTTCTCATGTTGCATAGATGAATTAAAATGAATGGGAAAAACCATGAGAAAAACAAAATGTAACACAAATAGTCTGCTTCATTCTGTGTTCTGATTCCATAGTTCTTTCCCTCTACATGGATGGCATTTTGCTTCAAGATTCCTTTGGGAACGTTCTAGGTCTTTGCATTGCTGTGAATGGTTATCTATCTATCTATCTATCTATCTATCTATCTATCTATCTATCTATCTATCTATCTATCTACTTATCTATCTATCTGAAACAGTCCTCAGACACTGTGGCTATTGCTGTGTATAATATTCTCCTGGTTCTGCTCATTTCACTCATCCTCAGTTCATATAAGTCTTACCAGGTTTTTTGAAGTCTGATTGTTCATCATTTCTTATACCACAATAGTATTCCATTACAGTCATATACCACAACTTGTTCAGCCATTACCCAATTGATGGACATTCTCTTGATTTCCAATTCTTGGTACCACAAAGAGACCTGCTATAAATATTTTTGTACATGTAGGACATTTTCCCATTTTTATGATCTCTTTGGGATAGAGTTCTAGAAGTGATCAAAGGTTATGCACATTTTTGAAGCCCTTTGGGGATAGTTCCAAATTGCTCTCCAGAATGGTTGGATCAGCTCACAGCTCCATCAACAATGAATTAGTGTTCCAACTTTTCCACATCTCCAACATTTATAATTTTCCTGTTTTTTCATGTTAACCAATTTGATAGGTGTGATGTGGTACCTCAGAGTTGTTTTGATTTGCATCTCTCTAACCAATGATGATTTAGAGCATTTTTTCATATGACTATAGATAACTTTAATTTCTTCCTCTGAAAACTGCCAAGCATGGGAATTTTTGAAGGTAAATGGAGAAGTGATAGAAATGCAATGGGCAGCCAGCCATCCTGCTCATGCTTTCCAGTCTTCATTTTCCTAAGACTTACTATAGGAAAAGGCTTACCAGCTTGTGAGCAGGATTCAGATCCAAATGAAGGTGATGAATGAAACAAGATGATTGAGGAGCCCGGTCAGTGAGCAGAACACAGAGCAGAGTGAGGTTGTTAACAGATCAGGACCCATAATAGCACAGTTGGATCGGAGATCACAGAGAGTCAGAATTCCTTTAAAAAAGAGAATCTTCCACTTCATCATACGTGCTGACTGCTCCCCTGTCTATCAACATATCTAAGTCTCCCTCATCCTTTAAAATCTTTCACCAGACCTTAGCATTCTTAGCAGGCATCATTTTGCATCTTTTCTCCCTTTCTCAGCCAAACTTGTTGTAAAGCTATCAATATTGCCTCTACTTTGCTCCCCTCTTAAACCCTCAGCATTCTGACTTCTAATCTCGTCAGTCAACTGAAACTGGTCTCTCTAAATTTATTAGTGATCTCTTAATTTCCAAAGTTGAAGTCCTTTCCCAAGGGGAAAAACCAAAGGTAGAGAGTGCCTCACATTTTGAGAAAAGGTTGGTGGTTACACTAAAGTGCTCTCTAAGCATGGTTGTTATACACACTAGGCATGGATGACTGATTGATTGATAGTATGTACTTTGGTTCAAGTACTACTCATAGTGTTGCTTAATAGCTCTAATATCATAGGAGGGGATCACTATTGGGCTATTGTAATTTGGCAAAATAAATTTTCCTGAAATTTTAATTCAGTTCAACAATTATTTATAAGACACTCACTATGTGCAAAGCTCTGTGCCAGATGGTTTAAATACAATGGCAAAACAAAGAAACAAAAACACTCCTGCCTTCTAAGAGCTTACATTGTCCTGGAAATATGGTGGATTTTATTTTTTCCCTCCTGATTTGCATATATGCTTACAGATTCATTTAGGTTTCTTTCATCCTTGTTTTTTTCCCTTACTGGCTCTAACAGTGCAATAATGTGTTCTGCCTAAGAGACTTTTTTCTCTGTTTGTTGTCCACTTATGTATGCTCAATCGGAGCCAGCAATGCCTTCAATTAATCACTGGCCAACTCTGTAGCTCTCAAGTCACTCCTCATCCAAGATAAAGTGTATTTGGAGTTAGGGAGAATGTGTTAAGGCAACTTGAAAAATGTCTGCATACCTTGGGCAAATCTTCATCCTCCAGGAAGGAAAACAAAGCAAAACAAAAGATATATATCCTCTAAGAAAGAGACCAAGCAATAGATAGTGTGATAAGGGTATGTTTCATTGAAAAAACATTGTTATTCCTTCAAATATGTGGTGTTTGCGTAAAGTTTTAGAAGTTATAGTCACCTGTTTCCCTGTAGCTCCAGAGATTTACTCTGGGTTTTATTCTTATTAAGGTCATATGTAACATAAGGGACAAGGTTACAGAAAAGCGTCACGGTTCCCTTTCCTTTAATTTTAAGAAAAATCTCTTGATTAAAATAGTTTTTTTTTTAATCTCAAGTTTTTCTTCATTTCTCTCAGTGGTTTAGCTAAGAAAAGATGAGAACTCATAATTGTAAAAATAGATCCTACTTCTCCTGTCCACTAAATCAAAGAGTTATAGACTCCTCAAGAGGTCACTTATTGCTAAAATGTGAAATGTTTATTCTAATGCCAGCTAAATGCTTTTGAGTGTTATTTCTGCCATGGAGTTTTAAGCTCATAAAAGCAAGTATTTTCCCAAGTTCATTTCAACAGTTTTTACATGCATTTTAACTCAGCCCAGTTACTCAGAAACTGAAGGGATATTCTAGCTAGTATTGGATATATGTAAGTACATTTTATCAATTTAAATTTTATGGTTTAAGAATGGACTTTCTTGCATACAGGAAGTTTGATTCTCATCTTATGCTATCAGAGTAGAATACTTTCTGAATACTGAAATTCTTAGCATTTTTTTTTGCCCTTTAGTTAGAGAGGCATTTCTCATATTTCTATAGAGATATAAGAATTCCAGGTATTTCTCTGCCATTTTGATAGCAATTGACCAGTTGGTTCAGTACATCAATTGGTTCAATCATTTATCTTCACTTCATGAAATTAGCATGCTGTTTAAAATATCTTTATCCAAGAGTTGCTTTAACCTCATGTAGACGTAACTTAAGTAGGTTCTATAGCACAGTCTAGCTGATGCCTAAATCATATAAACATATCTGTACATTTCTCAGCTTAAATATTGAATTATTCTGTGCTTTGCTATGGTGAAATCTTATCAACTCATACATTTTTAAGGATCAGCCTCTTTTTTTTAGGTCATTATTAGAGCTCTGTAAAGTCTTAATCACATGATCCAATGCTTAGCCAGATTTCCATGTTTTCCATGTCATGCCTGTAGGCAAAAGAACTGATGTTCAAAACCTTCATTGATTCTTTGGCTCTGAGAGATATTAAAAGAGTAAACTTTAGATAAATTAAAATCTGCAATTGCTTCCCAACATCATTTAAAGAAACCAAAAATCATAACTTAATAATGAAACTCATGAATCTATTTTTAAGTTCCCATAACTTTGAAACTCCAGGACAAACAATTATGAGAAATGGAGAACATGGGATTTCTTAACACACCAACTACATAGATTCTGTCAATTCCAAATTAACTTCATCATTTTCTCATGATACATATAATTTGCAAAAAAGAGTATAGTCCTATTATTTGACCTCCAGAACCATTAAATTCTCAAAAGCATTGAGAACAAATTGGTGATCACTTGAGACTCATCCACTTATAATGAATAACTGGATTGTTTTTTTAGGTCTCCAAATATGTAATGCTGACTGGTAGGGTTCGTATGTTTTCTATACCAGGGACATGTCCAAGGTTGTGCTGGAGCCAGCTTGTACTAGTTCATAAATACTAATTGTTAAATTTTCAGTTTTACCCTTTACACCTTGGAAATCAGCAAATGCTATAAACCAAAACTTGTATTATTTTGTTGATTATGTAGATATAAGAAAGTGATGGATGGAATGTTTATATGCAGATTAAACTCAAAAGTTTGTTGTGGAGAGAAGGTGCTAAAATTGTGGGAGTGAACTGAGTGTTTTTGCAGAGTGCTCCCATCATAATCTTCTAAACAACTTTAAAAAGCACATGAAAACAGATTTCTGACTGGAATAACTGGCAAGAAGTCACAATGAATCATTTTTTTTTCTGTCCAGGGAATCTTAGGAGAACATAAAGAGAGGATTGCAGACACTGTGGTGGGAGCTGGCCAGTAGCACAGCAAACTAGGAATGGCACCAGTTAATTCCAGCAAACAGGGATGATAAGGGGACTGAACATTTAGTCAAAAAGAGATTATGGGGATCCCTATTCTAGCTTTAGGAACAGAAGCAGGCACCATCCAGCATTTCCATTGCCCATTACCCAGATCTGGGTTGCAGTTCCAGGGCAGAAGGAATGTTACCTTGTTTGGGTAAAGATCAGAGCACAGACCAGGAGGGTAGTGACAAGGTTACTCCTTGGATCATGGCACTTTAGATGCACTAAAACATACAGGCCTCTAGCCCTACCTGTGAAAGCAACAGGACATAAAGCAACTAAAGCTTAGGACAACCATTTCCTCCTCTACACTCAAGAGGTGAGCGGAGGCCAAATCTAACATAAAGCCTAAAGTCCAGAAATAAGGTAGAAAAATGAACAAACAACAGCAACAAGAACCTGACCAAAAGAAGCTAGTATGGTGACAGGGAAGCTGAAGACACAAAATAAGAATAAGACAATGACTTGAAAATGTCTACAAGCAAAACCTCAAAGAAAAATGGAGATTGGACATCAGATCAATAAGAATTCCTGAAAGTGGGGAAAAGAATTCTACAAAGAAGAAAAAAATGATTTTTAAAAATCAGAGTGGTAGAGAAAAAAATGGAAAAGACATGAGTTCAATGCAAGAAAACTATGAAAAGAAAATTGTCAATTTGATAAAAAGAGGTACAAAATATTTCAAAAATTAATTCCTTAAAAATTAGAATTGGTCAAGTGGAAGATAGCAATTCTACGAAACAACAAGAAACAATAAAACAAAGTGAAAAGGCTGAAAAAATAAAAGAAAATGGGAAATATCTCATGTGAAAATAACTGATTTGGAAAATAGATTAATGTGAAACATTTTAGGAATTATTGAATTATCTGAAAGCCATGATCAAATAAAGCTAGACATCATAATTCAAGAAATTATCTAGGAAAACTGTGCAGTTATCTTAAAATAATAGGGCAAAGTAGAAATTGAAAGAATTCACTAATCTCCTAAAATAATTTCTAAAATAAAGACTCCTATGTATATTATAGCCAAATTTCAGAGCTTGCAAGTCAGGGAGAAAATACTGAAAGCAGCCAAGAAGAAACAATTCTGATACTATGGACCCACAATCAAGATTATGTTAAATTTAGCAACTACCATTATAAAAGAGCAGGGGGATTGAAATATGATGATTCTGAAAACCAAAGGAACTAGAATCACAACCAAGAGTAACCTACTCAAGCAAAACTGAGTATAATTCTAGAGGTGAGAAAATGACTAGATTGTGGGAGTGGGATGAGATCGTCCATAAAATGAAAGAGGATTGCAAAATGGATGAGAATCCAGAATTTAACAATAAGATATTTCCAAGAGAAATACATGAAATAGAAAACACACACAGAAGGGGCATGAAAGAAATTACCTGTTACATGTATGGACAGGGGAAGAGCCCATGACAAAACAAGGTCTATAGAGGTTTGTAGGAAGTAAAATGGATACTTTTGATTACATAAAATTAAAGTTTTCCCACAAACAAAATCAATGCAAGCCAAAAAGAAGAGAAAAGGGAAGCAAAAGACTGGGTGTGTGTGTGTATGTATGGGGAAATTTGTAGAAAGTTTCTTTGATAAGGTTCTCATTTCTCTAATATATAGAGACATGATCCACATTTATAAAAAAAAATAGAAACTATTCCCCAATTGATATATGGTCAAGGAATTTGGAAAAGACATTTTCAGAGGAAAAACCCAAAGCTATCAGCAGTCATATAAAATGTTCTAAATTACTAAAAATTAGATAAATGCAAATTAAAACAATTCTGAGATACCAACTTATACTCATCATATTGTCTCAGATGATAAAAAAGCAAAGTGATAAGTACTGGAGGAGATGTGGGAAAATAAGTTCACAAATATACTGTTGGTAGAGCTTGTGAACTAATCCAACCATGACAGGATCCACTACAATTTATGCTTCATAACCTCAATTGGGCTCTTACTGCCTCTAGGACCTTATTTCCCATATCAACTCACTATCCCAGTCTTCAAGAAAGCTCTTCTAAACCTTTTCAACACTCTCCCAGTCTCCCATGTCTCTTCTTCCCTCTTCTCTCTCAATTGAAAAGTTTACTTTATGTTTTATAGAAAAATATTGAGTCCATTCACTATGAGCTCTCTTTTCTCCCCTCTTCTTCATCTCCTATCCCTCTGGACCACTTTCTTTAGAATGCTCAGGGAAGAGTGGTACCTCAAGTGTGAGGGCTACTTTCTACCTTTGGTGTCTGCCAGATTCACCCAACTCCCACTAGTAGCTCAGAGAAACTATGGCATATATACCAGCCATGCTCTGGTAAACTGTTTCAGCAGACAGGCTAAACCAGATTAAGGGTAATTGACGAACCCTAATGAAAAATTTTATGAAAACCTGGAGACCCTCATCATCAATGTGCCAAAAGAGGACAAGCTTATAATTCTAGGTGACTTTAATGCCAGAGTAGGCTCAGACTATCAGACATTGCAGGAATGGAGTTGGAAACAACAACAGCAATGTTGACTTATGTAACTGAAGACTTGTGAATCTCATCACCAATACTGTCTTCCATTTACTAAATTCAATAAAACTTCATGGATACACCCTTGTAGCAAACATTAACATTTAATAGACTATATCAACAAGAGAAGAGACAGGATGTGAGAGTAACAGAGAAGATGTGTAGTACACAGTGCTGTACCTGTCATAGACTTATCCTTTCCAAGCTAAACATTTGTATTTAATAAAAGCAGTGACTCCAAGACAAGACACTACCAGAGGACCAAATGTCAACAAATTAGAATTCTTCTCTGAGTATGAATAGTTCATTGCTAAATTGGAGGGGAAGAGGAGCCAACACATGATTGGCAACAGCAGAGGAGAAACAGAGTAGGCAGCTTCCAGAGATTTGTTATGCAGCACTACATTTGTTCATCTGAGTCAGAACACTCATAAACATCAAGATTAGTTTGACCAAAATAATGGGGAAAATCAGAAGCTGCTAAATGAAAAACAAGAACTCAGCAGGGTTTGCCAGCAGGATAGTTTGTGTCTGAGAACACAGTGTTTAACTTTATCAAAGGAAAGTACAAATAAAACTTATTCAGTTTTATGCCTATAGTAAGAATCCAAAAAAAAACCCAAAACCGTTTATGGTGTGATGAGGCTATTTGCGGACCAAAGACCTATAATGTATCTTGACTACTCAGTGATGATGGAGTCACATTGATCAGTGATAAAGACAGGATCATGGAGAGATGTGCTGAACACTTCAAAAACGTTCTCAACAGACTCATCAGTGCTGAAACCATGAGTGTTTACCTCAGGTTGAAGTCAATCCCTTTCTAGTAAAACTTCCAACTGAAGAAGAGGTTTTGAGAGCCATTAGGCTCCTCTTGTGTAGCAAAGCACCTGGTGCTGATTCTCTTCCAGCTGAAATTTACAAGGTAAAGGGTCTGTGCTAATACAAAAACTGACAGAATGTTTTTGAGTTACATGGCAAGAGGATATTATCCCTAAGGAGTTCAAGCATACCTTCATTTTCCATCTCTATAAAGGAAAAGGAAATAGGTGGTCCTGTGATAATCACAGGAATCTCTCTCTCTCTCTCTTAGTCATTGCCAGCAAGATTTTTGCCAGAGCCCTTCTTAATAGGGTGATTCCTCATCTGGAAGATGATAATCTACTTGAAAGCCAGTGTGGCTTCAGAAAGGGCCAAGGAAAGGTCAATATGGTGTTTGGTACCTGACGACTGCAAGAGAAAGGTCAGAGACAAAACAGAGGTCTATTGACAATGTTCGCTGATCTAACAAAGGTCTTTGATGCTGTCAAATGTGAGGGCTTTGTGGGAAATTATGTCAAAATTTGGTTTCCCAAAGAAGTTTGTCAGTGTTGTTTGTCAGTTTCACGATGGCACATTTGCCTGGGTTCTGTATTATGAACAGCATTCTTGCTCTCTCTCAGTTACCAATGCAGGGAATCAGGATGGGGTGCTTGCTTCTATGCTTTTTATCATAATTTTTCTTTGATTTCAGATGCCTTCAATGAGAATGAGAATGGCATCAAGGTCAAGCATGGCATTTATGTGTAAATTATTTAATTTGAAAAGGTGACAAGTCAAGACCAAAATGGAGGGAGAGTTGGTGCATGCTATTTTGTTTGCAGATGATTATGCACTCAATGCAGCCTTTGAGGCTGAGATGCAACAGAGTATGGACTGATTCTCTGCTATTTGCACTAATTTTGACCTAACAACATCAAGCAAACAGTGGTTCTTCATCAGTCAGCACCACACCATTCATACATAGAACCAACAGTTACAACAAATGGAGAAATTGTGAATGCTGGGGATAAGTTCACTTACCTTGGCAGTATACTTTCCAAGGATGTACACATAGATGATAAGATTGATGCATACATTGCCTACCAAACTAAAGGTCTACAAAGTTGTTATGCTGACTTCATTGTCACATGCCTGTAAAATCTGGACCGTATACCAGTGACATGCCAGGAAACCGAATTATTTCTATTTGCATTGTCTTAGGAAGATTCTGAAGATCACGTGGCAACATAAGATTCTGGATACTGAGGTCCCTTCTCAGGCTCAACTGCCAAGCTGCCAAGCATTCAGACTATTAAGGGGAGCACAACTCTGATAGGCTGGTCAGGTAGTTTGAATGCCAAATGTTTTCCTAAAAGATTAATTTTTGGAGGACTTATATAAGAGAGTTGCTCACATGGAGGTCAGAAGACACCACACAAGGACATTCTCAAGGTCTCTCTGAAGAGCTTTGAAATTGATTGTGAGACCTAGAAGACACTGGCACAGGACCACCCAGCATGGTGTACCTTCATCAGAGAAGGTGTTGTGCTCTGTGAGCAAAGCAGAATTGCAGTAGCTCAAAAGCAATGTGGGATTCACAAATTTAGAGCCATCTCCATTTCAAATGTTCATTAGACTATATGTGCCCAACCTGTGGGAGAACATTCCAAGCTCCTACTGGTCTGATTGGACACACCGTACAATGGTCCTGACATAGTGATGTCATTTTGATCCTCTTTGAGAACAAAGGACAGCAATCATCCTCCTGCTCCTCTCTCTTCTTTCACCCCTATTTCATATGATGAAGTGGCCTCACTCCTCACCAGCGTTAACTCCTCTACTTCAAGATTTCTCATTCCATGCTGTCTTCTCCAGTAGATTTCCCTCCTCTGTCAACCTCAATCTTTCACTTACTTTCAATCTATCCCTCTTTATTGGATTATTTCCTATGTCCTACAAACATCCCTCTCTTCCTTACTCTGAAAAAAACCCTCACTTAACCCTTCCCATCCTCACTATCATGTATCTCTTTTGCCTCATGTAGCCAGATTTCTTGAAAAGGCTACTTAGAATTGGATATCTTCATTTTCTCTCTTCTCACTCACTTTGTTGAGAATCCAGTTTACAAACCAGCCATCCTTATCACTCTACCTCAACTTTTCTCTCTTTGAGTTACTAAGGGTCTCTTAGTTGCCAAATCCAGTAGCTTTTTCCTAATCCTTATTATTCTTGAATTCTCTGCAGCCTTTGATATTTTTGAGGGCTCTCTCCTCCTTCAAACTCTCTTCTCTTTAAGTTTTTGGCACACCACTATCTCCTGGTTTTCCTCCTACCTATCTGACTGCTTCTTCTCTGACTCCTTTGCTGGGTCCTCCTCTAGATCATGCCCTCTCTTTGGGGTTCCATCTCAAGCTCTCTTCTCTTCTCCCTCCATATGACTTCATTTAGTGATCTTATCAGCTCCTTCGGATTTAATTGCTGCCTCTATGATGATGATAATTCTTAAATCTGCCTTTCCTAACCCAGTTCCCTGCTGACTTCTAATTTCATATCTCCAGCTGCCTTCCAAACGTCTCAAATTGGATGTCTAATAGACATCTTAAATCCAACAAATTCAAAACAAAGTACATTCCCCCAGTTATCCACCCCCCCTCACATTTTCTGTTACTATAGAAAGCAACACTAACCTTCCTGTTCCTCAGGCTTGCAACTTAGCAGTCATCCTGGATTTCTCACTGTCTCTTACCTCAAAGATGTGCTCAACTCTTCCCTTTTCCTTCCATATCCAAACAATTGTCATTTCTTGTCAGTTCTACATTTGTAGTAGCTCTCAGATCCCCTCTTTTCTCTTCACTAACAAAATTCCTATCCTTGGTCAGTCTTTCATCATCCTTAAACTAGACTAGTACAGCAACTTTTTTTAATTAATTTTTTGGCTTTCAATCTCTTCCCTCTCTCATCCATTTCTTACATATCTACTGAATTAATATTCTTGAGGTCAAGGACTTGTTTGCTTTTGTTTCTCCATGACCTGGCACAAGGCTTGCACATAGTAGGCACTTAAATATTTGTAGAATTAAATTAAATTGATTTTAAATGTAGATGTATTCTTTGTCCTTATTCAAATTTCATTTTTCATGTGAATACTTCCTTCATTTTGACCAGAAGATATCCCAGCAAGGATACATCATTATATGTTAAATGTAAAATCAGAAGGATAATCGTATCTTATCTAGCTAATCCCCACTGTCTCTAAATAGGGTGCTCCTGAAACATTCTTACTGTTGCCAGAGAGCACCAACAGTCAACAACCATTCTATAAAAAAGGATGATGCCAGAGCTATGCTGTGCAGTTATTATTTTAAATCAAGTTCTCATTTGTCTGCTACCCAATAGCCTTTATGTTGTACTATTTACAGATGTGCTTGTAAAATGTGTCTCATGCCTCTCCTCAAGCAATGATAAGCAGTACATTTCCTTCTTTGCAGAACCTAAGCAGTCTAGGTTAACATGTAGGGCTGACTTCAAGCATCTTGTTCTTAAGGAAAAGAGATTCTGAGACTCCTTGAGTAGTCCATTCTAGGACATTTGCCAATCACTACTAGGAATCCTTTTCTGCTACAGACTGAAGGGAGAAATATTCTTATCTTTTGCAGTGCCCTTCATTTCTCCATCCTTTTTGACTTCTCTGCACAAGTGGCTTGTTTCAACTTTAAAAACTTGTGCCCGTTCAGTCACTGATGTTCGATAATAGAAGTGAATTGCTTGTAAGTACCATTTCTCCCTTATTGGTACACAACCTCTGTGTACTTCAGAAAGGTTAAGTGGATTTTTGCATGCATGCATGAGTGTGTATGTGTGTGTGTGTGTGTGTATGTATGTGTACATAAGGGGCATGTAGACTGCAGGAACTTACTTCATGTAGGCATTCTCCTTCCTTTCAAACTCTTCTCAGACAGGTAAATGGTGCAATGGATAATGTTAGATCTGGCTACAGGAAGGCCTGAACTCAAATGAGACTTTAGAACTAACTAGCTTTGTGACCTGAGGCAAATCATTTAATTTCTGTCTGCCTTTCTTTGGCAATTACAACCTATCTCTCAGGGTTGTTATAAGGATAAAAATCAGATAATATTTGTAAAGTACTTTACAAACCTTAAAGTACTAGATACTTCCTAGCTATTATTAAGATAGTTTTTTTTCCTGTGTCAAGGGAACTTGCATCATTCTCCTGTTAGTATAAAGAGCATGTCCCTGTAGAGATGCTGCTGGTATTCCAGTTTGCAGCTGATACCATCCTCTGATTAGGTCATGGTGCTGAAATGTCACTCTTCTCTTTAGTCCAGTTAGATTCCTCATGTTTCTTGTCCATAGATTCTACATCTAACCAGTGACTGTTGTCAATTTATTCAAGGACACTCAGACTGGAAATTGTGAAAAGATTCAATTGTATTTTATCCAAAAAATCTTTTTGAAGAATCCTCCATATGCTTCTACATGGATGAAATTAAAACAAACAGACTGTTTCCCCTTTCTTCAAAGAATTTATAGCCTGTTGTGGGGACTCAACATGTAAACAAATGACCATATGCTCAGCGATGTCAGGAGAGAGAAAGAAAGGAGAGAGAGAGAGAGAGAGAGAGAGAGAGAGAGAGAGAGAGAGAGAGAGAGAGAGAGAGAGTCCAATACTCAGGAATGAATGCTTAGTCCAATGTAGGAAGATTTCTAAGAGACAGTAGCGAGAGAAAAATAATAGGCAGCAACTTGTGCAAAAGCTTGGAAGTAGGAGACAAGTAAGCACATTAGACTGGAACCAGAATGTAAAGTTCTTTAAAAGCCAAGTTAAGTATTTCCTACTTTATCCTAGAAGCCACAGAGAGTCACTGGAAGTTCTTGATCTGGGGCACAATAAGAATCATATCAGATTGATCCATATTGCTAGGGGAAAAAAGCAGCAACAACCATACCAACAACAACTCATAACTCATGTCTTCACAGAGCTGTCTATTTAAATCAAAGACAGAAACTGAAATCTATCCCAATCTAAAGATGATCTTTTAGAAATGACTTCTGAACATTTCCTAGAGAAAACCATGGTAGTAATGTCAGAAGGTATAAGAGATGAATATTTTGTCCTATTTTACTGTTTTCAGAAAGTGACTGTTCCACTTCTACAGACAAAAACCTAAGAAGGAGAATTAAGGTTTCTTTCATCTTTCTCTTGGCTTACTCCAAGAAAACAAAGAGTTTTTCTTTTCCATTAGGAAAATTAGTGTTTTGATCAGGGTTCTTTTAGTGTTTGTCAATATTGTGCTTAGAATAGCTCAGTTCCACTAAAATGTTTCTTGGTTTGTTTTTGTAGAAGAACAGAATTTCTAAGTTGGAAGAAGGACCATTGAGTCCGCTGTATACCTAAAGAAGAATCCTCTCTACAACACAGCAGACAAATGGTCCATTTGAAAAATCTGGAGCTGGGGGAATCCAACACCCCATGAGATATCCTATTTCACTTTGGGATAACTCTAATTGCTAAGCATTTTTTCTTACTACAAGTCTAAATTTGCTTCTTTGAAACTCCATTTATTGAGGCTATTTGAGTCCTGTGGAGCCATGTGGAGTAAATTAATCACCCCGCTACATGATATATAGTTCTTTAATCAGAGGTGTCAAACATGTGACCTGTAGCCAGACACATGTAGCCCACAACACTCTTGAGCATGACCCAAACCTGATTAAAATGTAATAGGGAAATATTTTAAAATAAATACAAATACAATAAAATATAGATAATAGTATATTTAAAAACAAGCCAATATGCATCTCACAATGTTTCTTACATTTGGTTTAATGGACCCTGTTTTTATTTGACACCACTGTTTTAAATACTTGGACAGATGGCATACCCTCCTGACCCCAATCCCTCATCCCCTAAATTCTATCTTCTCCATATTAAGCATGCTCAGTTCCTTCAACTGATCTTTTTCTGGCTTTGTCACTTATTACCTATGTGACCTTAGTAAAGTTACTTAACCACTTTAGTGTTATTTCCTCATTAATAAAATGAAAGATTGGACCAGATGGCCACTAAGGTCTCATCTAGCTTTAATGGACAATTAGCTTGGCATCCTATCAGTACATATATCTTGGACAGATACCACAAATGATCACTGAGATGGACTGAGCAGAAGAATGAGTTGAATTACTGCAAAAAAAAAAATACATATTGCTTTTAATAATCCCAAGCTTCTTCTTGGAGCAAAAGCCAGTTTTATGGATGATATCCTTTTTGGTGAAACTGTACTGGTTGAGGGTCATGGAATGTCATAGTCTCTGAGAAATTCAAAGTGAGAATCCTCAAAAGGGGCAGTGCAGAGACTTGTGATGGGGCTAACTGGGCTATAGCACATTATGAACCAAGAATTATACCAGAAAAGTACTGTATATATCTCAGAGCAATGTAACATGGGAAAAACTGATGAGCCAATTAACTAGTAAGAGCAAGGGATAATCAATGGAAAAGTTCTGTGTTTAATTGCTATACAGGTAAAATCAAGAGAGCTAGAGGAAAGTCTCCAATACATTTGTCTGAGTTCCTGGAAGGATCTATGGTAGCACAGGAGTAAGAATTAACCAAGATTAGAAAGAGTACATTGGTTGTCTTCTCACTGTTGGAAAGAAGACCTCCATCAATGATTCTGAAAATCCTTTGAAATATTCAAGTATATTTCAGCAGAAGTATTGCATTTGGTTCTTTTATCCTGGGAGGTAGCAGATCAACAAACTATTAAAGTATGTTTCAGTAGCAGTCGTGGGGTCTTAGGTGGTAGTGCAGTCTTCATTCTGTGGTCATCAGAAGGAGTTAGTACAACATGAAGAGGTAGTTCTGACTCACCTTATGTTGCCACTGGGAATTTGAAAATTCTAACTCCCTGGACTGGAAAAATTCAGTTTACACTAAGATTGGAAATGTATAAAGGACCATTTATTCCAAACCTTTTACTTCTTCTCATTTCCCAAAGACAATATGGTCCTAGCTCCAGTGAACTTGCTCCTTGAGGAATTAGAACCAAGGTGGAAGTTTCAGGGGAAAAGATTAAGACCCAGTGCTAACAGTCAAACCAACAAACATTTATTAAGCACTCAGCTTTGTGGTAGACACTGTGCTAAGTGGGAATATAAAGACAGAAAGTGGCTTTGCCTTTAGGGATCTTACAGTCTAGTAGGAGAGACTAACAGCTATGTACATAATTATATGCACAGCATAAAGAGAAGAGGAACTTTCTAAAAATTAGAACTAGCCGAAATTGGAATGGGTTGCCTCAAGACATGATGGGCTGTCTGTTACTAGAGGTCATCATCACTGGATGGATGTTCATTCTGGGAAATGCTATGGAGGGAATAGGCAGCTAAATGGTGCAATGAGTCTGGAGGTCTGGAGTCTGGAAGACTCATCTTTGTGAGGTCAAATCTGGCTTCAGAGATTTTACTAGCTGTGTAACTCTGGGAAAGTCACTTAACCATGTCTGCTTCAGTTTCTTCATCTGTAAAATGAGGTGGAAAAAGACATTGCAAACTACTTTGGTATCTTTCCCAAGAAAACCTCAAATGGCATCATGAAGAGACAGATATGACTGAAATGATAACAATAACATTAACATAGGGGGAATTCCAATTTGGAGCAGACAACCTCTAAGATTACCCCTACTTTTGTGATTTATTGACTGCTCAAAAATTTTCTCTTTTCTCCAGAAGCTGTAGATAGTCTATTCTGAGGGATCCTAGAGCCTGTGTTCTTTCTGCCTGGAAGGGAATTGGGTGGGGATGCTTGGTTCCCTTCTAGGTTTGACTTTGAGTTATAAATTTGAAATGGAGATTGATTTAGGAAATAGATAATGGATCCAAAATAAGTCTTGGTTTATGTTGGTAATGATGTTTTGTCAATGATTCCTCTATTCCTTCCAGCGTTTGGTGAAAAGTCTTTGAAAGTCTTTTTCCCTATCTGAAACTTTCTGTCCTGGCTTCTTCCATTGCTTTCTTCTCATTCCCAAAGAGAATTGAAACCAGCTGTCAGAGCTAAGTCTGCCCAGTAGCCACAGACAGCTTTTGCTTCTTACTCATTCAACTATTACTTATTGAGCCGCTGTTATGTAGGAAGCATTATACTCTAGGTGCTTTGATTATGTCAAGTAAAACCAGCAAATCCCCAGTTCCGGTCTCTATGTAGTTTGCCACAATTAAGGAAATCTCCAAAAGGGCTAGCTAGAAACCTCCCTTTCCCTTCAATGAACAACCCATCCATTCATGCATCTACCAAATGTTTGCAGAATACCTACTATGTGCAAGAAAGCATGTATTTTCATGAACTAGCAGAGTTCTTCTGCTTAGAAATAGCCATCTTTGAATACACTGGTCTGTTCCTCTCTGAAAAGGAATGCTACCCTTATTCGTAGGTTGTCAGTGTTTCAGAGTATTGCCCAATGACCTCACAAAACCTATTTACACAGCCTGAAGTAGGTACTTGTAGTCTACTTGAAAGTAGAGTCTATTCATGTCCTTCTCATGGAGCAAATAACACCCTGCAAGCTAAGGATGCTTAATAAATGTTATATAATCATAAGGAATTATTCATATACAAGGGAAACAAGAATTGGCATGGACTGTTACCTACAGACGCTGGGCTTTATTTTTTTAAGTGACCTTTATATCATAATCATTGTGATGTTTGAAGGGAGAAGGGGGAGTGTAACTGACATAGGGGGTTGCCACATGGATCATTTCTCGTTTGATTTTTGGAGTAACAAATGAGTAAAAGCT
Source organism: Notamacropus eugenii (assembly GCF_028372415.1). NCBI lineage: Eukaryota > Metazoa > Chordata > Mammalia > Diprotodontia > Macropodidae > Notamacropus > Notamacropus eugenii. Next base: position 70,233,062 of record NC_092872.1, read on the forward strand.
GGAATAATTTTGCTTCAAATATCTCTAACTAATAAGCTCTGGAGTTTCCACCCAGCTTTGCTCTTAGAAAATCATCACTGTATCTCAGCATAGAAGTATTTCCATGTGCAATTAATTCAAATATAACATAAAAAGAACAGACTTCAAGATGAAAAGGACAATAATTCTCCACATAAACACATTAAACCACAAACCAAGGGCATACTTTGAGTTTAGCCTTTGTCTTTCTGATCTCAGGATTTATCTTTATTTGTGTTTTTCTTGGGCTGTTTTCAATGTCTAAATGAGTCGGAGAAAACATGATGTGCATTGGAAAGAAATGCAATAAAATAATTGAACATATTTCCTTTGTCTCTGGGTGAATTTACACTTGTACACACAGAAACTTTAAAAGGGCTGGGAAGGCTTCAACAGCAGCTGTAAATTATTATCCTGTGGATGTTGGCATGCAAGGGCAGCTCACACACTAAGCTGCAGACTGGGTGTTCTAAGGAAATTGATGGTCCTCAGAGGCAGCAGAGAAGTCAGAGCAGCTCATGGAGAGTAGGTCTGTTTCACTCCCCCAAAGACCTACAGAATGAACCAAAGCAACATCTACTCTTTTACAAACAGAAGCTTATGAGAAACCTTCAAATTTAGGCTCAGACAGACCTCCTTGGAGACTGATAGATGAGGGACAGAGAGATGATAAAGGGAGAATTAGAGAAAAAGGAAGTTCTAGGTTTCTAACAAAGGTTTTGGACCTTGAAGGTCACTGCATTGAACTCTTCAAAACTTGATGCTGATGGAGAAAGATTCTGTCATTTGAGATTTAGAATGCTAGAATCATAGAAGTTCAGAGCTTTAAGGGACTTCAGAAATTCGGTAGTCTAACCTGGACCTGAGCAGAAATCACTATCAAATGGCTATCCAGACTCTTCTTGTAGACCATCAGAAATGGGGAGCTCATCACCTACTGGGGAAGCCAGTTATACTTTTATACAGTACTCACTGTTAACACAGCGAATTCCATTTCTTTGTTGCTTTTAATTACTGCTTCTACTTCTGCTTTCTGGGGCCAACCAAAGAAAGTTGAAGCCATTTTCCACAAGACAGCATTTCATTACTTTAGAATAGCTATTATATATCTTCATCCCACTGCAACCCTTGTCCACAAGCCTCTTTATTCTCCATTGAATTCTAGTCCCTTCGCCGTCCTGATCGCCTTCTTCTATACATTCACCAGATTGTCAGTAGCCTTCTTAAAGAGAAGGCTTTTATTTTGGCCAGTTTGCACAAGAAAGGGATTTAAGCCATCTTTCATTCTGGCATTGGAAAGGAACTTTAGGTGAAATAAAAATATGATAATTTTATTAAAATAATCTAAGGCAAAATCTACATGCTTTTTTATTTTGGAAAACTAGAACTAAGTACACAACTGAGACCAGAGACTAGACAGTCAGGTACTGGCTACTAACTAATCATGTTCAATATCCAGGAGAGATGATCAAGATTCTTTATTTTTTCTCCCCTTAAACCAATGACTCTAGTCCTGGAATTGAATTTGAACTTGGTGTTTTGAGGGAGAGGAAAAGAAAGAGCTTTCCCCAATCAGCCTCATGACAATCTAAATTGGCCCACCTTCTCCTACAGAAAATAATCAAGATCTTTCCAGGGAGTAAATTGCTTTTTCAGGGCACCTAGCAAAACAGTGCTTGTAATGTTCTTAAGTTAACCAAAAATGAAAATTAATGAAAGAATTAGTGATTTTTTAATGATACATAATCAGCTTAGAATGAATGTTTATCAGGATATAGTATGTGATGAAATTAGTCATCCTGTCTTCGAATCATATGGTTCCTTATTGGCAGTGAACTAATGTAGTAACTTAGGCAATGACCTGTACAAAGGGAGGCAAACCGACTGACCCATTCAATATTTTTTTATATATTCATAACCATACCTATTGTGTTATTTCTTCCTTGGCATTATGACAGCTCCAGATAGTAACTCTATGACTCCCCATAGATATGACCTTAAGACAATTATACAAAAGACAGGAAATGGATATGTTAAGGGTGTGGAAAGAGGCTTAAAAATGTAGACACCCAGTTCTAATAAGGGATCAAGAATTTAGCAAATAGTATTAATTATCTACTCTGTTGCAAGAAATTTTGAGAGGTGGTAGTGATACAAAGATAGCCCCAGTGTATACAAAGTAATATAAAGTTCTTTCAAGAGAGAGAGAACACTAACAGTTTGGAGGATCATTCAATCAATCAACAGGCATTTATTTGGCACTTACTTTATGGCAGACTATGCTAAACCTAGAAACAAGTGGAACAATCTCTGACTTCATGGATTTTAAATTCTAGTGGGGAATATCTAGAAAGGCTTTATGTAGGTAGAAGCAACAAAACTGAGCTTTGAAGGAATCTAGGATTCTACAAGTTGGTGATAAGGAGGAAAGGCATCTTATTGCTTTAAGATAGCTTTTATATCTCTTCCTATCACCCTCCCTTTACCAACAAATCTTTACCTTTTCAGGTCATTCAGCTTATCCTTTTATGGTTCATTTCCCTCACGGATGCCATTCTCTGGACACTTTCCACCTTACCAGTGCCTTTCTTTATGAGAAGGCTTTTGTCTTGGCCTTGGAAGCTCATTTGAACATTTAACACATTAAGTCTGGAGATGGTGGATGGAGCCTGAAGTATACCCAGTTCTAAATGGAAAAGAGGAGGCTTCAAGTTGCTTAGTGGATAAGACAGAAGTTTTCATAACCCTGGGGAGTGTTCTGCCCAGAATACTTTCTGGAAAAACAACACTATTGCAGTATAGAAGAGCTAGAGCCTGTGAAAACATATTTAACCTGCATATTTTCTGGAAGCAGAGAGCTTTTCGGAGTTTTTTTGGGTGGTGGTAGTGGTGGTGGGGAGAATATAAAAACCCAAACAATTTCTATTTGGACTGAAATTTTATAGCCTAACTTTCTGGCCAGAAGGTTCTTGTGGCTCAGGGTAAACCTTGGAAAACAAGGCTTGATCATTGAATGAATGACCCTGTGGTTCCTGGAGAGTTGTGGGATTGAATTATGCTCAATGTAGCCTCACAATCAGTGAGAGGATCATCAAATGAATGAAGCCAAGCAATTTTGCTGTTGGCAAGGACAAGAATGACAGATATCCCTTAATTCAATTAAAGGTACCTCCAGAAACCATATAATTAAATTATAACCACATTTATATAAACAAAAGAAGCTGACTTTTGTTTAACTCCCAGCTCCCACTCATCATTCTCTTTCCTTTTTGCTAAATGCCTCATTTGACTTGCATGAGCAAGTTTCCTGTGGCCAAAGAAAAACAGGTATGTACCCTCTGAGCCATCTAAATGAAAATGTTTAATTGGTCTTGGACATGAATGACCTTCACTTTCTGCTTTAAGCCATGAATTTACAAATGACCTTTTCCCTTCTTGCTCTTTTTCTCCCTCTTCTCTTTCCTCCACTGTTTCCTCTCCTTCCTTGTAACTGATGGGGAGCCAATTTTGGGAAACACAGGTTGGATACCACACATGAAATATGCTGTTTCCTCATCTAGTCCACTTCACTAAGTCACTGATGCTGGGGAGTAAAAGTTCAGAGGATGTAATGACACATAACAGCAGGTAAAGAAGGTCTTTGGGGTAGACCAATGTGTGGGGTCCCAGCCATAAAAGACAGATCAAGAGGAGGGATGCCAGGTATAAGTGTGGATGGAAGAAGAAACAATTGAAAAGGGGTAACCTATATTGGAGGAAGACTATCTAGGTTCTGACTCCTAGCAAATTGTAAACAAAAGAAAATGCATTTCTTTTTCAAGACAATCTCATTTTAAACTCTTCTGCCAAGTGAAAGTTCTCAATTTCAAATTTGATTATAATCTAATCCATGGTATAGAACAGAGAATTGGAATTGAACTTATGATTTCATGAATGTAGGGAACTGGATGAAGAACCTTCCTCTACTAATGAAGGTTTGCCCCTCACTTGCCCTCATACAATCCAGTGAGTTGCCTCAATCAGAGGTGTCAAACAATCAGCCTACAGCTCTCTTAAGCGTGTTCTGAAAGAGATTAAAATACAATTGGGAAATATTTAGCAAAATAAATAAAAATATAATAAAATAGAGATAATATTACTTTTTAAGATAGCCAATATGCAATTCAGAGAGAACCTTATATATGGTTTGTTGTCGTTTGATCATTTCAGTTGTGTCGGACTCTTCATGACCCTATTTGGCATTTTCTTGGTAAAGGTACTGAAGTAGTTTGTCATTTCTTTCTCCAGCTCATTTTGCAGATGAGGAAACTGAGGCCAACAGGGTTAAATGACTCGTCTCGGGTCCCACACACACTGAGACCATATTTGAGGTCAGGCCTCCCTCATTATAGGCCTGATGCTCTATCCACTGTACCACCTAGCTGCCCTGCTTGATGCATAATAGGTACTTAATATATGTTTGTTGACTAACTGACTGACATTAAGCAGAAAGCAAGGCAAGAAGAATTAAAACATTATATTCTGTCCATTAGCCTAGCATAGACTATCCCACCAATGCATATAGTGTCTGAGGGGAAAAAGGGGGCCACAGATTTGCACAGCCAGAGCATGGAGGTACCTGAGTAGAAAACTTAGGTCCTGGAAAAGTCAAAAATGTGGACCATGGACTTTGATATCTTTTGTCCACCAAAGGGACAGTCAACACCACAGGTCACTAAGAGATAGGGTCACTCTTCTGGGCTTCTCTACCTTTCTACTGGATGGGCCCATTTCTCTGCTACCTGTTGTGTTCGGGACACTCTTCTCTTCTGGACTCTGAGGCAACATGACACTCACATCTTAAACTTTACAACTGCAGACCTCTTCCAGGTGAGTACCTTTCCTTGGACTCTGAGAAGGCTATACAGGAAAAGGTAGAACAGTTCCCATCCAATCGGTTCCTCCTAAATGTGGATGTCATCCATGGCTTTAACCTCAACCTTCTTCTTTCTCCTTCAATACTATATCACTTGATGATCTCATTAGCACCCATAAGTTCATTTAACCAGTTCCATGCAGATGATTCCCAGTTCTATATATTCAGCACTAGTCTCTCTTCTGAGCTCCAGTCTGTATTGCCACTTGCCTACTGGAATTTTCCAACTGAATATCCCAGAGGAATCTTAAGCTCAACATGTCTGAAATATATTAGTTTTCTCCTCAAATCTCCTATTCCCAACTTCTCATCATTGTCTAGGACAGAGGTGTCAAAGCACACAGCCTCATGTGGCTAGCAGCGGTCTTGATTGAGGTTCTAACTGGATTAAAATGGAATTGAGAAATATTTAACAGAAAAGGTAATAAAATAAATAATATTATATTTTAAAACTAAGTCAAGATGCAGCCCACAGGGATGTGTAAGTTGTGAAAAGACTGCAAAGGGGTGAGCGTGTGTGTGTGTGTGCGTGCGCGTGTGTATGCATGTATGTGTGTGTGTGTATGTATGTGTGTGTGAAGGCTAGGTTATGAAGGACTTTGAAGTCAAATCCTATAGTTTACACTTTCATAACACATACATGTTATCTCACATACACTCTCCCTTCTTGGACATTGCAACTACCCTAATGCAATCTCTCAGCACTTAATGTTTAAACTCCTGCAGCAGGCTTCTGATTGGTCTCCTTGCCTCAAATCTCCCTCATTCACATCTGTCTTCCCCCTCAGCTGTCAAAATGATCTTTGTATAGGACAGGTTTGCCTATGTTATCTTTTCCCTACATCAATAAACTCCAGTGGTTCCTTCTTTTCTCTAGTATCAAGTATAAAATCCTCTTCTTGGATTTTCAAGCACTTCATAATCTGACCCCTTCCTGCCTTTGCAGTTTTATGTTACCCCTCGTGATAACGGGGACAGCGGCCTCTTTGCTGTTCCTCTCAGAATGCTCCATCTGTTGACTAAGAGTTTTCAGTAGCCAACCCCCATGCCTGGATTGCTTCCCTCCTCATCTCTAGGCTACAGTCACACATTTTTCAAAAAGCCTTTTCTAGTCTTCTTTATTCTAGTTTTTTATTCTTTATTCTATACTTTATCCTCGTATTTTAGTATTTAGAATATTAGTATTTTTTATTCTAGCATTCTCTAAAACTACCCCCAATTTATCGTGTTATGTCGTGTTTGTACTTATTTATATGCTGTCTCCCCCATTTTACTGTGAGTTCCTTGAGATCAGGGACTGGGTTGTTTCACTTTAACCTTTCTTTTTACTCCAGCACTTAACATTACCCAGATCATAATAGGTTGTTAATAAATTGTAGTTGATTGACCAGACTGATGAACCAAGGGTAAGTTCAAATCTGGCTGACTCTGGATCTACTCTCTTGAGGTTAGATCTGTTACATGTTACCCGCTTCAAATGTTCTGCTATCCTAAAAAAGTTGGGAAGATCTCTTTCATATCATTGGCTCAAACCCCCATTGACTATGTTCACCACACTTTTTTGGTTCCCAGTGACTAGCTCCAAAGTTCCATTTGATCACTTAACATCAGACATTTAGACATTTAACATTTAGAAAGGGATACTGACTTCAGAGATAAAGCACAATAAATACATATTTCCCCTCAAAACCATGGAGATATAATCTCCTCTCTATCATTTTGGTCTTTGGGGAATGGGAGTGGTGGAAATGGATTAGTCTCCCAGTTTAGCTTAGTTCCTCCATAGCATTAGTCCTTCAGTTTCAAGTCCAAAGCGCCAACTTCTGTGGTACTAACATTTTTCAATTAGTGCTCCTCATGGAGTTGCTACTGAGCAGTCTGTAACATCTTGCTTAGATTCCTGAAATCCATGTTCCCCTGGGCCAAATGAGAGAATTTCTCCTTTCACATACTATGTCAATGAATAACCAAGAAAATCCGTTCCAGTTCCATGAGACTCAGTCCCATTTCTTGGATTCTGATGGCAGTGTGGGAATTGAGGATGGAAGGAGCTGGTTCTCTGTCTCTTCTCTCTCTTCGTTACCACATGATGTAAGTGAAAGAATTTTTCAATTCAACCTCAGACATGAATGCAGCAGAAACTCTGATTTAGGCTGTTTTCAAGATACTACCATTTTCAGCTAAGGAGTGAATGGAAAAAAAAAAAGTTGCTCCCAATCATGTGGGTGACACCAGCTTAGGTAGTGAAGACATACACAAAATCTCTTTATCCTGTATAGAAATTAAGGAAAAGTGGTTTTTGTTTTGTTTTTTCAACCTAAGCCCTAGAATTTATATGATTAGAATGACAATGGAAAGAATAAGTACATGTGAATTTATTACATGGCTCACTTTTTGTCTGAGTACCTGAGGGAGTACTGGAAGTTCTTTCTGATTGAAACTTATCATAAATCTAGCAGTGAAGCTAGGCTACTGAACCGGACCTGCACCTTACTCTGTATCCTAAAGGACATTTGTAGCTTCTAAACGATGTCTATGGGAGTATCATGGGCTGTTGTGGTCTTTGTCCTTAAAAACCTTGATGGAACACTCACTAAAATATGAAGATGTTTGCTTGGTGAATTAGTCATGCCCTGGAGGGCAGGGGTTTCTGCTTCATTCTCCAGATGGCTTTGTGTGCCTTTTATGCAGTTTCTGTGTTTACTTTTCAGAGTCTGTAGAGATCAACCCAGGAAACAAAGGGGCCCTCATGTCTTTCTCTTCATGTGGTCAGCTAGGATCTTGAGGGATTTGCTCTGGTTTGACAATGTCTGCCCTCCTGCAGTGCTGCTTTGTTTATTGTTCAAATAGTTCGTGGGCAACAATGAGGAATCCTAATGGCAGCATCTACTCTCCCTCCAATTGCAGTTTGTTTCCCTTAGTCTGGATCTTATTCTTTTTTTTTTTTTTTTTTGGAAAAGGAATCGGGTTTTATTAAATTCAGAAGACCCAACCTTGACTCCTGGCAATTTCATATGGTATATTAAAAAGAACCCTGGATTTGGAGTCAGAAGACCTAAGTTCAAATTTGGATCTGTGACTTATAATCTGTGAAAAGTGAAATCTGTGAAAACTTTCAGTTAGTTATTTAACCTCTTTAGGCCTCAGTTTCCTCATCTCTAAAGTGAAGAGGCTGTAGATGATAATTAAGTATTGTTCTAATTTGAAATCCTATGAACCTAGCCATTTAATTGCTATGTACCTTGAAAAAGAGTACATAGGGACGGTGAAGTAGCACAGTGGATAGAGCGTACTAGCCTTGGAGTCAGGAAGACTTGCCTTCCTGATTTAAAATCTGGCCTCAGACACTTACTAGCTGTGTGACCCTGCACAAGTCACTTAACTCTATTTGCCTTAGTGTCATCATCTGTAAAATTACCTGGAGAAGGAAATAGCAAACCACTCCAGTATCTTTACCAAGAATCATCCTCTCTCCCCAAAAGGGATCTCAATGAATCAGATGCAACAGAAAAACAATTGGACAACAAAAAACTTGGGAAAACCACTTAAATATGCTGGTCCTCAGTTTCTTTGACTATAAAATGGGGATAATAATACTTTCCTTATTGATTTTATCAGGTAAAGGATATTCTCGAAATCTAAAACATTATATAAATATAAGTTTCTTGTTATTTTATAGGGCTAGGGTTAAATGATTGATACCAAATGCAGTTATGAGTTCCTTTTATTTGGATAAGGCTTTCCTACCTATGAAACCTCAGAAGTCTTGGACTTACTTGAACCAATAAGCAAAACAACTTCAATAATGGAAAAGAAGTTACTACTAAAATATATCTAAAGTCAGAATAAATGTAATAATTAATCTTGGTTTGAGAACATCAGGATGAACCCCATTTCCCTCCTCTCAGTGGAGAGGTGGCAAACTACAGGAATAGGATGTTCTATCCGATGGTCACTATATCGTGAGTTTTGAATAACAATTTTCCTTCATCATAATGGAACATTCTCAGCAGGGGGTATATATGGGGAAATAGCTGTTATATAATTTTTTTTTTTTATTTTTTAAAAAAACTTGAACTTCTTGGAGTCAAAATGGCAGAGTAAACTGTAAGTGCTCTCACCTTTCCTGATTAACCTTGAAAAATCCATAGAATATTGCCCCAGGAAACATCCTGGAATAGTGGATCCAATGGAAGGGATAAACAGTCTTTTAGCTTGGGAGGCTAAGGAGACCACCAAGAAGGGTTCCTCTTTGCTGTGGTTGAAGGGGACCAATGCAGAATCAGAAGTGGCCCAGCAAGTTTTATCTGAGTACAGCAGCAGGAAATCCTGAGCCCAACCGTGGTGGAGCTGGTAAGCAACAATACCAGGACCCTAGGTCTGCTTTAGCACAGCTAGGAGAATTGGGCAGACACCAGTGCAGATGGGTTCAGTGCAACCCTAGGGGAGGAGGAGACCTCAGGTAGCCAGACCACCTCTACCCCACACCTCAAGAAGTGAACTTAAGAATAACCCAGGGAAACTCAGACTTCACCAGGCCTATGCTTTGGCGCACACCAGCCAGCTCAGCCCCAGATAGGCTGTAGCATTATATAGCTTCCAGTTGGAAGAACCAGAGGCCACATAACACAAAGCCAGTAAGCAGGACCCTAACTCCCAGCACAAGAAATATGGGACAGAGCCCTCTGTTCCCCAGAAGCAAAGTTCCATTTTGAAAGCCAGGAAAAAGGCATTCATCATGAGAAAGAAGCAAATTCAAAGAACAAAGATGAAGACTCTTATTACGGAATCAGGGAAGAACAAAATATGAATTCAGAAGAGGACAGCATTGACACTGTATTCACATCTGAAACCTCAAAAGGGAATTTGAACTGATCTCAAGTCCAAAAAGCATTCTTGGAAGAGCTCAAGAAGGATTTTAAAAGCCAAATTAAACAGGTAGAAGAAAGATTGATTAATGATTTAAAAAATACAACCAGCTCCTTAAAAAGTAAAATTGGACAAATGGAAAAGGAGGCACAAAATCTAACTGGAGAAAGACTCTTTAAAAAAGGAGCTACAAAAGCTAACTGAAAAAAAAAAACAATTCTTAAAAAATTAGAATTGAGCAAGTAGAAAGTAATGACTCTATGAAGCATCAAGAATCAGTCAAACAAAATCTGAAGAATGAAAAAATAGCAAAAAATGTAAAATATCTCATTGGAAAAACAATTGACCTGGAAAATTGATCCAGGAGAGAAAATCTAAGAATTATTGGTCTACTGGAAGGCCATGATTGAAAAGAAGAGCCTGAACATTATCTTCCAAGAAATCATCAAGGAAAACTGCCCTGAGGTCCTTGATCCTGAGTACGAAATAGTCATGGAAAGAATCCAGTGATCCCCTCCTGAAAGCGATCCCAAATTGAAATCACCAAGTAATATTGTTGCCAAATTCCAGAATTATCAGGTCAAAGGGAAAATGCTACAAGCAGCAAGAAAGAAACAATTCAAATATTGAGGAACAAATACTGATCACACAGGACCTTACAACTTCTACAGTAAAAGATTGGGGAATTGGAATATGATACTCCATAAGGCAAAGGAACTTGGACTACAATCAAGGATTAACTAACCGGCAAAATTGAGCATAATCTTTCGGATAAGGAGATGAACATTCAGTGAAATAAGGACTTTCCAGACCTTTCTGATGAAAAGGCCAGAAGTTAATAGAAAATGTGACCTTCAGATACAAGACTCAAGAGAGGCATAAAAAAGTAAACAGGAAAAAAAAAGGGAAAAATCCCTGTTATTTAATATGGGCAAACTGTTTAAAGAAAGAGAAATCCCATTTAAAGTTACTGTGGCCATTATGAAAGATTTGGAGAATATCAATTTCAATTGGGGAATGGCTTTCAAATTTGACTCAGTTCCTTCTGTATTTCAGAAATGAGAACTTTATCACTGATACTAGCTGTAAAAATTCTCTCCCAATTTTCTGCTTTCCTCCTAATCTTGGTGGCATTGGCTTTGTGCAAAAACATATCAATTTGATGTAGTTAAAGTTATCCATAAAGCATTTCATAATGTTTTCTATCTCTTGTTTGGTCATAAATTCCTCCATTCTCCATAAATCTGACAAATAAACTATTCCTTGCTCCTCCAGTTTGTTTCCAGTATCAGCCTTTATACCAAGATTGTGTACCCATTTGGATGTTATTCTGGTATATGGTGTCAGGCATTGGTTTATGCCCAGATTTTGCCCTATTATTTTCCAGTTTTCCCAGCAGTTTTTGTCAAACAGTGACTTCTTATCCCAGAAGGTGGAGTCCTTATGCTGAAATTTTTTTGAATATTGAACCAGCCCTGTATTATTGTAATAAATCCTACCTGATCAAAATGTATTATTCTCTTGATAAGTTGTAATCATTTTGCTAATATCTTATTTAAAATTTTTGCGTTTGTATTCATTAGGGAAATTGGTCTATCATTTTCTTTCTCTATTTTGGCTCTTCCTGATTTGGATATCAGCACCATATATCATAAAAAGAATTTGGTAAGACTCCTTCTTTGTCAATTATCCCAAATACTCTATATAGTGTTGGAGTTAATTGTTTTTTGAATGTTTGATAGAACTTACTTGTAAATCCATTTGGCCCTGGAGATTTTTCCTAGGGAGTTCACTGATGGCTTGTTCAATTTCTTTTTCTGAGATGGGGTTATTTAAGTATTTTACCTCTCTCCTTGATACTAGTTTTCTTCTTTCTCTTTTTTTTACTCAAATTGACCAAAGGTTTATCAATTTTATCTTTTTCATAAAACCAGTTATTAGTTTTATTTATTAGTTCAATATTTTTCTTAATTTCAATTTTATTAATCTCTCCTTTGGTTTTCCATATTTCTAATTTTGTATTTAATTAAAGATTTTCAATTTATTCTTTTTTTAGCTTTTTCAGTTACATGCTCAGTTTATTGATTTCCTTTTTCTGTATTTTATTGATGTAAGCATTAAGAGATATAAAATTTCCCCTAAGAACTGCTTTCACTGCATCCACAAGTTTAGTATGTTGTTTCATTGTCATTCTCTTGAATGAAACTATTGATTGTTCCTATGATTTCTTGTTTGACCCACTCATTCCTTAGGATTATATTATTTAGTATCCAATTAATTTTTGGTCTGTCTTTCCATGATCCTTTATTACATCTAATTTTCATTGCATCATAATTTGAAAAGGATGCATTGACTATTTCTGCCTATCTTCACTGAATTGTGAGATTTTTATGCTCTAGTACATGGTCATTTTTTTGTGTATGTGCTATGTGTCCCACTGAGAAAAAGGTATATTCCTTTTTATCTCCATTCAGTTTTCTCCAGAGTTCTATAATATCTACCTTTTCCAGAATTCTACTTACCTCCTTAACTTCTTTCTTCTCTACTGTGAGGTTAAATTTATCAAGTTTAGAAAGGGGGAGGATGAGGTCTCCCATTAGTATAGTTTTGCTCTCTATTCCTTCCTGTAACTCCCTTAACTTCTCATCTAAGAATTTGAATGCTATACCACTTGGGGCATATATATTTAGTAATGCCATCACTTCATTGTCTATGGAGCCTTTTAGCAGGATATAGTTTCCTTCCTTATTTCATTTGATTAGATTTATTTTTGCTTTTACTTTGTCTGAGATTAGGATTGCTACCCTTGGTTTTTTTTTGTTTTTGTTTTTTTTACCTCAGCTGAAGTATAATAGATTCTACTCCAGCCTTTTACCTTCACCTGTGTTTATGTCCATGTTTCAAATGTGTTTCTTGTAAACAACATATTGTCAGATTATGGTTCTAATCCCTTCTGCTATCTTGCTCTGTTTTATGGGAGAGTTTATTCTATTCATATTCAAGGTTATGATTACTATCTGTTTCTTTCTCTCCATTCTATCCTCCCACCCCATTTATGCTTTTATTTCTCCCTTCTACCTTCACCTCCTCAAAAAAATTTTCCTTGACCATCACCTCCCTCAATCTTCCCCACTTTCTATCAGCCCCCCTCCCTTTTCTTTTCTTTTTCCCTTACCTTTTCTCTCTTCACACCCCTTAATTAGGTTTTTATAGTCAAATCAGTTAATTTATACCCACACCCTCTATCTATGTATATCCATTTTAAATAAATATACAATTCTCAAGATTAACAAGTATCATCCTCCCATACAGCGATGTAAAGTTTGACCATATTAAATAATAAGGTTTTTTTCTGTTTACCTTTTTATGCCTCTCTTGAGTCTTGTATGTGAAGATCAAATTTTCTATCAACCTCTGGTCTTTTTATCAGGAAGGTCAGGAAAGCACTTATTTCATTGAATATCCATATCTTTGCCTGAAAGAGTATGCTCAGTTTTGCTGGTTAGTTGATTCCGGGTTGTAGTAAAACCTCCTTTGTCATATTCTAATCTCCTGATCTTTTAATGTAGAAGTTGCAAGGTGCTGTGTGATCCTGACTGTAGTGCCTCGAAATTTGAATTGTTTCTTTCTGACTGTGTGCAGTATTTTCTCCTTGACCTGATAATTCCCTCTTTTTAGCTTTACTTTAATTTTTTAATATTTTGTTTCTCCCAGTTACTTGAAAAATAATTTTTAACATTAATTTTTAAACATTGAGTTCCAAATTCTCCCCCTTTCTCTTTCCTCTTCTCCTCACCCCATTGAGAAGACAAGCAATTTGATACATGTTATATAGGTTTAATCATGCAAAACATATACATAATAGTCATGTTGTGAAAGAAAACACAGATTAAAAAAAAAGTCAAGAAAAATAAATCTGTGTTCAATCTGTATTCGAATGCTATCAGTTCTTTCTCTGGGATGGATAGCACTTTTTTTTTAATATTAATTTATTTTTGAGTTCAGCATTCACTTCCACATGATTTTGAGTTCCAAATTTTCTCCCAGTCTCTATCCTCCACCCACCCAAAGACATCATGCGTTCTTATTACCCCTTCCCCCAATCTAACCTCCTTTATATCACACCACTCCTTTCTCTTATCTCTTTTCCCTCTATTTTTGTGAAGGGTAAGAGAGATGTCTATACTCCACTGCCTGCATATTATACTTCCCACTTGCATATAAAAACAATTTTAAACATTCCTTTCTACAACTTTGAATTTCAACTTCTTTCCCTTCCTCTCTCCTCACCCATCCTCATTGAGATAGCAAGCATTTGATATAGTTTACACGTGTGTAATAAAACACTTCCATAACAGTCAGTCCTCCATCATATCCTGTCCCCCATTTATTCTATTCTCTCTTTTGACCCTGTCCCTCCTCAGATATGTTTATTTCTAATTGCCCCCTCCTCCCATTTGCCCACCCTTCTATCATTGCCCCAACCCCTGCGTATCCCCTTCCCTCCTACTTTCCTGTAGTATAAGATAGATTTTCATACCAAATTGAGTGTGCATGTTGTTCCCTCCTTAAACCAAATGCGATGAAAGTAAGGGTTACTCTTTCCCTCTCACCTTCCCCCTCTTTCCCTCCGTGGGAAAAACTTTTCCTTGCCTCTTTTATGTGAGAGATAATTTACACTATTCTCTTTCTCCCTTTCTCCTTCTCCCAATATATTTCTTTCTCAACCCTTCATTTTATTTTTTTAGATACCATCCCTTCATATTCAACTCATACTGTGCCCTCTCTCTCTCTCTCTCTCCACACACACACACACACACACACACACACATATGTATATATACATGTATATATATGTATATATATATAATGTGTGTATATAAATATATATGTATATATATATATGCATGTATGTATGTATAATCCTTCCAACTTCCCTAATATTGAGAAAAGTCTCATGAGTTATAAATGTCATATTTCCATGTAAGAATAGAAACAGTTCAACTTTAATCAGTCCCTTATTTCTCTTTTCTGTTTATCTTTTCATTCTTCTCTTAATTATTGTGTTTGAAAATCAAATATTATATTTAGCTCTGGTCTTATGATCAAGAATGCTTCAAAGTCTTCTGTTTCATTGAATGAAGATTTTTCCTCTGAAGTATTATACTCAGTTTTACTGGGTGGGTGATTCATGGTTTTAATCCTAACTCCTTTGACCTCTAGAATATCATATTCCTAGCCCTTCAATCCCTTAATGTAGAAGCTGCTAGATCTTATATTATCTTAATTGTGTTTCCACAATACTTGAATTGTTTCTTTCTAGCTGCTTGCAATATTTTCTCCTTAACCAGGGAACACTGGAATTTGGCTACAATATTCCTCAAAGTTTTTCTTCTTGGATCTCTTTCAGGAGGTGATCATTGGATTATTTCAATATTTATTTTACCCTCTGGTTTTAGAATATCAGGGAAGTTTACTTGACAATTTCTAGAAAGATGATGTCTAAGCTCTTTTTTTGATCATGATTTTCAGGTAGTCAAATAATTTTTAGATTGTCTCTCCTGATCAGTTTTCCAGGTCAGATGTTATTCCTATCAGATATTTCACATTATCTGCTTTTTAAAAATTCTTTTGGTTCTGTTCTATGATTTCTTGATTTTTCAAAAACTCGTTAGGTTCCATCATCTCCATTCTAATCTTTAAGGAAATATTTTCTTCAATGAGATTTTGGGCTTCCTTTTTCATCTGTCCAGTTCTGCTTTTTAAGGCATTCTTCTACTCATTGACTTTTTTGGATGTCTTTTGCCATTTGGGTTAATATATTTTTTAAGGTGTTATTTTCTTCAGCAATTTTTGGGCCCCCTTTAGCAGTCACTTGATTCACTTTTCATGATTTTGCTGCATTGCTCTCATTTCTCTTCCCAAATTTTCCTCTACTTCCCTTATTTGATTTTTCAAAATCCCTTTTGAGCTCTCCCATGACCTTAGATCAATTCATATTTTTCTTGGAGACTTTGGATGTATGAGTTTTGAATTTTTTATCTTCTTCTGTTGATATATTTTGGTCTTCCTTGTCACCAAAATAAAATTCTATAGTCTGATCATCTTTTCTGATTTTTGTTCATCTCCCCAGCCATTTACTTGAATTTTGAGCTGTTTGTCAAGGTAGTTCTCTGCTTCCATTGAAGTTTGGGGGGAGTGTATTGTCAACCACTGAATCCTCCCACAATCTGTGGGCCTGGACCTCCAGAAAGAGCAGTTACTGCTGCCTCTGCTTCTCCTCCACTCCCTCTTTCACCCTGGGGCTAGGGCCAGACCACTCTACTTTCTCACACAGGTCCGACAAGATTTTTTCTCTGACTTTTCAATTTTTCCTGACTGTTTTGGGGTCATAAAGTCTGGAAACTGCTACAGGTGGCAGTGATTCACCACCCCTGAAGCCTGCTCAGGTCATTTCTGTGGCACTGCAGCCCATGCCAGTCTATGCTCTCTTCCCACTCCAGCACAACAGGTGCTTCTTTTTGACCTTCCAGGTTGTCTTTAGCTGGAGATTTGCTTCTCTCTGTCACTCTGTGTGTTCTGCAGTTTTGGAATTCTTTTAGTCATTTTTTTAAAACATTTATAACATTTTTTTAATTGGCTGGTTTTGAGAGGAGAGCTGTAGCAAGTCCCTGCTTTACTATGCCATCTAGGCTCCATCCCCCACTTGTAATTTTTAGTGAATTGTTTTTGTCAGCTTTTATACCTCCTTTTCTATTTTTCCAATTATTCCTTTTGAGGAGACATTTTCTCCAGTTATGTTTTGTACCTCTGTATCCATTTGGCCAATTTTGCATTTTAAGGAGTTGATTGTATTTTTTAAATCACTGGTCAATTTTTCTCTACATCTCTAATTTGGCTTTAAAAATCTTTCTTGAACTCTTTCAGGAATGCTCTTTGGACTTGAGACCAGTTCATATTCTCTTTTGAGGTTTGAAATGTGGGCATAGTGTCAATGCTTTCCTCTTCTGAATTCGTATTTTGATCTTCTCTGTCCCTGTAATAAAACTCTACAGTCTTTGCTTTTCCAATTTGCCTCTTGCTCATGATGATTGCCTTTTTCCTGGCTTTCAAAGTGAAACTCTGCTTCTGGTGCACAGGGGACTCTGTCTCATGTTTCTTGTACTGGGAGCTAGGGATCTGGTTACTGGCTTTGCATACTGTGGCCTCTGGTTCTTTCAAGTAGAATCTCTATTATACTGCAGCTTACCTGGTGATAAGTTGACTGGTGTGTGCCAAAGCAGAGGCCAGGTGAAGACTATCTGAGTTTCCCTAGGGTTACACTGAAGCTTGTGGAGTTATGGTGTATATGAGGGGTGGTTTAACTACTGGAGGTCTCCTCTTCCCCTAGATTTATTACTAGAGCACCAGCAGATTCAGCATCTGGTGAGCCCCATCTGTGCTAGTGTCTGTCCAACTCCCCTGGCTGGTATTAAGGTCCACCTGGGGTTCTGATATTGGTGCCTACCAGCTCCACTCCACTTGGGCTCAGAATGTCCTGCTGGTCTACTGAGGTGAGGATGGTTGGGATGTCTTCATTCCTTCACTGGTCCTCTTCAATCACAGCAAGAGTTAACCCTCCTGCCAATCTCCCCAGCCTCCTGAGCTAAAAGATTGCCGTACCACTTCTGTTGGCTCCAGTATTCTTAGATTTTTCTTGGAGCAATACTCCCTGGGTTTTTCAAGGACAACAAGGGAGGTTGAGAGCAGTTACAATTCACTCCTTCATCTTGTCTCACAGAAGTTCAAGTAGGTGACTTTCAAATGTTCATTGTGTGGGCTGGTAACACCAGGAGCAACTGCTGTAATTACTGTGGGTCCCAAGCTTCTCTCTCAACTAGTGCTGCCTGACTCATTCTCTGCTGAGAGGTTTGGGAATCAGCACTCCTGCTGGTGAATCCATTCCTGCTCCACTGTGGCTGAGTCTGTGCTGGTGCAGTCTGCATGTTCTGTGTTCCACACACTTGGTGTAACAGATACCTCCTCTCAAACTTTTGGGCTGTCAAGGGCTGGAAATCTGCCACACTCTGTCTCCTACTGGATTCTGCCATTTAAAAATTTGTTCAGATTCACATTTTAAAAAAAAATTATTTATTTATTATGTTATACATTCATTTCCACAAGATTTTGAATTCCAAATTTTCTCCCCATCTCTCTCCTCCTCCATCCCAAAACAAGGTGCATTATGATTACACCTTCCCCCAATCTGCCCTTCCTTCTACCACATCCCTCCCTTCCCTTATCCCCATCTTCTCTGTCTTCTTCTAGGAAAGATTGATTTCTATATCCCATTACCTGTGTTTCTTATTTCCCAGTTACATGCAAAAACAATTCTCAACATTAATTCCTTAAACTTTGGGTCCCAACTTCTTTCCCTTCCTCCTTCCCCACCCATATCCACTGAGAAGGCAAGCAGTTCAACATAGGATATACATGTGTAGTTTTGTTAAATACTTCCATGATAGTCATGTTGTGAAAGACTAACTATATTTCCCTCCCTATCCTGCCCCTTATTTATTCTAGTCTTTCTTTAGACCTTGTCACTCCCCTAAAATGCTTACTTGTAATTACTCCCTCCTCCCATTTGCCTCTATAATCCCACACTCCACTTACCCCCTTCTCCCCTTGCCCCTTTTATGAGAGATAATTTGCCTCTTTCCATTTCTCCCTTTCTCCTCCCAATATATTCCTTTCTCACCCATTAATTTTATTTTTTTAGATATCATCCCTTCCTATTCAATTCACCCTATGCCCTCTGTCTATATGTGTGTGTGTGTGTGTGTGGGAGGGGGTTCTGTTTTATACTTGCTTGATTTCTCATAAAGTCATTAACTTCCATTTGTTCTATTTTAATCTTTAAGAAATTGTTTTCTTCAATGAGCTTTTGCACGTCCTTTTCTATTTGACCATTTCTGCTTTTTTAAGGCATTCTTCTCCTCATTGACTTTTTGGATCTTTTGCTTTTTGCTCAGTCTATTTTTTAAAGGTGTTATTTTCTTTACCATTTTTGGGGGTCTCCTTTAGCAAGCTGTTGACTCGTTCTTCAAGACTTTTTTGCATCACTCTCATTTCTCTTCCCAATTTTTGCTCTACTTCTCTTATTTGATTTTAAAAATCTCCCTCCCTGGCCTTAGACCAATTCATATTTTTTTCTTGGAAGTTTTAGTAGTAGGAGCTTGACTTTGTTGTCTTCTTCTGGTTGTCTGTTTTGTTCTTCTTTGTCACCAAAATAGGATTCTATAGTCTGCAGGATCTTTTTTATGCTGTCTGCTCTTTTTTCTAGCTAAATAATTGACTTTCTAACTCTTTGTCATGGTAGGACTCTGCTTCCAGTGAGGGAGGGGAGGTTTCCTGTCCCAAACTTCAGGGGTTTTGTGAAGCAGTTTTCAGAGGTCTATCTAGGGGCCTGTAAATTTTCAGTTCTTCCAAAGTAGTATGATGAAGGCAGAGGTATTTACTCCTTTCCTGGCCTGTACTCAGGTCTGTGAGTGGCCACAAGCACTCTTTTCTGCCTTGGAACTGTGAGGAGGAATCCATCTTCACTCCACCACATGCTCCACCAAACCAGCATTCCTCCTCGCCCCAGAACCAACAGGACTGTGACCCAGATCCAATCAGGGCAAAGCTAGAAAATCCTGCCTCAATGCCAGCAAAGATATCCCTGCAATCACTCTCTGATCAGCCACTCAGTCCCCACATAGTGAATATGCTGGCAGCTACAGAAGCAGCTGCTATTGCTTCCACCATGTCCACTGCCTGGGAACTGGGACTAGACCATGCCCCTCCCCCATTCAGGCCTGTCAGAGTTTTTCCCATTAACCTTCTGTGCTGTCTTTGATGTTTCTGGGCTTAAAAGTATGGAAATTGCCATATCTGCCAGTGATTCAGTCTCCTGAGGCCTGCTCTGGCCTCCTGTGCCAACAAGGACTATACCAGACTGTGGTCTGCTCCCAGGCTGGTGTGATAGACCCTTCCTGTTGACTTTCCAAGCTGTCTTGGACTGGGTACTTATTTCACTCTGTCATTTTGTGGGTTTTGCAGCTCCAAAACTTGTGTAGAGTCATGTTTTACAGATATTTGGAGGGTTTTAGGGAAAATTTGGATCAAATTACTAAACAATTATGCTCATTTCACATGTCAACAAGATTTTATGCTTAAGATTTTGCAAGCCCAGTTTCAGCAATCTGTGAACTGAGAATTACCAGAACACATTGATTTTCAAAGAGGCAGAAGAACTAGAAACCAAATTGACAACATTCACTGGATTATGGAGAAACAAAGGAATTCTAGAAAAAAAAATAATCTCTACTTATCCTTCATTCACCACACCAAAGACTTTGCCTGTGTGGATCACAACAAAATGTGGTAAGTCTTCAAAGAGATAAGAGTACCAGTTTATCTTACTTTCCTCCTGATTAACCTGTATGAAAACCATAAGGCAACAATTAAAACCAAACATGGATCAACTGATTGATGTAAATTTGAAAAAGAAATATGACAAGGCTATATATTGTCACCTTTTTAAACTGATATGAAGAATAAATCACATGATATACCAGGCTGGATGAACAAAAGGTTGAAATCAAAGTGACCAGAAGAAATATCAATAATCTCAGATATGCAAATGATATCACAGTGAAGAATTCAGAATCCTCTTGATGAAGGTGAGAGAAGAAAATATAAAAGCTAATTTGAAGCTTAACATAAAAAAATTAAGATCTTGGTAACTGGCAAAGAAATGAAAGCAATGCCAGATTTTATATTCTTGAGCTCAAAGATCACTGCAGATGGCAATTGCAGCCATAAAATTAAAAGACATTTGTTCCCTGGAAGGAAAGCAATGATAAATCTAGATAGTCTGCTAAAAAGCAGAAATATCACCTTGCTGATACTAATAGTCAAACCTATTATTTATCCAGTAGTAATATGTGTCTGTGAAAGCTGGACTACACAAACAGTTAAGTGTTGCAGAATTGATACTTTTAAATTGTGTTGCTAGAGAAGACTTTGAAAGTCCACTGGACAGCAAGATATTAAATCAGTCAGTACTTAAAGAAATTAATATAGGTTATTCACTGAAAAGTCTAATAAAAAATTCAAAGTTTAGATACTTTGGCCATATAATGAGAAGACAAGAAAAGACCCTGATATTGGGAAAGATTGAAGGGAATAAGGAAAAAGGACAAAGGACAGTAGTGGATAAGATGGATAGATAGTGTCATGCAAGCAATGAATATGAGCTGGGACACATTTTGGGAAAGAGTGGAAGAGAGAAGTCGTGCTGTGGTCTGTGCAGTCATGCAGAGTTGGACACAACTGAATAACTGAGCAACACTAGCAAAATAATAAACACAGTTTAGTATCAACACATTGGTCATATCTGAAAATGTATCTTCACTCATTCTCTACCTGTAGGAGATATATTTTGTGCCTACTATGTTGAGGCAACTATTCAGGTATTGTGGAAATATAATCAGGATAACTCAGGATCTAGTAGCTTCATTAAGGGATCAGAGGACTTGGGATACGATGTTCTGGAGGTAAGAGGAGCTAGGAGTAAAACCAAAAATCACCTACCCAGTAACTGAGTATAATACATCAGGGGCTAAAATGGACATTCAGGGAAATAAGAGGACTTTCAAGCATTCTTGATGAAAAGACCAGAGTTGAGTACAGAATCTGACTTTCAAATACAAGAATCAAGAGAAGCATGAAAAGGTAAAGAGGAAAGAGAAATCATAAGAGACTGATTAAAATTGAACTGTTTACATTCTTACATGGAAAGATGATATTTGTAATTCATGAGAACTTTCTCAGTGTTAGGGTAACTGGAGGAAATAAATAGGTAGATTTGGTTTGGTTGTTGTCCTTCATTTTTGAAGAAGACCAAAATGACATCACCATGATAAAGTGAAGTTTCAGTGTGTTTGACTGTGGCTGATCAGACCAATATGAGCTCGGAATGTTCTATCACAGACTGGGCACAGATAGTCTGTACGAATTTTTAAATTTTGGGGGTGGATACTCCAAATCTGCGTATCCTATATTTTCTTTGTGCTATTTCAATTCTTCTTTGCTCATAGAGCACAGCATCCTTTCTGATGCAATGATTTTGTTAGTCTCCATTTAATTATGCATCTATGAAAATATTTCCTTTATTTATTACCATTTGATTGCATTACGAATTTATTATTAGTGACTTTTTCCATTTATTTATGATTCCTTTATGTTCCAGAACTTGATTTTTTTTGGTAAAGATATTGTAGTATGCTGAGAAGTGTGTACTCTTGAGGCATAGATTCCAGATGGTGGATTAAAGGAGTATTTTAGCTGAACTCTCCTAACATCCTACTCTAAACAACTCTAAAATAATGAATCAAATTGATATCTAAAGCAGTACGACCAACAAAAGGTCTTAGTGAGATACTTTACCAGCCCATGACAACTAAGGAGGTCAGAAAGATAGGTCTGTGGCACAGGTGGTCAAGAGTGCAGTTCAGTGGCAGCATCAGCTATGGAGACCTTGATGGCAACAGCAGCAGTAGTACTGAAACCTCTTGCTACTCAGAGATGGTAAAGGAATGACCAAGTAGTCAGAAATAGATTGTGTGGAATCCCAGTACTAGCATTGAATGCTGGACTGGGCACAATATGACAACTCCATTACCCGTTATTAAGTTATATATCTCAACTGCAGTGTGAAGAGGAGTTGAGGTCATGAGAGAGCAGGAATTCTACCTGGTTAAGAATCAAAGTACAGAGCAGGAAAACAGTGATCAGAGATTTTATGAACCACTTGACCTTGGAAACATCAAAAAGTTACAGACCCTTAGAACTAGCTATGAAAACAGAAGAACAAAAACCTGAAGCTTGGAGCAGTAGGGTGTAGAAGTACAACTCCTACATAAAGTTTAAAGTCAAAAAGTAGCTTAGAAAAATGAGAAAACAACATCAAAAAGAATCTGACCATAAAGCACTATTATGGTGACAGGGAAATTCAAAACAGAAGCTCAGAAGAAGATAACACAGTAAAATACATGTGCACATATATGTGTATGTGCACATGCATACACACATGCAAGTATAGACTTAAAAAAAATGCAGGTTAAAGACAAACTCAAAAAGAATTCCTGGAAGAGCTAAAGAAAGATTTTTTTTTAATTAATTAAATTTATTTATTTAACTTTTAACATTCATTTTCACAAAATTTTGGGTTACAAATTTTCTCCCCTTTTCTCCCCTCCCCCCCAAACACCAAGCATTCTAATTGCCCCTATGACCAATCTGCTCTCTCTTCTATCATCCCTCTCTGCCCTTGTCTCCGTCTTCTCTTTTGTCCTGTAGGGCCAGATAGCTTTCCAAACCCCTTTACCTGTATTTCTTATTTCTTAGTGGCAAGAACATTACTCGACAAGAAAGATTTTTAAAGAATAAAATTATTTTAAAAAATCAAATAAGAGAGGCAGAGGAAAAAATGGGAAATGAAAGTGAGAGTAATATTGAAAATTATGCAAAGAAAAATAAAAGTTTGGTAATAAAAAGTCACAGAAATAATTTCTTAAAAATTAAAATTTGTCAAATGGAAGTTAGTAACTCCATGAGACATCAAGAAAAATTAAGCAAAATCAAAAGAATGAAAAAATAAAAGAAAATGTGAAATACCTTGTCAGAAAGCAACCAAATGGAAAAAAATAATCAAAGAAAAACAATTTAAGAGTTGTTGGACTACCTGAAATCCATGACCAAAAAATGGCCTAGAAACAATACTTCAAGAAATTTTAAAGGACAGTTGCCCAGATATTGTAGAACCAGAGGGCAAAACAGAAATCAAAAGAGTCCACCAATCATTTTCTGAAAGAGAACCCAAAATGTAAGTTCCCAGGAATGTTCTAGCTAAATTCCAGAGCTCCCAAGTCAAAATGAAAATGCTACAAGTAGTTAGAAAGAAACAATGTAAATACTATGGAACCACAGTCAGGATCAGACAAGATTTAGCAGCTAACTCAAGAGAGAAGCAGAGGGCAAGGGAAATGATCTTCCAGATGAAAAAGGAGCTAGATACAGGTGTGGAGAACTTGTGGTCTTAAGGCCACATGTGACTTTCTAAATCCTCAAGTGCAGTCTTTTGACTGAGTTCAAGCTTTATTAAAGGGATTTGTTTACCCCCGAGCTAGGATAACAACCAAGAATAATCTACCCAGCAACACTAAATATAATTATTTGGGGGTGGGGGAATAGAGAATGAATATTTAATAAAATAGATTTTCTGGCCTTCCTAGTGAAAAGACCAGAGTTGAATAGAAATTTTGACAGTCAAACCTAAGAGTCAAGAGAAGCATTAAAAAGAGTGAGAAAATGAGGAAAAGTAATAATGTTAGACTGCTTACATTCCTAAATAAAAGGATGATATATGCAATTCCCAAGAACTTTACCATCATTAGGGCAGTTAGAAGGAATCTACAGAGGGCATGGGTGGGTTTGTTGGTATGATCTCAAAAAAAAAAAAATGAAAGGGTGAGAAAAAAAGAATGCACAGGGAGAAAGAGGAGGGGAGAGGAAGAGTAGAGAAAATTATCTCACATAAAAGAGGTAAGCAAGACAGGTTTCCCCACCCCCCTCCCCAATGGAGAAGAGAATGGTGGAGAACTAAGCTAAATTAAATTAAACTAAACTCTCATCTGTACTGCTTCAAAGAGGGAAGACCACACACACACACACACACACACACACACACACACACACACACACTCAGAGTCAATTGAATCCATCTTTAGTAGGAAAGTAGGAAGGTGAGGAGCTACAAGAAAGGTAAGGCGTGATAAGAGTGAGGGAAGAGTAAAGGAGTGAGTGGAGAGAAGCAAAACTGACTTTTGATGGGGTAGTGTGTACGTGTGTGTGTGCGCGTATAGTGTGCATATACACATACATGCATACATATATATCATATATATACATGTATATATAGAGCAACAGAAAGAGAGAGAGAGAGAGACAGAGAGAGAGAGAGAGAGACAGAGAGAGAGACAGAGAGAGAGAGAGAGAGAGAGAGAGAGAGAGAGAGAGAGAGAGAGAGAGAGAGAGAAAGGATAAACAGAAGAAAATGGGATGGAGGGAAATACAGTTAGTAGTCACAACTCTGAATGTGTAGGGAATTAATTCACCCATACAATGGAAGAGGATAGCAGATTAAATTAGAAACAAGAATCAACTGATATGTTGTTTCCAAGAAGCAAACAGAAATAAACACATGGAAGAAAAGTAGGGGCCTGGAACAGAATCTATTCTGCTTCAGCTGAAGTAAAAAAAGGTAGAGGTTTCAATCATGAAAGGCAACTAGGTGGGCAGAATAAATAAAATGCTGGGCCTAGAGTCATGAAGACCTGAGTTCAAGTCTATCTTCAGACACTTGCTAGCTATATGACCCTGGGCAAGTTACTGTTTGCTTCAGTTTCCTCATCTTTTAAATAAGATGGAGAAGGAAATGGCAAATCACTCTATTATCTCTGCCTAGAAAATCAGGGGGGTAATGAGGTGTTGGAAACAACTGAAACGACTGAATAATGACAACAAAAGCAATTGTGATTTTACATGAAGCAAAACTAAAAATAGCTCTAATTAAAAGAGGTTGTCATGGAAACTTCATTTTACTAAAAGATGCCATAAACAAGTAATATCAATAGTAAACATGCATAGACTAAATAGCATCATATCCAAATTCTTTAAAAGGAAAAATTAAATGAGTTATAGGAAGAAATAGTCAAATTATGATAGTGGAGAGCTCTCAATTTTCCCTTCTCAGAACTAGATCAATCTAACCGTAAAATAAATAAGTGAGAAGTTAAGGAAATAATAAGAATTTTAGAAATGTTAGATATAATAGACGTCTGGAGAAAATGGAACAGGAATAAAAACAATACTTTTTTTTCTCAATTGTTTTTCTCAATTGTTTTCTCAATTTTCTCAATTGTGGCATTTTCACAAAAATTGACCACTTATTAGAGCACAAAAGCCTCACAATCAAATACAGAAAAGCAGAAATATTAAATGCATTGAGGTATATAATTGGGAATGAATAATACTGTGGTTCAAGAAATGATGAAGAGGATGATTTCACAAACATCTGGAAAGATTTATGGAAGCCAAGTGATGTGAGCAGAACCCAGAGAACATTGTATACAGTAATGGCAATGTAACTATAATCAGCTTTGAAATAATTACTTATGCTGCTCACTATAATGATCCTTGATAGTTCCATAAAAAATGCTCTCTACCTCTTCAGACAGAACTGATGAACTCTAAGTGCATATATTCTATCTATCTATCTATCTATCTATCTATCTATCTATCTATCTATCTATATCTGTGTGTATGTATGTATTTTTTCCTTGTATGTCCTTTTTTTGCCACTGGGTTATTGTGTAAATACTTTTTTATCATAACTTCACATATATAATGGTTATCATAATCCTTGCTTTCTCAGTAAGTGAGGATTGCCCAGGAGAGAAGGAGAGAATTTGAAACTGAAAATTAAAAAGAATATAAAATTTTTGAAGTGTGTAGTTTTAAAAATTCTCATTCAGAAGTTATCAGTAAATCAAAGTTAGTTTTTCCAATAATTTGCTCACCTGTATAGTTTCTTTTTGTATGATTTTTTTTGTTGGATTAGTCTAGCTTTGGTTGAAGAATATTAAAGTCTTCTACCATTATTTTGTTGCTATTAATGTTATTTTGACAATCATCAAATTTTGAGAATTTAACTTATATGCAGTTTAGTACAAATACATTCAATAATTATTTTTAAATTGTCTTTAAGCATAATGTAGTTTTCATTTTTTGTAACTCTTCAATGTGTCTGTTTCAATTTTTGCTGTAATAGTAACCCCAGCTTTGATAGTTTTATCAGAAGCTTATTAAATTGTTTCATCCACTTATTTTTAATTTTGATGTGTGTATATGTTTTAAATGTTTCTCATGAAATATAAGGTTATTGAAATATAAAAAGCTTATTCAGCAGTCCTACAAACTTTTTATGTTTAAGTCTTATCCTCTAGGGAAGAGTATAATTTTAGTTATGTTGTTGTTAATGTTGCTTGTTTTAAGTCTCTATTAATGTGCACTTATGAAAGCCTTTCCCATTTTTCCTTTCTTTTGTGTGAAGGAATTAAATAGCTGTCTCCTCTCTAACTCACACTGTATATTAAGAAAATCTCTACTACCCTGTTTTAAAAAGAATTTTAAGCTTTTGGGAGATTCTGAGCCAGAGTTAAGCTGTGTGTGTTTTCCCTGCTGGCGCTCTCATTAGAGACCAGTTTCCCAACAATAAACCTGGCCATCATGTTCATGAATCAAAAGTAAAGGGAGAGAATGTAAGACTTCAGGTTTTTGGGCCCAGTCATAGTTATAACTATTATATTTGTATGCAACAAACTTTAAAATTTTATTTTATTATCAATTCCTTTGTATTTTTCTTTCTTTCTTAGTTGGGGATATTTAATCCACTCACATCTAAATTTATAGTTATTATATTTCTTTTCAATGAATACCCATTTAAGTCAATATAATTTTATTTATTAAATTAACACATATTTAAATCAATATACATGACCTTAAACTCTTTTTGAGTCAGCACTTGGCTTCTATGATATGTTTTGCTTAAAATAATCTGAATATGATACTCTTCTTCTAGCACCCTCAGTCTTCTTTGTCCAATCCCAAGTTTCATCATTTTACTTTTATTGTTTTCTCCTTTGCTTATTTTGCTTTTCTATTTCCCATTTCAGATAAGTTTACCACACTGAATCAATCCTTCCATCTTTAATCCACCTCCTTCCACATGCATAGCTCATTTATTTCTTAATTTCAGTGACATTCATTTGAAAGTGCCCCTTCCAAGAAACAGTGTTTGTATTCCAACCCCTTCTTACTTCTTAACGTTTTTGGGATTTCTCTAACATTTTTACCCATTAAGGCCAACTCTCCATGAAACCAGAAGGTTATAGTGGAAGATAATCTGTAACCCTTATCCAAGGTCAATTCCCTCATACCCTAATACCTTTTGATGTTATGTCATCCTCTCTTTAATTTATAGCACCTGAGCTGTGTACATTAAAACGCTAATGGAGATTTGGTAACACTTTGTTTTGTCTTTTTTTAACTTCACCTGATGTTTATTTTCAGATGATTATGAATAGTCATATATTTCTTATTCTCTTTCTCAAGGAATCATTAATATTCTAGATATGAGAGGGACCTTGTTGTAAAAGAGCCTGTAATGTAGTACTTTACTGAATATAATGTTTTTTCACAATCAACAGTGAGTAAAAATAATGGAATCTCTTATTCTCTGCATCATTCAGTCAGTCGTGAGATAATAAATATGTGGACCATAGCTAAAAGTAATTTTTGAAAGAATACTCATCCTCAACTAATATTCACAAGAAGGATGATCTCATATGGTCTATGAGTGACCCTCATAAAGATTTTGTATAGATGGAAGAGCTGTTATATACTAGATACTGATGGATATTCTCTCAGTTACTTTTTTCTTGAGGGGTAAGTATTAAGGGTTGAATTTTTTCCCCCCAATGCCTTTAGCATCTTTCCCAGCTTCAGGAACCTTGGATATGAGTACTCTTCATATCACTTCTAGTAAGGCCTGTATCTTTTGCACTAGAAGACATTTTCATTATGTCACAATAGCTCATTTGCAATTTTCTAATTTCTTCTTACCTCATAAATAAAAAAAAATGTTGAGAATACCCTGAAACAACATTGTTTGAAAAACAGCTAAAATAACTGAGGATGTTGAAGTGAAGTTTCCTGGGAGTCAGTGGTTGTTTTAGATTTGAAAAACTGTCACCTAGAAAAGGAGTTAAATTTATTCTGTGTTGCTCCAGAGGGCAAAGCTAGGTCTAATAAGTGGAAGTTAAAGGGATTTATGCTTTGAATGACTTAGAGCCGGTTCATCAGACTCAAACAGAAACATATCTGTACTTGCATAGCGATGTAGAAAACCGCATATGAACATTATATATATTTTACTGTATTTTTATTTAATTTGTTAAATATTCACCAATTATATTTCAATCCACTTTGGCTGTACTCTGGAGTTTTACTGGCCTCATGCAACCCTCAAGTTTTTATTTTGATACCTGTGACCCAAAGGGACATAGTAGATCCTTCCCAACTTTGAGTTTCTGTGAACATATAAGCTAGTTGTTAGCAGACTATGGCTCATGGACTAAATCTAGCCTGCTAAGGATGATTTTGACTATTCTTAGAAAAACAGGAACCAGGTCGCCTTTGGTCTGTAATGTGTAGTTTGTTAGCCCCTGCTATAAACTAACCTTTGAACTACTATGTTTATGTATATATGTATATATAAAATGTATGTATATGTATGTATGTGTTATGTGTATGTGTGCATGCATATGCATATGTACTTATTTTCCTCCTCTATATAATCCAGATATCACAATGCACAGATATATACAGTAAACTAATTTTTAAATTTCAAAAATCTTTTCACATTTTATCAATGGTATCAATATCACTTTGTTAAAATTACTCTGCATAATTAATATCTTTTGGATATAAGTTTGATTTTGGTTTGTTCTAATATGAAGGAGCTAGAGGGAAAAAGGAATTTTAAGCCAAGATAATTATTCCCTCAAGGTAGGGAAGAGATAGTCAGTTAAAGTTTCCAGAACCCTAGAAATACTGGTATTTATGTATGTGTTAAAAGGACACTCAAAGTCTAATACATATTACTTTTTAATCTGTCATTTTCAATGAATTCAAATAATATTATTTTAATCAGAAAGGACAATCAAGAGATGATTACATATGTTTTATACTTATGTGTAGGTGTGGGTATTTCACAACTTATGAATAAGTTGTATCCCAAAGATGTGCATGTTTGTCAATTGTTTGGAATTTGAAACACATTTTCCTATTGAAACAAAGTTATAAATGGTGTTTGTATTTCCAGGTTAGTCTATGAAAGTTTATTTAATCTGTAACAGTCAAGCAAGAGTACTAATAACACCAGCCTTGAGATTAGGGCAGGAGAAAGAAGAACAAAAACAACGTGTTTCTTCCTTTCCTAGGTATAAGGCTGATTCCAGGCAAAATTTTAAAATGATCAAAATTTAGCTTTTTAAAAAATTTCTCTTTTTGTATCACTTATCTCTCTGCTGACAATCCTCTCCATAAACCCTCAAACTTTCATGTTTATGCTATCCTAAAACTTGTACTAGAGCATCTCAGCTAGTTCTGCTCAATTCCTCCTTTCAAAGTGTTCTATGGTTGGAAATTATTCATTTCTCCCCATCCATGGCCACTAATCAAACTCCTATCCCTTAGTGGAGGTAAACTCCATTAGGTATTAAGACAAAATATTCTGATTAAAAGAATTCATATAAAAATGTAAAGGACTGATAATCGCTAAATTCCTTGTTCTCTATTTGCATTTTTTTTAAGGTGGGATTTTGGTTAAACTAAATAAACCTCTTTGGAATTTCAAATAAGGCAACCAACTTAAGAAAAAAGTTCAGGCAGTGGGGCTTAGATATTTCGGGGAGTGTTCACCTCTCCTAGCAGAGCTGACCAGCGTCATCTGGTACTCTCTAAGGTTTGTCCTCTTTTGCATGAGTTTTCTTTTCTTTTCATTTCTTCTTGTGATCCCCCAAATTCAAAGTTCCAAGGATTGTTTGAAAACTTTCAGTATGTTGACAGTTGAGACCTTGGTCATGTAAATATTGAAGGCAGCAGTTATTTTAATGTATAGGTCCCTTGTAAATTTAGCATTGCTTATATATCCTTTAATGTGAAATTGTAGAATGTACTTAGTTTAAAAATACCTTAGCATATACTGGGGATTTATAATTATTTCGTTTTATAAAAAGGCTAATTGCACATAACCTTCCCTTTCCATCTCCACCCTTGAAGGAGTTCTACCTTTGGCACCAACCCTTGGCTATCCAAAACAACCAAGCTGTCTTGGGCTGATGGCACCACCTGGTGGCTATCATGGAAAATGTATCTTTCATATCTCCCATTTTTTTTCTTTTCATTTCTCACTTAATTCCACTTCAGGATCTCTTTTTTCCCCCATAAGTATACACATTTTTTTTAATATTCCTATTGTTTCCCTTTCCTAATCCAACTGCAGAAAAATGTTTTCCTTTTTCCCCTTCTCTTCATGAACCAAAACATGACCTTCATCATGACTAATAAGCATTAGAGTAGAATTAAAATAAGTATTTGTCAAGGACAAAGGATGCCTATCTTCAACTGATATTATACTTCATACAAAACAAAAAAAATGGTACTATCAACCACTTACACTCTTAAACATGAGCATAAGTCCCCTTCAGATTTTTCACAAAAAAGACAGTGTGATATAGTGGATAGAGCACTGGACTTGGAGTCAAAAAGATGTGTATTTGAATCCTATCTCAAATACTTACTACCTGTATGACCTTAAGTAAATCAGTTAACCTTTCTCAATCCTAGTTTCCTCATTTGTATAATGGGGGTAATAATAATGACCACACAAGTTTATTGTGAGAGTCAAGGGAGCCTAACATATATAAAGAAATTCACAAACCTTAAAGAACCATATGAATTTTATCATTATTTCCTCATCCTCTACTAATGTAATCTTCTTTTCTTCAAGCACCTCCACCAATGCTCTAATCTAACGTCTCATCATAGTAGGAAGGTTGGTGATCCTAGGTTCTCAAAATTTATGCCAGTGGATTACTTGCTTTGGCAGATTCTACCAAGTTGGAAAGGCTTCAAGCCTAGTCCTGGCAACTGACCATGTGTCTGTCATCTGAAGGCCAGCCTTGCTAAGTTTGGAGGAGCTCCCCATGAGAAAGTCAGTTTTCAAATGGTGATTTTTCTTTTTGCCACAGTAACTCTTGAAGACCATAAGTTTTACATGTATCTCAGTCTGCATCAGTGGAAGGAGCAACAGCACTGACGGATCCATTAATCCTTTAATAACTGGAATATTTCTTCAGGCGTTTTCATTCTAGATGAATGAAAAAAAATCTTATCAAGGTTTTCTCTTTTGTTTCATTATTAACATACTGAAAATAATTTTTTCTTAACAAATTAATAATATTCTAGCTATATTTTGGGTTATTAGCTCTAGGATTAGGGGATTGGGCTTCAAATTCTACCTCCCTTGAGCAAGTCACTTAATATTGCCTTAGTCTCAATTTCTTCAGCTGTAAAATGAAGGAGCCTACAGTATGCCTGAGAGTGCTTCCATCTCTAGAGCTATCTCTTTCTGATCCTAAACAGGATAGTTTAGAAATTGAGTGGGTCCAGTCCAGTCCAATAAATATTTGTGAAATATCTACCATGTGCAAAGTACCACTGTGTTAGGTACTTAGGATACTAAGACAAACAAAAACAACAAATCAAATAGATCTTGGCTTCAAAGAACTTACATTCGATTGGTTGAAACAACATATACAGATACAATAATGTAGACTAACACCACTGTTTATTAGTTTAAATGGGAAAATATGTTCTGAGCTCCATACAATTAGTTTATGAAAAACCTTTAGGTACCCAACCCTCTGGGTATATTGAGAATTTTCAATGTTCAATCCAGAATTCTTTGGGTCAAAAATTCCCATGAGCCCACTTAAGGCAATTGTAGTCATGAAGCACCAGGACTTTTGGCTAACCCTCAGTATAGGCCGTGCATATTTATATATAGTTATGTACTAGTCTCTCCTGATGTAACTAGATCACCTAATACCTTATGAAAGCAGGGTGTTGAAAGTGGGGCTATTGGAGATTAGAACCTCTCAGGAAGTGGCTTTAGGAAAGTGTCACATCTCATATCCAAAGAAATCTAGTCCAAGCTGATGACTGAGTAGCAAGCAGATCTACTCTTGATTTTCATCCCAGTTCTTTGATCCTTAAGCTTTACTCTTTTCTTACTTTCCAGGCCTGCCACAGGTCCCTGACATTATCCTTGCAATAAACACCCTAGTCCCTTTAACGTCTTGCCTGTCGTCATCACATTTTCCAGTCAGCTCAAAGACCCAAATTGAATTTCATGAAGTATTTTGTTGAACCAGAAAAATGAGTCTTTTCTGTCACTTTTGTAGGTAAGAAGGAAGAATCTGATGAGATACTTGAAGGTAATGTTTTGAGGTAGACACCAACACAAAAGCATTCATGAACTTTAAATCTGGAAGCTACCATAGAATTCATATAATCTGCCCCTCCCTTATTCATCATACAGACAATGAAACTAAGGGCAGAGGGTTTAAGAGGCTTACTCAAAGTTTCAGAGCTGATTTAATGGTAAGTCAGGTCTGGAACCAGGGTCTACATACTTTCAATTCTTTGTTTTGCTTTTCCCAAGAAATATTTCTTTTAGTTTCTTTCATTCTCCACCACCCCATCCCCTTACAGTAGTAAGTACGTGGTCATCTTTCCATCACAGACTTCTGGAGATGTGGTTAAAAAAAATCTCTAAATCTTTCCAGGCTAAGAAATGGTTTTATTTGAGAAAAGAATTTATAACAATGGAATTCTCTAGGTAAGTTTCAAATGAGATAACTGCCAACTCAATCTGATAGTGTGTCCTTTGAAATATAATTGCTTTCCTTTCCCTGGAGGATGCCTCTTATTTGTGTGCACTACAAATAATACTGGAGTTTTATGTATTTTATTCCATTATATAGTGAGAATTTGACTGGCCCTTTTTATATCAATGGGAATGAGTTTTGCTTTTGATCAATACTAATCACAAAAGTAATAATATGGTTGGTGCATTTGCTAATATGACCCCTTTTGCTGTGAATTACTGTTAAGTGTATCTTTTTTTCCAGCAAGTATTACTGAAAAGTCCACAGGCCTGGTCATCCAGTGACCTGAATACTATATTTTTCACTGTTACCGATTTACTTCGTTATATTGGCCAAGGCAAAGAACTATTTTTTCATTCATCTTATTGTTTGGTAAAAGATTTGAATCACCTGCTACTAAGCAGTTCAGAGGTCTCTAAAGTCAATTAAAAGGCAATATTTTCCAATAGTATGGAACTGAAAGCAGAATTTGATGTTTTAATTAATTATTGCAGTTTTCTCACATTCAGTAGCCACTGGCCTCGTCTATTTTTCAGCAATTTCTCCTAAGCTTGTGAAACCTCTCCTGTTCACCAGGGATCATAAGAATTTTGACACCCAACAAGAGCATATGAAGAATCTCTTGGGTGCAAAGCATGAGGCAACACAGTATAGTAGTAGATAAGCCAGACTTAGCGACAGGAAGACTCAACTTGGAGTTCAGCACCTGATGTATTTTAGCTCTCAGATTCTGGACAAGTTCCTTAATCTTCTCAGTAACCACAGAAGACACTTTGAGAATACAAGTCCTAAATGAACAGTTATTTTGCATTATTGGAAGGAGTTTCCATACAAGGAGGTCCCTTGCAGAACATGCAGAACATCAACAGTGTACAAAGATTGGGGGGGGGGGGGGCTGTATACAAAAGTGAACGAATAGTTTTTGCTGACAAGGACTCTGAATCTAATAAGATTTTTAAAAATCCTTTCTAACAAGTATTTCTTAAGCCAAGCACTAAATAAGCTGTGAGTACATAAAGACTGAAAAAAAAATCACCCAGTCTCTGCCTCCAGCAGGCTTATAATCTAAGGGGACTTTTTATTATTTTTCTACTCGAGTGAGAGTCTATTTCAGATCACAGTTAAAAGAAGTAGATGGGATTGACTTTCAGAGACAATCTCTATTCCACTAAAATTCAGTCATTTACTTATAGTTTCCAAATTGGGTTTTTGACTTCTGGTTCAAACTGGGCACTTCTGTTAAATCTCCAGGCTGTTCAGGTTATCAGTCTGGAGGGCAATCTTACCTCTGACTTCTCCAGCTTCCTGTCCTTGAATCATTACTTAGCAGTCCTGTTATCTCATAATTGAAATGTAAGGGGGAGAAAAAGGTTCAAGCGATGCTTTCCTCAGTGAGGGCTTGATTGAACTTTGGGTTAATTTCATTTTTCCTGATTAAGTGTGCTCATCCTTCCTGTAAATGGGCATCTTTTGAAACGTTCTGCCTTTGTTTATAAAACAGGATTTTAAACAATCTTAAGATGTATATGGGCATGTGTGTGCATGTGCGTGTGCAAGTTTGACTCGGAACACAGTCCTGAAATCTTAATATGCAACTTTTTTTTTCCCATAAACAATACAAAGAAGTTGACAGGTCTGAAAGGGGCTTATGTGAAAAGATAATTAAGTGCTTTAGAGAGTGTCAAGAGTCAATAGCTCAGCACTGTCAGCACTCTTGGGTGTTACAGGCTGTAATTAGATGGCATGGAGGTGTAAGGGATGTTTGGCAGTTGATTCCAGCATGATCTCCTTGGAGAAACAAAGAGCAACCTCAAAAAGAGATAGCAGGGAAAGCTGGGAACAGGAATTCTGTATTAAAGCCTCAGATGGGTCTGTGTTGCTTTGCTGGTGGTTTTGCCAGATCATTTGAACAAGAAAGGCCTTCGTTTGGGTTAGAGTCCAACAGGAGCCATTACTTAGAACAATAGTCCTCAGGCTCCAGGTAAGCTATGGAATGCTTTCTTCCCCTTCTTCATTCATTTTATTTCTCCCATGAATATAGATTTCCCGACATTTCTGCTGTCAGCAACCACAACATGCAGTGTGTTGGTGTGTGGTTTGGGGGCACCATTGTGCTCAAAGGAATGAGGTAAAATTAATTGCTAACTGATAACAGAAAGACATCTTGAACAAAGGTCTGGGAGACTTCTTTCTATAAAAGAAACTGAGACACAAGCATTTCACTAGGACATCCTCAAATGTAAAATATACTTTAATTATACAGGTCAAATTCTAGTACCACAAAATTCCAAGGCACTGCCCTAATCTTTCATCTACCTAGAAATTTTTATAGCAATTCAGGCTTGAAGTAAGTAGGTGTTGAAACGGGGCTTGGAAATCTTGATCTAATTATAACTTGCAGTTTTATAATAGCTTGTTTTTACAAAGCATTTTTCCATTCCAATCCATCTCCCTGTCAGCTGTCAAACTGATTTTCCTAATGTGCAGGTCTGACCATGTCAACCCCCTAGTCAATAAACTGCATTGGCTCCCTATTATACTCAAGATCAAATATAAAATCTTCTATTTGAATTGTAAAACTCTCCATAATCTGACCCCTTTTTACTTTCAAGTCTTCTTTCTCCTTACTCCCCACTCTCCTTGGACTCTATAATCTGGTGACACATTCTTTGCTCTTCCTTGCACAAGACACTCCCTCGCTGGACTTGCTGCATTTTCACTGGATGACTCTATGCCTGGAATTCTCTCTTTCCTGATCTCCAGCTCCTTGCTTCCTTCAATTCTCAGCTAAAAGGACACTTTCTACAAGGAGACTTCCCTGATCTCCCTTACTGCTAGGGTTTTCTCTCTATGATTATCTTCTTTTTGGTCCTGTATACATTGTCTTTGTACATCATTGTTGCCATATTGTCTCCCCCATCAGACAGAGATCCTTGAAAGAACCATTTGGCTTGTTTGCTTTTTCTCCTTTCTTTATATCCCTAGCATTTAGCACAGTGTCTGACAAATGGTAGGTGCTTGCTGACTGACTCACATCCCAGTGATTGAAGTTACTCCTTTTATAAAATTAAAAAATCAATGACTAATGTTAAGATAAATAATTTGCCCAGGGTCACACAGTTTCTAAGTATCAGAGTAGGACCCCAAACTCCAGCTTCCTGATCCTCAGATTATTTTTACAATTATATTTTAAAAATAGAATTTGACTGCTATCAAGGAATTTCTTTCCTCTTTAATTAAGGACCTTGTCACAAAACACAAAAATAAAGCAAAGTCATGATTCAAATTCACAAAGACCCGATTCTTGCCTACAGAGTTATGTTGTTGGGTTTGAAGCTATTTGGAGAGATCCAGGTCTTTATGCATTTATAAATGTGCTTATCATAGACTCAGAATCATAGATTCTAGATTAAGGAGGAACTATAGATATCATCTTGTCCAATTCCTTCAATTTACTCATAAAGAAATTGGGGTCCATAGAAATTAAGTGAGTTGGCGAAGACAGAACTGGGGTGTTCTGATTCCAAATCAATGCTCTTTCCACTACAACATGCTGTCCTATGTGTTATGAAAAATGTTTGAAAGTTATTTCAAGTTTCCCAGTGTGAGGTATGACTGTGATGTTCTCAGTTTTACCTGTCTTTTTCAGAATTTCTCTCTCTCTCTCTCTCTCTCTCTCTCTCTCTCTCTCTCTCTCTCTCTCTCTCTCTCGGCTAGAAAGCATGTAAAGGAACAGATACCCCAATGGAAACAACTTCTAACAATTAAGAAACATGTATGTTTATATAAATCAGTGAACCAAAATTATTTATTCAAATAATCAAATTACTTGGCTCTTAGGTACTCAACAAACTGACAAAATCCATGAATAGTCCTCAGGTCTACTGAATATCTCCATTATTGATTCACTACTCATCCGTCACTCAAAGATTGAATGAAGACAATGGAACGTCACAGTTTCTGTTATCTCTACTTCAGAAGTCAACTGAAGTCCATTCTAGGTTGTTCAGATAATGTGACTTTGTACATAGCAGGTCTTGAGCTAACACTTATTGAATGAATGGTGAAATGAGGAATATACGTTCTTTTCAGAACAGCAGCCCACACAGCTGTTCAGTAGCACTTACTTAAATATTGAATGTAGCCAGGCATTTTCCTCCATCTTTAGTGCCCTACTTTTAGTCTGTCACTGAGAATCCCCTATATAGCTGGTTTCAGTAGCTTACTTGATTGATTCATGAGACTTGCTCTAACAATGCTCCTGTTCCACAGGCTTCCTTGGAGAGGCTTTTCAGGCTTCCCTTCAAGGAGTTTTAGTTGTTGTGTGCATCTCACCATCTTTTTTCTGTCTTTGTGTCTCTTGTCTGTTCATTTTTAAAAGAGGACCCTGATTTAAGTCAATTCTAAGCATGTAACTTAAGACGATAAACATGAAGAGTCAACCAATCGTTAACATTGTGGTTTCAGTGCAGCAGTGACAATGATAATAATAGCCAGCTATTTGGTGTAGTGGATAGAACATTGGACCTGGAATCAGGAAGACCTGAGTTCAAATGTAGCCTTAATTGTGTTACCTTGGGCAAGGCAAGTCACTGAACCTCTTTCTCCATCAGTTTCCTCATCAATAAAGGATGGGGCAGCTAGGTGGTGCAGTGGATAGAGCAACAGTGCAGGAGTCAGAAGAACCTGAGTTCAAATCTCACCTCAGACCCTTGACACTCACTAGCTGTGTGACCTTGGGCAAGTCACTTAATCCCAATTGCCTCATCTTGGGTCATCTCCAGTCATCCTGATGAATATCTGGTCACTGGATTCAGATGCCTCTGGAGGAAAAGTGAGGCTGGTGACCTTGCACAGCCCTCTTTCACTCAAAACAAAGTCAATTGCAAGTCATGCCATCATTTCTCTGATGGCATGATCTTCTGCAACAAAGGACGAGAACACACACATCAATAAAGGATTGTTGTGAAGATCAAATGAGATATCTGTAAAGTTCTTTGCACACTTTAAAATGCTAGTGATAATAGTACTACTAGTAGTAGCAGCAGCAGCAGTAGAAGTAGTAGGGAGGTAGCAGCACAGTATAGCAGATAGAACTGGCTTAAGAACCATAATGACCTGGGTGTGGATCTAGCTGCATTTCTCTGGGTAAGTAATTAAGCCTCTTAATGCCCTAGACTACTTTCTAAAACTATAACATGTCACAGGACATATAGGTCATCAATGGGGACATTTTCTCACCAAGAGTTCCCTACAAAATACACCCAAATGTGAGACAGAATTGTAATGGTTCCATTTATGTAGCCCTTTATAGGCAAAGAACACTTTATACGTGTCATCTTCTTACATCTTTCCAGAAACTCTGTGAAGTTATTGGTCCAAATATTATAGTTCCTATTTTATTAATGAAAAAACTGAGGTTCAAAGAAGTCATGGGACCTACCCAGGATCATACAGCTTGTCAAGTGGCAGAGCTGAAACTCACCTCTGACTCTGAGCCTTACATATTTTCTTCTATCCAATATTTGTTCACCACTTCATCAGTTTTGAAATAAGCCATATTTGGAGCATGTCCCTGCTTTAAATGGAGACAGTCATTCTTCTGCTGTATCCTAAGCAGTATTTACTATAGCCGATAACCTTTTCCTCCCTTGGTGAATACCACTGGAAAATCAGTGATAATCTAATTGAATTCTAATGAAGTTTTTGGATGAGAGACTGTCAGATACATGGTGCATGTTAACCCTTTGTTTTGAAGTATCCTATAAAATTACTAACATGGTCACTGAGGCATGTTTTCGAGACCATGATAAATCTCCATTTTTCCTGTTCTTTGGTAGACTGGAAAGAATGCCAGTCTTGATGTGAGTAAACCTGTACCCATATCCTTGCTCTTATACTAGCCATATGGCCTACTTCCTGAGTGTGAAGGAAGCCAGGAAATCCAGGGGACAGAAAATGAGGGGGAAGAGCATTTTGGACATGAGAGATAGCCATTGAAAATGCATGGAGTCTGGAGATGTTTTGGGTGAGGAACAGGAAGGAAGTCAGTGTCACTGGATCACAGAGTATCTGGAGAGGAGTAAGGTGTAAGAAGATTGAAAAGGTAGGAATTAAACATGCAGAAGGCTTTTAACATATTAAAGCACTATATTAATAGGGCAGCTAGGTGGTGCAGGTTATGAAGTACTGGGCCTGAAAGTTAGGAAGACTCATCTTTCTGAATTCAAATCTGACCTCAGCTACTTAGTAGCCGTGTGACCCTGGGCAATTCATTTAACACTGTTTGCCTCAGTTTCCTCACCTGTAAAATGAGCTGGAGAAGGAAATGGCAAACCACTCTACTCCAAATGGGGTCATGAAGAGTTGGACATGATCGAAATGACTGGACAACTGTGTTAATATAGTATGATATAGTATAATGCAAATGAAAATATCTCAGTATTATTATGAAAATGTCTTTGACCTTGTAGCCATGCCCTGAAAGGGTCTTGGGAACTGCCAGAAGTACCTGGACCATATTTTGAGAACCACTGATCTATCTATCTAATCTCCACACCTATGATTTCATCAGTGTGGGGAACTCCCTGTGTGGAAATTACCTCCAGCATTTTATACTCTTAGAGCAATGACTGAACACTTAGAAGTTAAATGTTTTGCCCATGAGCACAGAACTAGCTACTAGTATGAATTTCAGACAAGCCTTTAGGCACTAAGCACTAGGCTTCTTTTTTAAAAATGAGGAAGCTGAGGCCCATGATAGGTTAAGTGACATTTCTAAGATCCCCATAGGTAGCAGAAGAATAGGAATTTGAACCCATATCCTCTGACTCAAAATCCTATGCTCTTTATGTAGCAGATTCAGAAGAAGAAAAATACAGAGGGCTCTCTGAAACTACATAAGCTGTTTTCTATATTTATCTCTGGGGGGGAAAAATATACTTCTCCCTCCTCCACCCTGGAGAGCAGTCACTGGTATCTGACTGGAGAGTCTGAAACTCTTAATGTGATCGTTGTAAAACCTACTTTTGATCAACTGATTTTCAAAGTTCCAAGAAGAAATTTCTGGTCAGTATACTTAACATTTGTTACTGACTCCACATCCACAAATGACCTACAAATAATTGCATGGCAGCGGTGTCATAATTCCATCAGAAACAATGGTCTTTATAACATGCTAACTTGTGTTTATCCCGAAACTTCATCACCTGATGAATATGCAATTAACCTATTTATAACCATGAAACACATCTCCTTAGAAATATGCCACATCCACACAATTTAAAATCCAATCTATATAGGCACGCAGTGGAGGAAGATAGTTTTCCTTAGTAAGAGATATAATATTGGAAACACAACTGTATATAGCCAATTTTCTACATCATCTGATTTATTTTAATTAGAGGTTAGCTGCTGAACAGTTCATGTGATTACAGTTATAATTATCACAATACCAGTCATCCTCATTTCCATTAGCATCCCACTTGATAGTTAGCAATAAGCAGAAATAAAATATTAGGACTTTTAAGAGAAGAGATTACCAATTAGTACAATTCTCCATTGGCACAGGATAATTATTAATTATTATCATCATGGTAATTATTCAGCAAGCTAAATTTCACTGGGCTACCTGGGTGCTGCTTCTTCCTGCTCTCCCTAACATCAGCTTCTGTCTTATCTCCTCTGAAATCCTGGAGCCATATTTGTATTAAAGACACAGCTGACTGCCAAACAAATGGAAAAGCTACCATAAAGGAGTGGAAAGATTCTCCATTTTGTTAAAGGATCCTTTCTATAGGGAATAATATTTTCTAATAATTTCTAATAAGGCAATATTCAGAAGTCTAGACTTTGAGAAAGATGCTGCCATTGATGACACAGATTTTTCTCTTTAGTCATGATAGAATCCTTCTTGGCCCTTAATTCCTTTTTAGATTCATAATATTACAGTTTAAAAAAAATCATGACTTATTGTGCATGAATAAATATAAAGGAGAGAGGTAAAAACTGTTATTTTTTGTTCTTTCTTTTTTTATTAATTTATTTGCTTTCAGTTTTCTACAATCACTTCCATAAGTGTTAGATTTTCTCTTCCTCCTCCCTCCCTCCCCAAGATGGCATGCAATCTTAAATGGTTTCTATACATACATTCTTATTAAGTACATTTTCACATTAGTCATGTTGTATAGAGGAATTAAAATGAATGGGGGAAACCATGATATAAAACAAACCAAAACAAAACATAACACAAGAGAAAATATTTTGCTTCATTCTGGGTTCCAATTCCATAGTTCTTTCTCTAGATGTGGATGACATTTTAACTCA
The DNA here is from genome assembly GCF_028372415.1 of Notamacropus eugenii. NCBI lineage: Eukaryota > Metazoa > Chordata > Mammalia > Diprotodontia > Macropodidae > Notamacropus > Notamacropus eugenii. Next base: position 70,274,849 of record NC_092872.1, read on the forward strand.
AGAGTCCTTTGGGAAAGTTTTAGGTTCTTGCATTGCTATGAAGGGCTAAGTCTACCAGAAAAATTCCTCACACAGTGTGGTTGTTGCTGGGAACAAAATTCTCCTGGTTCTGCTCATTTCACTCAGCATCAGTTCATATAAGTCCTTCCAGGCCTCTCTGAAGTCTTCCTGTTCATCATTTTTTTATAGCACGATAGTATTCCATTATATTCATATACCACAACTTTTTCAGCCATTTCCCAATTGATGAGCAACCCCTCAATTTCTAGTTCTTGGCCACCACAAAGAGAGCTGCTATAAATATTTTTGTACATGTGGGACCCTTTCCCTTTTTTATGATCTCTTGGGGATACAGTCCTAGAAGTGGTATTGCTGGGTCAAAGAGTATGCACATTTTTGTAGCCCTTTGGGCATAGTTTCAAATTGCTCTCAAGAATGGTTGGATTAAAAGAGCTATAAAATTAAAGATAACTTATTTTATGTGTCCTCAAGGAGGAAGGCGAAAAAAGATCTAGGGCACCATTACGGACCATGAGCTGTCAATCAATTTATAGGTACTTATTGAATGGCTTATTGTTTTTGTTCAGTTATTTCATCCGTGTCTAAATCTTCATGGATCCATTTTGGGGTTTTCTTAGAAGAGATTTTGGAGTGGTTGGCTGTGTCCTCCTCCAGTTCATTTTACAGATGAGGAAACTGAATGAAATAGGGCTAAGTGAGTTGCCCGGGATCACATATCTAGTAATTGTCTGAGGCCATATTTGAACTCAGGTCTTCCTGACTCCAGGCCTGCCTCTCTATTCACTCTGCCATCTAGTTGGCACTTATTGAGTGGCATTGTTCTAAATGTCACTAAATTTCAAAGGAAAAAAAATTAATATTCTATCAAAGGAAATAACAATATATTTTAAAATGTGTGTGTGTTCCCATGTAAGATATTTACAGCCACGTGGGTTATCTAAATGTATTGATACAGTTTCAGGGTGGCATGGATAGATATCTCTAGAACCTGTTCTATCCTTCTCTAAGGCAGTCTATGATTTCTACCTTCAGTGAGTATGATTGTCTGGAAGTTTGCTCCTTCTCTCAGCTTTCTCCAAGGGATGTATTGGGCTATAATTATATTTGCCCTCTCTCAGATATCTCTGACATAGGGGCATACATTTTAGGGATTCAGAAGAAATATTCCTTCCCTGGTTATTCTTAAAGGGGAGGGTAGCTTTTGGCTTACTCTTACCAGTTTGGCTTGTTCCCACCAAATGTTGGTTACAGAAAAGGCATCACAAATAGCAAATAGTGAGTAATCTTATTTACTCGAGCAAATAACAAACAAATTTAATTTCTAAAGATTAGAATACAATAGAAAATATAGGAGTGACTGAACTCTTTAGCTGGGAACAAGATGCGGTCTTAACTCAAACAGAGAAAGAGGACTTGATCTCACCCAAGGAGGTCCATCATATAGTGTACAGGGAGGCAAGCTGAAAATTGGGGACATGTTGAGGAGCCAGCTCTCCCTACAAGTCTCTCTACACGTCTTTCGCAAAGACAAATATTTGCCAAGAATCTCAGATACCGACTCCACTCTAAGTGTAGACACTCAGAATTTCATTCATGCTTAACATTTTTTCTGCCAACTGGGAGCCAAGTCTCCCTCCATACACATGTTTGATTGGAAGCCTGATGATATAAGTAAGCACAAAATACACATAAAGACAATTTGGTGGTTATGCAGGAAGCACTAGCAGCAGGGGAATCAAGGTAGATCTCATGCAGTAAGGGTATTTTAAGTCAGGCTTTGAGGGAAGCTAGAGCTTTTAAGAAGTGAGGTTCAGGAGGGAGGGCATAGTCCCAGAGGTGATAAATGTCACTGTATAGTATCCATTCTCTCTCTCTCTTCTTTTTCATTCTTATTTATTCATTCATTCATTCATTTATTTATTTAACTTTTTGACATTCATTTCCACAAAATCTTGGGTTCCAAATTTTCTCCCCATTTCTCGCCTACCCCCACCCCAAAACACTGAGCATTCTAATTGCCCCTATCACCAATCTGCCCTCTCTTCTAACATCCCTCCCTTCCCTTATCCCCATCTTCTCTTTTGTCCTGTAGGGCAAGATAACTTTCTATACCCCATTATCTGTATTTCTATTTCTTAGTTGCAAGAACAATACTCAACAGTTGTTCCTAAAACTTTGAGTTCCAACTTCTCCCCATTCCCCCCCCCCCATTCCCTTTGGGAAGGCAGGCAATTCAATATAGGCCATATCTGTGTAGTTTTGCAAATGACTTTCATAATAGTCGTGTTGTGTAAGACTAACTATAATTCCCTCCATCCTATCCTGCCCTTCATGCTTCTCTTCTCTTTTTTGATCCTGTCCCTTCCCAAGAGTGTTGACTTCAAATTGCTCCCTCCTCCCACTGCTCTCCCTTCCATCACCCCCCCACCTTGCTTATCCACTTCTCCCCCACTTTCCTGTATTGTAAGATGCTTTTCATACCAAAATGAGTGTGCATTTTATTCCTTCTATTAGTCGAATGTGATGAGAGTAAGATTCATGTTTTTTCTCTCACCTCCTCTCTTTATCCCTCCACTGAAAAGTCTTTTATTTGCCTCTTTTATGAGAGATAGCCTGCCCCATTCCATTTCACCCTTTCTCCTCCCAATATATTTCTCTTTCACCCCTTAATTTCATTTTTTTAAGATATGATCCCAACCTATTCAATTCACCCTGTGCTCTTTGTCTCTGTCTCTTTGTCTGCGTGTGTGTGTGTGTGTGTGTGTATGTGTGCGTGTAATCCCACCAACTACCCAGATACTGAAAAAAGTTTCAAGAGTTACAAATATTGCCTTTCCATGTAGGAATGTAAACAGTTCAACTTTAATAAGTCCCTTATGACTTCTCTTTGCTGTTCACCTTTTCATGCTTCTCTTCATTCTTGTGTTTGAAGGTCAAATTTTCTTTTCAGCTCTGGTCTTTTCATCAAGAATGCTTGAAAGTCCTCAATTTCATTGAAAGACTATTTTTTACCCTGAAGTATTATACTCAGTTTTGCTGGGTAGGTGATTCTTGGTTTTAGTCCTAGTTCCTTTGACTTCTGGAATATGATATTCCATGCCCTTTGATCCCTTAATATAGAAGTTGCTAGATCTTGTGTTATCCTGATTGTATTTCCACAGGACTTGAATTGTTTCTTTCTCGTTGCTTGCAATATTTTCTCCTTGACCTGGGAACTCTGGAATTTGGCCACAATGTTCCTAGGAGTTTCTCTTTTTGGATCTCTTTCAGGCAGTGATCAATGGATTGTTTCAATATTTATTTTGCCCTTTGGTTCTATAATATCAGGGCAGTTTTCCTTGATAATTTCATGAAAGATGATGTCTAGGCTCTTTTTTTTTTGATCAAGGCTTTCAGGTAGTCCTATAATTTTTAAACTGTCTCTCCTGGATCTATTTTCCAGGTCAGTTGTTTTTCCAATGAGATATTTCACATGATCTTCCATTTTTTCATTCTTTTGGTTTTGTTTTGTGATTTCTTGGTTTTTCATAAAGTCATTAGCCTCCATCTGTTCCATTCTAATTTTCAAAGAACTATTTTCTTCAGTGAGCTTTTGGACCTCCTTTTCCATTTGGCTAATTCTGCTTTTGAAAGCATTCTTCTCCTCATTGGCTTTTTGAACCTCTTTTGCCAATTGAGTTAGCCTATTTTTCAAGGTGTAATTTTCTTCAGCATTTTTTTGGGTCTCCTTTAACAAGGTGTTGACCTGCTTTTCATGCTTTTCTTGCATCTCTCTCATTTCTCTTCCCAGTTTTTCCTCCACCTCTCTTCCTGGCTAGCTGATAAAACCCTGTCACTGACCTTTGGCACCTGTGGGTTGAGGGATCTGAGGACCGGCTGCTCCAACTGGAGATTCTGCCCCCGAGGTGTCCTCCTCCCAGAGTCTCTTTGCCTCACTACACAGCCAAGGCTGGGCTGGGCTCTGCGCTTGGCTCTGCATCTGGTGCAACTGATGTTTCCTGTGGGCCTTTCAGGTCACCCTGGGCTGGAAATCTCCTCCACTCTGTTGTTCTCCACTTCTGCTGCTCCAAAATTTGTTGAGAGTCCCTCTCTACAGGGGGGATGTGGGGGGAGACCCTGCATATGTGTGTCTTTCTACTCTGCCATCTTGGCTCTTCCCCCCATTCTCTTTTAAGCATGATAGAAGAAGGGGGAATAGGCCTGATATCAATAGCTCTTCCTATAAATGAGTTCCTATAACTCTGGGAGTGAAGAATTTAAGGGCATTCTATGAAAAGGCAAAAGACATGGTGGAACATAGGGGAGACAGAGCTAGTGCTAGCATCAGGAAGACCTGAGTTCAGGTTTGGTGTCAGCTAAATTTGAGTCAACTCATGTAATAATATGATGTAAAGTAACAAAGGTATACAATGTGAATTTGTGAGGGATAATTCTTCCAAACGAACTATTTTATTTATAGTATTACAGTCAGTTTTAGATATTGTAGCTAAAGAAGATACAAAAAAACTTGGAGAGGGTTCAGAGAAATCTGATTAAGAAAAAGTCAGAGAAAAAGGCCTTGTGAAAGAAGACAAAAGGTCCTAATTGACAGAACACCAAGCATATGTATTATCCCCTTGGGGATTTGAAGCATTACACATGTTTAACAGCTTTTAAGTAGGTTATATCAGTGAGATCTATCAATTACCCTATATTTTCACTTGGCAGGGGACAAGAAGGGATTGGTTAAAATGACAAGAAGGACTTAGGTTAGACCCTCAGAACTTCCTAGTTTTGAGACCCTGGGATGATCTTCTTGTTCCTATATTCTAGAGATTTTCTAGAACAAGTGAGACAACCATTTTTCTGAGACTGAATAGTTGTCTATACAAAAGCAAAACATGCGATAGCACAGAGGACAGAAAGCTAATATTGGAATCAAGAGTTCAAACCTTGCCTTAGACACCTTCTGGCTGTGCAACCCCAGGCAAGTCACCTAAGCTTTGTCTATCTCAGTTTCCTCAGCTGTAAAATGGGGCTAATAGCAGCATTCACCTCCCAAAGTTGTTGTGAGGATCCAATGAGATATTTGTATTTTGCAAACCTTATTAATCATCTATATAAATAATAGCTATCATCATCATCATCATCATGGTGGTTGCTGGTCCCCAGAATCGCTTCACCACGTGTGCCTTTCAGGTCCTTATGATTTTATAAACAGTCTACTAATAGACATTCCTCTTGCTTATGATGCTTGTATGTTCCCGATGTAGTGGCTTCTCACCAATCAACTTCTTGCTGATTCTAAGTAGGAGAAAAAATAAAGTAAATTTCAAATGATTTTTCCCCCTGCTGCTAATGTTTGCTGCCAATGTTTGCTTCTGGGTTTGAAAACATGAGCAAAGATTTGTCTTTTTGGAGGAGACTCCATTTCATATATTTAAATAGATGTTGTTTGAATGGGGCCTGAGAAAAGGTGAAAGAAGGCCACTGCCTGGTCAAGGAATGAACAGACCTCATTGGGAAAAGGGAAAGAAGGCCCACAGTAGAAGAATGGCTTTTGAGCATTTATTGTTTCCTGACAACAGTCCTTCTACCATCAGTAAAACCCACAAGATTGGAACCAAGGATAAATGGAGTTGTCTCAAATAATTCTCTACGGGAATATCATTTTCAGTGATGAGAAGTCCTAATTGGTATAATCACTGCAGATAACTTTGATATTCTAATGGATCTGTGATCTCATTAACATAGGTATTCCTTTCCATGCTGCAGATTGCAGTCCATTCATGTCTTTCTATCCTCTGTGAGCATTCTTCATGCTGTCCTCCACACTGGCTGAAGGGAGGCTACCCAATGTGTGGGGGCCATCTGCATTTTGACTGATTACTTCTGCTTTGTACAAAATACCAACACATCCATTATTCTAGGCCAGATTTCAAGTATATCTTTCTGGTAGAAATAATGCTGTGCTATATAGATTATTCACCCCATGAACTGAATATTTTTAGCGGCTTTTATAAGCATAATAACAGTAATTATACCAACTAATTTATCTAAAACCCCTTTTATTCCCAAAGATCTTAAAAACTACCCCTCTAACCCCACAAATATAGAGCTAAAAAGGTGCTCTTTTTCTTTAAAAGGTGCAATCAAAACAATGTTGCTAGCTAGTTTGGAGAGGAGAAATGAGGGTTCCTTAATGCTTTTGAATGTTTAGTAATCTATCAACTGGGTGGAGGGTGGGGCGGGGGAAGAAATCTGCCTGTCATAAAGGAAAAGAAATTAAAGAGCAGGATTTTAAATTGCACCTCCTGACATCAATAAATACCGAGAGCAGAAGCAATGCCTCTCTTTTCACATGTGTGAGCACAGTACAATAAGCAAATCTGAGTCATCTGCCAGGATGATTGCTTTGTTTAGGATTCCACTGTCACAGGTAAGGTGGGGGTGAGGGGAGGTATGCAAATCAGGCCTTCCTGAGTGAAAAGAAAAGTTGGGTTACTTGAAAACCCACAACTTTTCCAAAGCCTTTGAAAGTCAGTCAGAAGTGCTGTTTGTTCCCACACCTTCTTTGGAGAGAGGAGTGAGTGACTGGAAACTCACAGGATTAGTTTTTCAATGCGATCCAACTGGAATCCATCCCACGAAAATTTTCTAAACATATGCTCTGAGCAAGACACTATGTTAAGTAAGGGTGATAAAAAGACAAGAGGATAAGCAGTACCTGTTCTCAAGGGACTGACATGCTACTGGGGAGGAAGGATATAGCTTGTAAACAGAGAAGTTTAGAATGATAATTTATAGTATATTATAATGTGTATAATAGATATGATTTATATATTATACATGGCCTTCTCTCTGCTTCTTGCATGGGGAACTTCATCTTTTCATTCCTGGAATGTTCTCCCTTCTTATTTCTTCCTTATAGAGCCTCTCTCTTCCTTCGAAAAGCAGCTCAAGGTACCATTTCTACATGAAGTCTTTTTTGATTCCTTTCTCTCTAAATTCAAATTCCCTCCTACAACTTTCTTGTATTTAGTTTGTATTTAATTTACATCTATCTATCTATCCATCCATCCACCTATCTTCTATCTATCTTTCTATTTTATTCATTCTTTCATTTATGTGCTCCAGTCTATTTAATGTTTTGACAACTTTCCAAATATTCTTAATTATTGAACTACACACACTCTCTCTCTATATATATACATTCCTGTTATCGTTGATGGACTGTGAACTCCTTAGGAGTTCAGATTGTCTCATTCCTTATATTTGTAACCCTAGTATGTAATGCAGTCTAACCACTAATGTTTGGTAGCTATCTTACTACTTTGTGCTTTTATCTGGAGCTTAGGGCAAGCCTTGGCACTTTATGATTGATTGATTTGAAGAGGAGGGAAAAAGGAACAAAATAGCATCTCATAGGATATGACAGATGATCTATCTGGTAACCTTGGCTATGAATTTCCGCAGATTTCATAAGAAGATAGAATCTTATAGCTAGAAGGAATTTTAAATGAAAGAAATTAATTTTTAAAAGTATTAAATGCTTAGTATGTTCCAAGCTCTGATCTAAACTCCTAGATACAAACACAAAAAGGAAGGCGCTTCCTGTCCTCAAATAATTCACATTCTAGTAGGGAAAGATAGTACACATTGGGAGATAATGCCCAGGTAGGGATATTTTGGACTGGAAAGTCATAGGAATAGTGTGTGAAGCTATAAGGGAATTGGTTGATACATTCTTTCTTAAAGCAAGGACAGAATTGGTTTGATTATTGCTCCCAGAATTGGAAGTGGAAAGTAGCAGGTGCCATGACATGTAGATGAATGGAAAGCACCAGCCTAGATGCTCTGAGTCAGGGCAGTTATGGTGTACTCTCATTCAGAAGTATGGGGCTCCAAAGCAGGACCTGGGAGTGCTAAAGTGGAGATGAGGAGATTTGGGAGGAAGATAGCCCAAGAGTAACTAGTTTAGCCCCTTCATTTTAAAAATGAGGAAACTGAGGACCACTTGCAAAATGAATAGAGCCTCAGACCTGAATTGAGGAAGACAGAGTTCATATTTGGCCTCAGAAATTTACTACCTTTGTGACCCTGGACAAGTCACTTAACCTTTGCTCATTTCCTCAACTGAAAAAATGGGGATAACAATAGCACCTCCCCAGCAAGATCAAATGAGCTAAAATTTGTAAAGCACTTAGCACAGTTCCTGCCACAGAGTGGGTGCCTAACATGCTGGAGAACTTGCTTTCTCTTTAAATTGTAAGGGTACTAGTATTGGTCTTCGTCCACCTACTATCCTTCACTCTTGCCATGTGACCAACCCATTTTGGCGTCACCATAATTATTTTTTAAATTCAGTTTTACTTTCAGTTCTACATTCTTTCCAGACACTCCTCCATTGAGAAGGCAAACAAAATAAAACAAAACCCATTACAAATCATCATTATAATTATAATTTTCAGGTTCTCCTCATTGACATTGTGTTAATCATTTGGTTCTACCTATTTTACTCTACATTGATTCATGACCTTTCCTCATTACTTTTGACTCAAGTCTGAAGGCCTTGGAGCTCAGTTTAACTGACCTCTCTCACAGATTCTGGAGTGGTAGGACTCTTGAATAACATTTCTAAAAGATGTCTCCTATACTGTTAAAAATTTGTTTAGGGTCATACTATTCCATACACCAATACAGCATTGTCCTGATGACATAAAGGATAAAATAAAACTGAATCTTCTAATGTTTAGAAGTGGGGAAGGGAATAGTAGAGGTCCTAGAAACTTTATCCAGTGGTCTGGCTTTGTTGGAATTTTCCACATCTTTTCTGTGTATATGATCCAACTCTGAGACCAGTTCTCTGATCTGGTGACATTCAACCCTGAAGCTAAAATACCATGGTATGTCCCTCATAATACCAAGACAGATGGAGAGAAATGAGGTCCTAGTTTTTAAAATAGTATCAATTTCTCTACTTATTTCAATACTTCAAGGTTTTTCTGACTTCATCAGATATGGGTAATTCATTCGCCAAAAAATGATCAAAGTCACTCTAGACTCTAGATGGTCCTTATGAGTTATGGTGGCAAAAATTATTCATCAGCATCATGTGATGAGCTTCTCCAAACAGAGTTAGGCTTGTCTTTAAATTACTGAGACAAAGCCAGTTGGTCTGTGACTTGGTATTCAAAGACTTCTTACTTTAGTAGAGACTATTTGGGATCTAGTTCTGCTGCCCTAGCCTTCCAGAACACAGGTGCTTCACATCATGAAAAGTGAAATTAAGACTTTTCATGGAGGAGCTTTCCTTCAGTTTAAATCATCCTTTGTTATGTTGCTTTCCATGGAGAAAGGAAATTTTGCTGAATCAAACATGTGCCAATAGTGTTGCTGTTTCAGGAAGGTAGGGAACCAGTATAAGTACTATGTCAATATCAGTCATGATAATGATAAAGATGGCAAAAATGAAGTTGGTGATATTTAAGAGAATAGTCTTAATTGAGAGTAATTGAGACAGAAGACAATTTTCAAGGAGTTGAGAACAGAGTAGGTGGTAAGAAAAATTGGAAGCTTTGGGTATAGATTATTTCAAGAAGTTTGATGGCAAAGATGAAGGGGAGCACAGAGATGTGACAGACATATGGTAGAAAGATCAAAAGTTGCTTTTATATTTTTTAGAAACTGGGGAGAATTTAGCATACTAGTAGAAAGATGAGAATCAGAAAGTGGAGAGGGAAGGAGTGAATACACCTGACAGGAAATTATTGTTGGAACAAGGTCCTAGAAGGAAGTTTTAAAGGGTAAAGGAGGGAACTGAGGGACCTCTCCTTGGATGTCAGTCTTATTGTTGAAAAGGAAAAAAACACACAAAGAAATAAAAGCATCAGTTCATTCCTTCAATGAACTTATTTTTTTTTAAATGATCAGAGAGTAGAATTTTTAAATTCAGAATTTAGTGAGATGTTTCACTGGTTCAGTTCTGTGAGATGTTTAAGTCTAAGGTATTACTATATAAGTATGTGGCTGAAGTGAGATTGAAAAGGAGGTCAATGCTGAGCATGATGGATTATGCCTATCATCCCTGAGTCCAGGGATGCTGAGGATGGTGGGTCTCTTGAGCTCAGGAGTTCTTTATAAAAAGTTCAATATTTTATTTTTTCCCAATTACATGTGAAAACAATTTCAACATTCTTTTTTTTTTGAACTTTGAGTTCCAAATTCTCTTCCTCCCTCCCTCCCTCCCTCCCCCATTGAGAAGGCAAGCAATTTGACATAGGCTATACATGTATAGTCATGCAAAACACATCTCCACAGAAGTCATGTTGTGAAGGAAAACAGAGAAAAATAAACAAGAAAAATAAAGAAAAAGTATCTTTGATCTTCACTCAGGCTTCACCAGTTCTTTATCTGGAGATGGACATCACCTTTCAATAAGTCCTTCAGAGTTATCTTGGATCATTGTATTGCTGAGAATAGATAAATCATTCACAATACAATGTTGGTGTTACTGTGTACAATATTCTCTTTTTTCACTTTGTATCAGTTCAAATAATTCTTTCTAGGTTTTTCTGAGAGCATCCTGCTTATCATTTCTTAAAGCTCAAGAGTATTCCATCACAGTCATATACAACAACTTATTCAGCCATTGCCCAATTGGTAAATATCCCCTCAATTTCCAACTCTCTGCCACCGCTAAAAGAGCTACTATAAGTATTTTTGTTCGTATAGTTCATTTTCCTTTTTGTTTTTTAAATCTATTTGTGATACAGACCAAGTAGTGGTATTGCTTGGTCAAAAAGTATACATGGTTTTATAGTCTTTTGGGTATAATTCTAAATTTGAGCTCATGATTTCTGAGCTTCAGTGAGTAAAACTGATTGAATATCTGCACTATTTAGAATGATTATGGTGAGCATATAGGAGTGGGGGATGGGATGGCAGACAGAGATTGTGTGATTTGTCTAGGGTTGCACAACTAGTAAGTGTCTGAGGTCAGATTTAAACTCACAGCTTCTTGACTCAAAACCCAGTGCTCTCTCTCTCTCCAGGATTAGAAAAATCACCATGCAGAGGCATACCGCAGAAGAAGATAGTGGCCAGTTAGTTGAGCTAAAAGAAAAAAAATCAAGGGAGCAGAGATGCTGGTTGAATTGAATTTCCCTTTATAGTTCCACTTTGTCTATATAGTGGAAGCAGTGACCCAATGAAATTCAGTGAATGTGATGGAAAATGTTCCCTTTATTAATACATCATCGTGAAGAGTGAAATCACTTTCTAACTTCAGTGTTCTAATCATTTTGTTTAATCATCACTTGTATTTTCAGGTGTGTTGCATCATTGTTGGTAATTCTTAGCTCTTAGTAAAGACGTCTCAAAGCACTTAGAGCAAAGTCCAAAGGAACCTTTAGCTCAGTTATAAATATTCCATAACTAAGATCTCCCTCAATCTGCTTTGCTTATTTCCTAAGTATGCTGAGTTATTTGATGAATATTTTACAAGTTTTAACCAGCATTTATTCAATGATATTTCAGATATCATCCAAGAGGTGACTTGTATGGATAAATGTTTAAGGCCATTTCTACCTTTTGGAAATGGAATAGCGATCTTATTGGAAATACTGAAATGTTGATATTAATCTCACCAGTAGATTTAGTATCTATCACTCAGTCAATCAAGAAATATTTATTAAGAGATTACTATGTGCCAAGTGCTGACAATGCAACAACAAAAGTGAAGTATGCCTTTGAGGAGTTTATATTCTAATGCAGAAGACAACATGTACACATATGTGCATATATATATATAACATACAAAATTAACAGAAAGCAATTTTTGGAGACCTAGAACCTAGGGGTAGGGACAACAAAGGCTATATGAAGAAGCTGGCACTTGAATTGAGTCTTGAAGGAAATCAAGGATTCAAAAACATAGAGGTGGAAAAAGAATGGTTTCAACAATAGGGGACAGTAAGTACAAAGGCATAGAGGTGGGAGATGGAGATTCACTTGTTCAGAAAGCCAAGTAAATGCCTGGAACCCAGAGGGCAAATAGAATAAGAAGACTAGAAAAGGCAAGAAAGATCCGGATTATGAGGAGCTTAGGATATTGAGCAGCACTTATATTAAATCCCTGAGCTAATAGGAAGGCAATGAAGTTTGATGTGTGTGTGTGTGTATGTGTGTATGTGTATGTGTGTGTGTGTGTTGGGGGAGATTATCAAATCTGGCCTTTAGGATATTATAGCTATCCAGGAACATGGGAATGTGTACCTAAACTAGGGTGGTATCTGTATTAGTAGAGAGAGGGGATTTAGGCAAGAGCTGTAAAGATAGAAATTAGAAAGTTTGTCAAATGATTGGATATGTTGGGTGAGTGAATCTAAGTAAGGAGTCAGGGATGATTTCAAGGTTGTGAACTTATGTGTATAACAGAAGATGGTGGTACCTTTGAAAGTAATAGGAAGGTTTGAAAGAGGGTAGGATTTGGAAGAAAAAAAAATGAGCTCTGTTCTCAGCATGTTGAGTTAGAGATTTTTCTGGGACAGCCAGTTTGAAATACCTAAATAGACAAGTGGTGTTATGCATCTAAAGTTCAGGAGAGAGACTTATACTGAATCTATAGATATAGGACTGGATCACTGTCATGGAAAGAGCAAGTGATTTCACTGGTGACAAGTATATCAACAAAAGAGAGGGTAAAGTGAGAAAAGAAAAGAGGGCCCAGGAAGGAGATAGCCATGTGAGTGGAGAGAAGGGGCTGGATGTCAGAGATGTCATAGAAGTAGAAGCAGCAAGATTTGGCAACTGATTAGATATTCAAAGAGGGAAGAGTCAAAAATTCACCCAAGATTTTCAGTGTAGGTGCCTGGGAAACTGGTGGCATCATCAAAACTAAGCAGGAATTTGGTAATTGGGTAATGAATAGTATGGGAAGGTCTTTGGTTCTCTTTTGAAATCATTAGTAAATACTTTTAGCATTAAGGAAATCATTTTAAGACTTCTGAATATGGAGAACCCTGAAAATAAGAAGTAAAGCTGGGGTTTGTAATTCATTTTCTCTGACTCCAAATCCAATGTTCAATATTTCTGCTGTGTATCTCTGTAAAAGAGGAAGGCATATGGAGATTCAAACAAGGAACACTGCACTTTTCCCTACTACTTCCAGGAAACTCTCAAGTCCTTCAAAGAGTCTTTGGATTTTTTACCTGATTTACCCAAGCTCAGCTCCATAACTCCCTATTTTTTTTTTTTTTTTTACTATTCTTTGATCCTGTGTTGGTGCACCTCTCCTCAATTATTTATCTTTTCCTACCTACAAAAGAAAGGTTTAAAGACTTGTAAATCTATTGGTGAGGTGTAACAGAAGTCTAATGACAGATGTAGAAGTTCATCCCGGGATGAATAAATTATGAAAGCTCAGAAATGAATGACTTGTGCGAGAGAGAATACATCACTTTCTAGATATATATGGATGTATTTGCAGGGGGGATGTACAGCAAAAGAACAAGTTCATCATTTTAATAGGTCCACAGGAAGATCTAAGATATAACAAGAACAGGGTCTTGATGGGAGTTCCTTCCAGAGAATCAGTTTACAAACTGTTTAACTAGTTAGTGCCTGAAGTTGGTTGTGCTAAAATTTTTTATTTTAAACTATTCCAATGCAGCCCAAGATAAAGGCTGGACAGCCCCTTGTCCACATGGATCTGTCATTTAAGCCATGGTGTTGTTGGCTGCAATATGGTAGGGGAAAAGAACGTCACAGAAAAAGCTCATTTTTTTTTCCCATCTAACTTATATCCATGAGAGTGTCACTGTCACGTGCTGTTAAAGATTTGTGTGGAGCTCTATTAAAGCTCTTACTATGTATCAGTAAGCACCCTGACATGCACAGGGGGACCTGCTATCACAGGTTCTTTAATCTGTTTTTCTAAAAGGAAAGGCAATTTTGAGGGGTTAACAATTTCCTTTAATCAAGCACATATATCATTCACTTAGTTCAGGAAATCAACACACAGTGCTTCTAAACTGTCTGACATAAGCAATATGTACATCACAAATCAACAGACAGGTCCAACTGTCTGACCATAGTTGCCAGAGAGGGAAACACCAAAATCTGGGTTTTCAAAGCTGGGGGGCTCCTTAGTGGCTTCCCAGAGTCTCATCTGGCACACAAACCTTCTTCCAAAATCTAAGCCCCAAAGTAAAACCCCACCCTCAGTGTATTTATACCTTTGTTTTTTTTAGAGCCAGAGGCCATCTGAACCCTTGAGAACCAGTGCCTCATTAACAAAAGGTGTGGGCCTTCCTACAAATCTTCCCTAATCAAACTCCCCTTAATGGGTAGGCCCATTAATGGGTGGGAAAGATCTTTAATCACTTTAACAATACAAATACATGCACTGTTTCTAGTTAATAAAACTCTTGTTTCTGTACTTTCCTCCTAGTAAAGACTCTTCAATCAGAGGAATTTGATTATATTAAATCAAAAACAGCAAAAGATCCCACTTTGCTTGCCATCACATGGTGCCAATCTATAATCAACCCGAATGGTCATAGTCCATATATGGGATAGTTAGGTGATACAACAGATAGAGCACTGGTCATGGAATCAGCAAGGCCTGAGTTTAACTCCTCCCTGAGACATTTAGTGACAGTATGGCCCTGAGCAAGATATTCACTCTCTCACCCTCAGCTCCTTCATCTGCAAAATGGGAATTCAGTAATAATGGTACCTATTTCACAAGGTTGTTGTGAGGATCCAGTGAAATAATCTTTGTAAAGTATTTTTATAAACCTGAAAGTGTTATATAACTGTTAACTATTATTAGATATGTCTTTGTATATGATGAGCTAACATTTGTATAATAGCTAACAAATATTAATTCTTATCGCACAGAGGTACATATAACAATAATAATGATAATTAATAATAATAACTAGCATTTTGTGGTGATTTAAGGTTTTCAAAAGGTTTGCTTTAAAGATTATAAAGTGTTTTACATATATTATCTCATTAAGTCCTTACAACAACCCTGTTAGATAGATGTTTTAATCATACCTTATTTTTTACAGATGAGGAAAATGAGGCAGACATATATAACTTGCCAGGGTCATATAGCTATTAAATGTGTGAGGAAGGTCTTCTTGACTCCAGTGTGATAGACTTGAAGATAGAAGGACTAGGTTCAAAGCCTGCCTCAGATAAGTCCTAGCTGTATGACCCTGGGCAAGTTGCTTTTCTTCTCCTTATCTCCTTAATCAGAAGGTTGCACTAGACGCTCTTTAGGGATCCCTCCAGTTCTAAATCCATCATTCTGTGACCTTCAAGCAACTAAATTCTATGATTCTATCTAGGGTTCCCCTAAGTTCTATCACTGCCATTAGAATTCCTATGTGTACTCTTTACTATAAACGTACTGCCAAATAAGGATTAATTTTTGGGCTCTGAATACTCAGAAAGAGTGAAAATTTACCCCTAGGGGAGAATATGGGTGAATTGTGCACTTTGGTAAGCAATCAAGGTTAATTCTCTCTAGTACTGTTTTATATTCCTGAATTTGGTGGATCTTCTTTCCATCAAAGAGCTAGGCTCAAATACAGACTTGGAAGGAACATAATGAAGGGTAAGAGAGCTACTGTTTTCTATGTAATTAAGAGTCATGGATTGATTGACCTTGGACATTTTGAGTTAGAGTGGATTATAGCCTACTGGATGTCCACACTAAGTCTAGCATGAATATGGTGAACTCCTGAGATTAAACGGTCACCAGTCTGCCTAAGGAGGGGTGAACTTGACCAGGTTGGAAACAGAGCAAGGTAAAGTTTGCATACTGATTTCAGTGATTTAGTCAGGTCTGCGAATGGTCAGTGAACTTCCAGAACTGGGGAAACCCAATGTAAAAATAAAACAAAACAAGAATGAAAATAAACAAAGCAAGTTATGAGCTGTGGTTTTTAGCTTTGTTTAAGAACAAAGTAAAAATATAATTTTTAATGTTTTTCTGAATACAAAGAATGAAAATGAGTGAGATGCATCATGTTAATCCTGTTTTCTTCATATGTACTTAGTATGTATACACACACACACACATATATATATATACACATATATCTGAGCAGAGAGATAATACAGTTTTCTACTGCCTCCTTAATGCTTTTTCAGTTACAGTTATGTTATTTCTTTCATTGTGTTAAGGGTCTTTTTGCCATATAATTATGTGGTTTGAGCTCTAACTGGGAAAAGTGACTGGAACCTTGATCTAGGATTCTCCTTTAACCTTGTTGCTGTTTAGCAACTCTTTGAGAATCTCATAGACCAAATTGTCCATGAAGTTTTCTTGGCAAAGATACTAGAGTGATTTGCCATTTTCTTCTTCAGTGGATTAAGACAGACTGAAGTTAAGTGACTTGCCCAGGATCACACAGCTAGTTTAAGTATGGATTTGAACTCAGGCCCCATACTCTTATCCACCAAGCTATTTAGTTGCCTCATATTGCTTTATTAGATAAGACCAACTCAACTCTACAAATAATTATCAAAAGCAATTAATTAAAATGGGAAGCCACCAGATGGCACTTCCTTATTCCCTTCTGTGGCCACACTCTAGTTGTGTTGCTCCTTGGCCTCACCATCCCCCTCCTCCTGGGTTGCCCAAGATCTCTTCCCCTATGAAGTCCTGTGGCCCAAGATTTGTCTTCTCTCCCCAAGATCTCCCTATCTTTCTCTCAACTAAATTTATCTTAAAACTTAATTGAGGTCACCATTGCTATAGATGAATATTCTAGTGCTTGCCCTAGACATCAGCATTGCTGCTGCCCCTCTGCAGTTTTTGCATTATAAATCCTAGGCTTAGGAATCCAGTCACTGCCCAGTTTTCTTTATATCTGATTAACCACGGGTCAGTGGGTTGCAGCTTCAGTTAGGTACAAAAACAGATTGTGCTGTGTTCACACTAATGAACACAGATACATTGTTACATGCCAGAATATGCATCTTCCTACGTTGTGGCCATAGAATGCAAATAGTTGCCAGCATACCTCCTTCTCATCTTGATTCGTCTAGGAGCTTATTTCTTCTTCTTCTACCCCAATAAAATAATTTGCACAATATCTGGCCAAACCAAGGATCTGTTCGGGGGTGCAGTAAATAGAGCGCCAGACCTGAAGTCAGGAAGACTCATCTTCCTTGCTTAACCCTGTTTGCCTCAGTTTCTTCATCTATAAAATGAACTGGAGAATGAAATGGCAAACCACTCCAGAATCTTTGCCAAGAAAATCTCAAATGGGGTTACAAAGAGTCAGAGATGACCAAAATAAGTGGACAAGAGCAAGGACAAAACAAAGTCATGGACCAGATCATGGTCAGCTGCTTCCTTTTTGATGTTTTAACAATTAACTTGTTTTTACTAGACTATTGATTATGTCCCACAAATTCCAACTTAACCGTACTGTAAATTTTACTAGTCTAACTCCTTCATTTACACATAAGGAAACTGTGGCCTGGAAGGGAAATAAATGATTTTCCTATTATTATGTAATTTACAAGTGGTATATGGTTATTGTTTAGTCATTTTTGGCAAGTTCAACTTTTCATGATCCCATTTGAGGTTTTCTTGGCCAAGATACTGGAGTGGTTTGCCATTTACTTCTCCAGCTCATTTTACAGTTGAGGAAACTGAGGCAAACAGGGTTAAATGATTTGTCCAGTATCACACAGCTGGTAGGTATCTGAGGCCAGATTTGAACTCACAAAATTGTCTTCCTGACTCCAGGCCAAGCACTGTGCTACCTAACTGCCATAATTGGTACAGCCAGAACTATTATTTTTGTTATTCATTAATACCAGTACAAAAGCAGTATGGCGTGGTGGGAAAAAATACTGGCTTTAGATTCTGAGCACATGGATTCAAGTTTTGCCTCTGATGCCTACTGTCTGGCACATAACTAACTAAGTCACTTCACCAATCAATGTCCATAGTCAACTCTCTAAGACCGACAACAGTTGCTGGTTCACTTTGGTGGAAAGAACTTCCACACCAGGGTTTTCCTACACAAGTAAATTCAAAAGTCCAGGTATCCCTTTATGTCACCTAAATAGTCATTATAGCAGCTACAATCACCACCACTAATACATTATTTTCTATTCATGTACATGCTATCCTAGAGGTCAAAGATCATTTCATATTTATATTTGTATCCCTGGAGCCTAAAATAATGGCTGGCATACAGTAGGTACTTAATAAATACTCATTGATTATTTGATTATGAAAGCTGTATCTTGGACACTTTCCGAGAAAGCTTATTACTAGAAATCTTAGAAGGATCTCATTAGAATAGGAATCTTTAAAAAGAGAATCAGAATGTTAGAATGAAGATGGCATTGGACTTATGAGCAAGAGAGACCTGGGATCAAATACATCCTTTGGCATAAGATGCATGACCTCGGGCAAGTCATTTAACTTCCTCTGTGCCTCAGTTTCCTTATTTGTCAAGTGAGATGATAATGCTTATAATATCTCCTTCCTAGGGTTGCTATGAGGATCAAATGAGATAATGTATGTAAAGCCCTTTGCTAACCTTTAATTGCTATAAATATCAGTTCTGATGATTGCATATGACTCATTTTATTATGTAGACTTGGTTTTAATTTCTCTCTTCTAGTTTTTCCTTCTCTAAAATAAGATTAATAAACAACTCCATCTGACCTGCTCTCTGAGAAATGTTATAAGGAGTTAGTTTAAAAAATGATCAAGTACTTTGATTTCTCTGAATATACATACCGTTATGATTATTTTAATTTAGACCAGTATTCAAAGAATGTAAATACGTTTGTGCTGAAAAATTTCAACCAGGGAACAGAAAGCCATTTGTTTCATTTAGAATTCTCCAAACAGTGAGTAGTTTTCTAAACAATAGTGTTTAAAAGCTCATGCCAAGATTGGACATTTATATTCTGCCCTGGTTTCCTGTGAATAATATGAATTCAGGACATGTTATCTGAATTACACTTTTGAAAGTGATTACATGATATGCAGATGCCCAAGAACGACACTGAAGTCAGTGGCAGTGATGGTAGCAGGTTCATCAATAACAGATCTGCAGGTCTTTATCATGGGGGATATATGGGGTTGTATGGGACAGAGCCACCAAGATGATTTTTTAGGCTCACCTTCACTTTTAGTGCTGCACTTTCCTCCTCAGACCTGTGCTCAGTGACACCAGCACTGATGCAAAGTCAACTACAGACATCAAGACTGACATCCAAATACTTATAGCCAGCAAGCAGGTAGAAGCTGCATTGAGATGACATCAGAAGATAAACCTGAAAGTGATCAGAAAATGGCAAGATTTGGGAGTCGTTTTTGGTGGACACAATAGCCAGAAAGTACATGGGTTAGCTCTAAGACAATCTTATTTGTTCATTCTTCATTGGATTATTCCTTTGTTTGCAGCTAGGTGGTGAAGTGGATAGAGCACTAATGCAGGAGTCAGGAGAACCTGAGTTCAAATCTCACCTCAGACACTTGACACTCACTAGCTGTGTGACCTTGGGCAAGTCACTTAACCCCAATTGCCTCATCCTGGGTCATCTCCAGTTACCCTGGTGACTATCTGGTCACTGGATTCAGATGGCTGTGGAGAAGTGAGGCTGGTGACCTGCACAGCCCTCCCTCACTCAAAACAAAGTGCAAGTCATGTCATTATTTCTCTGATAGCATGGTCTTCTTTGGCAATGAAGGACGAACACACATTCCTTTGTTTGACAAGCATTTATTAAGCACCTACAATAGCAGATGAGTAGTGAAGTTAAGAGTATGCTGGATCTGGAATCATGAAGACCTGAATTCAAACCTGGTCTCATGTACCAGCTGTTGTGACCATGGGTAAGTCACTTAACCTCTGTCTCCCTATGAAGGACAAAAATGGCCACTTATGGGAACAACTATATCAGCTTGATGGAAAGTTGTGTGAGGTGGGATTTATGACAAGTAAATCTGGAAAAGTCAGCTGAAGCTATATTGTAAAATTCTTTAAGGGGTTATTTTTGTTCCCAGAGGAAAACAGGGAGCCACTGAAACTTTTTTGAGTGAGGAAGTGACATAGCCAGGCCTGTCTAAGTTTGCCCACTATGTGGGGGATGAAGGGGAAAGGAAAGACTTGAAGTAAGGAGGACAATTAGAAATTGGTTGCAATGGTTCAACTGAGAGAAGAGAAACAGCTTACATTCTAGTGTCCTCTTAGTTTAGAATTGAGGTTGGGAAGAAATGAGATGCTGAAAGTCATTGAAGGTTTAACAAAGGAAGAAGTTCCCTCTGCCCTAACACAGCAAGAATATGTAACAAGTATACAGTGGCACTTCATATCTCTAAATATGAACCACTCATCATGAAGGGACTTGCATTGTCTCAGCCACTCATCATGTCTAGGAAGCCCTGACTACACTGGCTAACACCTTGTCTGATCTCCAGGTCAGGAAATGCCATCAGGGAAGTTGGGGTCAATCAAGTTATGCGGGGGGGAGGAAACTGTGTCAGGGAAATGAGGGACATTTCATCAGGAAAACTGGTCATATTGCAGGTAGTAACCATGTGCATGAAAAGAGGAAGATGGACAGAAGGGTGTCATGACTGTAGAATATCTTGCAGCTAATTGGATGTTGGGTACAGGGTAGAAGGGGAGACTGAAGAATCAAGATAATTCTGATGTTGTAATGTTAGGTGACAGTAATAATGGTAGAATTCTCAAAAGACATAGGCAAATTAGGAAGAAGGATAAGTTAGCAGGGTTCCATTTTAGATATGTTGAGTTTGAGATGTCTATGAGACATATGGGTAGGAATAACCAGCAAGTAAATTGGTAGTTCAGGCATGGTCTCAAGAGAGAGATAAGAGCTGAATATGTAGATTTGGAAATTATCTTAAATTGTACCTTTGGAAATGAGATGTGTGTGTGTGTGTGTGTGTGTGTGTGTGAGAGAGAGAGAGAGACAGAGAGAAAGAGAGAGAGAGAGAGAGAGAGAGAGAGAGAATTCTGGTGATCTAGTGGAGAGGTTGCCAAACTTATTTGGCCTACTGCCCCCTTTTAAAAAAATTACTCAGTGACCCCCTGGAAATCTACTTTACCCTTTAATGTTTTTTTTAAAGTCTGTATAATTTAAAAATAGATGTAATTTTTAAATGATGCATCTTAAATTTGATAAATTTATTGTTAATTAATTTAAATTTAATAATTTATTTAGCATAGTAACATTTAATATATTTTTATATGTAAATATATATTAAAAGATATAAATATAAAGAAATATATTTAATATAAATAATGTATAATTTTTTAAAAATGATGCATCTTAAATTTAATAAATTTATTGTATATAAATTTAAATTGAATAGTTTATTATAAATAATAAATTTGATAATTTATTGTAAATGTGTGCATTGAAATTTTGATGATGCAATATTATACCATGTAACTGTATAGTATCATACTGTAAGCAAATCATTACATGCACATATTCCTGCCGATGCATGCTAGACTTCCCGACAATCTACAACACACTTGCCTGCCAACACTTGCTTGTTAAGACCTGTTGGTGGACTTGACCACTATCTGTTATAACTCACATTTTGTGTGTTTGTTTGGAAAATACATCTTTAACTCTATTACACAACAGGCAAAACATATATAAAAGGCTTTTCAAAATTTTCTTCTCTCTTTCCTTATGCTTCCACTGTTCTCTTATTTTTATTCAACACCTCCAATTACACCAGAGGTAACTACTTGTCCCCCTCCATTGGTCCAGTGCCCCATGGGGGTGGTATTGTCCCCTTTGGGAACCTATAATTCTAACCTATAACTCTGCAAAACCCATGGACAAGCAAGTATTCAGATGCAGACAGTGAACATCAACAACTGCATAGAAGTCCTATCTTGTTTATTACTATTAAATATGCCACCTTCCTCATATTCATCCTCCACTCTCTCCTCAACTTTCTATCACTCAATTCACTTATCTGATCAGTTACCAAAATCAGTCATCTCTACCTCCACAATATTTTTCATATTTCTCTCCTTGTTACTCACAAAAACCACCTTATTTAAGGCCCTCATCACCTCTCAACTGGGTCAAGGATATTTGATCCCCCTTTATCAATAACTAGCTAATTATTTTATGAAATTTTTCAAGTCTGCAGAGTAGGAGGCATAGTTTAAATTAATCAAACAGTTCTCTGGGTTTTGTTTTGTTTTATTTTGTCAGGGGCTATTTCAATATTTGATTCTCTTTGAAACAGAACAAAATGCTTCATGCTTATTTAGAGTTTAATTTTGCCTGTAGGCTAACTAAAATAAACAACAGTGAAGTATAATGTTCTGAAATAATCCCATAGTTTTTCAAGGGCTCTTCAGTGATGGAGAGCACTGGGCTCTTTGCGTGTTCTCTCCCACCGACTTAACAAATTGTTTATACTGCCTAGAACAGTTTTCTTTAATTGATACTTGGCTTGATATCCTTTTAAATTATTAAGAATTGGAGATGCTCATTAAATAACAGATTAGAAGACATGGTAGATGTGGCTAATTATTAAATGCCCAAGAAGGGGACATTAAATGCATTTTTCTGAGACTTTAGTGGATTGTTAAAGTAAATGAATGGTTTTGTAATAAACTAGTTGGAATTAATCAATTGAGCAAGGCTATAGGGAGGTTGTGTGAGTAAGTCTGGATTTTAAGATGTTTGTAAGTCATACTTATAGAGTCACAGATGCTGCACATCCCTTTAATATTGGACCCATTGGTCTACTAATTGTTCAGGAAACCCAATGTTAATAATAAAAATAGTTAGAATTTATAGACTTCTTTAAGATTTGCAAAGTGCTTTAGATATGGTTATTTCAGTTGGCACTCATAACAGCCCTTTGAAATAGGTGTTATAATTATCCCCATTTTACAGATAAAGAAATTGAGATAGAAAAAAAGTTATTTTACTTACCCAAAGTCCTGCAGCTAAATTACTGAGACAGGAATTGATCTCTGGTCTGACTCCAAATCCAGCACTCTAAACCATTGTGCCACATACTTCCCTGTGTTTCTTGAGACCAGATTAGGATATTCCATGAGCTGCCAGGAAGAATGGGTCTCAGTGCTCAAAATCAGTAGGTCCAAAGTGGAACTGATATCATGGTTCAATGACATATTGTAAATGAAAGGTTTCAGGGAGCTGTTCTAGAAGCCTGTGCTTCGAGAGGCATTATTCTAGCCTTCCAACTTCTTGAACTTTTCAATCCCCTTGCTGCTCCTTTAACTTCTGCAGACCAGCAATGTCCCATTTTTGTGTACTTACTAATAGGCAATGCTGGTTACTGACAACACCATTCCTGGTCTGGATGATTAGTTACATGAGATGGAGATTTTCATCACTTAAGTAACCAGTTCAAACATGGTTACAGGTAGGCAATGACTAAGAGCTATTCCGGATTGACAAGTGTTTAGTGGTGTGTATAAAATGAATTGTTTCTCAGTCTACTTCCAGCCATGTCTTTGATACAGATTGCAAACAGCCTTCCTAGTTGGAATCCTGCAGAGCATTGAGATTCAGGGTTGAGTCATCCCAGAAACTAAAACAATATGTTCTCCTAGAATTAAGTGCGCTGGCAGACTTCTTTTGTGAAAAAGGGGTTTTTAGTCATGTAAGAAAAATAATATTAAGCCAGATTCTCTCTGGAGTCGAAGTCACTCTCTGATGGTAAGCTTAAGAAAGGCCATTAACTAGTCTTGGCCACTAGGGTACCATTTTAGTAGATATGACTCCAATCGTCTAACATCTCAGACATGCCCTATTCTTAGACCTTCAGTAATTAGCCACTTTGACCATGCTTCCTAATCTCTTATTTAATGAGTCTAATCTTTAATAGACCTCTGATTTACTCTTGGGGAGTGATTTAAACCTTGAGGAATACCTGACTCAGCAGATTTATACCACAGGAGAACCTAGTACCTTCCCAGAGCAAAATATTCACTTTTACAAACAAGGTAATTCAGAGATAAAACCCCAAAGTCAGCCTTGCAGAAAACAGGCCAGAAAAGAGAAGAAAAAATAAAACAGGTCTATAAGTAAAATGGAATGGTGAAGAGAACCCAAGCTACATCAAGAATTTTAACAATGCATCACTGTGTGATTTAGTGTTGTCTTTTCATTGTCCAGTCATTATTGTCAGTTTCAGGGTGCACCTGTTGTAAGAAATATAACACGTGTGGTTTCTGAATTAAGCTTTATGTAGATGGAGTGAAACATGGGCATAGCTTCCATACAAACCATTTGATCCTTTAACTTGGTTTCTAAAAAAAAAAAAAAAAAATCATTATCCTGGAAGAGTGCTAGTTGCCCCCGAAATTCCAATTCAGTCATTCAGTGTTAGTCAATCCTTTTGCACCTCAGGCTATTGAAATCAAGCCATGGAAAGCAGTAAACTGTAGCCTCAGGCATTGTATTAACTGGAATTTTTAAACCAGGATCAATAGAGGGCAGTAGAGAGCTATTCAAAGCAGGGCATATGTCATCCTCTAAATCTATTTCATTTGGGGGTCATTTCTCAATTCAGGCTGGGAATACACTAGAATGGTACTGTGGTAATATAGAAACCAAACCAACAGGGATAATTCTGAAAAATATGATTAGGGGGTTAAGCAGTTGGGGTGGAGGGTTTGTATGAAGAGGATTGGTCCAAGTGAAAAAGCGAAAGGGCAGAACTGGAGGTTAAGCCAGAGTATGAGGTGAGGATAGAGATTTGTAGGGAGAAAGCAGATCTGGCAAGATTAAGTTGAAATGATTTCTTTGGTTCCTGCAGGCGGGTGGTTTTGGCCCAGGTCTGAAACTGTTGGTTACTTGATCCTTAAAAACTAGCTCAGCTTGTCGTTGTTCAGTCATGATTGACTCTTCATGACCCCATTTGGGGTTTTCTTGGCAAAGATACTAGAATGGTTTGCCATTTCCTTTTCCACTTCTCATTTTACGTGTGACAAAACTGAGGCAAATAAGGTTAAATGACTTCACCAGGGTCACACATCTGGTTAGTGTCTGAGGACAGATTTGAACTCAGGCTTTCCTGATTCCAGGCTTGGCTATGCTACCTAGCTGCCCTGATCAGCAAACACTTGACAAATGCAGCTTTTAGCCTTTAATCTTCTGTGTTACCTGACTCTCCTGAAGATGAGATAATGACTAACATTCTCAGATCATTGCCATAAAATATTTGTTGTTGAATTCCCCACCTGAAGAGGCTGAATACTGAGATTTATCACATATGAGTCATATCAATTCACATAAAGACAATCATTTAATGTCTGAGACCATCTAGTTCCACTCATTTCTAAGAAAGACTCTCAAATCTTTCCACTGTGAAATTGTTATCAAACCTCAGCTTGAAGCCCTTAGAGAGGAAGAATCCATCACCTCCTGAGGTAGACTGTCTCCATTTGTGGAGAGCTAAATTTTTTCTTATGCTGAGCCCAAATTACCTTTTCTGCCACTTTACCCATTACTCCTAGTTCTGTCCTCAGGAGTAAACAAACTTTTTTTATACAAAGAAAGAAGGAAGGAAGAAAAAAAAAGAAAGAAGAAAAGAAGGAAAGAAAGAGAGGAGGAAAGACAGACTGGTAGACAGAGAGACAGGTAGATAGGCAGAAAGAGAGTCAGAAAGAAAGATAGAATAGTGGAAGCTTAATTCTTCTCCTAGAAGGCATTCTTTCAAATACTTACTACTTGTTGAAAATAGCATCATGTTCCCTGCTAAGTTTTCCCATCCTTAAGTCAGACATATCCTTCATTCGATTCTGGTATGGCCTGATTGTTAGTTCCCTTTTCAACATGGTCATCCTCTTCTGGATCTATCAATATCCTTCCTAAAATATGGGGTCCACTATTGAGCTTGGTAGACCAGATGTACTCCATTTAAATCAGAGGGACAGTGGAAATACCATCTCTCTTGTTTAGGATACTTTGCCTCTTATATTCATGTAATCTAGGATTGCAATGACTTCTATTTATTTATATATTTTCTTATTCATCTATCTATCTATCTATCTATCTATCTATCTATCTCTCTCTCTCTCTCTCTCTCTCTCTCTCTCTCTCTCTCTCTCTCTCTCTTTATCTATCCATCTGTCTATCTATTCATTCATTTATTAATGCCAATTCACCTAAAATCAATTTGCTTAGGTATCAAGTGACCTAATGATAGATTTGCTTATAGAGTCCACAAGGAAAGTGTGTCCATGTGGGTACAGAGACAAGACAGTCTTTTTCATGTCCTGTGGGTGTCCTGTCATAAACTCCCACACAAGCAAGATTCTCTGGGTAAAGATATAGGAGTTACTGGGTACCTTGAAGTAGGAAGAAAGTCTTCTGGGCAATCCAGTTTAATTAATATTTATTAAGGAACTATTATGTGTAAAACCCTGTGCTAGGGGCTGGGTGTACAAGTAAAAAAATGATAACTAGTATTTATATAGAGATTTAAGCTTTATAAAGCACTTCACAAATATTACCTCATTTTGTTCTGACTAATACCTTGATAGGTAGGTGCTATATTGTTATCTTCACTTCATAGATCAAGAAACCAAAAGAAGACAGAAGTTAAGTGCTCCAGTTACACAGATAGTGTCTCAGACCTGATTTGAACTCAGGTCTTACTAAACATAAGTCCAGTACTCTATCGTCTTAGTCATCTAGCTGTTTTCCAGGCACATGTAGAACATTTCTAACAATACCGTGTAACAATTAGGACAACAGATGGGAATAGAAACTAAAGTGATGATTTCGTTAGTATAGGGAACTGATGAATGAAGACACTCCCTCTATCAAGACAGATCAATTTGACCAAGAATGCTATAATCTAGCAAAGGGGAAAAGAAACACACAAAAGTAGACATGCAAGATAATAAATACAACAGAGAGGTGTAGACAAAGAGAGAGGAGAAATTCAAAGAATTTTTCTACCCATATTAAGTCCAAATCAACCTCTCTGACTTAGGAGATCAATATAACAAAGAATCCTATAGCGACTACAGCTGCTTAACAATAGTACAGAAGGTCTCAGAACACAGTGAGCTTCCCTCATCTCAGAAGATATTAAAACAAAAGCTAGATGACCACCCGTGAAGGGCACTGTGGGTTGTAAGGTACATTGAGTGACAAAGAATCTGTGTTGGAGATGGAAAGAGGTTGAATTCAACATCTTATTTCCTTTCCACTTGTATCAGTCTATGAGTTTAATAGCACTTTGAGTTTTTTGTTTTGTTTTGTTTTATTTTTATTTTTTGTTTTCAGCTAAAAGACTTATTCTACACAGTGTTGTCTTGTGGTTTTCACTAACGTAACAGCTAGAAGCTATTCTATAGACTTTCAGAACCTTCACTCCTTAGGTCTGTACTTCAAATGTGCAGCAAGATCATAGTACCTTACATGATTTGTAGTGAGGGATGAATTTATTAAATTTAAGCATGAACAAAGTCAGGGTAAAAGAAACATAGCTATGGTCAGCAAATAGTTGACAACCAGACAAGACAGCAGAATCACCTTACGCCACTAAATATCTTGTCAGCAAAGAACCTTGGAAATTAGGGTCAAGAAAACTAAGTCTGAACTGTAGTCACCCAGGATTTACTCAGTGGAGGACTTGAGATCTCCACCAGCTTTCATTCTGGAGCAGTGTGGTGCATGGAATCAGTGGAGCTGTGTTCAAATTCTACCACTAACTCCCTGTATAACCTTGGGTCTTTGCCTCTCTGGGTCTACAGTCCCTTCTTTCCTCTAATAGTATGATCCTATGAACTCCATTTATCTATATCAGAACCAGGAACACTTACTGTCTATGATGTGTATGAAGACTTCTGCAGACTTTTGCAAAAATTCTGTTAGTGTGGTGTGGTAGGTAGACTGTTGGACTCAGAGTCAGGAAGACATAGCTTCTGATTCTGACTCCGGTACTTGCTAGTTTAGTGACCACAGATGAAGTTAGTTAATTTCTCTAGCCTCAGTTTCCTCATCTCTAAAATGGGAGTGTTATATCACATATAGAGTTATTAAGAGACTCAAGGGAGAACATATATGTTAAGCGATGTTTAAACTGGAAGGCCTTGCTTAAATATCAGCTATTATTATTATAACCATATTAATAAACCTCCAATGAAGCCAATTTTAGTAGTTGTGTCCTTGTTAATTTGTCTATCATGAACAGAAAAGAGTTAGCTTTTTTACCCATCAATCAGATAATGAAAATGGGTTAGTGATGGGAGGGGAAAAAAATAGTTGTACTGCTGGAAGGAAAGACACCATCATTTTCAGTACCCAAGAAGAGTTTCTAGGGAGGCAGATGTTGTTGGGAGCCATGGGGTTGAATGCAATCAGGCAACCAATGCTGATCACGTAAAAGCAGAGTGTGTAATCATAGGTATTCACAAATCTGTGATAAACATTCCCAATGCACCTGAGCATAGTGTGCCTTCCAGCTATAGTTAAAGCTGGTCAAGCTGTTGTGGACACTCCTTGGGGTGTCCAATATAAAAAGAACAATAAGAAGAATGTATCTGAAAACAACCAGATGGGCCCATTGTCCTAATCATCTTCATGGCGTACAGCTTCTGGAAGAATTCTATAGAGACAGACCTATCGTAGCAAGTCAGCAGCAAGCCCCACCTCAGCAAATCAGAAGGAGATCCTGAGCCTCAGTTCAGTGGAGCAGGCAAACACCAACATCAGGACCCCTCCCCACCACATGCCTCAAAATATCCAGAGGAACAGGCAAACTTCAACTCTGAGAACTGCCACAGGATTCAGCATGGCCCAGGGCAAACAGGCAGCCTCCAAAGGCCAGACCTCTACATACTTTAGTGTAGCCCCAGGGAAATGCAGAAACACTCCATTGTCCTCAGCACACACCAGACACCTGCGCTAGGACCTTGGTTCAATATCAGGTAATCTGCCAGACCCCTTACAGCCTCCAGCAGCATCAGCCACTCCCCACACCACCTCCTTATTATAACATCAGACAGGAGGGTCTCTCACAGGCCTCAGGGCAACATCAATGCAGCACCAGGCAAGCATCCAGGGCCTGCAGCCCCTATCACAAGAAGCCTGACACAGTGTACTTTATACCCCAGGGGCAGATTTCAAATTTAAACAGAAGAAAAAGATAAAAAAAAAAAAATGATACTCAAAACCAACAAAAAACAGAATCTGACCAGAGAAGGTATTTTTTTGGTGACAAAGAAGACCAAGAAACAAACTCAGAAGAGGACAACAATATCAAAATACTCAAACAAAAATGGTAATTGGTCTGAAACCAGAAAGAACTTGTGGAAGACCTCAAAAGGGAATTTAAAAATCATAGAAGAGTGGTAGAAGAAAAATTGAGAAAAGAAGTGAGAGTGATGCAAGGGAACTATGAAAAAAAGTCAGCAGTTTGGTAAAAGAAAACAACTGTTTAAAAAGTAGAATTGGCCAAATGGAAAGGAGAAACAAAAATTCACTGAAGAAAATAACTCCTTAAAAAGCATGACTGACCAAATAGAAAAGAAAGTACAAAAGCTAACTGAGAAAACCAATCCCTTAAAAATTAGAATTGGGCAAGTGGAAGTTAATGACTCTGAGACCATGGAACTAATCAAAGAAATTCAAAAGAATGAAGAAAACGGAAGAAAATGTAAAATACCTTATGGGAAAAACAATTGATCTAGAAAATAGATCCAGAAGACATGATGTAAGACTAATTGGACTACCTAAAAGTCATAATCAAAAGGAGGAAACAGACAACATCTTTCAAGGAAAACTATCCTGATATTTGGAACCAGAAGGAAAAATAGACATTAAAAGAATCCACTGATTACTTCAGGAAAGAGATCCTCAAATAAAGATTTTGAGTAGCACTATAGCCAAATTTCAAAACTTTCACATCAAGGAAAAAGTACTACAAATGGCCAGAAGGAAACATTTCAATTATTGGGGAAACATGATCAGGATTACATGGGACATATCACCTGCAAATTAAAGGATGAGAGGCCTGGATACTCTAGAAAGCAAAGGAGCTAGGACTACAACCAAGAATCACCTACCCAGTGAAATTAAGTATAATACTTCATGTGGAAAAAATGGTCATTCAATGAAATAGAAGGAATTCAAGCTTTCATAAGGAAAAGACCAGAATTGAATCAAAAATGTAATCTTCAATGTCAAGACCCAAGAGAAACCTTGAAAGGTAAAAACAGAAAAGAAAATATAAAGGATTCATTGAAGCTTAATTGTTTATATCCCTTTCTGGGAAGATGATGCTATAATTCTCAAAACCGTACCACCAATAGTACAGGTAGAAGGAATATGCATAGATGAGGTATAGGAATAAGATGAATTTAAGGGAATGACATAAAAACATTAAGGGATGAGAGAGGAATACACTGTGTTGAGAAGGAAGGGAGAGGTAGAATGGGGTGATATCAGGCAAAGGATGATGTGATTTGCAGTTGACTTTGATTTGAGTGAGAGTGAGATTTGATTTGAGTTGTGCAAGGTCACCAGCCTCCCTTTCTCCTCCAGAGCCATCTGGAGTCAAATGGTCAAATATTCATCAGGACAACTGGAGATGGCCAAAGATACAATGGGAGACCAAATTATTTCACATGAAGAGGCACAAAAAAACTATTACGGTGGAGAGGAAGATGGGAGGGTGGGCCTTTCTGTCATCAGTATTGACTCAAAAAAGGAACAACACACATAATCAGTTGAATATGGAAATCTATCTTACCCAACAGGAAAGTAGGAGGGGAGGAGATTAAGGAAAGGGGGAGGAACTGAGAAAAAGAAGGGCAGATTGGGGGAGGTGGTAGACAGAAGCAAAACACTGGTGAGGAGGGAAAGGGTAAAAGGAGAGAAGGGCAAACAGGAGGAAAAATAAGATGGAGGGGAATACACAGTAATCACTACTGTGAGTGAAAATGAGATGGACTCTCCCATAAAACAGAAGTAGGTAGCAGAGTAGATCAAAGAGCAAAATCCTACAATACGCTGCTTACAAGAGACAGTTGAAGCAGACACACCTAGAATCAAGGCAAAAGGCTGAAGTAGAGTATATTCTACTTCAGCTGAAGTAAAAAAAAAAAAGGAAGGGTAGCAATCCTGATCTCAAACAAAGCAAAAGCAAAAATATACCTAGTTAAAACAGGTAAAGAAGGAAACTATTTGCTAAAAGGTACTATAGACAATGAAGTAATATCAATGCTACATATGTATCCACCAAGTAGGATGGCATCCAGATTCTTAAAGGAGAAATTAAGTGGGTTACAGGTTCATGACCAAAAAGATAGAGAGCATTATGAGATGTAAAATAGATAATTTTGATTATATTAAATTTAAAGGCTTTTGCATAAACAAAACCAATGCAATCAAGATTAAAAGGGAAGTAGAAATCACAGCAAGTGTCTCTAATAAAGTCCTCATTTCTCAAATATATAGAGAATTGAATTTATAAGAATGCAAACTATTCCCCAGTTGGTAAATGGTCAAAAGATATGAATAGGTACTTTTCAGATGAAGAAAACAAAGTAATCTATAGGCGTATGAGGAAGTACTCTAAATCACTTTTGATTGGAGAAATACAAGTTGAAACAACTCTGAGATAGTACCTCACATGTATTGGCTCATAAGACAAAAAAGTAAAATGATAAATGTTGGAGAGGATGTGGGAAAATTGGGACACTAATGCACTATTGGTGGAGTTGTGAACTGATCCAACCATTCTGGAGAACAATTTGGAACTATATCCAAAGGGTAATCAAATTGTGCATACCCATATCCAACAATACCATTATTAAGTCTGTATCTCAAAAAGATCACACAAAAAAGGAAAAGGACCTACATGTACAAAAATATTTATAGTAGTCCTTTTTCTGGTGGCAGAAGTAGGCTGTAGAACATTTCTAACAATATCCTTTAACAAGTAGGATACTGGATGGGAATAATGGATCATCATCATTTCATTATGCTTGGTTCTAGAGAATAGAACTAGAGAAAATCTCTAAAAGTCTCAAAGAGGAAAATTTAGGTTTGATTTCAAGAAATTCTTCTAATAATTAGTATCTAAGATAGAATGGGCTGCTTCAAGAAGTGGTGTTTTCACCATCTTTGAAGGTCTTCAAGCAAAGTCTACATGGCAACTCGTGAGAGGTGTTAAGATTCTTTTCAGATATGGGTTACATTAGATGGGCATTGGGCTTCCTTCCAACTTTGAAATTCTGAGATCTGGTGATTCTGTGAAGATAATGTGATAGATGGTACAAATAACAGACTTTTAAAAATGATTATCTTATGATTGGAATACACTTCTCAAAGTTTGTGGCTGCTGTCAAAAAATGACACCCAGGGCTTTGATCTTCTCTTGTGAGAGTTATGATGACATCACAGCCAATCAACAAAAGACCTAGACCCCTGTAAAGTAAATAAGACTCAAAACTGCTTCATAGTTGGGTCTCACCACTTACAAAATGAAAGTTAAATTCATGAAGAACTATTTTTTAGACTACGATAGGATTTTGAATGGACACTCCATTGAACTGACCTACCAACATTTTCAGTGGGATATAGCTGATTTGCTATTTTAATCTAACCATCCCACATGGTAGAAATCTTATGACATAAGTACATCAACACAGTGAAAGCAAAGCAGCAGACCTCTTGAAGGCTTCATCAAAACGTCAGTGTTACATAAGAATCTTAAGCTTGATCTCCATAGCTGAAATGAAAATCTGTAGGAAGAGAAGTGTTGTTCTTTAAAAGGCTCAATTGCCTGTACATCACATGATTAGCAGTTCATTTCGTTTGAAAGTATCTCCTACAATTACAAACTTTTCAGAGTTCAGGTTAAATGATGTCCCATATGTAAAAGTATCCCACATAAAAATATTATTAAAAAAATATAATTTTATTAAATTATTTAACAATGAGTATGTTAGATGTTTAGTGGAAATATACAGACATATACATATGTATGTCTGTATGTTTATGTGTATGTATGTGTTTATGTGTGCTTGTGTGTATATATTTTTCCCCGTTGTTGAAAGTATGGTTTGGTAACTAATATTTCACTCTGGATCTAATTAAAGTCAGAAAGTAGGATCAAAAGTCAAGTATAAAGATATTCTATTTTTAGCAATGGGATTAAATAACCTGGATTAAAGTTTAAAAAATGATATTGATAGTCAGGAATCAGAATCAAATTAGAAATAATGAGCTGTGTTGAGGTTGGAAGAATGAATAAAACATTAAGTGCTTACTATGTGTAAAGTATAATGCTAAGCACTGGGGATAAAGTAGACAGTTATTACTCTCAGTAAGCCCACATTTTATTTTGGGAGATAACATATATAGAAGGTTTCAGCTGTAAGTCAGATGGAAAAGTCCCATGGTACTTGGCAGCAAAGCAGATGGTGATTCCTTTGGGGACGCACATTGTTAGCGGGCATGACCTAGAGCAAAAGGTACTGAGTTGCCATCAGGCAAGAAGGAGGAGAACAGGGAGAGAATAATGTCATGAAAACCTAGAGGGAAGAGAATATGAAGGAGAGGGTGGTTAAAAGTGTCATAGGCTGCACAGAGGTCAAGGATGAGGATGGTGTAAAGGACATTGGATTTGGCAATTCAGAGATCATTGATAATTTTTTTGAGCAATTTTAATTGAATGATGAGGTTGAAAGCCAGACAATAGAGGGCATTTAGGAGGGAACTGGTAGAGGAGAAATAAAAAGTCAGAGTTGAGAGGAGTACAGGAGGGGAATTAGCAATGAGATAGTTCAGTCTAGTTCAATGATCATCAGAACAAGACAATGATCCTTAAGTTCAGGAGTTCAGAAAACAAGTCATGATGCAGAAATAGAACCTTTGTGTACCTTCCAAGTGCTTCTTGCTTAGGAAGGCTATAACATGCTGAACATTTGATTGTATGACTTCAGCCATAGGAACCTGAATGTTATCTTAGCGACAGCAATATCTGCCATTCCCTGAATCACCTCACCCACACAAATCACCTCACCCATATGACCAGATTCTGCCTTCCATTTCAAGATAGTTTCATATCATGCCAGCCAAGTTAACCTTCTACTGCAATCACCCTTTTGGTTCGGACTCTATCTTGAAAAGATACTTTCCATTAATTGGTTTGGCTGTGCATAAAATAATTATGGGGAAACCCCAGAACTTTTCAGTGCATAGTTTCTCTCTTTTGTCTTGGGTAAAAGCTCCCTAATCAATCTTAACCCTGAAGTTAATCATAACAGGGATCCTTCTTACTTGTCTCACGATCCAACTACTTATTTTGGATTAATCTCGTTTCATGAGGCCTTAGTGGAAAGCTCTAGTAATTTAATGGAAACAAAGACCTTTATAGACGCCGTATGTTAGCTCTCTAATAGCCCATGTCATCCTCTACTCACCTCTTGACTGTTCAGAATTTGTTTTCTGCACTTCTGAACCTAATTATCCTTCACTTCTTGTCTAACTAATCATTGAACTGAACTATAATGTAAACCTATTATTCTATTCAGTTCTATAGGAATCAAATACCCCACTAGGACATTTTTAAATTATTTATTCAATTCTTTTAGGCACTCATTAAGCAGTCCATAAGTATTTATTAAGCACCTACTATGTGCCAGTGTCTGGATTTTTCTAAATATTTCTACTAACTCAGTCATATCCTAGAGCTTAGTCACTCATAACTATTGAGAGTAATTAACAGAGGTCTAGTAGTTACCAATCTCATATTGTTAATAACTTTTATATTTAAAATATGTATATCCAAAGGCTGTTAAGAACAACCACTTGAGAAGAGAATTTGGAATGCAAAGTTTTAAAAACCAATGTTAAAAATTGGGGAAAAATAAAATATTAAATAAATTTTAAAAAGCTCCAACCCCTATCCCTTGAAGTATCTATATTTGCCCCAAAGTAGACTTCTCTCTTCTATCAGAGAGGCCATCTAATTGAGATGATTCTCCTAATTTCCCTATTACAAAAGTTACCCACATCTGATCAGTCTTGAAATTATAGGGGTTCATCTTGAATTCAAGTTCATATGGCCAAGTAAGGCCAATGATTATTCTAAAAAACCCTGAAGGATAGCCTATAAACAATCTGTAAGAGATTAACCAAAGTGACAGGAGAAGTAACATTCCAGAAGGATGTCATTATTGCATCCATGACATTCTAAATTCATCTTCTTACCTAACTCCCCAAGGACTGAATCTTAAACAGTTGCTTTATCAAAGCATCAGCCTGAGCTATCTTGGAATTGTCTTATCATTGTAGGTTTTCCTATGCTAGAAAAGTGACCCCCTGTTTCTAGGAATAATACCCACAAAAGTCATAGCGTGGGAGATACCCAAGGAGGAAAGAAAATAGATATCACCCACTACTGCTATACTAGTTATTTTTCTATGGGTCAGAGGACTTGGAGAAACACAGAGACATAGCATAAAAGAATTTAGAAAATGCAACCATACCCTTTCTGAACCCTGGAAGTTTGTGAGAGTCTGAATAATTTTCTACCTTTTTTTGCCATAGTTTGCACATAGCAAACCTCAGCTACCAACAGACCCACTGTCTCTCCCCATTAAGGTGCTAATAAAAATTATCATAAGGTTTTCTCTTCCCTCATTGCCACTGCCCCCTCCCCACCAGATATATGAATTTCCTCTATAATATCACTTACAAGTCATCATTGAGTCTCTTTTTAACTACTTACAGTTGTGGAAAAATCAACTACCTTTAAAAGAAACGCATTCCATTTTCAGTTCTAGTAGTACAGCCCCCACTCTGGATGAGTCTTCCAATTTGCTCTAGAACATATGGATTTGGTTCCCAGAGGACAGCTGCCACCTTAGGTTTTAGGAGTAACCCTGTGCATCTACACTCCAAACACTGTATCTCACAAACCTCCCAAATGTGTTTCCCATTAACAGTCGACTTGTAGACACAAGTAGCTTTTAGCAAAGGCACTTGCTAAGATGGTGGCATAACAAGAACAAAGTCTACAAAATATTCCACCCTTAAATCTCACTCACACCCTTTTATTAATGAATATGACATCTGTGAGAAGAATGGGCAAACACTTCTAACACATTGCTAGTGGGACAGAAAGGGAACACATAGCACCAAGGCAACCAGCAACTTCTTTACTGATATATGTAAAAAAAAAAAATCATTTTTCTCCCAGTGAAGTCAAGTGAAGTAGTATCTGTTAAGCAATTACTACATGTAAAATGCTGGGAATACAAACATAAGCAGAAAGAAAGACAGTCCTTGTTTTTAAGAAGCTTACATTCAAATGGGGGATGATAACAAGTAAAAGGAAGAAAGTTGAAAACAAGAAGGGGTAAGCACTCAGCTTCATGGTAATGCAAGCCTGAAGAGTTTAGCTTGGAGAGGAAGGAAGACCTGGCTGACCTGGATATCCTCCTTAAAATGGAATCAGCTAGAGGAAAAGGCCATAGGGAGGAAGGTACTTCGATTGTAAGAAATCCAGGTGTGCAATGAACTTCCAAGGTGAAGAAGTCTCTGCAGCATGCATGGTAGAGTAAATCCAGAGAGACAGGAAGTCTTCAAAAATTCTAAAAAAATTTTTTTTTGGAAAAATGCTAAAACAGAGGAAGAGGCCATAAGGAGGAAGGTACTTTCAGTATGAGAAATCCAGCTGTACAATGAACTTCCAAGGTGAAGAAGTCTCTAGAGCATAAATGGTAGAGTAAATCCCGAGAGACAGAAGTCCTCAAAAATTCCCACTGTTTGTCCAGTTGGCATTCTAGGGTCTGCTCCTCTCCATAGTTTGGCTCTTCATTGCCAGGGCTAACTCAGTTCCATAGCCAGCTCTCATTTCTGCTGACAGAGGTTCTGATCCTCAAAACCATTTCCTTCACTGGATAAAAAGCTCTGTGTACTTGCATCTGTCTAGAATACTTCTTCAACCGTGCTTCCAACTGTGTAAGACTCAAACTGGATGGAATGTGGCCTTCTGTGTGTCTAACTCAATTGTTAGACATCTTGGCAAGAAAAAGAAATCTCCTCTTCCTAATTGTCTCTTCTATAATCAACTATTGGTCTGCATTCTTCTGAACTGTCCTAAGAGTTTTGCTATTTAAAGCCCCTGGAAGCATGTCCCATTTTCAACCTAGACAATTGAGCTGTCCCTTCTGATTCACTCAGAGAAAGGCACTTATACTTCGTAAGGGAACCACTGGATATCAACACCTTCATAATACATGAACACCTCAACATTTGTTATTTTATCAACTAAACTGAAAGAGAATGATGGGCAGAGGAACTAAATTTTCCTTTATACTAAGGCATTCCTTTTGTTAAAATGTCTTGTCTCCTATAACTAACTTCCCTTTACTTCCCCTTTACTTTCTGAGGCCAAGCAGAATATTTTTAATAGGAGAGGATAAAATGAAGTCCTCACATTTCACTCCTTTCTTTTAATACCATTGATTTTAGTTTCATTCCAACCAGAATCATGCAATGAACTACTGGCCCATATGACCAAGACATAAACATTATATGTCCTCCCACTATTTCTACTTAGCTTTCATGTTATTCTGTACTGGGGGCAAGAGAATGTGGGTCATCCTATTTTCTTTTAACTAGGTAAAATATTAATGGAGTTTGGCAACAGTAATAACCTAGAGTGATTCCTTATTTAGGTGTGGGTTGGATTAGAAGAATGCTAAGATTAGTTTCAGTTTGAGTTTCTGTGCTTCTGTGGGAACTGACAGAAGGACTAATTCTGGGAAATATTGATGGGGTCATCGTCAATGCTGATGGTCACAGTGAGTTAAACAGATAAAGACTGCAAGTCCCTTCCATCCAAACATTTCACTAAAAAACCTTACTGTGATGTGGAGGTCACCTCAGTTTCCTCAAGCTATTATCATCTTCATATATGGTCTGTTAAGGTCCTATCACATGGAAAGCTTTGGATATTATGTCACCAATCGGTATTTTGTCTTTTTTGTGAGACCCAGACTAGCTATGTTCAACAAGAGTTAGGTATCACCAGATCAAAATTCTATGGGTCAAAGCAAGTCACTTAGAATGGCTAATAATACACAGAGGGTTTGTTGTGATTGGCACTGATGCCAAGAGTGCTGATAGTGACGTAAACGCAGATCACTGATTCAATGAAATATTTTATGTTTGCTATATCCTAATTATTGGGAACCTCCTTGTCCCTGGATTCTAATCAGACTTCTGTGATGGACAGCTCACACTTCTGTCTCAGGGGAATCCTTGTGATAAGCAGTAGTCACATTTTGGACATTTACTCCATATCATCAACAACCCTGAGGCTCTTTAGGTTCCATATTTGACAATTTACCTATCTCTTCCTTTTTTCTTCT
Organism: Notamacropus eugenii; assembly: GCF_028372415.1. Taxonomy (NCBI): domain Eukaryota; kingdom Metazoa; phylum Chordata; class Mammalia; order Diprotodontia; family Macropodidae; genus Notamacropus; species Notamacropus eugenii. The sequence goes on from NC_092872.1 coordinate 70,313,287, forward strand.
GAATTGTTCCAAGGGGACAATTTTATCTGCTTGAAGACAGAGACCTTTACATTCTGCATATGAATATCTCCAGATTGTCCATGGAGTTTGCAAGAAGTCTGAGATTAGATCAACTTGAACTTCTAGCTCTCACACAGAGAACTTCCTTGTGGCCATTATCCTCTTCCTCATTTCTTAAGTGACCCTAATTTTTTCCTTTCTTTCTTCTGCTGTTGTTACTGCCTGAAGGACAGGGCAATAAAAAAAAAAAATCCAGTTAAAAAAAAGAAACACAACACCCAAACAGTTGCTTGTCAAACATCGATGTTTGTATTTTTGACTGTTTGGAAATTAATTAAGAGATGTTGATTTAAAAGTGTTTTTTCTCCCCTTAGTTTCTCAAATATTTAAACAATTTTTGCCCATTTCTTTTTATTTCTCCTTTCTCTCTGTTTGTAATAAGATTAATTATGTGTGGTGCACCACTGCTTATCCCCATGAAAGAAAATCTAAAACGAGGGATTTCAGCTTCAAGAAGGCTATTTTGTCCTGTTTCCGATGTTCTAAAGGGATTAATTTACCATATCGTATAGCCCTGGAAGACTGTGATAATTGAAAACATCCATATTCATTGCATGTTCAAAGGGATCTGTCTGACTTTGTAATGTAAAAAGTGCATTTTTAACCTGAACGGGGACCTGCATCTGCTATTGCTTAATCCTATTAGCCCGACAGTTCCAAAGCTTTAGTGTATAATCATTAGCTCGTGTTAATCCTCAGACATGCCTCCAGCTTCAGCCTGTCAGAAGGAATCCCTGCAGGGAAAATGTGGAGGTGCTGATAGCACAACACCAACTAATCTTATCTTAAATGCTAGCAGCAGCCACTATCTGTGATAGCCAGGGAATTAAAAACAAATTTTTTATGGGTATCGGATAGCATCCCCCCCACCTTCTCCTCATCCCTAGTCTCTCTCAACTCTTCCACCTTGCCCTAGTTTCTCTGAATTCTTTGTTAGGATGCTGTCAGTGATGATTGTACAAGGATGAATAGCAAGGGGGGAGGGGAGCACTGGAGATATTTATGGTTCTGTGTCAGGGGGAGTGGGGCAGCAAAGGGGAAACCATCAGTGAAGACTGCTTGTTAAATCATTTAAGATGCTTGCCAGTCTTTTTTTTTTTTTTTAATGTCAGGGATTCAAGCCAATCATCTGCGATCTATGCAGTTTGGGATCAGAATGTAGCATGCTGGAATTTGAATTGGAGTTCTTTCTCCTCTAGAGTTGTGACCTCTGTATATCCACAGATCTGGGTTCCTTGCTCAGGTTCAAATAGGGACAGAAGGCCCTAAAACACTGACTAGTGAAGTCCAGCTGTAATAGCAAATAGGAGATGTTTGGGGGAGTTTGGGTCTGGAAATAGGAAGGAGGCTGTAAATGAGAGAACAAGAAAAGGTTAATAGAAAGTATTTAAAGGTATATTTTGAAGGTCAGAAAGAGATATACAAGTTATGAGAACCTTCATCCTTGGAAATTAACCTTTTGTTTTTTGGACAGAACCAGGACATCAAAAAGGAATGAGGAGAGTGAAAGGGAAGACAAAAACATTACCGTCCAATATCTGGTTGAATGTCATTTCTTGATGTTAGTCATGGGTCCTGAGGGTACCCTTTTGTTCAAAAGAAATGAGTCATAAAAGATATTATGGTAAACAATTATGTCAAGAAAATGCACACTTACATGGAAATCTAGGAATCATAAGGGTAGAGGACACAATGGAAAGCATTTGGGTAAGAATAAAAGGAGAAATAAATATGTTGCTGTTATAGAACAATGTGGAAGACTGACTAGTCAGATGAAGGAAATGGATGATACATATTTAGCACTTTATTACTTTAATAGAATGACAGAATTTGTGTTCTACTGGCATAGTTTTTTGAGAACTCGCTGTAATAATCATCCCATGCAAGCCATCTGACTGGTAAATTTTTTTTCTTCTTTTTGTAAATAGGATTTTACTTTTCCCCAATTACATGTAAAGAAAATTTTCAACATTTATTTTTTATAAGATTTTTATGATTCAATTTTTTCTGCCTCTCTCCCTCCCATCCCTTCACCCTAAGACAGCAAGCAATCTGATATGTTATATGTGTATAAAATCATGCTAAATGTATTTCCACATTAGTCATGTTGTAAAAAAGAAACAACAAAAGAGAAAAGCCCTGGAAAACAAAAATAGCAAAAAAAAGTAAAAATGGTATGCTTTGATCCGCATTCAGATTCCACAGTTCTTTCTCTGGACATGGATAGCATTTTCCATCAAGAAACTTTGGGAATTTTCTTGGATTATTGACCTGCTGAGAAGAAGTAAGTCTTTCATAGTAGATCAGTGCACAATGTTGCTGTTACTGTGTATAATATTCTGGTTCTGCTCACTTCACCTAGGGTCAGTTCATCTAAGTCTTTTCAGGTTTTTCTGAAATCCACTGGCTCGTCATATCTTTCTCTCTCTCTCTCTCTTTTTTTTTTGGTACCACTGTTTATTTTTCCCCAAAATTTATTAAATTATTTGTTTTCAGTTTTCAACAATCACTTCCATAAGTTCCAAATTTTCTTCCCCTCCCTCGTACCTCCCTCCCCAAGATAGCACGCAATCTTAAGTGGGCTCTACATAGATATTCCTATGAAACACAATGTCACATTAGTCATGTTGCATAGAAGAATTAAAGCAAATGGAAGAAACCGTGAGAAAAACAAAACAAAACATAACAAAAGAGGAAATAGTCTGCTTCATTCTGCGTTTGGACCCCATAGTTCTTTCTTTGGATATGAATGGCATTTTGCATCATGAATCCTCTGAAAATGTTTAAGTCCTTGCATTGCTGTGAAGGGCTAAGTCTATAAAAAACTCCTTGCACACTGTGGCTGTTACTGTGTATAATATTCTCCTGGTTCTGCTCACTTCACTTAGCATCAGTTCATATAAGTCCTTCTATGTTTTTCTGAAGTTCACCTGTTCCTCATTTCTTATAGCACAGTAGTATTCCATTAAATTCATATACCGCAGCTTGTTCAGCCATTCCTCAATTGATGGGCATCCCCTCAATTTCCAGTTCTTTGTCACCACAAAAAGAGCTGCTAGAAATATTTTTGTATATGTGGGTCCTTTCCCTATTTTTATGATCCCTTTGGAATATAACCCTAGAAATGGTATTGCTAGGTCAAAGGGTATGTGCATTTTTATAGCCCTTTGGGCATAGTCCCAAATTGCCCTCCAGAATGGTTGGATCATCTTACAGCTTGACCAACAATGAATTAGTCTTCCAACTCTCCCCCATCTTCTCCAACATTTATCATTTTCCTATTTTGTCATGTTAGCCAATCTGATAGATGTGACATAGTACCTCAGAGTTGTTTTGATTTGCATCTCTCTAATCAATAGTGATTTAGAGCATTTTTTCATATGACTATAGGTAGCTTTGATTTCTTTTTCTGAAAATATCCTTTGACCATTAATCAATTGGGGAATGACTTGTATTCTTGTGAATTTTATTCAGTTCTTTATATATTTTAGAAATGAGGCCTTTATCACAGACACTAGTTGTAAAAATTCTTTCCCAGTTTTCTACTTACCTCTTAATCTTGTTTGCGCAAAAATTTTTCAATTTAATGTAATTAAGATTGTCCATTTTGCATTTCATAATGTTCTCTAGCTCTTATTTGGTCATAAATTCTTCCATTCTCCATAGATCTGAGAAGTAAATTATTCCTTGCTCCCCTAGTTTGTTTATAATATCAACCTTTATACATAGGGTGCATGCCCATTCAGACTTTATTCTGGCATATGGTGTCAGGCATTGGTCTATGGCCAGTTTCTGCCACACTATTTTCCAGTTTTCCTAGCAGTTTTTGTCAAATAGTGAGCTCTTATCCCAGAAACTGGGGTCCTTGGGGTTATCAAACAGTAGACTGCTATAGTCATTGACTACTTTGTCTTGTGTACCTAACCTGTTCCACTGATTTACCCCTCTGTGGTACATTTCTTTTTAAAATAGGACCTCTGATTTCATTTGGAATTTCATAAGGAATTCTTAGGGAAGAGAGACACTCTACCAATACACAATAGCAATTACTTTCCAACTTACCAACCTAGGGAGTTGCATGGTCCACTGTGAGTCTCAGTTACTCAATAAATATTTATTAAGTATATACTAGGTGCCAAGCATTGAGCTGAGGGATTAGGATACAAAAAAAAAGGCAAAAGATGACTTCTACCCTCAAAGAACTTATGTAATAACAACATTAGAAGAACTAGGTATAATAATTGATGAGAAAATTTGCTTGGTTTTTGAAGTAGTTTTAAATTCTGATCCTTTTAGTATGGTGATTTGACCAGGGATACACAGTATTTGTTAGAGGTGGGACAAAAACCCAGGTTTTCCTAACTCCAGGACTAACCGTACACTACGTAGATCATAAAGCAGGAATGAAGTCAGATAAAATAGGGATACAAATCTTCAACTATCTAAATGCCAGCTAGGAGTATCATTCCTTTAAAATTCCTTTTAAAAATCCGATAAATTCCCCAGTTACATGTAAAAACAGTTTTTGACATTCATTTTCAAAACCTCAAGTTCCAAATTCCCTTCCCTCCTCCCAATCCCTGCCCCTATTGAGAAGGCAAGTCCCTCAGCATAGGACACACATGTGCAGTCATGCAAAACATATCCACAACAGTCATGTTGTGAAAGGAAACACAGAATAAAGAAATCAAGAAAAATAAAGAAAAAGCAAGCTTCAATCTGTATTCAGAGACCACCAGTTCTTTTTCTGGGGATGGATAGCATTATTCATCATAAGTCCCTCAGAGTTGTCCTGTTTCATTACATTGCTGAGAATAGCTAAGTCATTCACAGCTGATCAACTTGCAACATTGCTGTTACTTTTGTATATAGTACGTTTCACTTTGCACCAGTTTGTTTGAGTCTTTCTAGGTTTTTCTGAGAACAACCTGCTCATCATTTCTTATAGTACAATGGTATTCTATCATAAACACATACCATAACTTGTTTAGTCATTCCCCAATTGATGGGCATCCCTTCAATTTCAATTCTTTGCCACCAGCAAAGAGCTACTATAAATATTTCTGTACATATAGGTCCTTTTCCTTTTTAATATCTCTTTTGGGATACAGACCTAGCAGTGTTATTGCTAAGGTAAAAGGTACACATGGTTTTATAGCCCTTTGGGCATAGCTCTAAATTGTTCAAAAGAATGTTTGAATCAGTTCACAACTATACCAACAATGAATTAATGTCTCCCTTTTCCCATATCCCCTTCAACATTTGTCGTTTTCCTTTTCTCTTCTATTGGCCAATCTAATAGGTATGAGGCAGTATCTCAGAATTGTTTTAATTTGCATTTCTCCAATAAATCATGAGTTAGAGTATTTTTTTAATATGGCTATAGATAGCTTTGATTACTTCACCTGAAAAGTGATCATATCTTTTCATCATTTATCAGTTAGGGAATAGGTCTTATTTTTATAAATTAGACTCATTTCTCTGTATGTTTGAGAAATGAATCCTTTAGCAGAAATGTGCTTCAATTTTTTTTCACAGTTACTATTGCTAACTGTATTTCCCTCCATACTATCCCCCCCACTCATTCTATCATCTCTTTCCTTTCACACTGTCCCTCCTCAAAAGTGTTTTGCTTCTGATTACATCCTCCCCCATTTGACTTCTCATCTGTCACCCCCTCTCCTTCTCTTATCCCCTTCCCCTCCTAATTTCCTGCAGGGTAAGATAGATTTCTACACCTAATTGTGTGTGTATGTTATTCCCTCTTTGAACCAATTTAGTAAGGTTCACTTACTCCCTCTTACCCCTCCCTATTTTCTTGCATTGTAAAAGCTTTTTTCTTGCCTATTTTATGTGAGCTAATTTACCCCATTTTACCTTTCCCTTTCTTTCTCCTAGTATATTCCTCTTTCACTGCTGAATTTTTTTAGATATTATTCCTTCATATTCACCTCCTGTACCCTCTGAATATATATGCTCCTTTTACCTACCCTAATAATGGGAAAGGTCTTATGAGTTAAAAGTACCATCTTCCCATGTAGGAATATAAATAGTTGAACATTATTAAGTCTCTTATGATTTTCCTTTCCTATATCCCTTTCTATGCTTCTCTTGAGTCTTGCATATGAAAGTTAAATTTTCTATTCAGTTCTGATCTTTTCATCAAGAATGCTTAAAAGTCCTGTCTCATTGAAGGCCCATCTCTTTGCCCCTACTCCTTGGAGGATTATACTCAGTTTTTCTGGATAGGTGATTCTTGGTTGTAATACTATCTCCATTGCCCTCTGGAATATCATATTCCAAGTCCTCTTATCCTTTAATGTAGAAACTGCTAAATCTTGTGTTATCCTGACTGTGGTTCCACCATATTTGAATTGTTTCTTTTTGGTTGCTTGCAATATTCTCTCCTCGATCTGTAAGTTCTGGAATTTGGCTATAACATACCTGCCAGTTTTCATTTTGGGATATCTTTCAAGAGGTGATTGGTGGATTCTTTTAATTTCTATTTTACCCTCTGGTTCTAGAATGTCAGGGCAATTTTCCTAGATAATTTTTTGAAAGACAATGTTTAGGTTGTGTTTTTGATCATGGCTTTCAGGTAGTCCAATAATTTTTAATTTGTCTCTCCTGGATCTATTTTCCAGGTCAGTTGTTTTTCCAATGTGATATTTCACATTGTCTTCTATCTTTTTTCATTCTTTTGGTTTTGTTTTATTGTTTCTTGATTTCTCATAAAGTCATTACCTTCCACTTGCTCTATCTAATTTTTAAGGAATTATTTTCTTCAGTGAGCTTTTGGACCTCCTTTTCTATTTGGCCAATTCTGCTTTTTAAGGCATTCTTCTTCTCATTGACTTTTTGAACCTCTTTTATCATTTGACCTAGTCTGTTTTTTTGAGGTGTTATTTTCTTCAGTATTTTTTATGTCTCCTTTATCATGCTGTTGGCTTGTTTATCATGTTCTTATATCACTCTCATTTCCCTTCCCAGTTTTTCCTCTACTTCTCTTACTTGATTTTCACAATTCTTTTTGAGCTCCTCCATGGCCTGAGACCAATTCACATTTTTCTTGGAGATTTTGGGTATAGGAGTTTTGACTTCGTTGTCTTTTTCTGAGTGTGTGTTTTGATCTTCTTTGTCACCATATTAACTGTCTCTAGTCAGTTTTTTTCTGTTGTTTGTTCATTTTCTTAGCCTATTACTTGACTTTTAACTGTTTGTTAAAGTGGGACTCTGCTTCCAAGGAGGAAGTGCACTGTCCCAAGCTTGTTTTGTGTCGCTATTTTCAGAGACACTTCTAGGGACCTGTAAGTTTTCAGTTTAGGTGGTATCATCTAAGGAGGGGTGTGTTTGCTACTCTCCTACCCCGTGCTCTGGTCTGTGAGTGACCATAAGACCTCTTTTCTGCTCTGGAGCTGTGAAGAGGGTTCCCTCTCCTTCCACTGTGGCTGCAAGCTCTGATGTGCTAGTGTTCCTTCTTACCCTGGGCTTGCCACCAAAGACTGTAACCCAGATCTGATATTAGGCCAAGCAATAGAGTACTTCCTCAGTGCTAACAGAAAGACCCCTGTAATCTCCTTCTGACCAGTTGTTCAAACCTCTTACCATCTATGCGCTGAGGGCTTTGGAAGCAACTGTTGCTGCTGCTGATCCAGTTACTCCCAAGGCCGGTTCCTGGTTTCTTGGGGCTGGAGTTCTGTTGGCATTTGTTCTGGACTGTAATCCATTCACACCCAGGTGCAACAGCCTTTTCCTGCTGACCTTCTAATTTGTCTTTGGTGGGCTGAGGGGTCTGGAAACCACCACTGCTGCCAGTGATTCAGTTGCCCTGAGACCTGCTCCTGGTTTGCTGGGGCCTTGTCTGTGGTGGTGTGACTTGTTCTGGAAAGCACTCCTCTCTCATCTTTATGCAACAAACCTTTCCTGCTGACCTTCCAAGTTTTCTTGGGCTAGAAATTTGTGGGTTCTGCTGTTCTAGACATTTTAGTTATTTTAAAAAATATTTGGAGGGTTTTGGGGGAGAGCTAAGGTGAGTCCATCTTGGCATCTTGGCTCCACAAAATCTGAGAAATTCTTGATGTGACTTACTGATAATTTTACCTTTCAGAAGGTAGAAAAATCAGTCAATCAAAAACATTTGTTAGGTGCCTGTTTTGTGCCCTTGTTGTTAAGTCATTTCAGTCATGTCTGACTTTTCAAGATCATATTTGGGATTTTCTTGGCAAAGATACTGAAGTGATTTGCCACTTCCTTCTCCAGCTCATTTTACAGATGAGCAACATGAGGCAAATAGGATTAAGTGAGTTGTCCAGAGTCATATGTCTACTAAGTGTCTGAAGTCAGATTTGAACTCACAAAAGTGATTCTTGCTGATTCCAGGCCCAGCACTCTATCTAATGTACCATCTAGCTATCCCATTGTGTTAGGCACTGTACTAAATAAAGTTGTTATATATGCATGCCAGTGAAGGCCAAGCCAGAATAGATAAAATGAGAAAACTTGGCTAACAGACCAACCTACTAAAATCAACTGCCACCAAAGTTGGTCTCAAAGAAGGAGCATGTAAAGAGCATATCTTTCTATATTAGGTGCAATGCCTTAAGACAGTCAGAATATATTGTAACATTAATTGGATACATTGCATTGGTGGTAGGTTATTGTGACCTTATCAGGTACCAGAGTAGCTTCTGCAAGTAAGGAGGTATTGATAAAGGAATTACCTTCATCAGTTTGATCAAGAAAGTCCTTGATCTAATTGATGAGTTCTCAGTCACTTTGAGATTTCAGGGCATGCCTCTGTTTGGAAGGATCTCCCCATTGATTGTCCACCTGCCAGTTGGTGCTTTGCTGAGAGGATGGAGGGAATTCCTGATGGTTGGCTGAACAAGGTTTTTATGAGAGGAGTTGCCCTCTCCATGGTCTATCAAATGAGGCTGATTTTACCTTTTCCTTTGTACCTTCTTCCTGAGTGCAGCATGGGGGAATTTTTATACCAGAAGAAATTAATGAAAACATAGCTATAGCATTAGAAAAGACATCCTTCAACTCTCAGGGGTACTGCTGGAACCCTTATGTGATGAGGACAAGCTCTGAGGTCTGACTCATCAGAGCAAGTGCAAATTGGGATAGCCACTCTAGATCATGTGCTACATTAGTAATTTACATTTCTCTTGCTAATGATTAGGATTTAATATTAATCTCAATAATGTATGTTCTTTTTTCTTTGAGAATTGTTTTATTCATATTCTTTGACCACTTACACGTCTCTTTCTCATACATTTTTTGTTTTCTGTATTTCTTGGATATCAGATCCTTTTTTGAATTAAAGATTATTTTCTTAATTGATAGCTTCCTTTCTTATCTTAGCTGCATTGATTTTGACAGTGTAAAAACATTTCATTTTCATACAATTGAAGATATCTTTTATGATCCCCTCTACTTTTTGTTTAGTTAAGATTTCTCATATCTATATTTGGATATATCAGATATTCAGATATGTATGTATCAGATATGTATATGTATTACATACACATATGTAATAATATGTAATATTGTTTATGTTTGTATGTGTATGTACATATGTATTCATATATGTCCATATATCCAGATTCTCTTCTAGTTTTAATGGTTGCAACCTCTAATGTTGGGATCATGTTCCATTTTGTGCTTATTTTGACATATGGTGTAAGATGTTCTAAAAGCTAATTTTTGTCAAACTACTTTTCAGTTTTCCTACTAGTTTGTTTTGTCCAAAAGGTAGTCTTTCCCCAATTAATTTATGTCCTTAAGTTTATCAAATACTTTAGTTAATAATATTGATTTAAAAAAATTCTTTCTTATCTAATCTGTCCTACTAATACAATTCTGTATTTTAACTAGTATAAAATCATTTTGATAATGACTACTTCATAATATAATTTGAAATGTTTTTTTTCCCTTTCTTAGTACTCCCCCTACCACATTATTTCCCTTGAGGTTCCAGAACTTTTATCTTCTCCAAATTATTATTATTTTTTGATCTGGCTCTATAAAGTATCCTCTTGGTAGTTGGATTAATATAGCATTAAATCTTTAAATTAATTAGGCTCTGTCATCTTTTTATTATATTGGCACTGCGCAATGAACAGCTTTCCAATTATTTTTAATTCTTTATTTCTTTGAAGAGAGTTTTGAAATTGTATTTTTAGGTGTCTTAAGAATGCCTTGGTAATATATATTTCATGAATTTAGTAGTTATTTTGAATAGTCTTTGCTTTCAGTTATTTTCTCCTAGATTTTGTTGTTACGATGTTGAATTTTTATGAATTTATTGTGTGTCCTGATATAGTACTGAAGATACTGTCTCAATTAATTCCTTTACCTATTCTCTCAAGTTTCTAAGTGAATTGTCATGTCCATCAACAGATGTCTTCTCTTTGCCTATATTTATGACTGATTTATGTTTTTTACTGTGATTGCTAGCAGTTTTCTAAAAGCCTTGTTAAATAATAGTTATAGGGAAAGAGACATTCTTCCTTTACTCCTTTATTTATTGGGAAAGGTTCTAGTGCTTCCCCACTGTGAATAATGTTAGATTTTTGTTTTAGGTGTATAGTTTTACATGTCTTTTCACAAATACTTTTTAATGTATGCACTAGATAGAATGGAGTTTTCCTTTAATTAGTTTAATATTTTGAAGATAATTACATATTCAGTCTGTGCTTTGTCAACTATACTTTATATATATCATCAATCCACCTCATTTTCTGGTCATAGATGTTCTTGATGTTTTTTACACCATTTCTCACGTTGCATTCTTTGGTGATATTTGGTGCAGTCTACTTATACCTGCCATGCATCTTTCCACTGTACTGGGCCACATTAAACTGTGATAACCAGTATTACAGTGTTCAATGATTCACAGCCACATTCCATCACCTGGAGAATACCAGTTATTACAAAATCCATATTTTTGTGAAAATGAGTAGCTGGGAAACATTGAAATTGTGGCATAACTTTTCAAATACAATACAGTCTGTTCTTATTCTCATTAAATTCTATATGTGGCTTATTATCCATCTGTAGTTCTTGCCTAAAATATATAGCATATACAGATGAACCAATTCAATATGCTGCTACTCAAAGTACATATTTTAAGAATATTACCAAGAAGTTTCATTTGTGTCTTTAATGGAACTAGCAGATTATTATTTGCAATTAGGAACATCTCTAGGACCTTGAGTCAGTACTAAATCTTTTTATTTAGCTTTCACTGTTTATTCTCCCTGACCAAAGGTCAATGTGCTGTCATCTCGATGCCCATTTACCTAAGACTCTCCTCATTGCTGGAAATAAGTACTCAATGTTCCACACCCATTAGAGGTACACCGTTGGTAAGAGCCTGAGAGAAGATTTCTGGCTTTTATGCTGAAGAAAAATGATTCTCATTACAGATTTTTTCAGGAAGAAGTCTTTAAAGGAAGAGGACTCACATATAAGCTATCTGGACAACACACACACACACATACACTAATGCATACATACCTTCTACATGTAACTACTTTTGAGTCATTCTTTGGAGTTGATACTCAGTGGGTCATGGATAAAGATATCTCTGTGGCATATTTCTCTTCGAATATTCTGTGATGTTCTCATAAGTGTGATAGACACTTGCAGATAGCTACAAGGAGGCTTATACCCATTATGAGAAAGGAAACAAGCCTTACGCAGCAGATAGAATTTCAAGGACAAAATCTGGACTTTGGAGTAGATAGCTTTCATGAACAATGTGGGGTTTGAGGAGTGCAGAGCAATTCTTATGGCTTCAAGATAATAAAGATTTCTTTCTTTCAAACAAAATGGAAGGTTTTGTACTAGTGATGCAGCAATTCCAATGGAGTGCAAAAATCATGGCCACTTATTAAACCTCTCCTATGTGCAAGATACTATGCTAAGTTGTATGGATACAAAAAGAGGCAAAAAACAGTTCCTGCCTGTGTGGTATTTATAATCTAAAGTTCCTGGTACAGTTCCTAGCACATAACAGGGCCTTATAAATGCTTACTGATTAACTGATTGATATAGTCTTCCCCTTTCCCTTACACAGTGAGACATCCCTTGTAATGAAAATAAAAATAATAATAAAAAGTTCAGTAGAACTAGCAAGTATTATCTCCCAATATGACAATACATGTTTCATACCCATAATCTCCTACTTCTTCAAAGAAGGAAGGGAGGTAGGGCTTTGATGTTTACAAAGCAATTGGTATAACCTGCCAAGCTTCTGTTCTATTGGCATAAGCTTTGAGAGCCATGGTTGCTTTCAAGGACATAATGAGGCAACATTATTTGACTCATATATTTTGTATTCGTCCTCTATTTTCCACCATCATTTCCGTACATACATGTTTCTTTTTTAAATCTGTGTTGGTAGAATAAAGAGCAGGCCATGATCATTAAGTTATTGCCTTTCTTGTTCTTTCAGGCATTGGAGAGGGTTATTTCTGAGGAGAGAGATGGAAAAGCTGAGATGTTAATACAGAAGTTAATAGTGTAAAAAGTATATGCTACTGTTTTCATTAAACTGACAGCTTTGCAAGACTGCTTCTAGGTAGTCTGAGAGGGAAGAGGTAAGAACACCCGAACACTACTTCTCTTTCAAGACTTTTAAATTTTATTTTCCTGTTGATTTTTTTTTTGACTGAACCAATTAGGCCCCTTGATTTTCTCTGATCATGTCAAGCTAACTCATTTAAAGGTGTTTCTACTTACTACCAGATCTCAGCTGTCTCATAAGCTGAATTGAACTGTTAAAGTTTATAGAATTATAGATCCCAACAGATTAAAAAAAAAGTATCTCAGGACATTGTGTAGTCTAGTCATGACTTTACTTTGACCACTGAAGATAAGTGGCTGCCTGTTTTCTTTTAAGGCTCTCACCAGGAGTGGATATCTGAGTATCTCTTTCTGCAGCCTATAGCAATCACTGCTTAATCACCCTTACTACTCTTTCCTTCTCCATCAAGCCTGTTTGCTTTTTACCTCTAATTCATTCTTTTATGGAGATGGATAATTGTTGGTCCTGCCCTCAGTCCCTTTAGTTTTCTCATAAGGAAAGAATGTAATGAAAGAAGTAAAAGAATATAAGCTCCCTAAAGGCAAAATCTGCTTTGGTTATGCTTTTGTATGCCCAGTATCTAGTACAATACCTGGCACATTGGTTGTTGTTCAGCAATTTCAGTCATGTCTCACTCTCTGCCATCCCATTTGGGCTTTTCTTGGCAAAGATTATGGAGTGGTTTATCATTTCCTTCTCCAGCTCACTTTATAGATGGGGAAACTGAGGTAAGTAGATTAAGTGACTTGCCCAGGGTCATATAGTTAGTAAGTATCAGAATCCACATTTGAACTCAGTTCTTCCTGACTCCAGGTCTGGCTCTCTATCCACTGTGCCACCTAGTAATATGTGCCAAATGGCACATAGTAGGTATATAATAAATATCCATTGCATTGAAACAAGGGAGGGAGATTGCTCCCCCTTCCCCTTCCTTAATTGGTGAAGCAGATGCAAGATACGTGGTAAAGCTCCATTTTTGTGATGTCTCTCTGGTGCACCATCCTCCCATGAGGATTAGCTTGAGAAAACATGGGAAGAGTCAATAAACCCACGAATATATGTCATGTAGTTGAAGGTCCTCCATGCTATGAATGAAAAGGCGATAGGGCTGATAACTCGTATTCTACAGTGGTTGAATATATTTCTTCTTTCCTCGACAGAAGCCATGCAAGTCATCAGAGATTGTGCAATTACTCTCTGCCTGAACCAAGCTTCAGTCTAGTTGGAGGGGAGAATAGAAAAGGGCTTTATTGGAAGGCTCTTCCCCTCTGTGCCCAAGGGGGCATGTAACTAAGGCCCTTCTGTGCTTGAAGGGGATAATTGAACTCATTAATTTGCTCCTTCCTCTTCATTTCTCTAGTCTAAATAACCCCTGGCTTAATTAGACATGGCTCCTGCTCTCAAGTTCTTCCTTGTTCTGGGAGAAGTTGAAGGAAGTGTCACAAATGTGGTAATTAAATTTCCATTCTGCAAACAGGAAAGTATGGGGATCTATCTAGAGTCATCTTGCAAAATCAACCTTTCCTGCAGCACTAGCATTTTGTATCAATATTTCTATGAAAACTTGATTGTAATTTATTTGCTTCCTGCAAGACTGAGCAAGCAGGAAGGAAACTCAGTTTGTACTTGGAACATTAGACTTCAAATTATATGTTCATAAATATGGGTAAAATGTATCGGAAAATGGTGCCCAAAGAAATATTAAATCATAAATGGCATGCATTTCTTGGAAAAAGTCTTATCTTTCCCCCTCCAATCCCACCTACTTCTTCTTCTTAGTCAATACCCCCTCCCCACTTTTCAATATTGTTTTTTCCAATAAGATTGAAACTAGATTCAAGGGGAGAATAGTTTCATGGCCCTCATGTTTGCCTGACTTCTGAAAAGGGAAGTGTCATGCTGGTTTTACCATGTGAGTATGCCATATTTTTATTCAAAGCATAAACGGTGCTAGTTATGTAGCTACTTAGAATTGCTATGCACATGAGCTGACTGATTTATCTTCATTTTTACTCAAATCATTTCTCTCTCCCCTAAGAACTGTACATATAGTATTATAAACATTTGTAGTCTTACTTCGGACCCCACAAAGAAATAACTATCTGGTCATGGCCAAAGATAGGAATTCTACTAGTAACAAGAAAAGTCTAACCTTTACCTTGGTGACTACCAGTGAGGTGAAAATTCAATCAATTCATGGATCGGTTCAGCAGGTTGTGTTTTCTCCAGATGTCAGTATGGTTTCAGGTTGGTACAATTTGGAGTTCCATCCCAGCCTGGAAACAACCACCCATCAACCTCAAAACTAACCTGGTCTTTGGATCAGGTTCCTTGTACTGATCTTTGTTCCATATCTGTATTCCTTTAGCAGAGTTCAGTGCCAGAGAATTCTCTAGACTGAGAGGTGAGGGAAAGTTCATTGGGACATTAACCTCTCTGACTTTCTTTAGCTACTGGACTTCGTTTATGGGCTAATTGAAGTCTAATAAATTAACCATATGAAGTATCCTCTTTTTTTCTCTTAGAAACTTTTTCTTTTTTTTTTAATCACAGAGATTTATCTATATAATAAGAGAGCACCAGCAGATGTACATTCATTTTTAAAAGGGGCACAGCTTTTCCTAGATTAATAAAGAGAAAGTTAGCTACCTGTTATGCTATCAAAAGGAATTAAAGAGGATGGGATGCACTGACCCTCATCCTAACCAAAGCCTGCATCTACTTTTCTTCAGAAAATTACAGGTACTTAGTGTTAAATGAAAAACAAAACCCAATAAAATCCCCCCTTTCCAATAAGAAAATAATTAAGCCATAATTCCAAAGTTGGGCAGTTGCTTTTGGGTGCTGTTGATTTCCTTTTCATTTTAAAGTCTGACCTTAAAGCAATACCTGCTAATTTGTTATCTAAAGACGATTAACTGCTTAATTCACCGTTGTTCCAATAGACTAGAAATATCCTGGATACATACTGAATTCAAGGGTAACGTCTTCCTTGCTTTAACTCAAGGATGCACCCAGGGTAAAAAAAGAGCCTTTCTTCTTTGTAGAACTGGAGAAAGAGCAATGTGTCCTCAATTGCCTTATCTGCCACTTTTCTATTTTTATGTTCAACATAGTGATAACTTCAGTAAAACTCAGTAACTTGAGATATTTAGGGAAGTGACATGCACCAGCTGAGATTATCTCAACATTCCCACTGCTTACATGTCAAAAAAAAGCTATAAAAATGTTATAGTAAGTTCTATGCAATTTGGTTAAAGTTACTCCTTCATCTTTCCCTTCCCCTCTTTCATCTTTTCATCTGATCCCTTATCTCCTCTCTGTTACTTATCTTTGCTCTTTCTCTGGTCTTTCCCATCAGGGACAAATTCATCAAAATATTTCTCTCATTCCCTCTGACAGGAAGCCATTTCAAAAGTCAAGGGATTATTTTAATGCTGCAGGAAGGGCTAGGAATATAATTAATAATTACTCAGAAGTCGTTCACGCCCTTGGTAGCTGTTCAGTCACCAAACTGTTTATTATTCTGTTAAAAGGTCATTGCAAATCCCTATAAATAGTCATAACAAAGCTATGAGAAGGGTAATAATGGAACTGATAGATACAAGTTTGTCATAAGGTAAAAAAGACTGAATTATCCATAGTTAATGTGTAAAGACCCTTTTGGGAAGCAGTAGATCCTACATAGTCTGTTTTAAAAATTGCCTGTACTTTTGGTCATAGTGAATTTATTAGCAAAAGGGAATCATTGTTTGCTCTTTCCAGCCACAGGAAAGCTATCTTGTGGTGAACAAATAAATCCAACGTTGCTAGATGAAAAAGATCAGTCTGGAGATCATAGGTGCTCATAGATTTTGAGCTGAAAGGGACAGCGGAGAGTAAAATGGCAATCTGTGCCATTTAGATGAACAGGGAGTCATCAACTATAATTTTTCAGGTGAAATAGAGGACTACTAGATCTTATAATCTGTCCTACCAATGAATCTTAAAGTCTTCTAGGTCTTACCATGTGCCTTGATCCATCATTCTTCAAATATCAGACCTGCTGGTACAATGTGAAGAACCCTGGGTCTTGTCATTTTCCTTGTTCCTGTAGTCTTAAAATACTCAGTCCTTTCCTCTTGTACATGTGTGAACTCCTTAAAAGAAATATCCTCTTACAACTTTGAGCCAAGGAGTTTAGGATTATGTGCTATTTGAGTTCCTTGAAGAAAGAAATTATTTAGTTTGGATCTTTGTATCTCCACAGCCTAACACAATAACTTGTGCATAGTAAGAATACATATAATAATGATATTCTGGTGTTAGTTTAAATGGACTTAAATTATCATAGACATAGAGAATATTGATGCAATTGGTGTATTTCTGATTCTATTCCCCAAATTCACATGTTGTGAGATGAGATCCAAATGTTTTTCACTGTAAAGCTATACATATACATACATATATATATACATATATATATGCCCAGAGATAACTTCATTTCTTTGTTGAATAAATATTTATTGGGCACCTATTATTTTTAAGGTTTTGGGGTGTGGGTGTGAAGGAGAGATACACAGTCAGCAAAAATGAAATAATTGATTTCAAAGAGTTTACAAGTTTCTTTATTTTGTCAAGTCATAGTCATCAAAATGATATGAGAAAAACAGAGAGGAGGAGACAGAAAGAGACAGTAGAGGGAGGGAAAGAGAAGAGAGAAAGAGACACAGAGAGTGAGAGAGAGAAAGAGAGAGAGAGAGAGAGAGAGAGAGAGAGAGAGAGAGAGAGTTCTTATCTTAGAAATGCCTGACTTTCCAACTTTATATAATCAAAATGCTATTATTTGCTTTTAATTAACAAAGATTTTAAAAATCTTTAAAAATATTTGCTATGTTTTTTTAAAAATAAAATCTTGTTTCCTGCATTATCCTTTAAAATAAAGCATTAAGTAATGAAATACTATTGTACTGTAAGAAATACCTGGAAAGACTTCCATCAACAGATGCTGAGTGAAGTGATCAGAAACGGGAGAACAGTGCCCACAGTAGCAATAACATTGTACGATGATCAACTATGATAGACTTAGCTCTTCTCAGCAATACAGCAATCCAAGACAACTCCAAAAGACTCATGGTGGAAAATATTATCCACCTCCAGAGAAAGAACTATGGATTCTGAATACACACTGAAGTAGACTACTTTCACTTTTTTGCTTTTTTTCTTTCTAGTGGATTTTCCTCCTTTTTTTCTGATTCATCTTTCACAACATGATTAATGTGGAAATAAATTTAACGTCATTGCATGTGTATAACCTGTATCATATTACTCGCTATCTTGGGGAGGAAGAAGGTGAGAGTGAGAGGGAGAAAAGTTTGGAACTCAAAATCTTATAAAAA
Source organism: Notamacropus eugenii (assembly GCF_028372415.1). NCBI lineage: Eukaryota > Metazoa > Chordata > Mammalia > Diprotodontia > Macropodidae > Notamacropus > Notamacropus eugenii. The sequence continues at coordinate 70,331,320 of NC_092872.1, forward strand.
TGAATCTTGAAAACTCTCTTTACATATAATTGGAAAAAAAATCAAATACTATTTACAAAAGGATTTCATTGAAAAGTAAATAAAATAAAGCCTAAGAAGGGAAGATTAAAAAGTTTATAAAACTAAACAATATATAAAAAAGTTCAATATTGTACATAGTATCTAACACCGATGGTCTCGGACTTCTAAAAAGGAGCAGTGGGAGGGCTGTTCTCATATTTCTTCTTTGGGGTCAAGCTTTGACATCACAGTTTCATAGAATTCCTTTTTGATTGTTATGTTATTGTTTTTTCCATTTTCTCCATTGGATTCATTGCATATACAGTTTTCTTGCTTCAACTTGCTTTTCTTTATATCAATATATAAATTCCCCCCCATCTCTGTATTCAAATTTATTGTTTTGTACAAAACAAAGTATTTCATTATATTTGTGTGACAGCTAATTTAGCTATAGTCACTGGGAATCTACTTGATCTGCAGTTCTTTGCTTTTCACTCCCCTCCATGCCCCACCTCGCCCCACCAGAAAAAAAGGTGCTATGACTATTTTGGCTTGTTTGGTGGCTTTATTTTTTTTTGGTCATTGACCTCCTCTTAATATGATACCTAGATCAAAGGATAGGAATATTTTAAGACTGCCAGGCAACATGTTGACAGAGCACTGGACCTGGAGTAAGAAAGACCTGAGTTCAAATCCAGGCTGAAACAATTGCTATCTATTTGATCTTGGGTAAGTCACATAACTTGTCTTTTTCAATTTTCTCATCTATAAAATGGGGATAATAATAACACCTGGGGCAGATAGGTGGTGCACTGGACCAGATCTGGAGTCAGGAAAACTCACTTTCCTATGTTCCTATGTTCAAATTTGGTGTCAGGCACTTACTGACTGGGAAGTCTCAACTCACTTGACTTAGTTTCCTCATCTATAAAATGAGCTGAAGGAAATGACAAACCACTCCAATATCTCTGCCAAGAAAATCCTAAATGGGCTCAAAAAGTCAGACATGACTGAAAATTATTGAACAATAACATTCCAAGGTCATTGTGACAATAAAATGATCTAATAGCCACAAAGTGCTTTGCAAACATTAAAATGCTGCATAAGTATAGTTGCTATTATTATTATTTCCAATGGCTTTTTGGAAGTTATTCCAATTAAAATTCCATCAATATGCAATTGCAATCCAAAATGCAATAGTGTGCTTTTCTTTTCCTAACATCTTCCCAACTTTTGTCAACTTTGGCAATTTTTTGACTTTTTGCCAACTTTGGCTAGAGTGAGGAGAAACCTCAGAGTGGTTTTGATTAGCATTTTTTTAAAATTATTCTTGATTTGGAGTACTTTTTTCTATGTTTGTAAGACATTTTCAATTCTTTTTTTGATGACTTTATTCACATCCATTGACTCTATTTTGGAATGGCGTTTCGTCTCATGCATTTTTTAGGTGCCAAGTTGTCTTGGGTATTAGAACTTTATTAGATACATTCGATAGATATGTTTCCCCAACTGAATATTTCCCTCCTTGTCCTAGTTGTATTAATTTTGTCCATACAAGTGTATGTCATATCACTTTTATTTTGAATTTATTATGGAATATAATATGATGTGAGTCTAAATCTAATTTTCCCCAGAGTGCTTTCTAATTTTCCCAGCAGTTCTTACCAAATAGGTAATTCTTTCCTATGTAATTATGCTTTGGACTTATAAATTGGGACTTACAAATTGAAATTATTTAGTTGATATATCTGATTCTTTTCTATTTTCTATTCTATTTATCATTTCATTATTTTCTCATTTTTAACCAGTACAAATGACTTAGAATATTTCTGCTTTACTATAATTGTTTGAGTCTAGAAGTACTATTATCACTCCATTTCTAACTTAAAACTATTTCATTTTACATTCCAGATACAGTATCAAATTACTATTATTATTTTATTTAACTGTTAATAGTAGCACTTTGATAGTTTGATTGATACAGCAGCCAATCTTGAAATTAATTTTGGTAGTGTTCTCTTTTTTATTATATTGGCAAAGCCCAGTCAGGAGCATTTAATATTCTCTTGGCTAAGCTTAATATTTTTTTTCCTACCCTACACCACTTCTTCATTTTAAAGTTTTTGTTGACTTTTTAAACTTCTCTTAATCAGTTTGCCTAAAGGTTTATCAATTAGTTGTGTCCATCAATTCATTAATCCTTTGGGTCTTAATCTCTTCATTTCTCCTCTTATTTACAAGATTTTGTCCTTTTGCTTACATTAGATTTATTTATTGTCTTTCTCATTACTAAATGTAAATACCTAATTTATTTATTTTTAAATTAATGTTTATTTTTAGGAATATATTTTTCTCTTGATTGTTTTAGATGAATATCAAATATTTTTGTATATTTTGTCTTCATTTTCACTATTTTTCACGATTGTTTATTATTTCAGTTTTTTTCTTTCATCCTGTGATATAGGATTTCATTATTAAGTTTCCAGTCAGTTCTGTGTTTTTCTTGTGCTCTTTGAATTGATTGTTATTTTACTGCATTATTGTCTATAAATGTTGTGTTTAGGATTTTTTTAACCTTTATTTGGAATTTCTTTTAATTAGATTGTTTTTATAAAAGTGTCATATGGTGCTAAGAAGTGTATAAATGTATGTATGCACACATACACATATATGTGTATATGTGTGCATGTGTGTATATGTATACATATATAAATGTATGTAAAAATATGTGCCATAAATATTTTAGCTCTAAATTCTACAATAGATTATTCAATTCCGTATTTTTCATTCTGTTTATCTTTTAGTTACATTTTTTGGATTCTGAGAGAGGAAGTTTAAAGCATCATATCATTATTGTGTTATTTTATTTTTTGTTGTTGTTCAGTCATTTCAGTTTATCTTCATGAGCCCATTTGGAATTTTCTCAGAAAAGATACTAAAATGCCATTTCTTTCTCCAGCTTATTTCACAAATAATGACGAGAGGCAAGGAGGGTTAAGTCACTTAAATGTGTATGTACATGCACACACATATTTCTAAACACAGGTCATGAGGTTTTGCTTTTATATACATTCTGACACTCATTTTATTGGATTGTTTAATGCATGAACATTTAATGCTATAAGAGTTAGGTTTATGTTTTCCTCATTTGTATCTTTTTATTGCTCTAAAAATATATTTTCCCTTTCTTTCAAGTTAGTAGTCTTTCCTTATGATTAATTTTGCTTGAACTCCTTTGGTGTAGTATAATTCTCAAAATTTTCTCCCTATTCTCCCTTTTATTTTTTCCTTGTATTTGTCCACCTTTTCCATAGTTGGAGCATTTTACTTATATTACTAATTTTCCTTTGCTTTTTCAATTTTCTTATCCACTTCTTCCTCCTTTTCCCCTTCAATTCCCCCTCTCCCTTAAGTGATAAGATCAAAACTTTTCTTTGCCCATTCCCTAACAATATTATTTCTTGGTTTATTTCTTAATTTTTTCTAATAAGCATTTCTTTGTTTTGTATCCATAATGATCTTTTTTCTTCCTGTTTATTTGGAGCTTTTATTATTTGATTCATCTTATATGTCCTTATTTGTTTCTTTTTTGCTTATTGAGCTTTTCATGGGGTTATAGCTTTTGACATACCACTTTGAGCTCCCTGCTCTAATCAGTTTCTGTGTTGTTGCCTGTAAAGATTTTGTTCAGTATCCCTTTTTTTGTTGTCCCTTTGTCATTGAAATATCAGTTCATGACAGGAGAAATTTGGATTGAACCACTATCTGATAGTAAAAATTGCTCTATATGCCAAATCATAAAGTACATTTCTACCTCCTTCATATGCATCCCCCTCACCCAAAATAAATCTTTTTCACATGTGTCATGTCATCTTGATCTATGTGCCCATACCATCCTCATCCATTTGAGTGTCAAGTGTACTTAGAAGCTCACATTCTTCTGAGATAGTTGTATTGTCCATGGAATAAAATTACACTCTCAGAGAAGATTGTCTCTCAAGTGGCTACCTTACCTCTTAATCTCATCATGAAGTTCCCATCTCCTATAGCTATTGCAAACATATACCTCTTCTCCCATGGGAGTGATTTCTGAAGAGATGCCCCCTCTATTTTGGGTTGATACCTCCATATTTGATTCTCTCACTTTCAATCTCTTCCTGCTGCCATCTCTCCAATTCTTTTGCAACTCCTTTTCCTGGTAAAAACTATGAATTTCTCTCTCTCTCTCTCTCTCTCTCTCTCTCTCTCTCTCTCTCTCTCTCTCTCTCTCTCTCTCTCTCTCTCTCTCTCTCTCTCCTTCTCTCAACACATGGACCATCCTCAATCTTCCTTCTCCATTTATGCACTATTTTAGAATATATTTTTGTCCTACATTGACTCACATCTAGAGGGTTCTGAGATTTGATTTATCCTGTTTCAAACCTACATTTCCATTTTCACTGATCCTATTTCTTTCAATTCTTTCAAATAATTTCTAGATATGGGGAAATTTGTTTCATTATCTATTGTGTCCTTGGTTCCTGTCTTTTTTGGATCTATCTTGTGTTTCTATTGTTTGAGGTATTTTACAAGTTTAATAATCTTCTCTTCCCCCCTCCACCTCCAAGGGACACCTCAAAGGCCTCTATTTTGTTGACTGTTCATATTTTGAATTGATGATTTGACTCATTTTTGTAGCGTTAAGTCATTTGACCTTGCTTCTGGAGTTCTTTTGCATTTTGGAAAATATCATTTTATTCTATTCTGCCCTTTCTAGGGAGTGCATAATAGCACTTTTAAAATTTAGAACAGAAATCATTTTCCATTATATTTGAAGACTTTTCTTCGAGCTACCTTCAGAATGTGTTGTTTGTCATTAAACTGTAAATTTAGATACTATGTATTGAATTGTAGGGCTTTTTAAAGGTAATCTCTGGTTCTTTCCATTGGTGTTTTGTTTTCTTCAATCAGAACTTCTAGGCAGCTTTCTTATCTTGTTTCTTCCATTTTTATGTTCTGGTTTTCAAAGGTCTCCTCCTCCTCCTCCTCCTCGTTCTACTGCTCTTTCTCCTCTTACTCCTCTTCTTTTTTGCCTTCTTCTTGTTCTTGTTTTCATGAAGGGGATTTATTACATTTTTTGGGAGAGGTATAATTCTTAGACTGTTTTCTATGTATTCTGTCATGAAATTCAGTCTGCCATTTGTGTTCTTTTTTTACATTGTTTTCTTTTGCTTCTCTTCCAATTTTTCCTTCAATTAAGTGTTTCTATATATCTAATCTGTTATTCTTTCTCTCTCTTTACATAGTAAATTAATTTTTTAATACTATTCTAATTGTTTTTTGACATATATGATACACATTTTGACTTTTGTTCCATTCTAATTTCTTCCTATTTGGATTCAGTTTCTCTTTTGAGCCATTGTGGAATTCCTTGTGGCAAGCTTTCTTGAGATTCTACTAGGTTTTGTTATGCATCAGATATTTGTTCATCCTCCTACTTCTTACAATATTGCTGAGAGTTTTCTTTTTTTTTTCTGAATAAAAACTGTTTGCTCTTTATTTCAGTAATGGGTTAGATATGAAATCTCCTTAGCTAAAACTTCTGTTTAAAAATATATAATTGATTTATTTTTCAGTTCTTAACATTTACTTCCACAAGCATTTGAATTCAAAATTTTCTCACCATCTCTCCCCACCCCTCACCCCAGGATAGCATGTACCTCATGCACTCCTTCCTTCAGTCTGTCCTCCCTTCTATTACCCACATTTCTTCCATTTCCCTACCCCTCTGTTTTCCTGCAGGGCATAATAGATTTCTGTACTCCATTGCCTGTATAGTTTAATTTCCAGTTGCATGCTGAAGCAATTTTTAACATTCATTACTAAAGCTTTGAATTTCATATTCTCTCCCTCCCTTCCTACCCACCTCTTCATCCAGAAAACAAGCAATTTAATATAGGTCATATATGTGTAACAATGCAAAGCAATTCCATAATAGTTATGTTGTAAAAGACTCATCACATTTTCTTCTGTCCTATCCTGCCCTTCATTTATTTCATTCTCTCCCTTGACCTGTCCTCTTTGCTTCTGATTATCTCTTTCCTCAATTTGCTGTCCTTTCTATTATCATCCTCTTCCTTGACTTCCTGCAGGGTAAAACAGATTTCCATATCCAATTGAGTGTGTGTTATTCCCTCCTTAAGTCAAGTCCCATGAGAGTAAGGCTCACTTATTTCCTTTCATCTCCCCCTTCTTCCCCTCCATTGTAAAAGCTCTTTTATGTGAGATGATTTGCTACATTCTACCTCTCCCTTTCTCTTATTCCTAGTACATTCCATTTAACAGTAAGTTTTATTTTTTTAGGTATTCTCCCTTCATATTCAACTGAACCTGTGCCCTCTGTCTATGTGTGTGTGCATATATACACACACACACACATTCTACATACACACACATACATGCACACACACATATGTATATATACATACCTATGCATATATAATATACCCGTACATACATACCCATACATACCTACATATATACATGTATATGTATGTGTGTATACATGTATATATGTATATATGTGTATATATATGTATATATATATGCATATATATATATATATATATATATATATATATATATATATATATATATATATATTTCCTCTAACTGCCAGGTCTCATGAGTTACAAATAACATCTTTACATGTAGGAATGCAAAGAGTTCAACCTTAATGAGTTCCTCAAGGCTTCTCTTTCCTATTTACCTTTTCCTGTTTCTCTTGATTCTGGTATTTGAAAGTCAAATTTTCTATTCAGCTCTGGTCTTTTCAACAAGAATGCTTGGAAGTTCTCTATTTCATACAAATTCAATTTTTTGCCCTTAAAGCATTATACTCAGTTTTGCTGGGTAGATGATTCTAGGTTTTAATCCTATCTCATTTGACCTCTGGAATATCATATTCCAAGTCCTTGAATTTCTTAGTGTAGAAACTGCTAAATCCTGTGTTATTCTGATTGTGTTTCTATAATACCTGAATTGTTTCTTTATAGCTGTTTGTAATATTTTCTCCTTGACCTGGGAACTCTGGAATCTGGCTCCAATATTCCTAGGAGTTTTCCTTTGGGAATCTCTTTCAGGAGGTGATTGGTGAATTCTTTTCCTTCCTATTATACCCCCTGGTTCTAGGATATCAGGACAGTTTTCCTTGATAATTTCATGGAAGATGATGTCTAGATTCTTTTTTTTGATCATGGCTTCAGGTAGAACAATAATTTTTACATTGTCTCTCCTGGATCTATTTTTCAGTTCAGTTGTTTTTCCAATGAGACATTTCACATTGTCTTCTATCTTTTCATTCTTTTGGTTTTGTTTTGATTTCTTGGTTTCTCAAAAAGTCATTAGCTTCCATCTGCTCCATTGTAATTTTTAAAGAACTTTTTTCTTCAGTGAACTTTTGAACCTCCTTTTCCATTTGACCAGTTCTGCTTTTTTAAGCATTCATCTCCTCATTGGCTTTTTTGACCTCTCTTGGCATTTGGGTTAGTCTATTTTTAAAGGTGTCACTTTCTTCAGCATTTTTGGGGGCTCCTTTAGCAAGCTGTTGACTCACTTTTCATGATTTTCTTGCATCTCTTTCATTTATCTTTCCAATTTTTCCTCCACCTCTGTTACTTGATTTTCAAAATCCTTTTTGAGCTGTTCCATGGCCTGAGACCACTGTGTATTTTTATTGGAGGTTTTGGATGTAGAAGCCTTGACTTGGATGTCTTTGTCTGATGGTATGCTTTGTTCTTCCTCATCTAAACGGATGGAAGAAAATATCTCTTCATCCAGAAAGTAAGCTTCTATAGTCTTATTCCCCCCGCCCCCCCTTTTGGGCATTTTCCCAGCCAGTTACTTGACTTTTCAGTCCTTTGTCAAGTGGAGGGTATACTCTAGGGACCTATAAGTTCTAGATTCCTCCCAGGTGGCACAATCGAGAGAGAGGAGTTTGCTCCTCTCCTGGCCTGAGCTCTGGTCTGTGAGTAACCACAAGCACTCTTTTCTGCCCAGGATCTGTGAGTAAGATTCCCTCTCCAGAGTCTCCACCAGCTCCACCATACTGATGCTACTCCTCACCCCAGGACCACCACTCAGAACTTAGACTCAGATCAGGAGCTTGATTTGGACAGGGCTCCAAAAGTGGATGCTGCTGCAATGGCTGCTGCTGCCCTGTGGCCAGGTCCAAGGCCAGACTGAGCGCTCCCCTCTCACCCAGGTGAAAGACCTTTGAAGCTATCTGTGACATTTGTGAGTTGAGAAAAATGGCAACTACAGCTACTACCCAATTCCACACCCTGAACCCTGCTCCAGTCCTGTGCATTCAAGGCCACATCATCCTGGCTGGTCAGTGATCCACTCTGAGCCCATTGCATTAGACCTTCCTGTCAGTCTTCCAGGCTGTCTTGGACTGGAAATCTCTTTTGCTCTGTCACTTTGTGGCTTCTGCTGCTCTAGAATTTGTTTAGAGTAATTTTTACAGGTATTTTATGGGCTATGGCGAGAGAGCTTGAGCAGTCCTTCTACTCTACTATCATGGACACAGCTTTTTAAAAAATATATTTTTATTTATTTATTTTTATTTATTTCCTTCACTATTGCTCAATTCCATCAAAATTTATTAACATTCATTTAAAAAAATATTTGAGTTCCAAATTCTCTTCCTTTTCATCCCTCTGCTACTCCTAGAGAAGGCAAGGAATATGATATCAGTTTTACATGTGAAGTCATGCAAAGCATATTTCCATATTAACCGTGGTGCAAAAGAAAACACTTGATAAAAACCCAATGAAAATAAAGCAAAAAAAAAGCACACTTCAATCTGCATTCAGGGTTCATCAGTTCTCTCTCTGGAGATGGACAGCACTTTTCATTGGATCCTTTCATCATCATCCTTTGAAATTGTCTTGGATCATTGTCTTGAATTGAGTAGCTAAGTCATTCACAAGTTTCTCATCATGCAGTATTGCTATTATTGTGTAGTGTTCTCCATTTCCTCCTTGCTTAACTTAGCATCAGTTCATTTAAGTCTTCCTAGGTTTTCCTAAAACCATCTTACTCTTCATTTCTTATAGCACAACAGTATTCCACCACAATTATATGCAACAATTGGTTCAACCGTTCATCCCCTGAATTTCCAATTCTTTGCCACCACAAAAAGAGCTGCTATAAATATTTTTGTATAAATGGGTTATTTTCCTTTTCCTTTGATCTCTTTGGGATGCAGACCTGGTAATGGTATTGCTGGGTCAAAAGGTATGCATACTTTAGTAGCCAAGAGTTTTATATTCTTAATGAAGGTTTAATATTCACTTTTTCTTCTAGTTTTAGGACCTTCTCTGTTGACTTATCTGCTTGCACTTTAAGTTTTTAATTAACTTTTCTTCCTCTTTAAATCATTATAATTTCAGCCTTTCTTCCCTTATATTACAACATAATTCAATTTCTGACTTTTCTCTTTCATTGTCATTAAACCATGAAGTTGGACTACAAAGCTGTCTCAGTCTCTTCCTCTTTGAAGGATTTGTATTTCACTAGTTTTGATCCCTGGCCCAAGTAGGTGCTGGGAAAACAGGGCTGGTCCTAGATAGGTTTCAGTCCCTTTCCTTCAGGCCTGTCCAGAAACTCATCTTAGTTCTCTGACTGAGTATTTTCCTGGCTCAAGTTCTTTCTCTCTTTGGATGGAAAGAATCAGTGTTCGCCATTTTTGAAAAGTAGAGGAAGAATGTTCAAGGCAGAATTCTTGGTCCTTCCTTAGGGGCTTCTTTAGGCAGAAGGCAACATGCTTCCACCTACACCTAGCCTTTCCTTCCCCTTATACTCCAGGATCACAACATACACACACAATATTAGCCCATTCCAGTGATAATTCCGAAGGCTTTTACCCAGATGTGAGTTCTTACTTTCATCCTCTTTGGATTCAGCTGTATGTAAATAATTCTTGTTTTGGACTTTTCTTGACAAAAGTAGTCTAATCTGTCATCTTATTGGTCCTCTGACTTGGAAAGCCAAATTGCCTCATTTAGAGGCAAAATTTTAAATTGAAGAATATTTTTAAAAGATTTTGAATTATGACTTTAACTCATTTTAATTAATGGGTGTATTATATTAAAGTTTTAGAACTCAAAATATCTTAAGGTTCCTATCTAATTTGTGCTTAATAGAAGAATTGTTATAAATCATTTAGAAGATAGTCTTCTATTCAAGGTCTTTAAAAGTTCCAAATTCTCATTTGAGGAATAGTTTATGTGTAGTCCACATTCAAGGATATATTAAATAGAGTAGATCACAGGAACATAGAGCTTAGAGCTAAAAAGGACCTTGAGACCATGTTGCATTGCCTTTTTTTTTTTTTTTTTTTTAGTATTTTTGGTTGTGTCTGACTTGTGAATGCATTTGGAGTTTTCTTGGCAAAGATATGGGAGTGGTTTTTCATTTTCTTCTCCAGCTCATTTTACAACTGAGGCAAACAGAGCAAAGTGACTTGCCCAGAGTCGCAAAGCTAGTAAGTATTTGGGACAGAATTTGAACTCAGGTTTTCCTCTCTAGGCATTACCTAGCTATCCAACTGGCCTCCTACCTTCAGTCAAGTAAAATATTACTTTCCATATTTTAAAGATAAGGCAGTTTCAATTAGAAAGGTGAAATGACCTACCAATGCACTATGCATTATCTCTTAGGACAAGAATTCTATCAAATTTTATTGGTTTAATCCTAAAATATTTTAAGTTTATTCAACCATTCTAAAATATTCAAGTTGTATTTCTTCTTTCTCTCATAAATGTATCTATCCTAAAAATGGGAAATATTCAACTTTAGTTTTAAATTCCACAGTAGAGGAGAAAAGTCCCAATAATTTTTAGTCAAAGAATAATGACCATATAACTCAGCTAGTTTCATTTGACCTTGAGAAGGAAGGAAAAGAACATAGATGTGAACTTCTAGGGCTTGAATGAACCTGGGCAATTTCAAGTCAGGGGCATTCATTTTGAAAAACCTATTACTAGGTGAAAATGTGGGATGATAATTGAAACCACTTTCCAACCATCACTGTAGAATAAGCTCTTTCTTTGGTAAATTCCATGTTCACTTGTACATTTACTTAAACTATGAACTCTGTATCCTCACACAACTTCTAGAAGTACAAAAGAAAAAGATGCTATGGTTCACAACTCAGACTTTCAAGAAGTTTCAAAGGTGGGGAGGAAGGGAGACTATATAATTCTCAGACCTAAGTGTATACAAAGGTAAGCTAGATAGTAGAGTGGATAGAGTACCAGACATGGAGTCAGGAAGACTTATCTTCCTGAGTTCAAATCTGATGTCAGGCATTTGCTATCTGTGATCCTGAGTAAGTCACTTAATCTTCTTTGCATCAGTTTCTTCATCTGTAAAATGATCTGGAGAAGGAAAGGCAAACCACTGCAGTGTCTTTGCCAAGAAAACTCCAAATGGGGTCACAAAGAGGCAAACACAATTGAAAACAACAGACCAGCAAAAAATGTGTATGAGAAATCAAATCCTAAAAGTGGAGGAATTATGGTGGGAAGAAGTGAGTTGAAAAGAGGGAGAGAGACATAAATAGAAGAAAGGCAGGTCAAGAGCTATCAGGCGGTATAGTATAATGGAAAGAGGTCTCTCTATGGAGTTAGGTGAAATCTAGTTTCAAAGCTTTCTTCTGATGCTTATTATCTATGTGACCATCAGAAAGCCACTTAACAGCTCCGACCTCAGTTTCCATATTTGTTATACTAGGGTTTTTTTCTCATTCTATGTATCCTACAGCCTACCCCCTACGTATCTCTCCATTATTTTGGGAGTGACCTTCAACTTTAACTTTTTGGATATTTAGCTAATCCATAATTCACAGATACATAGTATAAACAGAAGAAAGTTGGACCTTTCAGGGAAAAGTTTAGGTTGACTGAAAATGCTGCCCAATGTTCTAAATACAATTCAGTCTGCTTACTGGTTTCTTTCTGTTTAGTTCCAGGGCTAGTTCATTGCTCACGTATTTTGTCATTCCCAAGTGTGCCAATATTCCACCTCTCTGTGCTGTCCATTCAACTCAGTATCATATGAATTCTTTATCTGCTTGATAGTTTTGTTTTCCCCTTGTGTGGATAGTGAGGTCAAACTTTAAGCAACAATTGCAGATCTCATTTAGGGATTCTGCAATATTCCAGGTTTTATACAATTGATACAATGTTACCTAGAAACAGAAGTATTTGAAATACTCACCATTTCTAAGGAATCCCTCTATTTAAACTCTGTTCATCCTCTGTGATAATGGCAAATACCTTTCAATAAAATAGTTTGTATACCTTGGTTGGTATTAGTATTTAGAAATTTATCAGTATTCTTAGATGTTACATTTATTAAGGAATTTTCTTTGATTTGAACCTGTTTAAGGGAGACATCTTTTTGGAGGGGAACATTTACAGCTGCATTTTTGGTCAGTCTGTCAAGAAGTATTTATTAATTGCTTACTGAAGTGCCATGCATCATACTAAGTGCTGGGGATATGAAAAAGAAAAAAAAGTAAAAATAGTCTTTCTCTCACGAAAATCATATTTTAATGGGAGAGACCATATGTAAGCAATTGCACACACATAAGATAAATGTACCGTCTATGGAAGGTAATCTAGTAAATAGATCACTATTGAATGTTTTCCATAGTAAAAAAAAAAAACAACAAAAAAAACTCAAGACAATAAGCACAATGGGGTATTATAACCTCTGTATCTTTCAGTCCATTCCTTGATGATGATAGTCTAATTCTTGATATAATATTAGTAGAAGGAAGCTTTCAGTTCCCTTTTCATATTTTCATTTAGAATTTTCATTAAAATCTTTTGGTTGACAGTTGATAGTTACTGATATCATCTCAATCTTTTTTTTGTTTAAGAAATAATATATTTTTCTATTGCTTTAGTAGTTTTCCTCTTTCATATTTCTTGAGAATTACTCCCTCAATGCCTTCAAAATTTTGTCATTTCCATTACAAACCTCCTCTGATCTTTAGCAGCCAATGTTCCTGTTTTTGTATTTTTATTGCCGCTTCTACTTCCTTCTGTAATATCAGAGATTGTGATGATAGAGTCCAAATGTAGTATTCCCACCGTAATTGACAGGGGAAGAGTTTTAAAAATTGAAATATTTACATATCTTTTTCATTTTTTCTATTTTCCTCCTTCTTGTTTTATCTTCAAATGGTCTTGAGTTGATATTGGTTAATTGATCCTGCCAAACATTTTTCAAATTTGATTTTTCTTCCATCATTTATCATCATTTTGTATGAGTCGTGTATATTAATTAACTTGGTCATAAGCTTTTGGTTTCCCCTAAAAGTTTTTGTAAATGAGTTTATATTCATATTGATGTCTTTGGGATATAGACCTAGCAATGGTATTGCTGGAATGAGGATTTTATAGCTCATTTGGGCATAGTTCCAAATTGCTCTTCAGAATGGTTACATCAGTTCACAACTCCACCAATATTGCTGCATTATATTCTAACTTCTTGGCTTCCATGCTGCTCTACCTAGAAACAATGTCAAGTATTTGCTAGGTGAGGTGATGGTTTCAAAGTTCTTTTTGCTTCTTTATTGTGATGCTTTTTTTCATAAGTTAAATTTCCATTCAAGATTATGAAAGTATTTTCCAAGTTCATTCTTTTATGGATTCATCTTTAGTATTTATAGCTTGCTTAACCAGGTTAAATTAAAATAATTTGAATTACATACCATTCTGATCTTTATCTTTTATTCTAATTTGATGTTAGAATAGAGCTTTGCTTTGAAAAGTCATTGGTCTGACTACACAGACAGCAGATTCGGAAATGATTGCCATATCAGTAGACAGGCATTTGCTTTCTGTTAACTTTATAGTCAATTTTGTTGTGATGTTTCTCACCTCTTTTATGAGAGATAATTTATCTCATTCTACATCTCCTTTTGTTTTTCTCACAGTACATTCCTCTCTCACCCACTATGTTTTTTTAGATATCATCCCTTCATATTCAACTCACACTTGTGCCCTCTGTTTATTACCCTAATAATGAGAAAGGTCTTATGAGTTACAACCACCATCTTCCCATGTGGGATTGTAAACAACTTAGCCTTATTCAGTCCTTTATGATTTCCCTTTCCTGTTTAACTTTGTAAAGTTTCTCTTGAGTCTATATTTGCATTTTTTAAAAAAAATAATTTATTTTTGTTCTCAACGTTCACTTTCACAATAACTTGAATTCAAAATTTTCTCCCTATGTCTGTCCCCCCACCCCAGGACAGCATGCAACCAATCCATCCCTTCCTCCAATCTGTCCTCCCTTCTATCACCCTTCCCCTCTATTTTTCTGTAGGGCAAAATAGATGTCTATACTTGGTTGCCTGTATAGTTTAATTTTCAGTTGCATGCTAAAACAATTTTTAACATTCATTATTAAAGTTTGGAGTTTCATATTCTCTCCTTCTCCACCCACCCTCACTGAGAAGACAAGCAATTCAGTATAGGTCATGTGTAACAAGGCAAAGCACTTCCATAATACTTATGTTGTAAAATACTAACCACATATCCCTCTGTGCTATCTTGCCTTCAATTTATTCTATTCTCTCCCTTGACCTGTCCTCCCACAATAGTGTATGCTTCTGATTGTCCCTTTCTCCAATTTACTGTCCCTTCTATTACCTTCACTCTCCTATCCTCTTCCCCTCTGCCTTCCTGAAGGGTAAAATAGATTTCCATATCCAACTGAGTGTGTGTTATTCCTCCTTAAGCCAAATTCCATGAAAGTGAGGCTGTTTTATTTCCTTTCATCTTTCCCCTCTTCCCCTCCGTTGTGAAAGCTTTCTTCCCTTTTTATGTGAGATCATTTGTGATATTCTACCTCTTCCTTTCTCTTACTCTTAGTGTATTACATTTAACAATAAACTTTATATTTTTAGATATTCTCCCTTCATATTCATCTCATCCTGTGCCCTCTGTCTATGTGTGTATATATACATACACACATACACTCATGTAAATATACATACCTACACATATATGATATACATATGCATAAATACCATTATACACCTACACATATGTTTCTTCTAACTACCTTAATACTGAAAAATGTCTCATGAGTTGCAAATAAGATCTTTCCATATAGAAATGTACAGTTCAACTTTAATGAGTCCCTTATGACTTCTCTTTCCTGTTTACCTTTTCATGTTTCTCTTGATTCTTGTGTTTGAAAGTCAAATTTTCTATTCAGCTCTGGTCTTTCCAACAAGAATCCTTGGAAGTCCTCTATTTCATTGAAATTCCATTTTTTCCCCTGAAATATTGTACTCAGTTTTGCTGTGTAGGTGATTCTTGGTTTTAACCCCATTTTCTTTGACCTCTGGAATATCATATTCCAAGCCCTTTAATCCCTTAGTGTAGAAGCTACTAAATCCTGTGTTATCCTGATTGTATTTCCACAATACTTGAATTGTTTCTTTCTGGCTGATTGCAATGTTTTCTCCTTGATCTGGAAACTCTGGAATCTGGCTACAATATTCCTAGGAGTTATCCTTTTGGGATCTCTTTCCCAAAGTGATTTTCTATTCAGTTCTGATTTTTCATCAAGAATGTATGAAACTCCTTTATCTCACTGAATGTCCATTCCCTCTGAAGGATTATACCTAGTCTTACTGTGTAGGTGCTTTTTTGATTGTAATGCTTCCTCCTTTATTCTCTGGAATACCATATTCCTAGTCCTCTGATCCTTTAATATAGAATCTGCTAAACCTTATGTTATCCTGAGTGTGGCTCCACCATATTTGAACTGTTTCCTTCTAGCTACTTGAAATATTTTATCCTTAACAAGGGAACTCTGGAATTTGGCTCTAATATTCCTAGCAGTTTTCATTTTGGAATCTTTTTCAAGAGATGATTGGTGGATTCTTTCAATTTCTATTTTGCCCTCTGGTTCTAGAATATCAGGGAAGTTTTCCTTGGTAATTTCTTGAAAGATGATGTCTAGTCTCTTCTTTTGATGATGGCTTTCAGGCAGTCCAATAATTTTTAAATTATGTCTCCTAGATTTATTTTCCTTGGTGATTTTTCCAATGAGGTATTTCACATTGTCTTTAATTTTTTCATTCTTTTGGTTTTGTTTTATTTTTTCTTGATTTCTCATGAAGTCATTACCTTCCACTTGCTCCATTCTAATTTTTAGGAATTATTTTCTTCAAATGAGTTTTTGGATCTCCTTTTCCATTTGGCCATTTTTTCTTTTCAAGGCATTCTTCTTCTCATTAACTTTTTAAATTTCTTTTACTATTTGGCCTAGTCTGTTTTTAAGGTATTATTTTCTTCATTACTTTTTGTGTTTCTTTTATCAAGTTGTTGACTCATTTTTAATTTTCTTGCATCACTCTCATTTCTCTTCAAAATTTTTGCTCTACCTCTCTTACTTGATTAGCAAAATCCTTTTTGAACTCTTCCACTCATACTTTTCTTGGAGGCTTTGGATGTAGGAGCTTTGACTTTGTTGTCCACTTCTGAGTGTGTTTTGAATCTCCTTGTCAACATAGTAACTTTCTATGGTCAAAGATTTTTCTTTTATTTTTTCATATTCCTTGACTATTAGCTGATTTTTATGTCTTTATTAAAGTAGGACTCTTGTTTCCAAGGTGAAAGGTACACTGTCCCAAGTTTCAGGGCTTTTGTTAAGTTCTTTTCAGAGATACTTCTAGGGATTGGAAAGTTTTCCATTCTTGAAAGATGGTATGATCTAAGGAGAGGTGTGTTTACCCCTCTCTTGGCCCATGCTCTGGTCTGTGTGTGATCACAAACACACTATTTGGCCTTGGAACTGTGAGAAGGGTTCGCCCTCCACTGCTCCTGCAAGATCTGCTATGCTATTGCTTCTTTTCACTCTGGAACTGCCACCCTGGACTGCCACCTGAATCCAAGTATGGACAAAGTAACAGAGAACTCTCTCAGTGCTAGCAAAAAGACCCCTGTAATCTCCTTCTGACAGGTTGCTCAAACATCTTACTGTCTATGGACTGAGAGCTCTGGAAGCAGCTGCTACTATTGTTGCTGCTGATTCAATCACTTCCAAGATCTGTTCCTGGTTTGCTGGTGCGGATCTGTGCTGGGCTGTGCTCTACTCTCACGCAGATATGACAGACCTTTGGATCTTCTAAATTTTTTTTGGCAACTGTGGGCTGAGAGGTTTGGAAAACAGCTCTGCTGCCACTGATTCAGTCACCTGAGACCTGCTCTAGGTTTGCTGTGGTCTGGTCTGCAGTGCTCCTCTTTCACTCTGGTGCAACATACCTTTACTGCCAAATTTCCAAGTTATCTTGGGCTGGGAATTTGTTTCACTCCATTCTTTTGTGGGTTATGATTCTCCAGAATTTGCTTAGCATTATTTTTTTAAAGGTTTTTGGAGGTTTTTGGGGTAGAGCTCAGGTGAGTCCTTACTTTTACTGTCTTTTTGGCTCTGCCTTGTATGGAATTTTTGAGTAGAGTTTAAGCTCTTGACCTCTTTTTTTCTTAGTATGACACCATATTTTCTAACACATATTGTTCTGCCTCCCCTACGCTCTGGCTCTAAACTAAGAAATTCCAAACTTGTTTAAAATTGTGATAATATTAAATCTATATCTCTATCTATCTATCTATCTATCTATCTATCTATCTATCTATCTATCTATCTATCTAGCAAGAAGAAATCCCCTCACTCAATGCTAACTCTAGTAATGCCTTTGAAATTCTTTTATCAGAACCTTGGAAGAAAACCTTTTCCCATTCAAACTAAAAGTTTCTATTTTTTATCTCTAGGATTGGGTGATTTTCTTCAGAAGTATGCTGAACTTTCTTTGAATTAAAATGCCTCCAAAACCCTAGGAGGTTTCTTCCCCTAGACTACTCTAAATGCTCTATTTGTTTGGGATATTCTGGAGCTTTAATTGTAATGCTTCATTAGGAAATACTACTTTTGATTAGTAGTCTCTCCCCTTATCTCTTTAATTGTAGATTTCTTTGCATTGAGTTAATAAAATATTACATTTGGAAAGGCTTATTGAGTTCATATAATTTTTCACTTCTACCTTAATTAGACAAAATTCCAATTACCATAAATAGAGGCATTTTTGCTTATGCACATAAGAAATGCAAGATGAAATGTCAAAATATCCCATGAAATCATGTTTCTTTTTGCTTTTGGACATATAATAAAACCAGTTCCCCTGACTTTTTTTATTTGTCTCTCTAAGGAGAACCTGTGGGATCTCCATTTATTTAAGCAGAACTCTTTTATATTGCCTGGTTTGATTTATAGTCGGAATGTCACTATTGAGATAATTCAGTTCTTTCAGTAGTATGTCAATTTACTGTCTTCTGGACAAAAATCTTACATTTAAAGTTTGAAGAATTAAGTTAATGTTTTAGATGGTCTACAAACTGTGACTTTCAAGCACCATCTGTCCTTTTTTCTTTTAATTTACTTCTACTACTACAGGAATAGAAACAAACTTCACAAGACTGCGTACCATTTTGTGTTGGGATTGGAAGCTCAATTCCGTGTGGACAGTCTCGGGTGGGTAAAGGTGGGAGCTTCTAAATTTTAGAGCTCTCACGAGACCCCCCCCCAGGAAACGGCAGGGAATCGAGGTGAACCGAGCTATCTCGAGTAATTCCGCCTCTTCCCGTAAGAAACGTGATGGGAGAGAGATCTCCCCGCCCTCGAGATTGTCCCGGATCTGGGCACACCTAGTTACCTAACAGCACGGTATTCAGATGCAAACTATGCGGCTGAAGGTTAAGTAGGATTGAGGAAGCCTGAAAGCTCTCTTAGCACGTGAGGAGCCAAGACGACAGTAGGCTCTGCTTTTCTTCTTTCCTCTCTCCCCTCTCCCTCTCTCCCCGCTTGTACTTCTACTTCCAATCCCTTAAGATCCTAGCCTCCTTAGGAAATCTCCCCCTCTTCCTCCTAAGGAAGACCCTCCTGCACTTGTAACCGAGACCCTGAAATAAAGCTCAACCCTTGTTCGACTCTGGAACGTCCTTTCTCTCATATGAGCATCCGGTTTTGGCCAACCGAAGACCTCGGAGGTGAGGTAAGAAGACTCGGGTAGCCCACACAGGCCTCTAGGCCTGGCAATTTTGCATTTTTCTTT
The DNA here is from genome assembly GCF_028372415.1 of Notamacropus eugenii. Classification (NCBI taxonomy): domain Eukaryota; kingdom Metazoa; phylum Chordata; class Mammalia; order Diprotodontia; family Macropodidae; genus Notamacropus; species Notamacropus eugenii. The sequence continues at coordinate 70,350,503 of NC_092872.1, forward strand.
CCTTCATAGGTTGCCAATTCAACACTACAGTGACTATTGATAATCTTCTATGAAACTAATTAGATTGAGATTCAGAAAGCAGATACAATTTGCCTCCAAGACCTTTCTTGAAACTCTGTGCTGTCACGTCACAAGCTCTTACTCTAGCCTCCTCTTCATGCTGCAGTGAGGTACTGGAACAAGATATAGTCTTACTTTTAATTTTGACTGGGTCTGTAATTTCTTGGGTATAAGGAGCTGCTTATAAGGAAACCAGTACAGGCCAGCATCTTCTCTTCAGCTTACTATGTTGGCGAGTTACTTAGAGAACTGAGAAACTGACTTGCATAGCATAACATAGGCAGTAATTGAACCAATGACTTCCAAGCTTTGTGGCCAGCTCTCTTTTCACATTCTGCCAACCTACATGAGACTATAAAAGTCATAGATAAATGTCAGTTACCTTATGGATAGCTTCTCTTTCACACATTCTCTCCTACTGCACAATCCCTTTTTAATTTTTATAAAACATTACTTTCAGAAATAATCCTACCATATTGCTTTTTCTCCTTTACTAAATCCCAATAGAAATGGAGGCCATTAAACCAAACATAAGCACCAACCATGGGGTGCGTATTGAGTAGGAAACCTCCAATTACCTGTGCATTGTTTATTTTATTTGTTTGTTAAATATTTCCCAGTTACATTTTAATCTTCCTCAGGTCCTGCTCAGGAATATCGAGGAGGACTACGTGTTTGGCACCTCTGCTTTATGTCATGGCATTGTCACAAACTTTGGGACAATGTCACTGACTTAGTTCCTATCCTGGTTCATGATTCACAGAAACTAAAAGTTTCTTTCCTTTAGAAATACTAAAGACAAAACATTGTAGGTCATGATTCATCCTTTTATGGAGCACTAATAGACTTCACAGAATTGAAAAAAACCTATCTTATTTTTAAGATTTAAGTGTTTAATCCAAGATTAAACTGTGTCCCTTCACCCAATCTTTTTACTTTAATAATTTTACTAGGTGCTATAATAAACAGATGAACTTACTTTCCACATTTAGGAACTGCTCTTACTAAATCAAATTCTTACTTTTGGGGATATCAGTGGAATCCTACAATATCATAGTTAAAAGGGACCTAAGAAGCTATTGAGTCCAACTCTTTCATTTTATGAATGAAAAAGTTGAGTAGAGTTGTAAAGTGACTTGCCCTAGGTCACACCATTAAAGTCCTGTCTGCTTCATAATGCTACCTTTCTTCCTTCCCTCTTGTCAAACTTGAACCTAAACAATCCTTATTCAAAACGTATGTTCTCAAAATAGCTATACAACCCTGGGAAATCTTCTAAGACAGCACTTGCTGAACTCTTGATCTATAATGTCTTCCTTAGAATTTCAGTTAGTTGACCTGAATATCATATAACTCATTAACAGGCCCACTCACTCTTTACCTCAATTGTTCTTGGGTCAGAGAACCCTTCTCATAGCAGGAGCAAGTGCTGCTTTGAAAGACATTGAGAATCACCTGTGTAATACTTGAAATATCTTTTCCCCCTCTGTCAATACTCCCGCCTCCAAATCTTGTTCAAGTCCAGCAATTTGCCCTAGCTGTGCAGTTTTTGGCCCATGACAATTACATGAATTCTGAATTCAAGACCACCTTCTTATTCCAGAATTTCCTCCAAGTTAGCATTAATGCTTTAAAATGGGCTCTCTAGGATTCATATCCCCAGTCTAGATTATTTGTGAGCATACTGTATCAGAGTACCTTTCACTAGCCAAGAAATGTATACCTTGGAATTCGCATTCCAAAAACATAACTTCTCAATCTCCCTCTCTCTGTCTCTCCCTCTCTCTCTCTTTCTTTGTCTGCCTGTCTGTCTGTCTCTCTCTCTCTCATCAAAGAATCCTCTGCTGGGCTGTTGTTGCTTGATATATGCCTGGCGGCTAAATTTTTGGTATTGTTGTGTTTGGTGATTAATGTTTATAAAATATTGAGAAAATATTTTTAAATATTATTTTTAATTTTATTTTAATGTTGTTTTTACTGATAGTCATTGTTTTTACATCATCGTTGTCTGTGAACACATCCCTTTCCATACTCTTATCCAGTGAATCATCCATTACAACAAATATTTTCACAAAGAAAACCAAACAAAAGTAGTTCAGCAAAACCAACCAATATATCAATCATATCTGAAGGTAAACAACATTTCATACTCATAATCACACACTTTTTCAAAGAGAAGAGAAGGAGTACATTTTCTCATCTTTTCTCTGATAGGGAGAGAGTCAAGTTTTGTTGTTAAAATTACCCCATATTTCTTGAAACATTAAGAAATAATCAAAATAGTGGCTAAGGTGAAAATTTATTTTACTTGATTTCACGTGTATAATTGATATATCACTTTCTTCTTCAATAAGTGGGGTAGGGACTGGAGGAAAGAAAAGATTTAAAACTCAAAATTTTTTAAAAAGAATGTCAAATAAAGTATACTAGAATTTTTTTAAAATAGTCAAAATATTCTTCCTTTTTATACAGTATCCCAAAAGTCTTACCATAGTTGTATGATTTAATAGCTTGAAAGTGTTCTGAGATTTTTGGAACACTCTAGATCTACAATGATACTATATTTTTACTGAATTACTCTTTGAATATTTACCATTAGATTTATAATTTATAGGTCATTTTTCTTTAACTGTTACTTTCAGTAACTATTGGTATAAACTAATTACTCAGTTGAAACAATAACTAATCCTTCTAATTGCCTTAAAGTCCTTTTGATTTTGTCTCTTGAAAACAGTCAAGAAAAGTGTCCATGTTGAGCTCTTTGTTGAGGAAAGGCAGAATTTGACCTCTATAGGATTTAAGTTCAAATATGTTCTCTTACATTTTCTAGCTGTGTGGCAAGTCACAACCTTCCTGAACATCATCTTCATCTATAAAATGAGGCTTAGTCAGCGTAATATCAAGGACCCTGACATACATAGGAGGATCTGCTGTACAGGTTCTTAGATCTGTTTTTTCTAAAAGGAAAGCAACTTTTGAGGGTTTAACAATCTCCTTTAATCAAGCACATATATCATTCACTGAGTTCAGGGGAAAAAGTCAGCACCCCGAATTTAAGAGAAAATACAGAGAAATAAAAATCAATAGGCAAGGCTTCCAAATGTCTGACCATAACCATTATGTACATCACAGATCAACAGACAGATCCAGTTGTCTGACCATAAGCAATACATACATGGTTACCAGAGAAAGAATTGCCAATATCTGGGTTTTCAAAGCTGGGGGGCTCCTTTGCAACTACCCAGAGTCTGGTCTGGCCAAGCAAACACATTTAATGAGTAAGCCTCAAAGTAAAACCTCACCTCAGAGTAAGTATACACTTTTTGGAGCCAGAGGGCAGGACCCTGTGACTCAGTGCCTCAATAGAAATTAACAAAAAGTATTGAGACTTATTAATGGGCCAGGAAGATTTTTAATTCTTCCTCCCCCACCCTCCATTAACCTTCAATTACCAATGCAGTCAGTCAGTTAATATTTATTAATTGCTTTCTTTGTTCCAGGCATCATGGTATGTCTTAGAGATATAAATACAAATAAAAAGAAAAGCAGTCCCTGTCCTCAATGGGCTTACAATCTAATGGGGGAAAACAGTATACAAAAGGAAGCTGAAATCTTTAGGGTTGTAGAGAGAAAGTACTTGGCACAATAAGCATGATGGAGAAGTCCAATGCAGCTGGGAGAAAATGAGTTGATGGTCCTGTGTCACTTTGTAAAATGAAGGGTTTAGAGCTCATGGTTCTTTCCTCCAATCGGAGGGGTAGTTATGGGATGTGAATAGCAAAGCTAGTTCAATTTCAGGATGATGAGATTTCCCAGTGATGAGATTCCTGGCATAGGATGACATGATAAAGTCCAAAAGGAGTGGAGTTAGTTGGAAATGAGGATCATAATAGCATCTAACTCAGAGTTGTTATGAGGATCAAATGAGATGCATTTTATTAATATAAAGTGTTAATTCTTATAATGTCACTTTCACTATTGATTAATGGTTTGCTTGCATCATGTCTGTGAAAGGTAAAGTGTTGGGGTTACCCTGGATCAGGTATACGCTATAAATTTTTAACAACTGGCTCATTGAAAAAAAAAAAGTCTATAAGCAACATACTTTAATACATTTCCTCCATCACTGAAGTCTAGAATGACAATTAACAAAAAAATAAATCAAGTGTTGATCTGTAGTGTTTACTGATTTCTGTGCTTGTAAATGCTTAGGATAAAAGTTTGATGATTGGCTCTCTCAAGCCATTTCCAGCTGGCTCCAGCATATGCTGCCCTGGATTCTCCAAAGCAATGCCAATTGATCAAAATTTCATCTGCCCATGAAAGAACAGATTGGTGGCTCTTGTGATCAGTTACATCATATCTGTCATCTGAGGATCAGCCTAGCTGAGTTCTGACACATTCATAATCAGATTTAACAGAGCGTTATGACATTTTCAGCCATGGTCACTGTTAAATATGACATACTAAATTAAAGAAGGATTGTGATCTCAATACAGTGAATACTCTTCTATACAAAATCACCAAACATTATTATTGCATTAAAAGGGAAGATCAAAGCACCCTACCATATGCATTGTATAGAAAAGTTGTCCTTCCTGATAGTTTGGCCCAAAAGAATGGCAGGGCTAGGTAATATCAAGAAGAATATATCCCTTATAGTACTGAGGAGGTATGGTATATTTATGAAGGAAGCAAATTGCAAATAGCCTCTTATAGTGTATAACAGCATAATGAGATTGAACTTTGGAATACTTGAACTTCAGATTATAAATGTTGCTTTTCTATGACTGCCAGAAAGCTATAAACATTTAAGACTATTTGCAGGGGAAGTAAAAACAAATACCTAGTGCCAATTCAAAGAAGTGACTTTGGACAGATTTCCTGCATGAAAATGCACATGGGAATGAGGGTGGGGAAACTATCAAGGCAAGAGGAATTAGCTATGTTTACATGTTTGAATAAAGATCATGTTTGAATAAACATGGTCATATTTATTCACATTTATTGAGTAAAAAATAATTACTTAAATTGATAGGACAACATTAGTGTAAAAAAGTCGTGTATGAGGCGAGATGTTGAGCAGAATAGAATTTGCTTTTGTTCTTTCAGAGGACAGTGGTTAAACAGACTGAAAGTTGGAGGATTTGGGATCTAATCCTGTTTTTTCAACCTGTGTGACCTTAGTGAAACCACTTAGTTACGCTGGGTCTCATGAGAGCATATATTTAGAGATGTAAGTGACTCATTCAGTCCAACCTTCTCATTTTCCTCATGAGAAAAATGAAGAAAAAAGAGAAGTCAAGGTCACATGGGTAGTAAGCTAGAGATCTGGCACCCAAAACCCAGGTCCTTTGACTATAAATCCAGTATTATTGACACTAACAATAGTTGGTATGTATAAAGCACTTCAAGGAACACAAAGCATCTTATATATGTATATATATATATATATATATATATATATATATATATATATATATATATATATACACATATATATATACACACATATGTACATATACATATGTATATATAGTATTTGATCAACAAATAAATAAATGCACTATAGATAAAAAAGAAACAACAAAAAACTAAGGTTCAGAAAGGCAGGTGACTTGTCTGTAGTAACACAGGCATTAGAGGAGGAGATTTGGATTCATGTCTGATGACTATAGGAATTATACTTGAGCTAGGGCAAGTGGCCCCTTCCCTCTTGCCTAGCTTCAGGGGGCCCAGCCCTTTGGAGAACTCTGATCATGGGCACAAAAATTAAAATAAAAATGAAAGATATAGAATAAAGCAAAATAATCATGAAGGACATGCAGAACTAAGCAACTGTATCATTATTTACATGGCATATGAGAATGTTTGAATCAACCTAAATTAAATCAGCCAATAGTTTCAAGATGGTAGAAGTAGGAAAAGTTCCAGACTTGGAACTGAGGCCGCTGGTTGCTGCATCTACAGAAGCTTAAATATCAGCTCCATGGCAGTAGGTCTCCTTTTCCTATTCAGTAAAGAAGAGTGGTTGAGTCTTGTCCCATCAAGTTTCATGTGTTCTCTTCCAAGTCATTGTTGGAACTCAAAGTGGTTTTGGGGGATTGGGAGTCCAACTTAGTGAACGATTCTGTAAGCCAAAGGCACTGAGTATTAGATGAAGACCTCAGCATGAAAAGCATGGCTAAAGGCATCACGGATCTTCCTCCAGCAGTAAAATGAGAGACAGGTCAGTGCAAGAGTCAAATGCATGATCCTATTTTGAGCCCCTATTTCCTCATCAACAGCAACTAGCATTTACACAGTGCTTTAAGGTATGCAAGCACTTTACTTATGTTAACTCATTCAATTTAAATGAACAACTCCAGGAGTTAAGGTACTATTATTATGCCCATGTTAAAAAGGAGGAAGCTAGGAGGAGAAAGGTGAAGTGACTTGCCCAAGGTCACAAACGTAGTACATATTTGAAGCAGGGTTCAAACTCAGGTCTTCTTTATTTCAAGTATAGTTCTTATTATACCACTTAGACTAGATATCTCAGTCATTATCTTGGAAACCCCATAAATAGCACTTTCATATTGAGAAACACACTTTTTCATTCTCTGTTGCTTGGGAAGTAGGGTATAGAATAGAAATAGTGAACCAGGAACTGTGAGAAGTATAGGAGATACAAGTATGTAAAATAAAGTCCTTGCCTTCCAAGAGCTTACAATTTAGTAGAGAAGGATAATACACAAAAGGAAGATGAAAGGGTGAAGTGGAACCCAGTCGGAAGGCATGATTTTTCATGAAGTGGAAATGGAACAGTCATTAATGAAAAATGGAGAGTTAGTAAACAATTTAAAATAAATAATATGCAAATCTTGCTGGGTTTTTCTGAAATTTGCCTGTTCATCATTTCTTAATTCACAGTAAACATTACATTTATATGTTTAGTTTGTTTAGCCATTCCCTAGCTGATGGACATTCCTTCAGTTTCCAAAACTTTTTCCTTTTCCCTTTTTTATGATCTCTTTTAGATACAGACCTATTAGTATATTGCTTGATCAAAGGATATATACAAATAGGCCCTTTGGGCGTAGTTCCAGATTGCTCTCCAGAATCATTTGGTCAGTTCACAACTCCATTAACAATGTGTGTGTCCCAAATTTCATACATCCTCTCCAACATTTAGCATTGTCATTTTATTGTTATATTAGCCAATCTGATAGGTTCAAATTAGTACCTCAGGGTTGTTTTCATTTGTATTTTTCTAATCAAAAGTGGTTTAGAACTCTTCATATGCCTATAGATAGCTTTGATTTCTTCATCCGCAAATTGCCTGTTTATATCCTTCAACCATTTATTGGTTGGGGAATGGCTTGTATTTTTATAAATTTGACTCTGTTTTCTATATATTTGAGAAATGAGGTCTTCATTAGAGACCCTTGCTGTAAAGATTGTTTCCCAGCTTTCTACTTTCCTTCTAATCTTTGTTGCATTGGTTTTATTTGTGCAAAATCTTTTTAATTTAATATAATCAAAAGTATCTGTTTTACATTTTGTAATGTTCTCTATCTCTTGTTTGGTCTTATTTGGTTCTAATTTGTTTATGGTGCCCTCCTTTCTGTCTAAATCATGTAGCTATCTTGACCTTGTCTTGATGTGTGGTGTGAGATGCTGGTCTATACCTAGTTTATACCCTATTGTTTTCCAGTTTTCTCCAGTAATTTTAGTCATGGGATCTCTGGATTTTTCATATACTAGATTACTATGATTATTTACTACTGTGTCTTGTGTGCATAATCTATTCCACTGATACACCACTCCATTTCTTAGCCAGTATCAGATACTTTGGATGATTACTGCTTTGCAATATTGATTGAGATCTAGTATTGCTAGGCCACCTTACTTTGATATCATTGACCTTTTGTTCTTCCAGATGATATTTGTTATTTTTTCTAGCTCTATCAAATAGTGTTTTAGTAGTTTGATTGGCATGGCACTGAATAAGTTAATTATTTTAGGCAAGATTATTATTTTTATTATATTGGCTAAGCCTACACATGAGCAATTTATATTTTTCTAGTTGCTTAAATCTGACTTTATTTGTATGAAAAGTGTTTTGTAATTGTGGTCATATAGTTCCTGGATTTGTCTTGGTAGTTAGATTCCCAAATAATTTGTTTTTTACAGTTGTTTTAAATGGAATTTCTTTATTTCTTGCTTCTGGACTTTGTTGTATAAATAAATACTGATGATTTATATGGGTTTAACTTATATCCTGCAACTTTGCTAAAGTTGTTCATTATGTCAGGTAGTTTTCTAATTGATTCTCTAGTGTTCTGAAAATATACAATCATATCATCTGCAAAGAGTGATAGTTTTCCTTCCTCATTGGCTACTCTGACTCCTTTGATTTCTTTTTCTTCTCTTGTTGCTAACATTTCTAGGACTATACAGAAAAATAGTTTTGATAATGGGCATCCTTCCTTCAACCCTGATCTTATTGGAAAGGCTTCTAGCTTATCCCCAATATAGATAATGCTTGCTGATGGTTTTAGGTAGATACCGCTTATTATTTTAAGAAATTCTCCCTTAATTCCTAAGTTCTCTAGTATTTTTAATAGGCATGGGTATTGTATTTTGTCAAAAGATTTTTCAGCATCTATTGAGATGATTATATGATTTCTTTTAATTTTGTTATTGATATGGCCAATTATGTTGATAATTTTCCTAATACTGAACCAACCCTGCATTCTTGTTATAAATCACATCTGGTCATAGTGCATAATCATTGTGATACATTGTATCCACTTTACTAGTACTTGTTCTAAATTTTTGCATAGCTCAGGGGTAAGGAACCTGTGGCCTCCAGGCTACATGTGAGTGTGTCTCTTCGAATGAATTCAAACATCACAGAACAAATCCCTTTAATAAAAGGATTATTTCTGTAAAACTTGGACTCGGTCAAAAGGTTGCACCCAAGGACCTAGAAGACCACATGTAGCCTCATGTCTCCAGCTTTCCCACCCTGGCATAGATATTCTTTAAGGAAATTGGTCTGTAATTTTCTTTCTCTGTTTTAGCTCTTCCTGGTTTAAGTATCAGCACCATATTTGTGTCATAAAAAGTTTGCTAGGACTCCTTTTTAGTTTATGTTTTCAAGTAGATCATATAGTATTGGAATTAATTATACTTTAAATGAATTCACTTGTGAACCCATCTGGCCCTGGGGATTTTTTTTCTTTTTAGGGAGTTATTTAGTGGCTTGTTCAATTTATTTCTTTAAAGACGATGTTATTTAGATGTTCTATTTGCTGATCTGTTAATCTAGGTAATTTATATTTCATAAATATTTATTAATTTCACTAAGATTGATTGGCATATAACTTATTGGCATACAATTGGGCAAAAATATTTCCTAATGATTGCTTGAATTTCATCTTCATTGGTGGTGATTTCACCCTTTTCATTTTTATTCCGGACATTTGGTTTTCCTTTTTAAATCAAGTTGACGTGTGTGTGTGTGTGTGTGTGTGTGTGTGTGTGTGTGTGTGTGTGTGTGTGTGTATGTGAAACCTGCTTCTAGTTTTATTTATTAACAATAGTTTTTTTCTTTTGCTTTCAAGTCTATTGATCTCACCTTTGATTTTGAGCATTTCCAATCTGGCACTCATTTGAGAATTTTTAATTTGTTCTTTTTCTAGTATTTTTTGTTGCATGCCCAGTTTATTAATCTGTTCTTTCTCTATTTTGCTGATGTAAGAATTCAGAGAAATAAATTTTTCTCTAAGCACTGCTTTGGCTGCATCCCATAAATTTTGAGATGTTGTCTCATTGTTGTCTTCTTTAATTAAATTATTGATTGCTTCTCTGATTTGTTCTTTGGCCCACTTATTCTTTAGGATTAGATTATCTAGTTTCCAATTAATTTTTAATCTATCTTTCCACTACCCTTTGCTGAATGTAATTTTTATTTCACTATGATTCAAAAGAATATATTTAATATTTCTGCCTTTTACACTTGATTTGGAGGGTTTTATGCCCTGATCAATTTTTGTGTAGTTCTGTGTGCTGCTGTGAAAAAGATTCTTTCTGTTTCCATTCAGTTTTTTTCCAAAGGTCTATCATATCTAATTTTTCTAATATTCTATTATTTAGTTTCTTTCCTTATTTATTTCTTGCTTATTTTTTGGTTGGATATATCAAATTCTCAGAGGGGACAGCTGAGGTCCCCCACTAGCATAGTTTGTCTATATATTTCTTTCTGTAACTCATTTCACTTCTTTAAGAATTTGGATGCAATACCACTTGGTGCATATGTGTTTGCTACTGCTATTGCTTCATTGTCTATGATTCCTTTTGGCAAGAGGTAGTTTCCATCCTTATCTGTCTTAATTAGGTTTATTTGTGCTTTTGTTTCATCTGAGATCAGGATTGCTACCTACTCTTTTTTTTTTTCCCTGTCAGCTGAAGAATAGTAGATTCTTCTCTTGCTTTACCTTTACTCTGTGTCTCAAGGCTTCAAATGTGTTTCTTGTAAACAACATGAAGGATTTGATTTTTGATCCATTTTATTATCTACTTCCAATTTATGGGATAGTTCACCCTTTTCACAGTCACAGTTAAGATTACTTACTTTGCATTTCTCTCCATCTTATTTTTCCTCCTGTTCATCTCTTTCTTCTTTCACCTTTTCCCTCCTCATCAGTATTTTGGTTCAGTGTACCACCTCCCCTTGTCTATCCTGTCTTCTGTCAGTTACTCATCTCCTCCCCTCCTACTTCTTTCTTGGGTAAGATAGACTTCTGTATTCAACTGATTACATTTATTATTCTTCTTTGAGTCAATACTGATGAGAGTAAGGTTCAAGTGATGCCCATCACCCACCCACACATCTTTCCTTCCACTGTAATAGATTTTACTCCTCTTCATATGAAATAATTACCCCCATTTTATCTTTCCCTTCTTTCTGCATCCATGGTACTCCACTTTCTCATCCCTTAATTTTTATGTCATTCCCTCAAATTCACCTTATACCCATAACCTCTATATATATTCTATCTAGCTGTACTATTAGTGGTATAATTTTTTTAAAAAAAGTTACAGTACCATATTCCCATGTAGGGGTATAAACAATTCAGTTCCATTGAATTCCTTATGTTTTTTTTCCCTTTATAGACTTCTCTTCGGTCTTGATATTGGAGATCAATTTTTTTGTCAGTTCTGTTGTTCTCATGAAAGCTTGAAATCCTTCTAGTTCATTGAATGATTGTATTTTCCCCCTTGAAAGACTGTTTAATTTTGCCAGGTATGTGTAGTCCTAGCTCCTTTGCCTTCCAGAATATCATGTTCCATGTCCTCTGATCCCTTAATGTTGCAGCTGCTAAGTCCTGTGTAATCTTGATTGTGATTACTTGATATTTTAATTGTTTCTGGCTATGTGCAGTTTTTTTTCCCCTTGATCTGATAGTTATGAAATTTGGCTATAATGTTCCTTGGAGATTTTGTTTTGGCATCTCTTTCCTGAGGTGTTTGGTGGGTTCTTTTGACACCTATTTTGCCCTCAGGATACCAGGGCATTTTTCCTCACAGTTTCTTAAAAGAGGCTGTCCAGGTCCTTCTTTTGATTTTGGCTTTCAGATAGTCTGAGGTTATTGACATTGTCTCTCCTGGATCCATTTTCCCATGAGGTATTTTGTGTTTTCTTCTATTTTTTCATTCTTTTGATTTTTTTTATTGATTCTTGTTGTCTCATAGAGTCATTAGTTTCTACTTGCCTAATTTCAGGCTGATTCTATTTTTTAAGGAGTTGTTTTCATTTTCTTAGCATTAACTCTTTTTTCATAATTCCGTTGTATCACTCTCATTCCTTTTCCAACTTTTCTCCCACCTTTCTTCTATGATTTCTAAGTTACTTTTAGAGCTCTTCCATGAGTTCTTTGTCTGTGTGAGACCACTTCCCATTTTTCTTTGGGGCTTTGCCCATAGGTATTTTGACATTGTTGTCCTCTTCTGAGTTTGTGTATTGATCTTTCCTGTCACCATGATAACTTTCTATGGTCAGATTCCTTTTTGTTGTTGTTTGTTCATCTTTTGTTGGCCCTTTTCCTTTCTTTTAAATTTGATCTCTGCTTTCAGGGGGAAGGGACACAGTCCTAGGCTTCTTGTGCCAGGTGCTGCATGTTGTCTTGAGCCCACAGGGGATGTTTGTGTTTGGTACTGTGCTAAGGGGGTGGTTTGGGGGGAGTAGCTGACACTGCTGGTAGCTGTAGGAGTTTGGCAGCTTACCTAGTTCTGAGTTGGGGTCCTAGTGCTGGTGTCTGGTGTGTGTTGAGGCCTATGAGCTATTTCTCTATTTGTCTGGGGCTAATCTGAAGCATGCAGAGGTCTGGCCTCTGGAGGCTGCCTGTTTGCCCAGGACTATGCTGAAGCTTCTGGTGATTCTCACAGCTGGAGTCTACCCATTCTGCTGTTTATGCTGAAGCATTTAGGGGTCCTTGGTGCTGGCATTTGCCTGCTCCACTGCACTGGGACTCAGGATCTCCTGCTGATATGTTGAGGTGGGGCTTACTGAGATGCTTCCTGCCCTGGACTGTGTTCTCCTTTTACTTGAGTAAGACTGACCTTTCCTGTCAATCTTCCAAGTTTCTTGAGCTAAAAGATTGTTTCATCCTATCATTTTACTGGTTCTGCTGTTGCAAGATTTGTTTCGGGCCACTATTTTATGGTTGTATAGATTTCAATATGGGAGAGTTGCATTAATTTACTGATTACTCTGGCATCTTGGCTCTCAGAAGTTTCCTAAAATAAACTTTTGAGGAGATACAGATTAAGAAGAGAGAAAGGGAGATAAACAGAAGAAAACAGAATGGAGGGAAATACACGGTTAGTAACCATAATTGTGAATGTGAATGGGATGAGCTCACCCATAAGACAAAAGCAGATAGCAGAATGGCTTAGAAATCAGAATCCAAAAATATGTTGTTTACAAGAGTCACACTTGAAACAGAAAAATACACACAGAGTTAAAATAAAGGACTGGAGCAAAATCTAACTTGCTTCAGTTCAAGTGAAAAAGGCAGAGGTAGTAATCATGATCTCTGAGAAAGCAAAAACAAAAATTGATCTAATTTAAAAAATAATCAGGGAAACTATAGTATTCTAAAAACTACCATAGACAATGAAGTAATATAAAAAGGTTTTTAGTAAGTTTCTCTTATAAAAACCTCACTTTTTAAAGATATATTGAGTATAGATCTAATGTAAATTTCTAAAAGTAAGAGTCATTTCCCAACTGATAAATGGTCAAAGGATATAAATAGGCAGTTTTTAGAAGAAGAAAAGATATCTATGGTCATATGAAAAAGTCTCCAAATTACAACTGATTAGAGAAATGCAAATTAAAACATCTCTGAGGTACCACCTCACACCTATCAGAAATGACAAGTGCTAGAGAGGATGAATTAAAAACAGGTATATTGATGCACTGTTGGTGGTTTTACACTGATCCATCCATTCTGGAAAAGTTTGGAACTATGCCCAAAAGGCTATAAAACTGTGCAAGTTCTTTGAGCAGTTCACTACAGATTCTATAACCCAAAGAGATCAAAGAAGAAGATAAAGGATCTGCATGTACAAAATATTTATAGTAGCACTTTTTGTTGTGGTGGTAAAGAATTGGAAATTGAGAGGATGCTAATTAATTGTGGAATGACTGAACAAATTGTGGCATATGATTGTGATGGAGTATTACTTCAGAAAATAAAAAAAAAAAAACATGGAAAGACCTATACGAAAAAAGTGAAAAGTAAAAAATAAAGTACAAAGTGAAGTGAAAAGAACCAAGACATCATTGTGCACAGTAGCAGCCATGTTGTAATGATGATCAGCTATAAAGACTTGGCTACTCTGATCAATGCAATGACCTAAAACAATTCCAAAGGACCCATGATAAAAAAAATGCTACCCATCTCCATAGATAAAACTGATAAAACTCTGAGTATAAATTGAAGTATAGTTTTTTGCACTGTCTTGCTTTTTTTTTGAAATATGGCTAATATGGAAATACGTTTTGCATGGCTTCACATGTATAATTGGTATCATATTGGTTGCCTACTTAGTTGGTGGTAGAGGTGGTGGGAGGAAGAGAAATAATTAGGAAACTCAAAATTTAAAAAGTAAAGAATGTAAAAATTAGTAATAAATTAAAATGTTGAAAATAAAATGAATTGTTAAAATCTTATTAAATGTTTTTATCACAGTGTGCTTAAATATACTTCATTTTTAAAAAAATTGTGCATGTCTTGGCAAATAGGATAGAGCATAATTTGTTTAATAATTAATTATTCAGTTATTTTGATTTATTTAGTTAGCCAAACGTGAATTTTTAAAGGTATTTTATTGAAAGATACAGAACACAATAATTAATAATAGGTCATGAGTAAGTGAATATTTTATATTAATCAGAGTAATATTTTCTAGAATAGAGACTTAGCCTGTGTATTCATTGGTATAGGAAACTACCTATGGTCAGGAAATTCCCTCTACCAACAGTGCTTATATATGTAGATTTAGAGAGCTATCTAAAGCACTGAGAGGTGGAGGAAAAGAGAGTGAGAATTACAGGAATGGCAGGGGATGAGGGTGGGTGGGAATGGAGAGCTTATAAAAGGGCACGAGAAAGAAATTGGGATATCAGGTATGGAGAACAGCAAATGCAGCAGGAACATTTAATGCGTGTCTAAAAGTAATATGAAATCAGCCTGGAAAGACAGGCTTGAATCAAACTGAAAAAGAGTTTTAAATGCCAAAAAAGGGCTTTGCATTTGATCCTAAAGACCATGGCAAACCATTGAAGCTTCTTGAGGAAAATATTGACATGATCAAGCCTGAATCCCTAGCACTTAGCACAATGCATGGCACATAGTAGGTGCCTAATAAGTGTTCATTGATTAATATAGATGAAGTGGAAAAGGAAAAGTCTGGGTGTGGGAAACCATTAAGGAGGCTACTGAAATAATCCTGTCAAATGGCAATGAGGACCTGAACTAGGCACTGAATCACATAGCAAGAGCAGTCACACGGACCAGAGAGTAATGCAAATTCAGACAGTCATTCTGGCTCAACAGAATTCAGCGTTTTAAATAAAAACTTTCTTTTGGAAAGGTGAATGTTGGAAGCTTGGTGATCCTGAAACTTCATGATAAATTTTGCAATACATCTTTAACCAGATTGTTTATATAGACAAGGGTCTTGAAAAACAAAATACCTGGGACCTACACTTTCTAGAGGCAGCCCTGACTTCAAGTTCAGTATGCTACTGACTACACCATGTAGATCTTCTGTAGCACCATGCTATCCTTCTTTATTTTCCTCATCTGTATAGTTTGTAGGAGGGGAGTCAGGTACATGTGATGGATAAGATAGTCTCTAGATATATTATCCTAAAATATTCAATGGATTATAAGGAAGATATAAAACTTTTAAGTATCACAAGGTGTAAAAATGAAAGGAAACTTTTTCATTCCAAAATAATGCTTACTTAAGATATTTGGAATTAAAAGAAATAAGATCCTCTTCTTTATCATCAGAAAACCAGAGGAATCTGTGTTACTAATTCTAAAATGACTGAAGAACCTTCTTCAGTGACAGGCACACACACACACACACACACACACACACAATATTAGTTCAATCCAACTCTTCTTTTGAGGTTGAAGGTGGTTGTGGTGGTGGGTAAGATGGTAGAGTATCCTGAAACCCCATTACTTGGAAATTTTTTCAAGATGGACTTAAAGGACACGTAGAGATTAACTGAAAATTTAGTCTTGGGTTAGTGCAGATTTTTTTAAAAAAATGGTCTAGGAACATTATAGAGAACTAAGAAACCAATCAGTGAAAAGCTTCATAATAACTTAAGGCAGGACTCAAAAGAACCCCCTTCCAAAAATGCAGGACACAGATGAGTGTTTATTTGCAGGAAATGAAACTTGGAGACAATAAGACCTTGAAATGCAGGATGTTAGTTGATTTCGGGATGCTGTTTATCGACCGTGATTGACATTTCATTGCAGGCTTTACTAAAAGAAACTGCAATTATCTCTGAATGTGAGCATTCTCCCAAGAATATACTTTTTTTTTTAAAGCACGAGTAAATAATAATGATCATTTTATTTATTGAACTACCCCCATGGACTCCACCCCCTGCCAAGGTACTCAGAGTGCTTCAGAAGCAAATTAAAATACATTTATAATAAATAAGAAAAATGAAAACAATTCAAATGATTCATTTTATACTATAAAAAAACAAATTACCAAAAAACCTCACACAGAGACATTGTGGAGTATATAGTAGTATACGCTTGTATAAACCAGAATGAAACAACCTCCTAAGGGTTTTTGGTTCTCGGAAAAAAGTTAAAATGCTGAATGCCTCTATACAGATGTCAAATGATACTGAGAATGGAGACAACATCCTAGATCAATCAAGACCTGAATACCCTATGTGGAATTAATAGATTTTTTTTAATCTAAGAAGGAGTAAAAATTATCTAGTTCAGTTTTATTTTTTGCCTGAATTATCTAGCTATTTCAGGAGAAATTATAGTTTGGGCTCCAATTCTATCTGGATAACTTTTTTGTATCTTCATCACATTTTCATCTTTAGAAACTCTCTGCCTAATTCTTCATCTGGTGACTGCAGTATCTGGACCCTCACTCAGTGCTCACTCAGTCCATCTCTTCTGATCTGTCTCACAATCCGAAATCTCTGTCTACATGTACCTTTAGACATTGTCTTTGTACATGCAGTGAGTATAACACTTTGATGAAAATGAGTAGGTAGTGATAATCCTCGGGTTCAGATAAGTATAATGTGATCCCAGTCACATATCCTCATGGCACCAGGGCAAGAGACTTCTGGATCAACATGGGAAGAAACTGTTACAAAATCAAACTAGAAGTATTTCTTTTAGGTAGACCAGTCAGTGCAAAGAAGGGGTGAAAAGAAAGCGAAATTTTTTCAGGGGGTAGAAATTGGAGACTTCTGTGTAACATGTTCTAATCCTGAAATCTGGGCAAAGTGAACTTTGGGGTTCCAATACTGAAAAGTCCTGTCTTACCTGGAGGTCAGCAATATATCTCTTTTTCAAAGACCTGGTTGTTGTCCTTAATTGAGGAGGACCAAAATGACATCCCTATGTCAAGGCCATTGTATTGTGTGTAGATTGTGGCTGATTAGATCAGCATGAGCTCAGAAGGGTTTACCACAAGTTAGGTACAAATTGACTATATAAACCTTTGGAATGGAGATGTCTCTAAATTTGTATCTCTCACTTCTTTTTTTTTTGAGCCAGTGCAATTATGTTTTGCTCATAGAGCCCAGGCACACCATGCTGAGCAGCCTTGTGCCAGTGTCTCTCATGTCTTAAAATCTGTCCCCAAGTTCTTCATAGAGACCTTGAGAGTGTTCTTATACTGCCTCTTCTGACCACCATGGGAGTGCTTGTTTTGTGTGAGTTCTCCATAAAACAGTCTTTTAAGCAAATGTGTGTTTGACATTCAAACATAGACAGCTGTAATGCCAGTTCTATACCCATAGCGGCCACTATGAATATGCATGTGTAATTCCAAGGTAAATTTGCAAAATATAAATAACTCTCTTCCTTAAAGATGAAACTAAGATATTTATTCAGATAACAGAAAGCCAATTCCACCATGGTAACCAAGTTTATAGACATCACCAATCCAGGCAGTATCAACATCCCCAAGCCTTCCCTCTGTTAGGCCTCCTCACAAACAAGCTCCCCTAGGCAAAATTCTTCCCTCTCTCACCCAGACTAGCTTCTCTGTCTCAGCTCTACCTTGCTCTCTCCCAGCTCTCCCTCACTCTCACTTCTTGCTACACCCATTTGGCAAGCTTCTCCCACCATGCCATGTGACTTAGGCCCTATCACAACAGTCAGCTGCATCAAAGTTCAAAGCAGGTCACATGGGCCTGTTAAGGGGCAAGGAAGATCTTCAAATTCTCTTAAGATTACATTCAGCCCCAAGATCTTTTGTGTGTATTAATAGGTTAATGAGAGTTTAGAGGTAATGGCTATCAACATCACTTCACAACAACATAACAGAGATAACAAAATAAACACATAAAACAATATCTTAGGGTGGGGACTTGAGCACAAGCACCCCATCACTCCCCCCTCAAATGAATGGGACCTAAAAGCCCTTGGGGTAAGGAGCAAAGGTCTCTTCTTCTATAACTGCTTCCTGCTGAGATTGGACTTAGAGCTATCCTTGCCCCAAGAGGTCCCATTTGAAGGGTCAGTTCTTTAGCCAGCATCTGGAGCTTGGTTGATATCAGGTCCAGCGGTGATGCATCATAGTCTTGTACAGAGGATGACATCCAGCTTAAGAAGTCAGTCATCTACAAATGGAGGGCACTACACCAGCAGGAGACAAATCTAGCAAACAAGTTGAACAGACAAAAGCCAAAAAGAATAAAGAAACAATAACCAGAAGCAGGGTAAATGTAGTGTCACCCGTGCTTCTGGAGTCCATGAACCCACTACGTTAGCCTTATTCATGATAAAATATATGAGTTAAGGGCACAGTTTGGCAATTTCATCTTGCCCACCTGGCACACAATACTACTTTAAAGTAATTCAAAAGGTTCAGGTAAAGTGATCAGGTCCATTTTTATTTTACCCACTAAATCTTTATTAATTCCTATCTTCCTTACTGCAAATTGGTATCTCCCCTCAGGTAAATTTAAAGTCATTTCTCAATATGTCTGTTACAATGATGTATTCAGGTACAGGTAAATTACCAAGGTATATTCTTTCTTAGGTAATTATCCAATTTTCTTCTTTGATTTAACTTGTCTGACTGATATTTCAGCCCCTCCCAGCCCTTTGATGGCAATAGGAGTTCTATGTTTTAATTTATCAGGGTTTTCATATATAAGGGAGGCCTCTGCCCCAGTATCTGTTAATGCCCTAGCTACAGTGGTTGATCTATTTTTCGAGTATATAGTTAAACTGATATGAGGTTTCACTTCCCGTTCAACCCTTTCTGTTCCACCTGCTTGGCAAGCTCTTCCCATCATGACATATGACTCAGGCTCCATGTGACTCAGGCTCCATCACAGCAGTCAGCTGGGCCCAAGTTCAAAGCAGGTCACATAGGCCTATTAATGAGCAGGAAAGATCTTCCCATTCCATTAACATTACAGCAGTTCATCAAACTTATACTCTCTGTAGCAGGCTTTGAATGCTTGACAGTTTAGCTCAAGAAAAAAAGTCAGTGTCCAATACCTTACTTTGCCAGATGATCTTCAGAATCTTTCCAAGACAATTTAAATGAAAGTGATTCAGTTATGGCATGAAACTAGTATACTGTCCAAGTTTCATAAGCATACAACAATAAGGTCAACACAATGACTCTAAAGACTTTCAGGTAGGCAGTCTAATACCTCTTCTCTCTCACACTTTCCTTGGGAGCCTCCAAAATACTGCACTAGCTCTGACAACATGTTAATCAGCCTCATTTCTATGTGTACATCCCTGGAAAGTATTACTGCCAAGGTAAGTGAACTTATTCACAGCATTCAAAATTTCTCTATTTGCTGGAACCAATGGTTCCATGTGCAGTGCTAGCTGGTAGAGAACCTCTGTTTTCTTGGTGTTAACTGTCAGGTCAAAATTAGCACAAGCAGCAAAGAATCAAACCATACTCCATGGCTCCTCAGCCTCAGAGGCTACATTGAGTGCACAATCATCTGAAAACAAAAAGTCATATATCAATTATTCCTCCACTTTAATCATGGCTTGTAGCCATTTCAAGATGAATAATGTTTCATTAGTGCAGTAGCTGACTTCTATTTTATTTTCACTCTCATTGACGGTGTCTGACAACATCACTGAAGACATCATGCTAAAAAGCATGGGAACAAGAATAGCCCTGCTTTATTCCATTGATGACTGGGAAAGCACAAGAGCATTGTCCAGAATCTGGGCAAGCATGCTATCTTGGAACTGGTATATAATACTGATGAACTTCTCTGGGCAACCAAATTTTGAGATCATCTTACACAACTTCCCATGACTAATAGTATCAAAGACCTTGGTCAGATCCATGGATGTTGTGTAGAGACCTCTCTTTTGCTCTTGGCATTTCTCCTGGAGCTGTCAAGCAGCAAACACCATATCAACTGTTCTTTGGCCCTTTCTGAAGCCACACTGGCTCTTGGGTAGATGATTATCTTCTAGTTGAATAATCAACTCCTTAAGGAGGACTCTGGTAGGAATCTTGCTAGCAATGACTAAGAGAGAGACGTTTCTCCACCCACCATGACTGTCACAGAGCAATCTATTTTTTTTCCTTTGTAGAGTTGGACATTGGAGGCCTTGGGTATGACCTCTTTCTATATAACCTGAAAGATTTACATTATCTTTTGTATAAGCAGTGAATCCCCTACCTTGTAAGTCCCAGCAGGAAGAGAATCAGTAACAGGTACTTTGCCACACAAGAGGAGCCTAATGGCATTCAGAATCTCTTCTTCAGTTGTAAGTTTGGCTACAGAAGGATTGACTTCAACCTGAGGCAAACAGTTATGGCTTCAGCATTGAGGATGATCTGTTGAGAACATTATGGAAGTATTCAGTCCACCTCTGCAGAATCATGTCTAATATGACTCAGTCAGCACTGAGTAGTTGAGATACACCATATGCCTTTGGCCCAAAAATAGCCTCAGCACATCATAACAGCTCTTTGGATTGCTATGAAATGCCAAACACTGAATTTTACCTGTCTTTTTACTGAGTCAAGAATCCTGCATTTCTCTAAGTTTCATTTGCACTTTTCTTTTGATGCAGTTAAACATTACCTTCTTAGAGATGGATGAACAATCCCACTGGTAAAACCTATGAAGCTCTCATTTTCATTTATCAGCTTCTGATTTTTTCCTCATTATTTTTGTCAAACCAATCTTGATGTTTGTCAGTGTTTTGACCCAGATGATGCCATGCAATGCTGTACACCAAATCTCTGAAAGCTGCCTACTCCTTTTATGCTCCACTGTTACCAGCTGCGTGTTAGCTCAGTTTTCCCTCCACATCGGTGACAAACAGTTTACTCACAGAGAAGTGATCTAATCTATTGATATTAAGTCTTCTGGTAGTCATGTCATGGGGCCACTGCTTTTATTGAATGTGAATGTTAAGCTTGAAGAGAATAAGTCTGTAATTTGTCCAGCACTCTGTGCCACACATCACTTTTGTGACTCTCACGTCCCGTGTCTCTTTTCCTTACAGTAACATAGTCTATTAAATGCCAGTGTTTACTGTGAGGATGCGTCCATGAAGTTTTATTGCATTTAAGTAAATAGATGACAGTTGGTGATGAGAAGATTATAAGACCCACAAGTCTTCAGTCATAAGTGACAGTTGTTGCTGTTTACAACTCCATTCCTCCCAAGGGCTCCCTGATATGTCTGAGAGTCTGTGCCTATTCTGGCATGGACTATTAAAGTCACCCCAGAATTATAAGCTTGTCCTCTTTTGGCTCATTGATGATAAGAGTCTTCAGGTCTTCATAAAATTTTTCTTTGACCTCATCAGGGTTCATTGTGATGGGAACATACATATACACTGATGATGGTGGCGGGGCACTTTCCTGCAAGGGGCAATTGCATTATCATGAGCCTTCTTTAGAGAAGCATATAGGCTTGTTGACTATATTAGATTTGATTGCAAAGTCTATGGCAGCTTTGCAGTTCTCCCCATCACTGTGGCCACTCTAGAAAAACATGTATCCAGCTCCAACTTTTGGAACCTAGCCTTTATTTATCAACCTTGTTTCACTTAGGGCTGCTATTTGGATGTGTTAGCTGCTGAGCTATTTGTCTTTCAGGTCTACTGGATTTCTTGCCCATAAGCATACACATGGTCCCCACTGGTGAGTGGAATCACCTTCACAAAAGTTTTTGTGCATTTTTTTGTTGTTGTTTTGACCACAGGGAAGGATTACCACCTGCCACTATAAGCAGGCTAAGGTTAGGTAAAGCAAAGTTTTAGGACAGCTTTTCTAGCCCCTTTTTCACACTGGAAGGTGAGGAGTGTGGTCCTTAAAAAGGCTGCTCAGATGCTCAGGGGCTGCTGAATTCCACTGCTGCCTTAGTCTAGTGAGAAGAAGATGCTACACCCTGGGCCACCTGTGTGCAAGGTTGTAGCTACAGCTCCCAGTATATTCATATCTCATTTTTTATCACTTACCTGTCACCACAGGGCTTAGGGAAAAAATACTAAAATAGTATAGGTGGTATGTTTTGACTGAGATGACTGTGTCATAGCCCTAACTCACTTCCAGTCCTTATGAAAAGGCAAGACCAAAAAGTCCCAATGATGCTATAAGATACCACAAACTTCACACACTTCAACAACCCATGATTCACTCTAGCACATAGTCATCTCATTTATAAATTGGATTTCTGAGGCAGAGATGAGCAAAATCATTGGACCCACTATCTCTTCCAGAGTTATTGTAGTCCAGTGGTGAGACAAAAGTCAAAACAACTGGCAATGACTCAGGATGCAAACCTTGGTGTCTTCATTATCTAACCCCTCTCTATGCACTCTCTTCACAGAACCTACTTCTGCTACCTTCGTGACCATTTGGAATAAATGGTTCATAATCTCCTGTTCTGCCTGAGAAGTCTTGACATACTTGGAATATTCACCCCTTCCTATCCCCACCCCCAACTCATCAACAAGTTTGAAACCTGTATGTTGCCCTCAGCCTGGTTTAGCACATTTGTGAAGACTGCTTACTGGGGCCGTTGCTGCACCTGCTACAGCTTCTTGGAATCACAGGTGAAAGCTGGGTGGCAGGTGGACACAAAAGGTGGATGAGCAGTCCTCACCCCAGAGGTATTAGTCTTCCCTTACCACCCCATATACCCCATTTTAAGTATTTTTCAAAGACCCAAAAAGGTTGAAATGTTTTTTCATAAAACAGGGAGGGGGGAGGCAAATTTCCCTTCCCTGGAACTACAGGAAGTAGTTGATGACAACTAGAAACCTGATGAAGGAACTAATGATATGAGACCTGAGCTCCAGCACTAGAGTGAATCATGGGTTGTTGAAGTGTGTGAAGTTTGTGGTACCTCATAGCATCACTGGGACTTTTTGGTGTTGCCTTTTCATAAGGACTGGAAGTGAGTTAGGGCTATGATACAGTCATCTCAGGGTGAAAATTAGAGTGAAACACTGCTGCAGGTTTCTGCTAAACCATCATCTGTATGGACAGTGTTTTCTTGAAAATTTCCCTCTCATTACATTAAAGGTAAACTCAAACCTGGGAGACATTTGTATAATTTCTTCTGGAGGGAGTTCTCAAAGTCAACAAATGACAAATTAGGATTTTAGAGCCAGAAGTTGGAGATACATGTTTTGCTCAAGGTCATGCAGGTAGAAAGTAGGAAAGCTGAAATTCAAACCTAAGCCCTCCAACATTCCATTCTCTTTGTATTATGCCCAGCTGTCTCCTGACAAAACCCTGAATGGGGATGAGGGGAAGAGATGGGGTTTCTATTTTACATAAATTGAAGCGCTAAGATTAATTATTTCCATGGGCTTTTCATGTGCATAAACCTAGAAAAGTTATTAAGGTTGATTCACGTCTTCTTTTTAAACAAAACTACTAATGAACAGCTTTCTTACACTCATTACAAGTTAACAAAAGCAAGAAGTATTTGTACCTAGCAAATAATTTAAAAATATGATACTAATCCCTCTCCATAAAAAAAAAAAAAACAAAGCTATAAGAAAAAAGCCACATCCCTTCACATTGATAACAGTATATTTGTTTCCAATTAAACCAAGCTCAGTTGCTCGTCACTGGCGGATTTTAAAAACAGCTCCTTGTATTTATTACATGATCATCCAGTCTTGCCTCCTGGCAATTTTGCCTTTATCACCTTCAGTTATTTTTCTAAAAACTTAATTGCAACCCACTCAGGGTCATTTCAGTGTTTTTTTCACCAGAAATTCATGTGGAAGAGATATTTAAATGAAGACTCAATTTCTCCATGCTAAGGATTGGGAAGGGAGGGAGGAAGCAGATGTCTGGATTATGCTTCATTATTTCTAAAAACTATAATTTTGTTGGTTCAATGTTTATTTGGGCCATGCCACCAGGGGGCAGTATTTTGAGAAACTTATTGACAGGCACCTGGGCTTGACTCCTCCTACTTTTGAACTTGTGGAAACAAGGAGGCTAGTAGTGGATACTAAGCAGGTAGAAGTCAGAGAAATGAAGAGTAGGCAGCTAGGCAGCGCTGTGTTGTGCGAAGCACAGGGCCTGGACGCGGGAACCCATGAGTTCAAGTCTCTCCTCAGACACTTACTAGCTATGTTACCCTGGGCAAGTCACTTTACCTCAGTATCCTCATCTGTGAAATAGGGATAACATTAGCACCTACCTCCCAAGGTTGTTTTGAGGATCAAATGAGATGGTCTGCTTAAATTCTGAGAGGGCGTGTACTAGAAGGCTTTCCTTCTTGGCCAGGCTTTTCAGAGCTTACTCCTCCCTGAAATAAAAATCTGAACGCCAAATTGAAAATCTATATGCCATCTATATATCATGATGAGGCGTTTAGAGTGGGATGTTACAGAGGAACTAGATGAAAGAGGCTGAAAACCTTTTTCTGAATATTTGGATCAGCAATTCTCAAAAGTGTAGTCTTTAGGGCTTCCCAAAACACTTTTGGGAGGTCCACAAGATTAGAACTATTTTCATAACAATACTAATATGTTATTTGTCTATTAAAAAACTCTCCCATTTTAAAATTACATATCTGTGTGAGGCCAGATTTTCTTCATATACTTCAACCAAAACAACATATCACAACTGATTGAATGCAGAAGCAGATATGAGAATCCAGCTGTCTTTGGTTAACCCATATTTTAAAGAGATTTACCAAAAATATGTAAAACTGTGCTATTACTTTCAGTAATTTTCTTGAAAATAATTTTTATGAAAATATTTCATTTTTTTACCATGTAATAGAATTGCTATTTTTAAACAAATTAATGAAGAATATTTTAAATGATCTATTTTAATTCAATTTAATATTGATATCAACAGATAATAAGTATTAATAGATATCACCTTATATAAATAAAAGGTTTTTGAGGTCTTCAATAATTTTTAACAGTGTAATAGAGTCCTGGGACCAAAAGGTTCAAGAAGCACCGATTCAGATGCTTGAAAAGAACCTGGTTTGAGGAAGCTTGAATTTTTCCCTTATAACCATCTTCATTTTATATACTCCCCTAAGATACCAGGGTGGGCAGCTAAGCGGCAAATGGATATAACTCCAAGCCTGAAATCAGGAAGATCTGAGTTCAAATACAGCTCCAGACATTTACTAGCTGTGTGATTCTGGGCAAGCCACTAGACCCTATTTGTCTCAGTTTCCTTATCTGTAAAATGATTTGGAGAAGGAAATGACAAACCACTCAGTACATTTGCCAAGAAAACCCCAGTGCTAAATGAGGTCACGAAGAGTCAATTATGATTGATAAGATTCACCAACAGCGAGATACTATGAGGGCAGTGACAGTCTTTAGTTTTGTATTTATGTTTCCAGCACTTAGCATAGTGCCTAGTGCACAATAAGCTTTGAATAAATATTATTCAGCCTTATTTTCATTCATTCCCATACCTACAGTCCAGATCTACATCTTGAAATAACAATAGACTATGTGGGACTCCTTTATATCCTCTCCTATAGTCCTAAACAGATCCAATATTGCATGAATGTTGATGATGGTGATGCCAATTGCTTCTTGCACATTGTCAAAGATATGGGGAGGGCTTGATTAGATGTTTCTATGCCACTGTCTGGTTTAGTGGTAATGATCACATATGGTATGCAATTTAATCTCCGGGAAAATTAAATAAATATAGTTCTAGGATTGCACCAAAATTACTATGTGTGCAGTATATGATTCTCTATTTCATGAGTCTAGTCTAGGATTTCAAAGAATAGAAGCCTCTCAATGAGTTGATCTAACTCTGAGATTTATTGATAGTACACAAAACAGAGAGGTGAGAAAAAGATACCAAAGAGAATGAGCAAAGGATATTAAAGAGACATATGCCCAGAACATTTCATTATTCCCTTCTCCCACCTTCTCCTTCACACTCTCATTCTGCAAGATCATGGGATCATGTAAATCATCATATATTTAGGAAAGACTGACTGTGTTAAAAACAGCAGTTTGGATCAGAGAGGCACAGAACAGTTAGAGCTGCCACTTTTTTATCCTTAAGATATAGACAAAGAAATGCTATCAATTCAACTCTACTAGTACCTAGGGGACATATATTCCTGGTATTGTTATTAGTTGCTATTAGAAGTAAAAAATAAAGCAGTCCTTTGCCTTTAAGGAACTTACTTTCTAATGGGAGGAAAAAATATAGGCAAGCACACCAGTTCTATATAAGTGAGAAGAAAGGTACATTCAGTTTGGAACATCATTGGCATTTTGGTGCAACTATCCACATTTTTCTGCTTCTGCTAATAATTTCTTTCCCTCACCTCCACAGAGCAGAAGAGATGATTCTTATGAGCCATGCTTGACCTGCGGTCAAAAGTATTAAAATGTAACTTTTAACAATAAAATGATGTCAAAAATATGACTTTAAGGTAGCAGAAGTATGACTTTCACAATGCCAGGTTAATTTAAACTCGTTCATTTCAGTAAATACTAAACAAATGGAATCAGGAACTAGAGAAAGTTTGAGGTGACCAGGTCCATTCCTTCGTATAGGAGGAATCAGGCTGTATCTAGGCAATAAAAAAACATCAGGAAGTAAAATAGCAAAACTAATGAACTGAGACTCCATAGGCTAGATCTCTTCTTCAGATGCATCAGTTGTCCTTTTCAGTAAGTCATGTTAATGCCTTTCAGTCTCTTATTCTACTGAGCATGTCACTGGGGCCAAAGATTTCTTGGACTTACCAGTTCCTGTCTGTCAAACTCTTGGGCAGTGGCTGTTTTCAAGGGATCTTGAAAATAACCAAGAATTTACTTGTGCAAAGTCAATGAAAGCTTTATCTCTCCATTGTGCTAAAATATCTAGAAGCAGCATTTGCCAGGCAAGAATTTTAAATATTCACAGCAGCTTACAGTAAGTAACAAAGGTTGTTTTTGGGCTCTGGTAAAGGGAGTTCAATTTCATTGCCCTTGGATAAGATACTTTTGCAGAATATAAATTTAAAGAAAAGTGACCTTGATTTTGAGCTCCTTAAGGACATTTTTTTAGTAATTCTATTTTTAGCCTAAGCCTATATCCATACATTATCTGCATCTGGAGGGAGGGGAGAGAACAGATGATTTATGATTTCATCAAGGTGGGGAAACCCTGGTGTCAAAATTTCCTCTACCAATGCAGTCACACAAATGATCTATGGCTTACATTCTGAGAGAGACTCCTAGGGCACTAAGAAATTTAGCTACATGACCATGGTTACACAGCTGGCATGACATAGCTAATATGTATTAGAAGCTGGCCTTTAACGAAGGTCTCCCTGACCCAAAGGTCAATTATCCTTTGTTAAACCAGGTCACTTATCTACACAGATGTATCATCACTTACTTATTTAATTGGATTCCCAATGAAGTTGAGTGAGAGAGGGCTATATCTATACAAGATGCTTCTGGAATGGAGAAGAGAATGTAGAAGCCCACTTTGTGACTATGTGAACAGAGCTTTGTAGAGGAGAGACATCCTTAATTACAGCTCTGAGAGAGGACACTTAGTTCCAGACACTCACGAAGACATCCTCCAGAGAGATAGAGAGAGATAGACTTTGGAGAACAGACGTGGCTCCTCCACATATCCCTTATTTGCCTCTGTGGAGACAGGGGAATTTCCTTTTTAAAAAGATCAAGGCCTCTTTCTTGGTGGAGCTAAGACAGTAATTCATTCTCATCTACGAAGTGCATTCAAGTCAGTACATTTTCGGGTATATGCTAATCTCTATAACTTCTTTGTATTCTGCTTGCTATTTGATGGGATACATGGGTTTACTCACTATTCAATATTTTAGATTGTCTTTTGTGTAACTAGCTTTTAGCAGGAAGATGTAAATCCAGTGGGTATAAATTTAGAGTACTCTCTCCCTTTAAAGGATGGTAACCAGGGGAGGCTATTGGTTTTTGAATAAAAATAAAAAGTGTCCCTATGCTAAAAACACTTAGGTAAGCAGATAGATGAAATTGTACTCTAGCACTCCATGCTTTCAGGGGAGAGCAAAACATCCAGATACATGGTCCCTCCTCCTAATCCCTTCAAGTCATTCTTTTTTGGAGCGGGGTGGGCAAGATTCCAGAAATATATATGTATATATCTATACTTCCTCTTGATCTCTCTGTAAATACATTTAGATAGTCCATGTGGATATTTATGTCTTACATGGGCAGTATACAGCTCACGCTTAAACACTTCACGGTATCTACTTCCTCTCTGCCTCCAGTGCCATTTAGGGGGAAGACATCTTTTTATCTAGGAAAAGTAGAATTAAACTGTATAGTACACGTGATCATGGCCTTTAAGGGAACTTTGTTTTTTGATACCTTTCCCAGTTTGAGAGGAGAAAGATGCCTACAAATATAGCTTCCTGGACTATCATGGGAATTTGGCTGATCTTCATTACAAACGCATGAAAATCCCAGAGCGTGGTTATTTGCCTTGATCCTAAAGAGATGAGCAACCCCTTGCCATAATACTTCCACTTGTCAGTGACTCAGAGAAGAGTGATACAAGATCATTCTTCAGGAATCTGGACTTATTTATCCATATTAATTTAGCTGGGAACCAATAGAAACTGTTCAACCTATCACTTCAGGTTAAAAGAAATATAGTACCAACTGAATTTCTGGAAAGACATGATCAAGTAGCCTGAGTTATAAACCAGAAGCTCACTATCCTTCATAAACTAATGGATGACAGATTCCTGTATTACAAATTATTCGGTCCTGTCTGATTCTCCATGAACCCCTTTGGGGTTTTCTTGGCCAAGGTACTGGAGTGGTTTGCCATTTCCTGCTCCAGCTCATTTTACAGATGAAGAAACTTAAGCATTTAAACAAGAATAAATGACTTCCCCAGGGTCACCCAGCTAATAAATATCTGAAGTCAGATCTGAACTCAGATCTTCCTGACTTCAGGCACTGTACTCTATCCACTGGGTTACCAAACTCCAAATCATCTTCTTCCAAAATTCAGCTAATGTCTGGGATCAGAGCCTCATCGTAGATAAAACTGTTGCTCATACCCTCATGAACATACCAATCGAGTGGTGTGCTTGAGCCAGCTCTCCTGAGACTATTGTCGAACTTTCAGCATGAGCATTTACACCTCTGGAATTGGCAGATACTACAAATCAGGGCTTGATTTATTGGTTTCTTGATTGTCTAGACTTAAGAAAGGGGTAGAAAATATTTTAATAATGCAGATGAAACTCAAGAGTGTGTCCTCTGTATTATATTTTTCCCTGATTTGGTTATTAAGCATTTTTCTGCCATTAACTCATAAAAATGTAAGAAAAATGTTATTTTTTAAACAGATGTTCCATGCAAGACACTCATAACATCCACAGTATGTAGAATGAATAGTTTTCAAAATGTAGTGACCTAGTAGAAGAAATCAAAACCATGTGGGAACAGGAAGAAGTACATAATATCTGGTCATTCTGTCTACTACTGCTATTGCCCTAATGATCCTTTCAGTGAGGTGGCAGAAGATTATATACCCGTGCAACAATCTGCTCAGCATTAAACATAAAAAACCCATAACAGAATTATGACTTGCTCTAGAATTGTTTCTATTTGAACTCCATCAAATATAAGGAGAGGAATAAGGAAAAAATAATCAAATCCATGTGGGAACAGCATGAGGTACCTATCATCTCCATCATCCTTTGTGCTACTGGAGTTGTCCTGGAGATTGTTTCAGTTAAACTACAGAAGATGATCTTACATCCCAATATTTTTATTCAATTACAAAAAAGCAGTTATTTCATCCACCTGTGCAATAGCCCATAGAACATTAAATAGAAAAGAATAATAGAGAATTTTTCCAGACCATATCCATCTGAACTCCATCAAAAGAGATGAGAAGAATGCTTTTCTATAATAATAGTAATTCAACTATAGCGCTTTAAGGTTTGCGAGGTGTTTTGCATCCATTATTTCATTTGATCATAGATCTAGTACCTATGCGGTAGTGTTTTCTACATAGAAACTTCTGAATGGAATCTGCCCGTTACAAATCTGCAAACATTAGTCCAATAAGGAACTGATAATTATGGTTATAGGAAAAGTGTGTGGTGTGTGTTTAGTTCAATTGAGACATTAAACCACTCACTCTCAGCTACTTGAAAAAGTGAAGGCAAAGAAAGGAGGAGGAGGAGACGGATAGAAAGAAAGAAAGAAAGCCCTCTTGTCTAAAAGAGCCAATCATCAGGTGACATCTCTGGCACTAACATTTAGTAACTGATAATTGCTGTAACTAGGACCATTGAGCTTTGCAAATATTATCCAGTAAATTTTAATTAGCACCCAGGGGATTGAAGAGTTTCCGAATAAGCCCTTGGGAGGCTCTTCCCCAACCACTGGCAGAGTGTGCTGAGTAATTTTAGATCAGCTTGCCTGTCAGAGCGGATCAGTATCATCTCGCCACTTATCCTGAGGAAAATGCACCTGCTTCTACATGGAAATAAGGTGCATTATCTGCCAATTTGTGCTGCTTATTCTCCCTGCTGCCCAGGTTAGACGAGTGGGGAGTGCAAGGGACTGGATTATCCCTAAATCAGGAGGATGTGGCAGAGGAGGCAGAGAAGTCTGCCTGACCTTTGAGTGCAGCGTTGCAGGGCGTTCATTGTCTTGAACTTTCTCCCTGCCTTGTTTTGGCTGTGTCCTGCCCAGTCTGGCTCCTCTCCAATTACCTTCTTGATTGGGAAATATTTCTTCCCTCTTCTCTTGGACTTTCTCTTGAGAGATGTTAGTATTCCAGGAATGAGATGCAGTAGGACTGTTTAATCTATGTAAAGGTGATGCTGCAGCAAATTAAATGGATGCCATTGTATTCAATATTTCACAGTGAAGTAGGATAATTCTTTTCTGCTTTCTATGGGGACCACTGCTATATTTAGAGCAGATGAGCACACCACAGGTAGACTTGTATCAGGCAATGTGTGTGTGTGTGTGTGTGTGTGTGTGTGTGTGTGTGTGTGTGTGTTTAATATAGAGGGCAATGGATCCACAAAAAAAATATCAGTTTAGGGCACAACACATCAGAACCAATTTGATTCAGTTAAGTTGATTGCATGATGAGGTTTACTTTTTTCTTTTTTTTTTGAGGGAGAGAAGTAAAACAATACACAAGATTTGATTCATCTGTTTGTAAAGTTAATGTGAGAAGATGTAACATGTTGTTTTTAATAAATACCAGAAATACTTTAACATACACTTCAATTTCATATCAAGGTGAGAGGGAAGCAGAGATGGAGAGAAAAGGTGACATTAGGAAAGGGAAAGAGGGAAAAGAAGGGTAGGAAGAAAAGGGAGAACAGAGAGGTTGGGAAAAACCATGGAGTGGGATGGGGATGTGGGAGGAAGAGAAGTAGAGGGTAGAAGCAAAGGAGAAGGAATGGAGAGTGGATAAGGTGAGGGGAATAGGAGATCAGGGAGGGACAGGGAGAGAAACAGACTGACAGACAGAGACAGGCAGAAGAAGGAAGTGTGAGTCTCAACAAAAGTTTTGTGGTATTAGCCTGGTAAATACTTTCAGTCCCACTTCAGTACCCACCTGGGACTGTGAGTTTTAAAGCATTAACACACTGACTTTGAAATGCTAGTTAGCTGATTAACCAATGTTCAACTACTTATTTATACCTAAGCTTCCTTTTGAATGGGATAAAGAAAAATAATCTAGGTGGGAAGAATTATCCATTTGTTTGCAAGATGAGAGAGTATCACATCAGGTTCCAGCTAGTTTATAGCCCTTGCTAGAGTCCAGGATGTCAACTTCATTTTTATTTTAGCAGTCAACTATTCAAGGAATACGTATTAAACATCTGCTACGTGCAAGGCATTACATGATGATTGAGTAAACCAGAGGACTTCTGGCCAAATGTTCATTCTATATATCAGTCTAGTTCATGAATGAATAAATTGCATTTGTGGTAGCCCATCACAACAAACTTGAGAATTTCCATTTAATTAACTGGAGATCATGCACTTTCCTCTCTAGACTAGGACTAGATGCACTTATTTATACACAGGGAAAAGGGAAAATATTTATTAAATAACTCCTATGTGCCAGGCACTGTGATAAGTAATTTACAATCATTGCCTTGATCCTCACAACTCTGGGAGGCAAGCGTTATTATTATCTTCATTCTATATCTGACTAAACTGAGACAAACAGTAGTGAAATGACTTGTTCGGGGTCCCACGTTTGCTAAGTGTCTGAGATGACTTTGAACTCAGTTCTTTCTGACTCCAGGTTCAGTGCTCTCTCCACTGTGCTACCTAGCAATAAAGAGGTGAGTTTTTAAAAAGATAAAAAGGGAATTTTTTTTTGGTAACTTGAAAATAATTTTCCTTTTGAAAATAGATACATAGATACCTTTGTGCATGTCCTCTCTCTTTATGGTTTTGGTTAAGTACAGGCACAGGAAATAGTTTAAGAACTCCTTATTCCATATAATTTTACTGAAAGGCAGACAGGGATACATGAAAGACAGTTGGCCATAGAAGTGGAAATACTTGGATTCCAGACTTACCTATGATTTATTTTAGTTGTGAGACCATGGACAAGTCGTTTAACTGCTTGGTACCCTAGGTGGTGCAGTGGATAGAGCACCAGTGCAGGAGTCAGGAAGACCTGAGTTCAAATCTCACCTCAGACACTTGACATTTACTAGCTGCATGACCTTGGGCAAGTAACTTAACCCCAATTATCTTATCGTGGGTCATCTCCAATCATCCTGATGAATATCTGGTCACTGGATTTAGATGGCTCTGGAGGAGAAGTGAGGCTGGTGACCTGCACAGCCCTCCCTCACTCAAAAGCAAAGTACAAGTCATGTCATTATTTCTCTGATGGCATGGTCTTCTTTGGTAACAAAGGATGAACACACACCCTCCAGGTAACTCTGTAAGATTCTAAATTATAGATCAGTTGTTTAGCTACAGTGGACGAGGGAGTTTCCATAGTAGAATCTGGAGGGAATTTCCATACCAGAATTTCATACCCCGTACTGATATACTCAAAAACCTCAACCAAAATAACAATAATAATGATGAAAATAATAAAAACAAACCTGCTAAAACAATTAACTCTTGCTGATTTATGTGACAGTTCAATGGATTTCAGTTACTTTCGTAATTATTGAAGAAAGTGCAGAAAAATGGAAAGGACACTGGATTTGGATGTAGAGGATCTGAATTTCAATTCCATAACAGATATTTACTATCTGTGTGACCCTCAGCAAATCATAACCTTTTGGGGGCCTTAGTTTCTTCATCTTTGAAACTGGGCTAATAATTCTTGTATTGCCTGTCTCACAGGGTTATCTTGAGAAAACCTTAAAGCATATGTAGGAGATTGATTGAGGGAATTCCTTAATTAACTGTTTAAGGTTAGGAGGAGGTTTTTGGGGTTTTTCTCTAGCGTTTGTCATTTCTGAGAGGTGTGAAGTGTTAACTCAGAGTTGTTTAATTTGCATTTCTCTAATCAGTATTTATTTAGAACATTTCCCCCCTCAGAAGACCATAGATAATATATTGTCAGCTATTTCAACAATACCCTCTCTTCCACATCCCAATCTCTTGACCTTCTGCTGTTTCTATCCTACAAACCATCAGGCTTGGATAGCTATTCCTAGTTTGCAAATGCTGCTGAAGGAATCCACAAAATTATTCCATCTATTACTTCATTGTCTATAGTACCTTTTAGCTTACTCTGCAGTTTCCCTGATTGTCTCTTTTAATTAAGTCTATCTTTGCTTTTGCTTTGTCTGAGATCACAGTTGCTATCCCTGCCTTTTTTACTTCAATTGAAGCTTAATAGACTTCTTTAGCCCTTTACTTTAACTCTGTGTGTGTCTTTCTGTTGCAAGTGTGTCTCATGTAAACAACATGTATTTGGATTATGATTTCTAATCCATTCTGTTATCTGCTTTTGTTTTATGGGTTAGCTCATCCCATTCACATTCACAGTTATGATAACCTAACTGCATTTCCTTTTGTCCTGTTTTTTTCTGTTTATTTTTCTTTTTTCTATTTTTATCCTGTCCCTCTTCAAAAGACTGTTTCATTTTGACCACTGCTTCCATCAATCTGCTACCCTTTTATACCACCCCCCCATCATATCTCTTATCACCTTACCCTCCTACCTCCTTATTGGGTTAGATAGACTTCTATACACAATGGAGTGTGTGTGTATGTGAGTGTGTGTATGTGTGTGCATATATATATATATATATATATATATATATGTAATATACATATGTATATATTCCTTCCTCTTTGAACCAATTCTAGTGAGAGTGATGTTAAAACACTGACCACCACTGCCCTATTTTCCCCTCTGCTGTCAAAGCTCTTCCTTGTACATCACTTTTATGTGAGAAAATTTTCCCCAATTCTACCTTTCCCTTTCCCTTTTTCACAGTGTATCCCTCTTTCTCATCTCTACATTTTCTTTTCATCTTTTTTATAATCAACTAATGCACATACCCTTTATATAAACTCCTTTTAAGTGGCCTAATAGTGATAAAGTTCTTAGGAGTTACAAGATACATGTAACTTGAGAAGTCTTGTGATTGAATGTCACATTTTGTTCATCTCTGATATTTTTATCAAGAATGCTTAGAAGTCCTCTGTTCCATTAAGTATTACTTTTTCCCCCTGAAGAAAATTACTCAGGTTTTCTGGGTAGGTGATTCTTAGTTGTAATTCTAGCTCCTTTGGCCTTCTGGAATACCATATTCCAAACCCTTCACTTCTTTAATGTTAAAGCTGCTAAATCATGTGTTGTAACTGACATGTGACATGTAACTGTGGCTCCATGATACTGAAATCATTTCTTTCTGACTGCTTAAAATATTTTCTCCTTGACCTGGTAGCTCTGGAATTTGGTTATAATATTTCTGGGAGTTTTCATTTTGGGATATCTTTCAAGAGAGCAGTGATCATGCCTGCCCTCTTTCTTCTGCCACTGTGAAACCTTTCTTTAAATATGCCAGGAATTTTTGCTGGTCTTGATGTATTCCTTCAATTTCTGTTTTACCCTTTCAATCTAAGATATCAGGATAGTTTTCTTTATAATTTCTTGAAATATGATGTCTAGGTTTTCATTTTGGTACTGGCTTTCAGATAGTTCAATAATTCTTAATTTTTTTCATGATCTATTTTCCAGGTTGTTTTTAAAATGAGATATTTCACATTTTCTTCTATTTTTATTCTTCTGTCTTTGTTTTATTGTTGCTTGAATCTCATGGTGTCCTTAGCTTCAAGTTGCTCAGTTCTAATTTTTAGGAAATGATTTTCTTTAGTGAGCTTTTGTATCTCTTTTCCATCTGTTCTATTCTGTTTTTTATAGTGCACTTTTATTCAACGAATTTTTGTACTTCCTTTTCCATTTGGCCTATTCACTTTTAAAGGAATTTTTTTCTTCAGTGGATTTTGAATCTCCATTAAAATTAGGCCAATTCTATTTTTTTAAGATATATTTTCTTGAGTATTTTTTGTGCTTTTTTTAAACAAGCTATTAATTCTCTTTTTAAACAATTTTCTTTCATCACTCTCATTTCTTTTCCCAGTTTTTCTTCTGTCACTCTTATCTCTTTATCTATTCCAGGAAGTTTGGCTAACCTTTGTCCAACTGGAATTTTTCTTTGAGGCTTTGCTTGTAACTGTTTACATTGTTGTCTTCTAAGTTTATGTGTTGGTATTCCTTGTCACCATAATAGGTTTTTACAGTTAAGTTCTTTTTTTGTTGTTTGCTTATCTTTCCGGGTTATTTCTTTATTTTGAACTTTCTGTTAAAGTTGGACTTTACTCATTGAAGGCTGTCCCAAGCTTCAGGTTTTTTTGTGCTACTGTTTTCAGTCTAGTTCCTGGCGTTATGTAAGTTTTCAGTGCTTCCAAGTTGGTGTGATCTGAAGAGAAGTGTGGTCACTGCTTTCCTGGTATGCGCTATTGTCTTTACCTAGGAAGGTCCCTGCTCCCTGTCAGCCACAAATGCTAGTGTTCCTCTTGGTCCTGATCTTCCTTAGCCACAAGAGTTATCACTCTTCTTGACCCTGGAAATGTGACCAGATTTCCTGCTCCCATGTGACTGACCACAAGTGCTCCTCTCTTCCCTGGAACTGAAAACCAGAACTATTTATGGACCATAGTGTTGCCAATCAGTGCCATCTGCACCAACTGCCTGGAAAGAGTCCACTGTAATCTCTTTCCGACCAGGGAATTCCCAAAGCTGCTTCTACAATTGTTGCCACTGTTAGAGTGACTTTAATGGACCACTGCTGGTGCATCTGCTTTTCTCTAGTGTCATAGATTTCTCCTACAGAATCTCCACATTTCTATTTTATGGAAAACTGTCTCATTCTGATCTTTTGTTGGCTCTGAAACTCTAAATTAACATTGGAGGCATTATTTTAAAGTTATTTGAAGGGGAATGTTTGGAAAGTTCAGCTGAGTGCTGTCCTGTGCTCCTCCATCTTGGCTCTCTTTATATTATTCTTTATACATTATTTCATATATATGTATATGTATATATACATATGTATATATATATATATACCATATATGTATATCTTATTATGCAGTCTTTAATCATATTCTCTATATTAATCAAGAGGATTTTTAGGGTAATAAAATATTCTCTTTAAAATATATGGATAGATTTTACAGCTGAAAGTTTAGAACTAGAAATCACCTACTTCCACTCCTTTATTTTCCAGATGAGGGAACTAAGGACTAGAGAAATAATGATGTGCAAGGTCGCAGGATCTTGCACCACTGTGCTTAGAAACCAGCATCCTTTAATCCATCTAATTCAACTTCTGCTATCTCATGCTACCTTTCTTGTCTTTTTTAGAGAGAGAACAAGAGGGGATATTCAACAATGTAGATGCATGCATGCATACACACATGTATTCCTATGAACATACTCCCTATTACCTAGAAAAAAGACCTGAGGAGGCATGAAGCCATATGCACAGCACCCACATATAGGAGAAATAAAAGGTTGTGCAAAGGAAGACTGACTCTGGGGTGTCCAAAATTTAAGGCAACAAAGAAACTATTAAAATTTTCCTAATTTTCAAAAGAATATCACTCCAGAAATATACATTGTGAATGCTTCTTGACTAAATTATGACGTCACTGATTTTTTTACTGCAAAAGAAAGGGAAAAGTTGAATTTGTTGTAGATCTGAGACAAAACTTTTTTTGAAGGATAGAACAACAGAGGATAGAAGACTGAGAAAAAAAGGAAAAGCTTGATCATATACTGTTACATGTTCACTTAGTTTAGAGAGAGAGCCCTGACAGCTGGAAAATGGCCAGTATAATCCAATTATTAAAGGGAAGACCCTCAAGCCACACCAGAAAACTACAGACCAGTTAGTCAAAGAACAATTTCCCAGGAACGGCTGTTGACGTTGAGAGGATCCAGAAAAAAACTGGAAAAACACATTTTAATCAAGCTGAGCCAACGTACTGAAAAAGGATGTCCCATGGACAGAAACACTATGATTACAGAGAATTTTTTAAACTATTGCTCCAAGATGCTTTACTTTCTTCTCCTTTGTGCTCTTCATGTTTTGCTACTGTTTTAATACATGACACGAACTTTCTTTATTAAAAACAAATGGACAATGGCACCTTAGGGACCGATGTTATAGAATCCAGTCTGGCAGTTTTTATAAGAGGATAGTCGATTCTAGAGTGCTTTAGAAGTAACATTGTCAGAGGACTTTAGTTTGGGGGTTCTTAACTTTTTTTCATGAACCCCTCTGGTAGCCTGATAAAACCCACAGACTCCCCAGAATGACATTTTAAAATGCATAAAATAAAATGCATAGGATTATAAAGGAAGCCAAGTATACTGAAAAGTAGTTCTGAAAATATAAAAAAAATAAAGTTGAAGCTCCCCAGATGAAGAACTCCTGCAAGATGGACAATATATGCACTTGCTCTTTCATAATTTATATTCTTCTCCCTACTCAGACGTAGCATGATGTAGTAGACAGAGAGCTAACCTTATGGTCAGGAAGACACCTTCAAGGGCCACCTCTGACACATGGCTCTGTGATGGTTCAAGTCACATAACCTGTGGGTGGTCTAGGATTATAAATTGTAGAGAAGACACCAGTCCAAACTGACAAAAACCATTACCTCATCTGAGAGTGTCCTATGCTGACAAAAAAATGGATTTGGTTCCTTACCCCTTCATTGATTCTCAGACAACAAAGATGTCTGGAGCAATTGTACTGAGCATTCAGTATTCGCTTTTGTCTTGTATTTGTCAATAGGAAAGAACCACAGAACAATTCAATTCGGCAAATATTTAAAAGCCTACTGTATGCTATTATTTGCAGAATAATAGGGAAGAGAGGTTTAGACAAGGCATAGTCCATACATTCATGGAGAATACGTATTGAGAAGTAATTCTCAAGTTCTCCGTCTCTCTCAGCATCTTTTTTTCTTTCTCTATCTCTTTGTCTCTCTCTTTCTGTCTCTCCCTACTTTTCTCTTTATCTCTCTCTGTCTCTGTCCTTTTATCAGTCCTCTCTCTCTCTATCTATCCATAGCACAGTATTTTTTTTTTTTGCCCAAAGTTATCTCAACACACTAACTTTTAGGAAGAGTTCCTAGACAGTGAAGTCTCCACACACATTTCCTGAACCTTTGGATTCTGGGTTTTGCATCTCTGTAGATAGAGAACATTTTCCAACATTTAGAAGAGTAGATAGCAAACTTCAGATCAAGGCCTGGCCCTGGAATGCTCAAGGTACACATGATACATTCTTCAAGATTCACCAGGAGAGATACAGGAGAGGACTTTGGACATAATGAAATCAAACTGTCTCATTTTATGGATGAGGGCACTGAAGCCCAGAGCAGTTAAACAGCTTAACCTGAGTTAACATAAATTAAGGTAAGTGAAAGAATTAGAATTTCAGTATTACAAGGTAAGCATCTTGACTTCCAATGCTGAGTACTTAACCCCTTTTGCTGGAAGCCTTCACAAGGACATTTGTATGTAGGGCTTATCATATTCCATTCATGAGTAGTCAGGGCAAAAGTGACTGCTGAATGTCAATCGTGTGAATTGCCTTTGTGATAACATCCCTTGCAATTGGTTTAGTTCAAAGACCCCTTTATTTTTGTAAATGCGAAAACTATCTCATTGGCTTATATGATATTCCTGACCTCCCAATAAAACTTGATGGCCACAATAGCAATACATACACACAAAACTTAATAGGATTCGTTTGTCTGAGAAGGAAGGAAGCATGCACAGGAAGCCTGGATCCTTATTACGGTCGTGTGAAGTCCATGAAATGCACATAGTCACTAATGGCTCCCTAAAGCCTGCCTTCCCAGTGGGAGGCAAGACATAAAGCACAGAGAGATACAGATAAACAAACAGACCAAGAAGGATGTGTCTCTATGTTCTAAATGTCTAGTTCCCAGATAGAACAACTGTTCTCTCATTTCACCTCCCTCAGTTCTCCCTTAGTCTTTTGATTTGTGAGAGAGCAGGAAAAATGCTAGACAATGAGTCAGCATCCCCAGACTCTACAGCCATCTTTGAGATGATCTATTTGTGCGGCTGGGGGTAAGATATTTTGCCTTTCTGGATCTCAGTTTCTTCTTCTAGAAAATATGGAGGCTCAACTAAGTGATCTCTAGTATGGATAACTATACAGAATAAGATTGAAGGAACTAAAACCTCAGGCCTGAAGTGATCTCATCTTGCCCTTCTTTTTACTTATTTTTAGCAGAGTTAGGAAGTGCTTTGATGTAATGGAAATAAATGGTGTGTGTGTGTGTGTGTGTGTGTGTGT
The DNA here is from genome assembly GCF_028372415.1 of Notamacropus eugenii. Classification (NCBI taxonomy): domain Eukaryota; kingdom Metazoa; phylum Chordata; class Mammalia; order Diprotodontia; family Macropodidae; genus Notamacropus; species Notamacropus eugenii. Next base: position 70,390,707 of record NC_092872.1, read on the forward strand.
GTGTGTGTGTGTGCAAGAGATTCTCCATTTTGTTTGTAGCATGTCAGTTCAAAGAACTAATTATTTATATATGAAAAAATAACAATAATAATAGCTAGCACTTATATAACATTTTAATGTTTACAAAGTATTTTAAAAAGTGTTTGTCTCATTTTATAGTGACAACAACCTTGGGAGATAGGTTCTACTAGCCTTATTTTACTGATGAAGAAACTGAGGCAGACAGGTTAAGTGACTTGTCCAGGGTCAAACAGTCAGAAACTGTTTGAGGCAGGATTTAAACACAGGTCTTTCTCACTTCAGCTCCAGTACTCTATCCACCCTATCCAATTCCACTGGATAATTTTCTCTAGGACTTCCTCCTTACTTCTCAACATCATTCCTCTCCTACCAGTTGATCCTCTTCCCCCAGTCCCCACCAGTTGGCTTCTCCAGATAACAAAAGTATCACATAAGCTTTTAGAACCTGAAGGAATCTAGATAAATATCCAGTTTGATAATTCCATTTTATGAACAAGTTCTAGATGGTTGAAGTGACCTCATAATTTAAAGCCCGGAGTCAAACTTGAATAGAAATAAATCCCTACTGGCCACATATTGACTTAGAAAAACCACAAATTAACATTATCAATGTTGGATTGTATTTTGTTTATTGTGTTAAACATTTCCCAATTACATTTTAATCTGGTTCATTCTGGGATGCATGATCATATCTCCCACATCTGATATATTGTCAGTTATGAAGGTAAGGAAAGAAAAGAAGGCAGAATCCTTGTTTTAGTTCTGAATAACATCCTTGAAACTAAGGGTGTCCCTTAAGGCTTCATGGGGAAAGGAGGAAAGGGAAATATTTTCATTCTTTATCTGTACTGTCTCAAGGGAGATCCTGTTACTCTAAATCTTTACTACGGATTTATTGTTCATGATACTTTGAACCAAATATTTACAAAATATGCCTCCTATTTCTGGTAAAGGGTGCATTGTAAAGCCAGTTGCATGGATTGAAAGCTACTGCTGGAGACAAGGAAAGAGAACAGTGATAATTGCCAGGACTAGAATGAAGGAGGGAGTCAAGTCAACCTACATTTAGAGAATTTCACAGGCCTGACTAGGAAATTTGGAGAATATTTTCTGTCTTCTTGCTTTAGGCAAAATGATAACCTACATCCTATTGTCATAAGGAAGCATGAGCCTTCCAGTAGTCTGTTGCTAATTCCATTTTGGAGGCTCTTTCTGTTTCACGAAGAAGGAGGGAGAAAGGCATGTGGAAAAGGAATGCTGAAGATTAAGAGCTGTTGTTGGAAGGTCTTGCCTCTGGAGGTCTAAGTTCGAATCTTCATACAGTCGCCAGTGCTGATGGGTATGGAGGTCTCATTCTTGGTCTTAGCAAGAGAGACCAGACTAGGCCAGAAATAGAAAGGACACTAGGAAAGATTCACACAGCATTTCTCTTTATTCTTATGGCCATACCAAAAGCTACACCATCCTCTTTCTCTGTGTCAGGGACCCTTTTTTCTTTTCCATTCTGGCATTTTGAAAAGCAAGTAAATTGGTAGGCGTATGGGGGTTGAGAGATCACTCTTCCCTATCAATATCTTCTCTTTACCCACTTCTCCTTTCCTCCTACCTCATCATTTCATCTCTCCCCTCTCCTAGTTGCCTTTCTTCTTTTCTCCCTCCTCTGTCCTTGCTGCTCTTAAAATGTATAAATCTCCCCATGCTCCATTGGTACAATATCTTCCTAACTAGTTTTATAGATAAGGAAACTAACTGGTAGAATCAGAATAGTTGTAAGTGTTGGCAATTCTGGTCTGTCAAATTAAATAAACAAACTGTGTAAATACACCATTGAAAGCCATTCCATTTATTTAAGCTTGAAGTCTCACCATTTCTTTGGGAGTTGAGGAGTAAAAATGTTAGTTGGATAATAGGTGGAGGATATATACATGGACAAAAGTATTGAGAGTATCCTTCAGGATGCACAGCAAGTACGTTAGTTTCTCAGCAACTCAGATCACTGTGTGAAGAACACCAAGATTTGCATACTTCAGTGTGTCAATAGATCTGTGATCTCATTAATGTGGGTATTCCCTCCATTGGTAAAGATCACAACACATCTGAATGAAGTCACATATATCTGTCAGAGTATCTACCCAACACACTAGAAGACTTCCCTTAGTTCTTTTTAACAGCCTTTGGATTCTCATGTACTAATAGGTACATTTTGGTAATAGCTAGCAAATTTAAACTTTGCAAAATGCCTTTCAAATATTATCTCGTTTGATCCTCACAACAACCTGGGATATAGGTATTATTATTACCCTATTTTAGAGTTGTGAAAAATGAGGCAAACAGAGTTGCTAGGGTCACACATTTAGTAAGTGTCTGAGGGTGAGTTTGAACCTGAATCCAGAACCAGCTCTCTATCCATCATATTAGCTAACTGTCTCTAGTGCTTAGCACAGGGTTTGGGTCATAGTAAATGCTTAACAATTTTTTTCATTCATTTATTTATTCAAATTAATGGACTGTTCTTCAGTGTTCATGTCATAGTATGAATAAAGGTCACCTTAATCCATTTGATTTTTTGCTGCAGAGTGTTAGGTGAATGTCCTTTGTTTATGGACTCCATGGAGGAGTTGCTGTAGTATTCTTGGTCATGATATGATCCACATATCATCATCTGAAAACTCAGTGTCATATCATGTTATTTGGTCTTCTCCATGTCATCATGTCATGCTTGATCAGTGTTTTCCTCACTTAGTCCAGTCTTCCATTTCCCTCCCTGGAGCCTAAGCCTCCTGATGGTGAGAATTCTCCATACCTCTCCCAACTCAGATCCATCATGCTGTTCTCCTCTGCATCCTTAGCTGTCCGTCCACCTCCAGCTCCGGTAGCAATAATCAAATCAATAATGTCATCGCTGGAAAGAACAAGTCATCTGATTGTGCTGTGGCTCTTTTCATCCTCCTTATGACTCCTCAGACCAACACATTCCTCCTGGGCCCCTGTTCTCCCATATGTGTTTTCTTCCCTTATAGGAGTGTTGGCTCCTAAAAGCAGGGACTGTCTGGTTTTTAATACTGGTATCATCAATATCTGACACAGTGCCTGGCACATAAGAAACATTTAATTTTTTTCCCCATCTGTTCATCATAGCATTGAGGTGACTCTGAGTTCTTAAAAGCTATGGCAGCCCAGGAAAACAACTTTGTCTGGTCCTAATAAATTAGAAAGTGTTAAAGTATAGTCCTGGCAACTAATTATATCTGTGATTCAACATCAAGCCTCGCTTAAGGCTAATCTCTTGTAGGTTGGCCAATAGATGATGGATTTTTTGGCCACAACAGTCTAGGCATGCTACACATTGCTCAAAAATTGTGCTATGGAAAAACTGATTCAGTGCCCACAACAACAGTGGTTAACTCTGGAACAAATCTTCTCCTTTTGTCTAGGACCTTGAAAATTCAATGACAATATCGATTATGGGACTACAGAAAGTGTGACCCAGAACCAACAACTGACAAAATTACCACCAGTTGAAACAGGAGCTTTGGAGAGAAGTATGAATGTGTAAACAAAATACCTTCCCGTTCCCACTCCCCCAACACTTTAAAATAACAATAGCAAAAAAAATCCCCAACATCTATTTCTAATTTTCTTTTTTTGCCTGTTTTTTTTATTAGAAAATATATGCACATTTATTTGTGAGTGTACATAGAACACATATACGTAGAGCTATACACATATTTATGTTTGAAACACCCTATTTTTCAACATTTCTGACCTAGATAAATCCAGGAAATATGAGAAATTTCACGATAGTTTCTTCTTCTTGACAACACTTGAGTAGCATGTATAATATATCGATAAGATAATACATGTTTTTGTTAGATAGAATGAATCATTACTTTAGGTATGATAAACTCCAAATATAGAGGAAATCTTTTCAGAGGCTTGAAAAAATCCTACTCTCCTCCAAGCATTCTGTCCATGATGCACAGAACTGTACTATATAAGGTTTTCTGCTTAAAGAATAATTTTTCAAAAACCAATTTATCAGCGTGGTTGGCTTCACAATAGTTCTTTGACTTTTCTATGGCAAAGTTTTACATTCTTGGGCTTACCAATCATTTATTAATATGTTTCCTTTAGGAAACTCCTTTCACTGTCTTGGGGGGAATGGGAGAATCTCAGATGTGCATCAACAGTTGCCATAAAAGACGTAATTTCAACTTCTACTATGAACTCAAAGAGGCCTTGGGAGGACCATTGGGGTTGAAATAATAATGATAACTGACATTTATTAGGGCTTTGAGGTGAGAGGGATTTTAGAGGACATACAGTTCAACTCCTTCACTTTATAGATGAGGAAACTGAGGCCTAGAGAGTTTTGAACTTGTCCAGGGTCACATAGATAGTAAATAATGGAGCTGGGATTTGGACCTTGGTCTTCAGACTCCAAATCCAATGAATGTTCATTCTAACACTATCATTTTCTAGATGAGGAAACTGAGGCTCAGAGAAGCCATATAATTTGCCTTATACCACATAGATAGTATAAATGGTAGCTATGGGATTTGAACTGAGGTCTTCTGACCACTGCTTTAGTACTCTTTAACTTATGTCACACTGACTCCTTTCTTGCCATTTTGCCTACTTATGTTACTCATAATATTCCGTGGTGGCAGAATCTCTTACCCTTCAGCAAAGGACACCCAAGCATCAGGGGAACACAAATCTGTCTCTGGCACATTAGACCTCAACCTATAGCAACTTTGGAGTGATGCAACAAATACTCATTGGGCAGAGACAGAGAGCCAAAGAGTGATATGGCCAGGCTGATTTTGGGCTCTAGTTGGATGTGTCCTTAGGAATGCTCAGATACCAGCCCAGAGAAGGAAGCCCTTTACGAAGCTGAAGTCCAGCACAGGGAAATATAATTAGAGGGCTTACAAAAGGTACTGAGGAAAAGAAAAACCAACTTTTAATATTCACAATCACAGATTCAGGTGTTTTATTTGGGTTTAGGGGATAGGTTAGGAGCCAAAGACAGAGGAACACAATACAAGATAAGAGGATCTGATTCTGCAGAAAGCTGGGACATCAGTCAAGTTTCTAGGGAATGGAATGCTTTGAGTTGTCTCATCAGTTTGCTTCCACAAGCCATCCATTGTTTTTGCTCTTTTTAGAACAACAGTGGGTCATGTGCAACAGGGAATTAAAGAAGTCTTTATTCTTGTTTACTTGATACTGACAATTTCTTCCCATGGCAAGCTGATTCAACTAGCTTATTGTAAGGCTTGCCTTGCTGAGATTGGCAGTGTACAACCTCTTCAAGCCATGCAGATCCTAGCTGTATGAGATCCTAGAGATCATCTCTTCTGATTCCCTCATTTTAGAGTTCAGGTAACTGAGGCCCAGAGGAAACTGAGGAAACTATGCTCAAGGTCACTCAGTTAGCAAGTGATGGACCCAGAAATCTAACTCAGGTCTTTGGATTCCAATTCCAGCATCCTTCCCACTATACCAGCTTGTTTGGCTTTTCTTATTTGGGGTTGACTGTCCATTCTCTTCATGTCTATCAAGAAAGTTCCTTGAAGAAAGAACATAAAACCTTAACCCCTATTGAAAAATAGTCAATAGGTTGTTTGTTAAAAATATAGATATGTACCAACAATATGCTTTTTTGGGGTTGTGAAAAATTATTTGTGTTCTTCTAGTTTAATTAATGATATGCTGGAGTCAACTTGAACTCACTTGTAAGAGCCAATTGTTAAATTTTTGGTGTAAGTATTTACTCCCCCCAAATCAAGAAATTCTACAAATTATGTCATGATTTATTGTTTTGTTGATGGTTTAGACTTAAAAAAGTGAGGGAGAAAATGGAAATAATGCAGATTAAATTTAAAGTGTATTGTATATACATTTGTGTTTTTGGAGAGCCAGTTGTTAAACTTTTAGAAGCATACCATTGAGTTTAACCATACTGAAACTTTAGAATAAATTTGATAATAAAGTTGCATAGAATGTCATTCTGCTTTGTGACAAGGTTGATCATTAAAAGATGGGAATATGAAGTGACGGGGAGTAGGACAAGGAAGATGAGAAGGGTCTCAAAAAGTTGGATAACTTTGTTTTGGAATGACCTACACACATGACAAATTTTCAATTACTTAGCTGTTTGGCTGTATTTGCATCTTCTCAGAAAGTAAATGTAATTTACTCCAGAGATGGACAGCTGGGTTTGTGAAATATGTCAGAAGTATGCATGAGCTGGAAATATTTCAGCCCAAACAACATCATCCCACCATGTGCTGAGCTGGTCTCCTGGAACAGAGGCAGGAATTATGTGATACTCTAACATCTTGATTTCTGGGAAATCAATAGTGTTATTAGTGAAAGGAGTTTTCTTTATTATTAGTTTATTGTATTGGTGAGAAAGATCCTAACGTGTAGCCACAGAACAATAACTACAGTAGAATACTCTTATTTTTGGAAAGACCAGGTTTGAGGTTAGAGACATGTTGTAGAAGGCCACAGAGGTAAGGTAACTAAGTAACTGACCAGAGGAGTTGAGATCAGATCAGGAACACAGAAATAAGATATAGAAGGGGATGGAATTGGTCTAGGCTACAGGTTCTTAACCTTTTCTGTCATAGACCCCTTTGGCAGTCTGGTGAAGTCCATTGATACTTTTTCAGAATGTTTTTGATTGTGTAAAATAGAATCTATAAATCATAAGGGAAGAAATCATATTCAAATAGTTACCGAAATTTTAAAACAAAAAATTCACAGACCCCAGGTTAAGAATTCCTGGTTTAGACAAGTAAGTGAAAATTCTAAATTAAAGCAGATTTTGAAGGGATGGAATTATGATATCAAGCTGGCATTTCTTTAGGTGCCAAATATTAGAACAAGACTGTAAGTAAGTAGATAAGCCAGAGCCAGAGCATACAGGAATATTCTTGGCCAGGTCAAGAATTGATCAGAAGCCTGGTATACAATTGTTAACAGAGAGGACACAAATACAAGAGAAAATACCAGAAAATACCAGAAAAGACAGGAGGCTAAGAAGCCAGACAAGACAGTCATGAATAAAGATGTCCACAGGAAACAAAATATGGTGAATTAAAATGGACATAGCCCAGACAAGCAACCTGGCAAGCCAGTTCAAGACCATAGGCCAATAAAATTCATTCTGTTCTTTTTAAATATGTTTAAAGAACTGCATTCTGCTCTAGGTTGGAAATCTTAATACTTTTAAATTCCTCTAAATGCAAAGGACTGAGAAAAACAAGACAAGGGACCAGTCAGTGTTAGTTGATCAGAAAAAGGTGGAGAACTATAGAATTCCTTGTCAAACATAGAAGGCAGAGTAAGACTTGGGAACAAGTTGCTAGGAAAACTGCTGTTTGGAAAGACCACCACTGAAAGGTATGATTTTGCTGCCACTTAAAATCTATAGGTTTCATTATTTAGCTCTTACTGTCTTGATGGAAGACAGACACCAATGAATTCAACCTACTCCATCAAATTTGGATCTACGCACCTACAGTTTCTATTGCTTTTTTATCTGGCCAATCTAATTTGAACCATCCCAGAAGTTAATTGTGGGTAACTTTACTAGTATTGATGCTCTAAATCAGGAGTTTTTAACCTTTTTTTTTTATATCATGGACCCCTCTGGCAGTCTGATGAAGTTGATGGCCGCTTCTCAGAATAATGTTTTCCCAGTGCATAAAACCAATCAATCAATGTTTATTATGTGCTAAATACTGTGCTAAGCACAATTCAAATGCATAGAATTAAAAGTCAACTATGCTGAGAGTTGCCAAATTTTAGTAGTTTTAAAAATTAAAAAAAATGAACAGCAACAATAAAATAAGTTGACAGTTCCTAGTTTGAGAATACCTGCTCCAGAAAAATACCAAGAAAGGTAAGTTGCTTATGGTTTAACTCAGATGTTTATGGAAGATTCAAATAAACTCAACAAGTATTTATGTCTATTATTGAGTGCTTGGGATGCAAAGAAAGGCAAAAAACAGCCCTGCTTTCAAGGACCTCACAATCTAGGGCAGTAGATAGCGCTCTGCAATCAGAACACCTTGCCTTCAAGTCCTCCCTCAGACATGTATTAGCTGAGGAATGAAGGACAGCTCATTTCATTTGGGACTCAATTTCCTCATTTTAAAAATGAGGGGGTTGGACTTAATGACCTCTAAGGTCCCTTCCATCTCTAAATTTGTGATCCTATACTCTTTAGGATCTTGTCTCATTGTCCACATTAAAAAAAAAAAACAACAAACTACCCACAGGCAATGATATAACAGAAAATTTAATTAGGATATCACAAGGATATTTCCTTGTTTGGAAAACAGAATCATAAAATGTGAGAGCTGGAAAATTTAAAAAAAAATAATGTAGTCTAATTTCCTCATTTCATAAATGATTGAACTGAGAACTTGAGAAATAAGTTGTTTGCCCAAGATGGCATGGCTAGTAAGTGGCAAAGCAGAATTCTGTTTACTTGCCTAAGCTGAATCTAAAATATCTGCTTTCATACTCAGAAATTGTGGTCTATTGGGTTTTGTTTTAATGTTAATCATTTGTTTTATACATGGAACTTGTTAGTCTTGCAGTGGACTTGGGCCAAAAGCAACAAATCTCTGTCCTGGATTTAGGAAGGACACACCTCGGATTCTATAGAGGTCCTAGGAAAGATACTGAAGCTGAAGCTTAAAGACTTTGGCCACATAATGAGAAGACAGGACTCTCTTGAAAAGATCCTGATACTGGGAAAGGTTGAAAGCAAAAGGAAAAGTGGAGACAGAGGATGAGATGGATAGACAGTGCCATGGAAACAACAGACATGAACTTGGACAGACTTTGAGAGATAGTGGAGGATTGAAGGGCCTGACCTACAGTGGTCCATGGGGTTACAAAGAGTCACACGTGACTGAATGACTGAACCACAAAATGAATCCTGTGCCTGTTGTTTGGGCACACTGACAACAGATGGCAGTCCTGCTCATTTTGGAGAGCTTGAAATATATATATATATATATATTTTCAAATGCACAATTCAATAATTAATCATTTTAGGAACAGTCATGGAACAACTACTCTGTGTTAGACACTGTGCTAAGGTGTGTGTGTGAGTGTGTGTGTGTGTGTGTATGTGTGTGCGCACACACAGGAACAGGTAGGTCCAGCTAGGGAATAAATTTTGGGACCTAGAGTCAGGATGAAGTGAATTCAAATTTGTTCTCAGACACTTACCAGCTATACAACCTTGGTCAAGCTGTTTAATCTCTGCCTGCCTAAGTTTGCTCATCTGTAAAACAAGAAAAATAATAGCACTTGCTTCTCAGAGTTGTTGTAAGGATGAAATGAGGATTAAATATTGGTGAAACTCTTTGGAACCCTTAAAGGTCTGTGTAACTTCTAGATATAATTGTTAGTTATTAATATTATTAATAATATAAAATCACTGTCCTTGAGTAATTTACAATCCATTAGGGAGTATATTTCAAATATACCTAACACAACGTAGAAAGAAATATTTTGAGAAGAGGACATACAAAGGATTATGGAAGTTCAGACAAGAAAGACATTCTTTTGACATTAAGAGTGATTGGGTAAGGCTTTATGGCAGATATTCCTTTAAGCTTGGATCTTAAAAGGTAAGTAGGACTATTCCAGGTGGGGAACTTCCAGGGAAAGGGAACCACAGCCACAAAATGTGATGTAATTTCAGGTGGGGGTGAGATGGGCATCACAGAAATTTTCCTGGAGGAAGTGGGATTTAAGCTGAACTTTATGAATGTTGAGTGGGAATTTGACAAGCAGATAAAGGGAGGATAGATGTTCTAAGAATTGAGAACAGTGTGGGCAAAAAGCATGGAGGTGGACAAATATTTGAGGGCAAAGTTGTACAATTTGGCTGAGCTATAGAGCGTGTGTAGGGGAGTTATGTGAGCTAATGCTAGAGAGGTAGGAGGGCACCAGGCTATAAAACATCTTGAGAGGCAGGCAGAACATTTTTACTTTTATTTAGTCAACAATAACGATGCACTTTTAAATTCTGAACCAAGGACTGACAGGACCTGAGCCATCTAGACATGCACAAGAAAGACCATTCTTCTTCCAGTATAAAGGATATACTATGGTGTGTGTGTGTGTGTGTGTGTGTGTGTGTGTGTGTATGAGAGCGAGAGTGAGAGGGAGAGCGAGAGCGAGAGAGGGAGAGGGAGAGGGAGAGGAAAAGAGAGAGACAAAGAGGGATGGAGAGACAGAGACGCAGAGAGAAAGAGAGACAGATACAGAGAAAGAGAGAGAGAAAGAGAGAGAGAGAGAGAGAGAGATTATTTTAATAGTTTGACCAAGTGGGAAAGAGGGGTTTGTACTAGGGTGATGGCAATGGCAAATGAGTGGGAAACCATATGGGAAAGATATTCTGAAGGCACCATGGACAGGATGTGGTAACTGATTGGTAGGAGAAGTGAGGGAGGGAAGTGGAGGAATCATCAATAACAGCAGTTACAAACATGAGGTGGGTGAATGTTGGAATGTAGAAACAAGGAAAGGACCCAGAAAAGAAGTGACTGAATACACAGTAAAGAAGAGGCATGCATGAAGTATCTTCCACTCCTGCAACCTCCACTTGTGATTGACTAGTTCCTTCCAGAGCCTCTATATTTTAAAAAGATTAGACACATCTTCCTCCTTTTCCATGATTCACTCCAGGCTTTCCTTACAATGCCCCCAGGCACCTCTCTTCTTTTGTTTCCCTTTTATGTGTTGTCCTCTCATTCTCCCTTAGAGGGTAAGTTACTTGAGGTCAGGAAGTTTCTTTCTCCTTATATTTGTATTCCTGACTCATAGAACCATGACTGAAACATAACAAGCTGCTTAATAAACATTTGCTGACTTCACTTGATTTGATATGACCTGGATTACTAGAGATTCTCTGGCTTTACCTCTTGTCTTCTTATGAATAAACTGTTGAAAGAATATAAGGAGCTGAAGAAAAAAAGAACAAGTAATAATGGCACCATGCCCCAGTTGCTTCCTGACTCACTCTTATAGGCTTCTTAACATATTGGTGAGTTCTTCCTAGTATCTCTGCCTTGAGAAAGGGACTTATACCAGTCACCCCTCATTCTATAGACTATGCCTCTGACTGCTTCCATGGGTCCCTCTTCCTATTGGTGATTTCTTCTCAAGATCATGAGATGGTGAAAAGATGGAGAAAAGGAAAAGCAGTGGTACAGCATGAAGATGGCCAGAGTAGCAGCATAGGTCTAAGTTGTGCTCTCCTTTCCTCTCCCCTCCTCCGCTCTTTCTCTCCTCTCTCCTCCTCTCTCCTCTATTTTACTCTCACTCTTTCTCCATTTCCTTTCCCTCTACCTCCTTTCCTTCTTTCTTTCTTCTTTCTCCTTTCCCTTTCCCTCTTACCATGTCCTCTCCTTCTCCTTCTCCTTCTCCTTCTCCTTCTCCTTCTCCTTCTCCTTCTTCTTCTTCTTCTTCTTCTTCTTCTTCTTCTTCTTCTTCTTCTTCTTCTTCTTCCTTGTCTCCCCTATTCTATTGTTTTCTTTTTCACTCTGTAAAGCAGAATTAATTATGTATTTGCACCAGATTCTTTCCTCACTACCACTCGCACTATTTAAAGCAGGTGGATTAGATTTTTTTTTTTGGATAGAGAAACAGAACAACTACTATTTGGCTCCCTTCCCTGACTGATTGGAAGTTGAGCTGGATGATTGCCATACCTTTTCATTTTAATTCTTGCAAGAACTCCCATAACCAACATGAAAACTTGGACACTAGAGCTTATACATACAGAATGTTAAAAATTCCTATTCTTGCCAAAACAGCATCCAGTATCTCTTTGTGTGATTGTACTCCCTCCCTCCTTCCATCTTCCATTTTGGAATATAAACTCCCAGATAATGACAAGGGACCATAGATATCTGTTTAAAGTTCTTTGTCTAGGAACCTAGTTTACTGCTGTGCCATCTCCAAGTAGGTCCTTGTTTGGATAATGACAGAACGATTGCTTTTTAAATGCAAATGGATAATGCAACTAAAATCTGACATGCTGATTTGAAAACATAGAGGTCTGGGGCCAAACAAGGTTACGGAACTTACAGCAAGTGCATTCAAAGTCAAGATTGAAGCTTCTTTGTTCAAATGCAGCTGGGAAGATAGGGGCTTTTTAGTTAGTTTCTATAGTGCTGGTTTTTAAAGGTAGGTGAGAGTTATGCCTAGTTCCTCTGATTGTGCTGGAAATGAATGAGAAATAAGGTGCTGGAATGTGAAATGAGCAGAGGTCAAATAAACAGGATTTGTCTTCACAATTGGCTCCCTTGTTGGAAGTCTCAGCAAAGAGGCCAAATATTGAATTTCCTTTGAATAAATGCCTCTCTCATCACAAGAGGTAGACCAGAAAATAGTAGTGAGACACATTGGCCAAGTCTATGGGGGAGGCTACCCTGCCACTTTCCTCTTATATCTATTGTGTAAGTAAATATCTCTAGTGCTCTTAATCCAAGGCCTCTCATAGTCACTAAAATCAGAAAGGGGAGGGAAAGAAAAAAAAAAACAACTTCCAGGAGACAAAATGCCAACAACCCTGAAGGATCACTTATTTAAACATACACAATTTTCAAAATCATTTTTAAAGGTTTAGAAACATACCAATTTTACTTGTATGAACCAAAAGGCATATCACAGCATGTAATGTTATTTTATATTATACATGCACACATACATACACACGTATTTGTATGTATACATATATAAATATGAATATATATTTGTATAGTGCCAGCTTCAGCAGTATCTACCAAATTAATTATATACTCCACATTTCCCTTAATTTTGCAAAATACCTCTAGTGTTGAACAGAAAGTTGAAAAAGGGAAACTGGCAGTAGGATGCTGACCATGCTCTTTCAGTAGAAAGCCTTGTCCTTGGAAGGGGAGCTTCTGGAAACATTTTGAATTGAAAAGCCAAATATTAAAGGTTTGGGTGTTTGTATAAATTTCAGGCAAAGAGGATACCGTTTGTCTTTATTTCAGCTTGTGAGATTTGGTTGAGGTAGCTCCTTTTAGTCCTGAAAAAAGGAGGATGAAGATATTATTTCTTTGGTAGATACTAGTGCTAAACTTTATCAAATCTAATTGCTGTTTTGACATTCGGGGGGAGGGGTGGAATCACAGCCTGACACATGTGCTGCTGATTTGGGGTTTTGTTTATATGATACGGAAAACTATTGACACATTTCTGAAGTCAATTTAGCCACTGTGTAGGATCAGGTCCACAAATAATACCATTAATTCTGCAGAATAGGCAAGGATCTGAGATGGTGTAGGACTAGTTCATTTCGAGCAGAGTATGAAATCTGTCTATAACTTAAGAGATGAGGCCTAGGGAATTATCTGATGAATATCAAGTTTAAATTACTTGCCAAGGATCTCATAGCTACTAATTGTCTGTGGTGGAATTTGCTCTCCGGTCCTCCAGATGCAGTGCTGTGCCTGCATATTGCCCTTTACATAGCTGCCCTGCGTGCTGCCTTTAGTCTAATTTTGCAGAAATTAATATAAAATGGTACATGACTTTACAGACAAATGATTTAGTATTCACATGTAGACACAATCAACCTAAAAACAGGAAGTAGAAGATCCTACTAATAATATTCTAACTAGCCTTTCTATAGTAATGTGTTATATTGTGATGCCCTTTGAGGGTGGAGCCGGAAGAAAAAAGGAAGGGGAAGCAAAGAGATTTTTCTAAATTACTGGGGAAACCAAGAAGGGACTGTATCTTTGCATAACCTGTTACCCATACCATCTTGCTGAAGTATAGCTATTTAGTTTGTACATCATCACAAACGAGCATTCAAAATGTTTACGCATAAAGCAAACCTTGACTTGAAAGAAAAACAACGTGACTTAAATGTTATACACACACATATGTATACATATATTTGTATGTATGTGCATGTATCTTCCCTCCCTGCTCAGTAATAGAATTTTTTAAAAGTTATCTGAATATTCCCAACTGTGCAACTACCGTTAGTTACCTTAAAGAAGAAACAGTTTAAGTCTGTTTGGAGGAAAGAGGGCATTGATCCTTGTGAGTTTTAGTCCATCAATCTGCATTTCTGTTTTAAAAAAACAAAATGAGTTTGAGGGCAATTATGTCTTGAGGGCTCAGTTTAGCTTCATATTTGACATTCTACAGTTTTTCTTCCTTCCCTCCTCTCTCCCTCCCTTCCTCCCTCCCTCCCTCTCTTCCTTCCTTTCCTTCTAAACCAGCCAATCACATGTTCATAATAACATAAGGGTTTTATCAGAACATACATACAAATGACAATTTTCATGAGAAACATCAGACTTAAGCATAAAGGACACATATTAAAAACTCAAATCATCTCTGAGCCTCAGGAGAGTCTTTGCCTTTGTTGTAAAACCTACAGCGCACCCACACGGTAACATTCCTTAAACTGTAGTATCAGAGAACAGTCTCCTCCAAACATAAAACTTCAGTAGAGAAACCAAGCAACTGTCAGATACAGGAAAACTTACAGTTCCTGAATACTGCCCCCCTTGTCTCTTTTTCTTTCTTTCTCTTTATCTCTCTCTCTCTCTCTCTCCCTCTCTCTGTCTCTCTCTCTTCCCTGTTTGTCTATCCTTCTCTTCACCACTCTTCATATGTCTTTCTCTTTCCTTTCTCCCTCTCTTCCTCTCTTCTATCTCCTTTCTCCCTCTCCCCCTTTCTCTTCTTCTCTGTCTCCTCCTCTCTATCCCTCTTTTTTCCTCTCTCTTTTTCTCTCTCTCTCATTTCTCTCCTCCTGTCTCATTACATATACAAACATGCATACGTACATATGTATTTATATATATATATATATATATATATATATATATATATATATATATATATATATATATATATATATATATATATACCTTAGAGGCATCTTGCCCCACCCCCTTATTTTGCAGATGGAGGAACAGAAGCCCAAGCACATTCAGGTGACTTATCAAAGATCACACAGAATGCAAATGACAGAGATGGGATTTGATCATAAGTCCTGTCTCCAAATTCAGTACTGTTTGCATGGTCTAATTGCTTCTTATTTCCATTGTTATTTGCCTTTCCTTTTCAAAGAAGACCAATGATGTCACAGGTGATATCTTGACTTGCATCTGAACTGGATTTAAGTGAGGCAGAGTTGCCCAAGATTGTCAGCCTCTCTCACTCTTCCAGAGTCATTGAAGTCCGGTGACAAGACCAAAGTCAACATGACTAGCAATGGTTGGGGTTGCAGTGGATGACCTTGTTGACTTTGATGTCTGATCCAAACTAGAAGCACTACACAATGCCTGCTTTATCCATCTTCATAGCTGTTAGACCAAATAGTTCTCGTCAGCCCATTCTGCTGGGGGAGGTCTCCATGTGCTTGGGGTAGGCATCTCTCTTACTCACCAATGAGTTTGAGGTCTGTTGGCTGCCCTCAGCTTGGTTTAGCCCATCTACCAAGACAGGACTGTAGCTGCTGCACATGCTACAGCTTCTTAGAGCCACAGGTAAGAGTTGGCTGTCAAGTAGACGCCAAAGATGCATGAGCATCATTGAAAAGAGCCTGGTAAGTCTTCATACCAGAGATGCTCATCCTCCCTGAAGACTCCATACACTCATTTCACAATAATGGCAGCAGCAAGAGTAAATTAGGTGGCACAGTGGTTAGAAGGTGGTCCCTAGAGTCAGTAGAACATGAGTTCAAATTAGCCTTCAGATGCCTTCCTGGGTATGCAACCCTGGACACGTCACTCAACCCTGTTTGTCTTAATTTCCTCATCTACAACATGAGCTGGAGAAGGAAATGGAAAACTACTCTAATATCTTTGCCCAAAAATATCCCAAATGGGGTCATGGAGAGTAGAACACCACTAACTGACAATAAATAAATGAACAAATAAATAAATGGATAGATAAATAGATGAATGATTGAAGGAATAAATAAATGGGGATAAGTACAACTTACAGATAGCATCCTGAGGTTTGCAAAGTTCCTTCCATCACACTATTTCTTATGTGCTTCACGACAACCCTGTGAAGTCAGTGTTACTATTTTGACTTTACAGAGAAGGAAACTGAGGGTTAAAGATGTCACATGATTTTCTCATGGTCACATAGTGTCACAAACAAGATTTGGAGCCAAGTCAACCTAATGCCTGGTCTAACACCCCATCTACTACATTATTTTTTTCTATAACAGTAAAAATCACTTAAGAGCCAAGCGAATAATTGTGCTGTTAGATATATTCTTTGGTCCCTTCTCCTAAAGTTATTTAAACACATGTAGAACTGAATTGGGAACTTATGAATAAGACACAGAGCTTTGAGTGGTAACCTCCAAGGCATGAAGTCTTGCCTGAGATCCCTCACATAGTTATGCTGGCAAATGATTGGGTTCTCTGAAAATAAATGTATGGATGGTATACTTGTAATCTTACGATGTATTAGTAATATTTTCTCCATCATATTCTTAAGTCTCTAGACAAATGGCCAAGCAATAAATCAAGACCTGACGAATAGCTTTTGTTGATTTCTGAGGTGTGAATGTTTGCCCCGACAATTTATCAATGGCTACCTGGTTGGAGCTGGCTCCAGCACAGTCTTGCTAAGTTTTTTGTTTTTGTTTTTTACTATAAACCTGCAAAGTATGTAGCTGGCCAACTTTTTCAGTAGAAGCTCTCTATAGACCTTCTCTATATCTTCCAAGTGGTTAAACTCAGTTAACCTTTTCAGCTGCCATTTTCCCATCATAAATTGAGGGTAATAATATTTGACAGGTGTATCACCTAGAGTATGTGAGGTGTGCATTTGTTACTCAAGGAATATTGAGGTGTTACATTGCTTAGGAATGAAGTATGGTCTTCTTAAAGTTAGGTATTTTACCTTATATCCAAATTCCTTGGTTCTAGCAGCAGGGTCAGATATAGATAGAAATTGTTGAAGTGCCTTACTTAGCTTCAGGCTGAAAGATAGAGCTCTTCCAAGATTATAAGCAGTTCGGAGACATTTAGCCTCAGATATACCAGATGAGCTAAAGGGATTTTGCCTTTAAGTTTAAAAGATTATCTACAAGGGACAAGTCTTTGTTCAAATAGCTGCTGTGCAAATCTAATGCAGATCTGGATGACTGATCTTACCTTTCCCTCCTGGAGGGGGTAAGGAACAGAATCCGGGCTTTCCTGATTTTATCTCATATGGAACTGGTTGGGTCTTGTCAGCATTTAAAAAACTAGGGAAAGGAATTGAAACTACTTCAAAAAACTCAGGTATGCCATCTTTCTCAGCAGATAACTTTTCTGAGAGTTCACAGCAATTTGCAGGGTAAATTTGTAGGTGATACAGTGGATAGAGAGCAGAATCTGGAGACATGAAAACTAGAGATCAAATCTGGCCTCAGATACTTAGCATATGTGGGACCTTGGGCAAGTCATTCAATTTGTTTGTCTCAATCACCTCATTTATAAAATGGGGATAATAATAATAACACCTACCTGCCAGGGCTGTTGAGATGATAATTTCCAAGTGCTTAGCATAGTACCTTGCATATAGTAAGCACCTAATAAATGTTGGCTCTTTAGTGATAATGATGTAGCTAATATATGTAGTGGGTTGAAAGCTGGCTTGGAGACAGGAAGATGTGGGTTCAAATTTTACATGACACATATTGTGTGACTTAACCTCTCAGTTCCCCAGGCCAGACTTAACATGACAAATGAGGTCCCTATCTACACAAATGGAGGGAGTTTTCCAGCCCCAAACTCCTCATACTTATGAAATGGTGAATCTGTACCTTCTTCCTATATCACCAGCCCTCCTCTGACCAAAACAAAATATATTAAGCACTTGTATGTAACATTTTGGAGGAGACCAGTCTTTTGATTTCATTTGAATAGAATAGCCAATGAGGAAATTTCTTTTACCAGCACAGGTCAGCATCTACTCTACAATTTACAGTCCTAAGAGTAAGGGACATTGAGATTGAGTGACATGCCCAGTGTTACACAGTCAGCATGCATGGGAATCTTTTTGGTTCCAAGGCCAGCTCTGTGTCCATTCTTCCAGGTTGCCCATTATGCAACTGCATATTTGAAGAAAGATTTACGTCACTCTCATTAGTTATTCGTTATTCTTTTTACCCTCTATATCTTCCTTTTCTCTGCCCCTAAAATCAGTTCCCATCCTTCTCCTCTGATCTCCACCCAAGTCAGTCTGGGAGATAAATAGATAATATTTAAGCAGACTATGGTATGGCTTCTTATGGAATATAAGGTCCTTGAAGGCAAGACGGATTTTGTTTTGTTTCATATCCCTAGAGACCTGTATAGTAGCTGGCACAGAATAGGTACTTCATAAAGGACTGCTAATTGATTGATAAGACAGTTAGTTGACACAGTAGAGTGCTGGGCCTGGAGTCAGGAAGTCCTGAGTTTAAATCTAGTCACAGATATTTACTCACTGTGTTTCCCAGGGCATTTGACCTTTGTTGGCCTGTAAAACTGGGTAATAATAGCAGCCACCTCCCAGGGTTGTTGCTAGGATCAAATGACATGAGGTTCAAAGTGTTTAACACAGTGCCTGGTACATATTAAGTGCTATAAATACGCTGTTACTAGTATTTATTAATACTACATTTTAATCATCTTCCAAAATGCAAAGAATCAAAGAAAGTCAATAATTTTTACTAACCTACAGGCTGACTTATTGCTACAGTTTTATGTAATTGTGTCATCCTGATAAGAATATGATCCTAAGTAGTTGAAGGCAAGGTCATCAGAGGACATCATTCTGGAGATGCTGTTAAGTCTTTGACTATAGGTCCAGGAAAGATCTGTATATATGTTTTCTGTGGAAGAGTCTAATTAATTGTGGAGAGTTTTTATTTCTCGATTTTTTATTTCTTTTCCCTACTGGAGAGAGGGCTTACATGTAGGAAGTCATGGATCCTTGCAGAAGCAGAACAGTTATCTCAAAATAGTTTTGGAGAAAGTAACAATATACATTTTAAACAGTAATAGAAAAAGTCAAATGTGGAAATTGGTACTGAATTAATGCATCATGAGTTAGTAATAGAACTCAGGCATTCAGGTTCCTCTTCTCCATTCTTAGATCAAATCTCATCTCTTAATTTGTCAGCAACTCCCATTGCGGGGACAGAAGGGCACAGTGATTTCACTAGGATGAGGGAAGTCCTGAAGTAGAGTCTCCCTTTACTGATATAGATTGGCAACTCATTTGTAACTTTGGATTATAGAAATGGAAGGGACCTTTAAGGTCATATAATCCAACCTCTTGATTTTACAGTTGAGGAAAGTGAGGAACAGAAAGATTAAGTGTTTTAGAAATCACGGACTTAGAACTGAAAGGGACCTTAAATCCTACATAATACAGTATCTTCATTTTACATAAAAGTACACTGAAGTTAGAGAAGTTAAATTACTTACTCAAGCTCATATAGGTTAAGTGTCAAAGCCAGAATTTGAAACCAGGTCCCTGGCTCCAAATCCAGAACTCTTTTCACTTTGACCCCAGGAGGTTAAGTGACTTGTCATAGAGCTGGAAGGTGGGACTTGAATCTGTATTCTCCTGGTTCCAAGACCAGACTTTTATCTTTTATACCATTTTGCCTCTTCATAGATTCATTAAATACTTTTATACTCACAATCAAAGGGAAGAACTAGATAGATAGATAGATAGATATGTATGTATGTGTATATGAGTGTATATGTACACATATGCACACATGTATATATACATGTGCATGTACAGATGTGCATACATGTAGGAACAAAGGAAGAAAAAATTTCATTTTCCTTGGGGAATTTAGTTTGCTTTTCATTCATGTTCGTATCATTTGGTTAAGGTTATTTTCTACCTTATATATGGATTCCACTTCCAAACAGTATCCCACGTTGGTGAGGAGGGACTGAGCAGAGTGTACATTTTGTGTTACAACTCTAGGCTCTCTAGGGAGATAGAAAGAGAGCTGGAACCCTTCCTGAAAAAATCTGTGGATGTCACACAGAAGCCTCAGGGAAAAATCTCTTAAGGTTTTTATAGTGTGCAGCTCCTAGGCTAACAGTCTTCTCCTGAACCAGTTAAGATAAGAAATACCCCCTGGGGGAGAAAGCAAATGTAACTCATAAATAAATAAACTAAAAAAAAAAAAAAATCTAAGCATTGCATAACTGTCATCAGATACTAGGAAAGACAGTGTTAAAAGGAAGCATGGTTATCAGTCACAGCTAATGGGCATACACTACAAACCCAGTAAGTAAACCAGAAACTTCTTGAAATGGGAGTTGACAGTACCAAGGCTAGCTAATATCTTTAAAGTAATACTTTTCTATGGCCCCAAAGAAGAGATATAAGAAGATTCTTCCCCTTATTCCTTTGCAAAGGTGGGAAATCCACAGATAAGGAACACTGCCTGTGTTTTCAGATTGTTTTGTTTATGAATAGGTTTTGCAGATTTTCCACCCCCTCTTCTTTTTTTTAATTAAAAAAAGGACATTCTTTGCTATATGGGGTGGCTCTTTGGGATGGGATAGGAGAGGGATATAGAGGGAAATATAGGGTAGCATAAAAATAAAAGTTGCAAAAATTTAAAAATGCTATCTTTTTATATTATCCCACTTTTTCAAATGAAAAAATGAAGACAAATTTAAATGGTGAAGAATTCTCCTTTTGGATTTTCCCACTTTAATACACTTTTAAAAAGCTGTTTTTGCCATGCTCAATTAGTGGTCTGATGCCCACATATCCCGCTGCTTTTTATTGAAGGTTCATTGACAGCTTCATGTCATTTGGCTGAATCATCATCGTTTTTGACAATCATAATCTTCATAATTTTCAATATTTTAGACATGGAGTAGTCAGCTTTCTGTAGAAAATGCAGGAAATTTTGAGGAAAATCTATTGACTCTTTTATAGAAGATGTGAAAGGGAGCTCTCTCAGGGCATGAAGTAAAATCGAGTCTAACTGTACTACACTGCAGTGCCTGGATAAGGCCAGAATCCTAATCTTCCTGTCACAAAAGACAAAGAGGGTGGGCCAGGATTAACACAGTTGGCAATCTCAGCTGCCTGCCATGGATGGTACACTCAGAGCATATACTATACAATACTCAGTTCTACCAGAGCTATTGTGACTGACAGGAGAATTGCTCTGTCTTCTAAACATGTACAACACAGAAGATTCCTACCAATGAATTATTCATTCAGAGCTTCCAACAACAACAAAAAAAACCAAGTTGCTTTGCATTCAGCATGGGGACCTGGGGGAGGGCAATTGGAAGTGCATAGTCAATCGGGCTAATGTTAATGCTATTTAATACACAGAGGTGTTTTAATAATTACCTTGAAGGTAGTGGTTGACAAATAAAAACAAGAATGGATAAATGTACAATTAAAATGAACAATAAATGTCAGACAACAAATACATGGAGAAATGCAAGGAGTAGTAAATTAGGTGTGTGACGAAAGCTCTCTCCTGAAAATGGTTTCAGCAACTTTAAAGTCAAAGGTTGCTTGAGCCTTAAATGAATAGTTTCATGATATATATGGAATTGTATATGATAATCCCATTAAGAAATTTCAGAGCCAAATGGATATCTCAAGGGATGAGGTTTTAGAATGGATTTTTTTCTAAACACTAAAGTTTGGAATCTCCTTTCCTGGAAATCCTCATGAACAGCCTAAGTACGTATTACTTCAGGGATACCTTTCTGTAATTAAGATTCCATGATTCTACATTAGTGCAGGAAATAGATTTGAACGTTGGGGAGTAAATTAGGAAAGCTGCCTGAGTAGAATGCCAACTTGGACTCAGAAAGTTCTGAGTTCAAACCCTGCCTCTGACGTTAGCTGTGGTAAGTAATGTAACCTTTTTGAACCCCAGTTTATCCTTCTCTAAAACAGAGATAATAATACATCATAGTTATTGTAAGGCTTACATGACAATAATTAGAATTATTATTTAAATTAGAGTTACCTTCCATTTAGTGATTATTTTTCTTCATATATTGTCATTGTGTAAATTGTTTATTCTGGTTCTGCTTATTTCATGCTGCAATCTGTAAGAAGAGCCTCATGTTTCTCTGAATTTCTCATATCTACCATTTTTTACTGAATTATAATATTCTACTTACATTCACGTACTATAGTTTGTTTGGCTATTCTGTGCTGTTTTGTTTTTCAGAGTGCTTTTTATCAGAAGAATTCTTTGAGGCAGAGAGAGCAACCATTGTCCCCATTTTAAAATCAGAAAAACTGAGGTGTATGTAGTTAATTCACTTGCTTTGCATCATGCAATTAGTGTTGGAGCTAAAACCTGAATCAAGATTTCCCTAATCCCTGATTGTTCTTTATACTAAACAAAAATTTTTTCTCTGTTGATTTAGCCAAAATTTCCATATCCTCAAGCCAGACTCTTCTTAGGGGGAAGACAAATAGAGTTTGTTATTTTGCTGCTTAACTCAATGAATATTCAGGAGTGGTGAAGACATTTGTGAATCACTTCATGTTCTGTGTGTGCCTTGACTTGTGGTATCTATTCATCTTATTGGCCAAATAACACTATCAGTGACATCAATGGTAACAAAATTGCCCAGGCTTTATAAAAACATCTCTATGCAAAGGTTTGCCTCTGCTGTTTCTCCCTGAAGCAGAGAATTATACAGTATTCCTGTGTGTTAAAGATCCGCCAGGTCATTGGTGTAGCAGATAGAAGTAATGAGGAACCTCTCACTTGGTATGATGTCCCTAATCCAAAAAATGCAAAAATGATCAGTAAGAATGTCACATTCTGGATTGGGTTTTAAGTAGAATTGCTTCAATACCCCATAAAGCTACCCTTTTCATTTATTTATAAGATCCAAATGTACTTTCCCTCTCTGCATGCCTTTGGTGAGCTTTAGGTTCAGTTTCATGGGGTGTGTGCTCAAGAAAGATGATTCAAAACTTAAAACAAGGTCTTCCATTAGGGAACACATGTGATTCACACCTGTTGGACAGAAGGGTATGATGAGTTAACAAGTATCAATTGACAGATGCAGCTATTTGCTGTAGACTCATAGGTAGACTGACCTTCAATCATACATGGGACAGGAAATAGACTCTGTACTCTAGGGAAATCAATTGTTTCCATACGTAAATGTGGAAGATGACATACATATGTCAATTTCAAGTAGCAGCCACCATTGCATAGCTTCTGGCTGAGAAGTTACATAGGAATGCCAGACTCAGTTGAGTTTCCCTTATTACAAAGGCAGAATTATTGAGTATAGTAGGAAATTTAACATGGAAAACCAACCTAATATCCCTCATTTTAGGCCTTAGATCTTGCAACCTTTGACTCATAGTCTTTGGCAACTGCTGTTTCTAAGTGCTTAGACAATAACCAATCCTGTATTATGAAAGATATCCTTGAGACTGAGAAAAGAACACGTTTGTAAGTGGGTCTATTAAATATAACAAGAAACACCTTAAAGCAGAATGACATGATTGTAGTTCAAGGCCACTTTTCTTCTAAAAGTGACCAATGAGAAGAAATATGGTAAGAATGTATGTATATTGAGTTCCTTAGGTTTCTCCCATAACTTGCTATTGGTGAACTCTCTTCAGACCCTTGCTCCCCTCGTTCACTCTTTCCCACACTCATGTAGCACAATAAAATGCAAATATCTACTTCATTTGCAATCCATCATGACATTTTTAATACTGTCATTTCCATAAAGGCAAATTTCTTGTTAAGGGTGTACTATTTCCAGAGTCTTAACAACTTATTGTCTGAGAGATTGTATACCCTCAGTTACAATTTATAATTTATTTCCATTTAGCCCATTCCAATTTGAACAACAGTGCAAATATAATGTTTTTGTTCTTGCTTTTAAGAATAACTGTTGAAACATGATCAATTATGCAAAAAAAAACCCCCAAACACTAGTCTCATGTCTTTGTCTCTGTCCAGCAAAAACATTATTTTTACATAGTTCCTGGATTTACATGAATTGTACATTTTAACTATTCCACTGCCGCCCCCCCCCTCCCCTCCCCCCCCCCCCCCCGGTATTTATACGTTTTGTCCATAAACTCTGAAAATGACAAGGCATTGTAAATACTCTTTCTAGAATTTTTGTTTTAGGATCTGTGGAACCAATGGAGGAGAGCTTACTGCCTTCACTGTTATTCCTTAATAGGTTTAAACCTCAGTCAGGGGGAAAAAAAAGTATGTCTTTTTAACTAATACCATGTCATCTCTTTAATCACGCTGATTCTGAATAATTCAGCCTCTATGGAAGTTGCAGGGCGAGGATCTATAGCTCTATCTCACACTGGGGGGAGTTTATTATTACTGAGTCTGACAGCAGAGAGTTCTGGCAGGTTAATTGCTGCAGTAAGACTAGCTGGGAGTTTGCTGTTGATATATAGTGACTAAAGGGAGTGAAGGAGATTGACTATGCCTGTTACAGCACCAATATCTTCATGCGCCTCAGGTTCCTCAGAAAGATATGAGAAATAAATGTTCGCTGTTCATTTTCTGTCTGCACAATACAAATAGCCTGAGGCTGAACATGGCAACTGCAGCACACAGAATAAAAAAAGGAGGAAATTCACAAATTAACATTATTACAAACATTCCTGCCTGAAAGTGCTGAAAATCAATTTCAATATATTTTGCATTTTAATGAGGTGCCAAAGAGATAAATCAGCTGTGTTTGAGGGATGCTTGGCTGGCAATGATGTTTCTGATCATATCTTCTCTTAACTGATATCATTTCAAATGAAACCAGTGTTAATTGAAGGCGTGGGAAATGTAACTGCTAGTTAATGAAGTAAATGCATTCTAGTTACATAGAATTATAAATCTGATTTTACATACATAAATAAAGTGTAGCATCTTCTTTCTATATGTCTTAAACTTCAAAAGGATATGGATATTTAATATTATTTAAGAAAAAGGAAAGGTTTTTGTAAACGGTGTAAGCTATTTAATACATTACTAATAGGATGCAATTCTTCTTAACATTATTGTCACCATTATCATCATGTCCATAATTACACAATAAACAACCAATCCCAGGTATCTCCTTAGGGAAATATCTTCTTTCCATCTCTTAAGTCAAACTTTTTTGTTAAAGAAAAATAAGTAATATATCTCTTATTAATTTATCTGTCTTTCCCTCTATCTAAAATTATCTTTATAAGAATAAAGTATATGTATTTTATTACCAATTATATTGCAGTACTGGAGGAGTATACATACATGCATACATAATATACACTCACATACATATACACACATATATGTATATGTATATATATACATACATATATATATACATATACATACATACATACATATTCAATTAATCAACACAGTTGAAGATTGGTGACAGTTCCAAGGCCAAGAGGAATGCTAGCATTTGAGTCTATAGCAGAGAAAGATCCCTTCCTAGATAAAGAACCGAGCACAGGCCAGGAGAGCAATGACCAGACCTCTCCTTGAATCATACCACATTGAAAGCACTGAAAATTTATAGAACCCAGGATTAGCTTGGAAAACTGCAAAACCAAAATCCTTAACCTAAGACAGTATCTGCTACATTCCACCCCAAGACCAGAGGACAACTTTAACACAAAATTAAAACTTAAGAAATAGGTCAGAGAAACAAACAAGCAATAATAAAAATAAAAAAAGAACCTGACCCTAAAAATCTGCTTTGGTGACAGGGAAGATGAAGATACAAACTCGGAAGAAGGTAACCATGTCAAAACAGCTATAAGCAATAATTCAAGGGAAAAAAAAAGTGAACTAGTCACAAGCCCAACAAGAATTTCTAGAAGAGATTAAAAATGATTTTAAAAATCAAATAAGGGAGGTGGAGAAAAACTTTGGGAAAAGAAATGAGAGTGGTGCAAGAAAATTTTGAAAGGAAGTCAACCGTTTGGTAAAGAGGTATAAAACTGCTGAAGAAAATAACATTTAAAAAATAGAATTCGTCAAATGACAAAAAACAAGTAATAAAAAATCACCGAAGAAAAGAACTCCTTAAAAAAGCAGAGATGACCAAAGGAATATGACAAATTTATTTTAAAAAACAGTTTAAAAAGCAGAAAGTTGTCTGTGGGCACTGTGAATGTAAGAAGCTTGAACAGAATCCACAGCCAGTCAGTTTAAGAAGCAAGATTTGAACTCAGGCATAGTTCTTCATACACCATGCCAAGACATTTGTCCCTGGAAAAGTTATTTGAGGTATTAGTGACCCAGGCAACTCTCTTAATTTTTAAGTTGCAAAGAAGTTACTGAATTGAATTAATAAAGGAAGCTTCTCACTGGAAACTTCTACATCAATCCACTGCACCACATTGCCTTTCTGAATTGTGAGGAAACTTAACACACTTCATGTGTTGCAACGATGATGGATTCTCATGATAAAATCATGGGAGGAAAATCTTAAACAATTTAATATACTTGGCCACCTATACCCCGACATACACAGGGGAGGGGCTGCTATCACTGGTTCTTTGATCTGCTTTTCTAAAAAGAAAGCAACTTTTGAGGGGTCAACAATCTCCTTTAATCAAGCATATGTATCATTCACTTAGTTCAAGGGAAAAAGTCAGCACCTTGAACATCAGGGACAATACAGAGAAATCAAAATCAACAGACATATTTCCAACTGACATACATCACACATTGATAGATAACTATCTGACTATACATACATAGTTACCAGAGAGTGAAGCACCAACATCTGGGTTTTCAAAACTGGGGGGTTGGGGGAGGAAAAGGGAGAAGGCATTCAGTGGCTACCCAGGGTCTCACCTGGCTAACTAAAATACTTCCAGTGCAAAAGTCCCAAAGTAAAACCTCACTCTTCATAGTATTTATACATTTTTTAGAGTCAGAGGGCATCACAATCCTTGAGAAACGGTACCACGTTAGAAACTTAACAAAAGGTATGGGTCTTCCCACAAATCTTGCCAGGTCCATTAATGGGTGGAGAAGATCTTTAATCACATTATTCAATCAGAGGCACTTGATTATACTAAAACAAAAAATGCATTATCAATACACTGCCATTTTCTAGAAAGAATAAAAGAGGTCTTGTAGCAAGCTGGTTTTGTAAAACTGTCACTAAAAACTCATTTTGCTGAATATTTAAGATACCAGCTGCTGTGATTTATGTATATATTCATATATGCATAAGTTATACATAAATTTATACATAAAATACTTATGTATATATTTGGGCATTTACAGGTAGGCATATACTCGGATGAATTGACATCCCCATCAATGTGCATGCTATCAAAGTGTGACACAAGGGGCCCACCCAACATGCTGAAAGTTTTCTTTGCTTCCATCTTATATGCTAAATCTACCAGAGGGTCCCAAGGGCTGTCCAACAATTATCCCTCACTCTTACCAGTCTATTTTCTTTCTTCAATTTCCTGGATGACATCCTTACTCCGGTTTATGCTAGCTTTTTATTTATTATTTATTGCAGCCTACTCACAGATACTGTGAACCTGATGCATTGTCTTCCAAATAATGCTCATTTTTAATTCTTTGAAGAAGAAAGTGCCCTATGTTTTTAAAATAACACAACTTGATGTGTAAATAAAAAAGATGAAATTCTATTTTAGAGAAATTTGGTCTTGTAATTTTTTGAAGACATTTTAGACTGATTTTCTGTTTATCTTTGTTTCTGTGTCCATCTAGCATCATCTTATAGTCTAAATAATTTTTCATTTTCCACTTTCACTTTCCATTTTTCATCCACTTTATTTTTCCATTAGGGATATTTAAGCCAACCTCCTTTGAATGGTTATGCATCTGTTTCAGGAGAGGCTACTATTTTCTATGTTTTGATGAAATCAGATCAATGTCATCTGCAAGTAGGAGAAATTGGAGAACCTCAAACTACCCAAGTGTCTTCTGCATCTGATCTCTCCCATGACATTGATGAGCATCTTTCTTGCTCATGTCTGCCTGTATTATTCCCTGCCTGATATTCACAATCAAAGAGTCATTAAACAAGTTTATCCCGCAGGCTATATCTTCAAGGAATCCTATATAATTTGGATAAGAAATATCAGGTTCAAAGAATGCCTTCCAAATAGTATTTTCTGTACTAAATCAAGTGCTTTTTTAAAGTTAGCAAACAGTAAATTAATTGGACTCTTGCAGTCTCTACATCTTTGTCAGTTATAAGACAATAAAGATGTCTATTGTGAATCATAGACACGTATTATATGCACACATATACAATACAGAAACACATGTTTATTATATATGTACATAGATATATTTTGATGATAGAAAGCTGGTTTTGGAGTCAATACAAGAGTTTCAAATTCAGCCTCTGACAGTGACTATTTGTGTGATCCTGTATGTGTGTGTGTGTGTGTTCATCCTTCATTGCTGAAGACCATGTTATCAAAGAAATGATGACATGACTTGCACTTGACTTTGTTTTGAGTGAGGGAGGGCTGTGCAGGTCACCAGCCTCACTTCTCCTCCAGAGCCATCTGAATCCAGTGACCAGATATTCATCAGGATGACTGGAGATGACCCAAGATGAGGCAATTGGGGTTAAGTGACTTGCCCAAGGTCACACAGCTAGTGAGTGTCAAGTGTCTGAGGTGAGATTTGACCTCAGGTCCTCCTGACTCCTGCACTGATGTTCTATCCACTGCACCACCTAGCTGCTCCATGATTCTATATACCTATATGTTTAAGACAGCTCCCTAGAACATTGCTGCTAAGTCTTAGGCACCTTACAATCTTTGTTGCTTAAGGAAATGCCCCCTTCTAGCAAAATGTTTATTATTTCATGTGTTTGCATACAGAAGTGTGGGTATATGTAAATTTTTATGCACATGTGAGTATATATGTATGCATTTGTACATACACACACATATATATGCATGTATGCATGTATATATACATGTAGAACACATACCTCATGATTATTTTAAGATTATTTTAAGATTCATTTGAGATGATAATTATGTAAAATGCTTTGCAAACTTTAAAACTCTCTATATAAAGTTGGTTATTATTGCTATTTTATGGTGACCACAAGATCAGTTTTTTTGATATATTTATAGCTGATTCTCTATGTGATTTTATGGGAGAAGCATATATACATTATATATATATATATATATGTGTACACACATATATGCATACATTTCACATATACACATTAATACCTACCAAGAAAACCTTCCCCATCTTCTTATTGTTCTCTTTAATTGCATTTTTCTATCCTGCAGGTCTCCAGTTTTCTTTATTGTGAAAGCAAAAACTAATAAGGCAATCACTTTCCTGGGAAATAATTCCTTGAGAAGTAACAAATGACAGATCATTCAGCAAACTAAAATTAGGTAGCAGCAAAGGATGCAATTTATTTTTCCTATGCAGAATGCCGTTAAGTTCTGAGTTAGTTGTGAGTCCTCTCTTTTAAGACACCATAGGAAGAATTTAACTTTAAAGATCCAACAGTTTTTGAAAGCTTCCCACCCACTAATAAAGATGTCAACATTTTGTATCTGTTGTCATTCATATGTCAATTATATTTAAAATCATTAACTTTTAAATTGTGATGTAAGAGCAATTAATCCACCTTTTTACTCACCTTTATTAGAAGCACATATCCTAATGGATGGAAAGTGTGCCCATTAGGTACTAGTAATATAATAACTTGGACAAGTGTCATATCAAATAAACTGGATCTTGAAGATAAATTAAGGGAGATAGTATTCTCTTAGTCTTTATGATGGGAGCAGAGGGGAGGTGGAATGCATGCAATACCTTGGTAGGATAATAGCTGTCAAGCAATTTATGAATGCTCTTATTGAAAGGGGCCTTGTCCATCTAGTCATTTCTTTCTGAGAATCACAATTTAAGCCAGGAATTACTATTCCATTTTCTTTTTACAAGTCATTCTCCTCAAACCTAATACTTCATGTCTGGAATATATGGTCTCAATGTTCTGGACCTATGGGGAGAAGACAGTGTCTTTCAAGTTTGGTCCCAGGCTCAGAGTTCCCTTCTGAGTATTTCAAGCAGACCATTGCAAAAAGAAGGAGGACAAGGGTTTCTTAGGGAGTTGTTGCAATAGACTGAAGCTATTCATTTGGGAAAATACCCGTTATGGTTCCTGGATCCTCCTCTGTGCTCCCAAAGGACATTTTCCAGGACACAGCTGAGTAGAAATGCTTGTTTCTAAGCTTGTGTTGAGTATCACTGTGTTTTAACTTGCTGTATATATGCAAAAAGGAAGGCTCAGCATAATTAGATGCTGCACCTTCTGATCTATAGGTTGCAGAATTGAACTAATTGATTTTTTTCTTTGTGTTTCTTAAAGATATAGTATGCAACAAAAAAATAACTCAGCATCTCACCATTTAAAAGGCAGCCTCAGGCTAACGATGTTCATAGAGTCAGTTTTTATACTGGTGAACATTTTTCTTAGCTGATTCTCCCTT
Organism: Notamacropus eugenii; assembly: GCF_028372415.1. Lineage (NCBI taxonomy): Eukaryota > Metazoa > Chordata > Mammalia > Diprotodontia > Macropodidae > Notamacropus > Notamacropus eugenii. Next base: position 70,421,301 of record NC_092872.1, read on the forward strand.
GTAGCCACACAGTGAATTATATCCAAGCACTGGGACTGTAATTTCATTTATAAAGAAAACAGAAGAATGAGGAAGCTCCTGCTAATGCAGATTCCTACCTTCTCTGAAGCATAGAGTTTTAGAGAGTTTCCCAGAGCACTGAGAGTTTAAGTAACTTGCTAAATGTCATGCAGTCAGTGTGTGTGTCAAAGGTAGGCCTATGCAACCTGTGGCTTATGGACTGCTTTGAGTATGCCAAAGGATTTCGGGAGGCCCATGAAAAATGTAGAGGAAAACATGCTTTGTATGTAGAGGGAATCCTTTGATGTGCTGTAAGTGGCCTGTAGTCTTCAGGCTGGAGGTTGTGCACAACTGGTCAAAGACAATACTTGAACCCACATTTTCTTGGTTCTTTAGTGAGCTCTTTATCCACTATGACACACAGCTTGTTAAAGCAAACCTTAAAAGAGTTAGATTTATATGACAACCAACATTGATATAGTAATTTTAATTTTGCAAAACATTTTCACATACATCATCTTATTTCAGCCTCATAAAGACCGGGTACAGTTGGTGCTCACTATGGAGAATTGGGGAGGTGACATGTCACATACTCAGGGGTGGGAAACTTGTGGCCTTGAGGCCACATGTGACCTTCTAAATCTTCAAGTGGAGCCTTTAAACTGAATCCAAGTTTTGCAGAACAAATCCTTTTATTAAGGGGATTTGTTTTGTGGAGTTTAGACTCAGTCAAAGAGCCGCACTTGAGGCCTTGAGGCTGCAGGTTCCCTACCCTTGATATAGTTCAAAATTGTGAGAGGTAGAATTTGACCCTAGGCCTTTTGACTTCAGTTCCAGCAATCAATCCACTACACCATAGTGTCTTTCATATGAAACATGAGAATACTTTATAAACATTGTGTGCTTATCTAAGAATCCAATAATGGATTCTTACAGTAAAAATATGGAAGAAGAAATCTTTAGCAATTTAATTCCTATGCTATACATTTCTGGAAAGAATATGAGGCTTTATAATCAAAGTGGTTTTGCAAAACCATCGCTAACTACTATTTTTCATGATTGTTTAAAATGTCAGTTGCAGGTGTCAGAAAGTTAATTTGTTCAACACTGTATTGGAACCCCTTTCACATAATAGGGTTAGCTTTTTATATTGATTTAGTTTTTCAATTTAATTTAAACAATACCATAAAGTATCTTCCATAGACTAAATGATTGCCACCATTTAGTACTTGCTGAGAACTTGTGTGGTGAAGAAACTAGACATAAAACTTTAAACACAAGGAAGAAAATACCATTCCATGATGCTTATTTTTCAATAAGCAAAGGTTCATAATTATTTTAACTAATTACATTCAATTAAAAAGTCATTTAAATAATGACCTATGATCTCAAGTATTCTGTAGATTCTAAGTTTCCAAAGTTCAAATTTCAATGTTCCGGGATAATAATAGCTAGCGTTTATATAGTACTTCTAACTTTGAAAAGCATTTCATAAATATTATCTAATTTTATACTTACAATAACTCTAAGAGATAGGTGCTACTATTATCTACATACTACCAATGAAGAAACTAAAAGATAGATAGGAAACTAATAGATAGGAATTAAGGAACTTGCCAGGTTAAGGAGAGTCTGGGGTCAGATTTGACTCCGGCAGCAACAACAAACAACTAATATTTGCATAGCATTGTGATGGCAATTTAAATGGAAGATCTTTCCCATTCATTAATAGACCCATGTGACCTCCTTAAATGACATTAGAAGCCTAAGTCACATGTGGTGGGAAGAACTTGCTGAACTGTTGGAATAGGTAAGGTGGAGCAGAGCTGAGAGAAAGTTGGTCATGCTAGTCAGAGCTAGTCAGTCATGCTAGTCAGAAGGACACAGGCAAGCAGGGCTAACTAGGCTCGTGAGTGTTTGTTTGTTGGAAGGCTCCAACAGACCTGTGAGAACTGGGAACCGAGGATGTAGGAGGGGGAATCTAGAGACTAGTGTACAAGGTATTCCTTGTTTTCAAGGAATACCAATAAGACCAGGGAAAAAATTGTCAGGAGTGTATAGGAGAGGCTGGATTTTATTAACAGATTATTGTATTATGTGTAAAAGTAAAGATGAGCTGCCGAAGGAAAAAATTCAGGTGGAAAAAAAGTTAGCTTTTTTTAATGGGAATTCTTAGCATTCAGGTTCTCCTTTAAAAGAGCAAGCTGAAGAGTCTCAGATGGAAGAAAAAGCTTCATTTAGCTAACAAGAAGCCAAGGCTGGCAAAAGAAGTGTGCATAAAACATTTGTACAGACCCAGTCTAGTTGCCATGACAATGACTACCAGGAGAGTGTGGGGGCAGAAAAATTTAACTAAGTCAGAGTTGGAAAATAAAACAATGTTATACGGGGAGACTTCTCAGGCAGAAGCTCACCCTACCATAAGGCAAAAAATGGGAGAACCAAGGAGGGAACACAATGTTTAGGGTGACGACTGAGGATTTTACTCAGCAGGAGGTCACAGATATTTTGAGTCACTTCACCCAAAGGAACCATAGATGGTACCCTAGCACTGTACAGAATGTACTGAGAAAAGGGGATTGATACTAGACAGAATAGTGAAGTAAGAGTTGTCCCTACAGATCCTCCTGAACCTTTGTATCCAAAGTTTGTCACACCTTCAGGGAGAATAAGAAATTACCCAAGCCCCAGTTCAGATTAAAGAAATACACACTCAGGAATACAGACCCCATATCAGTTTGACCATATACAGGAAAAGTGGATCAAATACTGTAACTATGGCACTGTTAGATACTGGAGCAGAGGCCTCCTTTATGTATGGAAACACTGATAAATTTAAACATGGAACTCCTATAACCATCACATGACTGGGAGGAGCTGAAATATCATCTAGACAAGTCAAACTAACAATGAAACAATTACCTAAGAAAGAATGCATTGTGGTAATTGAATCCATTCCTGAATACATCATTGGAATAGATATATGGAGAGGTATGACTTTAAATTTACCTGAGGGGAACCAATTTGCAGTAAGGAAGATAGGAGTTAATAAAGGTTTAGTGGGTAAAATAAAAGTGGACCTGATCACTTTACCTGAACCTTCTGAAATAATTACGTTAAAGCAGTATTGTGTACCAGAAGGGCAAGATGAAATTACCAGTACTGTAAAGGAATATGCTGAGGCAGAAGTGTTAATCCCTACAACCACTTGAAGGAATAATCTTGTCTGACCCATAGGAAAGTCGTATAAGACATGGAGGACGTCTGTAGATTATAGATGATTGAATAAGGTAACTCCTCCCTTGTATGCTGCTGTTCCAAATACTGTTACCTTAAGAGAAAGGATTCAGAAATATAATTGGACTTGGTATGCAGTTATTGATTTAGCTAATGCTTCTTTTTATTGTCCCAATCGATTCTAAACAATGGGACTAATTTGCTTTCACTTGGCAGGGCTGACAATACATGCTTACCACAAGGATATCTGCATAGCCCCACTATTAGTCATAGGATTGTGGCTGAACATTTAGATGAATTAGAACTACCTGCTGTGCAGCTTACCCACTGTATAGATGATATTATGATACAGGGAAAAAAGGTAAAGGAAATGGAGAAGAGTTTGACACTTTTAATTGATCATATGAAAAGCAAAGGGTAGGAAATTAACCCTGCAAAGATTCAAGGGCCAGTTCAAACTGTAAAATTTTTTGATATACAATGGAACAAGGGGCTGTAAGAGATTCTCCCTCAAGTCTGATAAAAGATTCAGGATTTTCCTATCCTCAGCAACAAGAAAGAGGCTCAAAAGTTTATAGGATTGTTTGGATATTGATAATATCAAATACTACATTGATAACTGCAAATACTACAAATTCTCGAAAACATATAAAATTACTTGGAAAAAATATGAATTAGACTGGGGACTTGAGCAGAGTAAAGCTTTTGAAGAAGCAAAGGCCACAATACAACCGGCCCTAGATTTATGGCCTATGCAAAATGGCCTGCTGGAATTACAAGTGACTGCACAGGATGAATATGCAAACTGGAATTTATGACAAAAACAACTCAGGATTTTGGTCTTGGAAACTCCCTTCATCTATAATTCAATATATAAGATACTATTTTTGAAAAGCAGGTATTAGCTACATATTGGGTTTTGGTAGAAACTGAACAATTGACTTTGGGCCATGAGGTAATATTAAAGCCTGGAATTTTGATTATGACCTGGGTAAGGAGTATCCCAACTTCTCACAGAACTGGACTTGTGCATGAGGCTAGCATAATTAAATGGAAATGGTGCATTCAAAATAGATCTAAAGTAGGCAAAAGTGGAGTTTCTGATTTACATGGATCTATAGTGAACATAGATACTGAGAGAAATGATACATCCTCTGACCCAAAGCAGTAGTTGGTACAGTCCTTGGTAAAATAGAATGAAGGATATGATGGATGAACTGAAGAACAAAAGAGATATGTGTGGTTTACTGATGGGACAGCAAAAAATTGGGACATAAAAGACATTGGAAAGTAGTAGCCTATAACCCATGTACTAGGTGGACTTTGGAAAGTACTTAGGTAGGTGGACTTCTTAGTCAATATACTGAACTTATGGCAATGCATCAAGCTATCAAAACAGAAGAAGGAGGACAGCGTCATATATTCACTGATTCATGGATGGTAGCTAATGGGTTAGCTATATGGATGCCCATGTGGAAAAATAAAAATTGGGAAACTCATGGAAAACAATTCTAGGGTAAAGAATTATGGGAAGATGTATGAGACATGTCTTTGGTTACTAATTTGTCAGTTTTTCGTGCAGATGCTCACATGGCCCTCACCATGCCAGAATGTGAGTACAGTGCACATGCTGATCAACTAGCAAAGATTGCTACTCAACATATTGTCCCTACTCTGACACCAACTGATGATCCTGTACTAGTAAAATGGGTCCATCAAATGACCGGTCATTTAAGGATCTAGGCCACACAGCATTGGGCACAAGACCATGGTATTAGTGTCTCTCTTTCATTGTTAACACAAGTAGCAGAGGAATGTTATATATGTCAATTGGAAAAGGAACGGATTGTTCCTCAGGTAGTAGCTGGAGAGATAGCAAGGGGACAAATACTTGCCCAAATTTGGCAAATAGATTATATTGGACCCTTACCCCAAGATAAAGGATGCAAATTTATAACTTGTGTGACACTTATTCACGTGTACTACTGGCTTGTTCCTGTAAGAATATGACCCAGAAAATCACCTATAAAACTCTAGATCCTATAAGTCTATATTATGGATCTCCAATCCAGATTCAAAGTGACAATGGGTCACATTTCAAAGAGCTATTGTGTATTGAACAACATAGAATGGATATATCATATTCCATATTATCCATAAGCATCTGAGTTAATTGAAAGAATGAATGAATTATTGAAAACACAGTTAAGGAAGCTTAGTTCTAATAATTTTTATCAATGTTGGAAAGATAATTTGTTCACTGTTTTATGAAATTTGAATAATAGATCATTGGAAGGAAGTACACCTCTAGCCAGAATGATGACCCCAAATCTGTAAATTACAAAACAACGAACACATAAGATCCCAAATATGGAGTATTGGACTGTGAGGCCAGATGTCTCAGCATCATATCCAAGGACACCTGATTTGGCAGGATATGATTTACGTTGTTTAGAGGACTTTAGGTTGAATAGAAAAGAAATAAGAAAAATCTCTACTGGGATATGTATGGGAATCCCTAAAAATCATTTTGGATGGATTCTGACTAAATCAAGATTAGCAGTTGGAGGAATATTGGCTGGAGTGATTTATTGTAAATATCAAGGAGAAATTATTGTGACATTCCAGAATTTAGGTGAAGAACCCATACAGTTTTGTAAAAATGATAGAATAGTTCAAGTGATTATTATTCCTCATGAAACAATACCCCTTGTGGAAACTGCCACTCCTGCTCAAATAACTAACAGAGGAACTGAAGGAATGGGTTCCATTGATAGAACAAAATTGTTTATTCAGGAGAAGATGATTACTAAATTGTACCCTTAACTCATATATTCTACCATGAATGAGGCTATGATACTTGGTTAATGGACTCCAGATATAGGGAAGACCCTATATCTAGCCTGCTTCTGGTTATTGTCTCCTTGTTTCTTTTTTGGCTTTTTGTCTATTAAAATTGTTTGCTAGATTTGTTTTCTACAGACTTAGTACCCTCCACCTACAAATGCCTGATCACTTAAGCCACATGTTAACCCTTGTCCATGACTCTAATGTGTCACCCCTAGACCTGGTATTGACCAAGCTCTGGATGCCAGGTAGAGAACTGACCCCTTGAATGGGACCTCTTGGGGCAGAGACAGCTCTATCTCCAATCTCAGGAGCAAGTAACTATGGAAGAAGAGGCCTTCACCCCTTACACCAAGATTTTGGGGCCCTTTTGTTTGAAGGGGAAATGATGGGGTGCTTGTACTCAAGTCCCACCCTAAAATATTATTTTATGTGCTTATTTGATGTGATTCCTGTTATATTGTTGTAAAGTTCTCTTGATATCAGTTACCTAAGATACTGTTTTATATGCTTATTTTCCATTATCCCTGTCACAATTCTGTTGATACGAATTGCCCCACCAACTCATGTAATAAATACAAAAGATCTTGGGACTGAATGTAATGGTAATTTAAATGGGAAGATCTTTCTCATTCATTAATAAGCCCTTATGACCTGCTTATATCATATAGAAGTCTAAGTCATATTTGGTGGGAGGAGCGTGTTGAATGGATGGAATAGGATCGGTAGAGTAGAGCTAAGAGAAAGTTGGTCATGTTAGTCAGAGGTGGAAAGGACACAGGCAAGCAGGCTCAGCTAGACTTGTGATTTGTTTATTTGTGGGAAGGCACCATCAAGGGGAGGCTTGGAAATGCCTTTGTCTCCAGTAGTGCTAATATGTATTGACGTCTTGGTTAATATGAAGGATTTGGCTTTCTGGTGCTGGGATTTGGCTTTGTGGTGTTGGCATTTGGCTTTCTGGTGTCTAAATAAATGTTTTGCTTCTGCCTTCTATATGGAGAATCTGTTACTTTGTGATTTAGAACTGTACTGGCATATTCATAGTTGCTCTTAGTGCTGTGAATATTGCCTGGGCAATTCAAGCACTTACTATGTGCCAGCACCATGCTAAGTATTTTACAATTATTACCATTTTTGGTCCTCACACCAATGTGAAGAAGGAAGTGCTATCAGAATCATCAATTTGCAGTTGAGGAAAGTGAAGCAAATAGACATTAAGTGACTTACTCAGGGTCACATAGCTAGTAAGGATCCAAGGCAAGATTTGTGCTAAGATCTTCTTAACTTCAAGTCCAGGACTATCTACTGTGTTACCTACTTGCCATAGAACTGTAACCACTGTATGACCCAGCTACCTAAACTGATGAAGCAGAGAGTCAAGATAGTAATGATTTTCTTCATTATCTCTTCTTTCCATGACTCTTTTGTTAAAATGAAGCATATTCAGAAGTATCTTTTCATTGCATAATCTCTGTCTCTATATAAGGAAGGCTATATGGTTCAATGGAAAGAGTGCTAACTTGAGTTTGAGAATTTGTGTTCAAATTCAGCCTCATCCAGAATTTCTGGGTAACTATGAGCAAGACATTCTACATCTCTATGCCTCAGTTTTTTTCTTTCTTTTTTTTTTTTATTTAACTTTTAACATTTATTTTCACAAAATTTTGGGTTACAAATTTTCTCCCCTTTTATCCCCTCCCCCCCCAAACCCAAGCATTCTAATTGCCCCTGTGACCAATCTGCTCTCTCTTCTATCCTCCCTCTCTGCCCTTGTCTCCGTCTTCTCTTTTGTCCTGTAGGGCCAGATAGCTTTCTTTACCCCTTAACCTGTATTTCTTATTTCCTAGTGGTAAGAACATTACAGTTGATCCTAACACTTTGAGTTCCAACTTCTTTAGCTCCCTCCCTCTCCACCCCTTCCCTTTGGAAGACAAGCAATTCAATATAGGCCAAATCTGTGTAGTTTTGCAAATGATTTCCATACTAGTTGTGTTGTATAGGACTAACTATATTTCCCTCCATCCTATCCTGTCCCCCATTACTTCTATTCTCTTATGATCCTTTCCCTCCCCATGAGTGTCGACCTCGGATAGCATTCTCCTCCCCATGCCCTCCCCTTTATCCTCCCCCCCACCCTGCTTGTGCCCTTGCCCCCCACTCTCCTGTATTGTGAGATAGGTTTTCCTATCAAAATGAGTGTGCATTTTATTCTTTCCTTTAGTGGAATGTGATGAGAGTAGACCTCATGTTTTTCTCTCACCTTCCCTCTTTATCCCTCCACTAATAAGTCTTTTGCTTGCCTCTTTTATGAGAGATAATTTGCCCCATTCAATTTCTCCCTTTCTCCTCCCAATATTTCTCTCTCACTGCTCGATTTCATTTTTTTTTTTTAAGATATGATCCCATCCTCTTCAATTCACTCTGCGCACTCTGTCTCTATGTATGTGTGTGTGTGTGCATGTGTGTGTGTGTATTCCCACCCAGTATCCAGATACTGAAATGTTTCAAGAGTTACAAATATTGTCTTTCCATGTAGGAATGTAAACAGCTCAACTTTAGTAAGTCCTTTATGACTTCTCTTTGCTGTTCACCTTTTCATGGTTCTCTTCATTCTTGTGTTTGAAAGTCAAATTTTCTTTTCAGCTCTGGTCTTTTCATCAAGAAAATTTGAAAATCCTCTATTTCATTGAAAGACCATTTTTTCTCCTGAAGTATTATACTCAGTTTTGCTGGGTAGGTGATTCTTGGTTTTAGTCCTAGTTCCTTTGACTTCTGGAATATCCTATTCCATTCCCTTTGATCCCTTAATGTAGAGGGTGCTAGATCTTGTGTTATCCTGATTGTATTTCCACAATACTTGAATTGTTTCTTTCTAGCTGCTTGCAATATTTTCTCTTTCACCTGGGAATTCTGGAATTTGGCCACAATGTTCCTAGGAGTTTCTCTTTTTGGATCTCTTTCAAGCGGTGTTCTGTGGATTCCTTGAATATTTATTTGCCCTCTGGTTCTAGAATGTCAGGGCAGTTTTCCTTGATTATTTCATGGAAGATGATGTCTAGGCTCTTCTTTTGATCATGGTTTTCAGGTAGTCCCAGAATTTTTACATTGTCTCTCCTGATTCTATTTTCCAGGTCAGTTGTTTCTCCAATAAGATATTTCACATTATCTTCCATTTTTCCAATCTTCTTGCTATGTTCTGTGATATCTGTCTTTCTCACAAAGTCCTTAGCATCCATCTGTGCCATTCTAGTTTTGAAAGAACTATTTTCTTCAGTGAGCTTTTGAATCTCCTTTTCCATTTGGTTAATTCTGCTTTTGAAAGCATTCTTCTCCTCATTGGCTTTTTGAACCTCTTTTGCCAATTGAGTTAGGCTAGTTTTCAAGGTGTTAATTTCTTCAACATTTTTTTGGTTCTCCTTTAGCAGGGAGCTGATCTGCTTTTCATGCTTCTCTTTCATCCCTCTCATTTCTCTTCCCAGTTTTTCCTCCACCCTCTAACTTGATTTTCAAAACTCTTTTTGAGCTCTTCCATGGCCTGAGCCACTGGGTGGGCTGGGACACAGAATCCTTGATTTCTGTGTCTTTGCCTGATGGTAAGCATTGTTCTTCCTCATCAGAAAGGAAGGGAGGAAATGTCTGTTCTCCAAGAAAGTAGCCTTCAATAGTTTCATTTCTTTTCCCTTTTCTGGGCATTCTCCCCAGCCAGTGACTTGACCTCTGAATATTCTCCTCACACCCACCTCGCCTCCTGGTCTTCCCAGCCAGCGTTTGGGGACTGAGATTCAAATGCTGCTTCCCGCCTTAGGGCTTTTGGCGGGGGCAGGGCTGCTATTCAGTGTGAGAATTAAGTTCAGGTGGTCAGTTCGGGGCAGGGACGCCTCTCAGGCTCAGTTCCCTCAGGGGGTTTATGTACAGACCTTCCACAATGGATCCAGGCTCCCGCCCGCTTAGGGAGCCCCTGTCTGCAGCAGCCTCTCAGCTTCTATCTCCTGGGGGGGCCCGAGACATGGGGGCACCCCACTCCCCTCTTGACCTGCCAAAGAGACTCTCTCACCAACCCCCGTCACCTGTGGGTGGAGGGGCTTGTGCTGCCGCTGGAGATCCTGTCCCTGAAGCCTGCTTGGAGCTGCACCTCTCAGAGCCGCAGCTACAGCAGGTCTGGGCTGGGCTCCGCGTCTGCAGCACGACGGACCTTTTGAGAGAGGTTTGCAGGTTCCTCTGTGGGTGGAGGGACCCGCGTGGCCGCTGGAGATCCCTTCCCCGTAGCCCGCTCAGATCTTTTCCTCACGGTGTCGCAGCCGTTGCAGGGCTGCCCTCTGCTCCCAGTCCCGGCGCCCAGTCCGCAGCACGAAGGACCCCCCGCAAGAGGTTTGCAGGTCTCTCCGGAACAGAAATCTCCCTCGCTCCAATATTCTGTGGCCTCTGGGTGCAGAATTCACCATGAGTTGGTCCCCTCTAGCCGTTCTGTGGGTTGTGGGTTTGGAGCTATGTGTATGTGCGTCTTTCTACTCTGCCATCTTGGCTCCGCCCCCCAGTTTTTTTCTGTCTAATTGAGAAGGCTGGATTAGTTGACCCCCCGTAGTCTTTTCCATCTCTAGATCTATGAATTTGATGGTCCTTTTAAGTGACATTCTTCTCCCTTTCCCCATTAACAAGGCCCTTTTTTTAGAATGGAATTATCAATAAAAGGAACCTCAGAACAACACATGGAAGATCTGTAGTCTATTGGTTTGTTAATTAACTTTCTCAGCATGAGGATTACCTCATTAAGCCACTCACCAACAGGTTAAGTGATTATACTTGAAGGTCAACAATCAACTGACTCCAATTGCTGATTTGTTTCCAAGTTTTATAGAAAATAAGGTATGCAGGATTTGCATATCAAGGAACACAGTCATACCTACCTTGCACTGATCTATCTTCAGGGTTAATTGAGATACCAAAACCTTGGATGAATATATATTTCCAGAAGAATTTTATTCTGGAAATAATATTCAAATTATTGCTCCCACTGACAAAGAAAAAGTATGAACATTTTTTTACCCTTGGCTCCATTTTTAATGTGCTTAGATTTGTGAGTCACTGGATCAAAACTCTCTCCTGTGTGTGTTGTTTTCCCCTATTAGAATTTAAGCTCCTTAAGAACAAGGATTATCTTGCATTTGCATCTGTATAGTTAGAACTTAATACAATGGCCACATATAGTAGGTGATTAATAAATGATTGAGGAGTGATTAAGAAATAGAAAAAAAACATGAGTGTTTTGCCATGTTTTATCTCCATTTTGGTGTGGTCTGGGAAAGGAAATTGTAAATAGAATAGTTCCTAGAAGTTTGGCTCTAGTAAGACCAGTAGCCTAACTACAGACAGCCCATAGATTCTGGAGGTTGTATGGTTTTACTGAATTAGTCAAAAGGAGTTTGAGCCCACCATAAATGTACCAATCTTGAGTGTTTCAATTAAAGATAAAGACAGAGGTTAATAGAATTCCTTTGAAGCCAAATCTCTGTCCTTTGTTTTGATTTCTATCTCTCTACTTTTCTGGAGAAAAGGAGTTTCTTCTAACTGACCTGCAATCAACAACTCTCTAGCATGATTCCTGCTCTGCCATGGTCTTCACTGTACAGTGCAAAGTTCTAGAAGACTTTTAACCTAGTTTGAGTAAATGTTAGGCACTGAATGTAGTGCTAAAATATCTGACACATCTGGACAAAATGTGAAAAATATAATCAACTTGCCCAATGTTTTGTCTTGAAAGGATTAAGCTTGAATATTTTTCTATGGACATTAGAGAAATTGAATATGAAGAAATAAATGTGACTGACTGTTAGATTTTAAAGAAATGTTTCACCATGGGAGTAGAACCAAGATGGCAGAGAAAAGGCAGGGACTCACCTGAGCTTTCTCTCAAACCTTTCCACACAAATTTAAATAATGCTCCAAAGCAAATTCTGTAGTGGCAGAACCCACAAAAGAATGGAATGAAACAACTTTTCAACCCAAAACAACTTAGAAGGTTTGCAGGACTGGTTTGTTGCACCAAAGTAAGAGTGGAATGTAGTTCAGCAAACCCCACAGTAGACCTTGGGGGCAACTGAATCAGTGAAGTGTCTGTAGACATTAAGGATGTCAGACAACTGGTCAATAGGAGACCAGGACAAGCACAAGGGATAGGACTCTGTTGCATTGCATACATGGATCTGGGTCATAGGTCTGAATTTTCAATCATGGAATGAGGAGTAATACTAGCATACCAGAGTTTAGAGACACAGGGGACCTGAGACCCTGATCACAGTTCCAAGGTGAAAAAGAGTGCTTGTGGTCATTCATGAACCAGAACAAAGGCCAGGAGATTGATATGCACCTCTTCCTAGATCATACAATCTTGGAAGAACCTCAGAACATCCCCAGAATTGTCCCTGAAAACAGTTACACTAAAAAGTCCCTCTACATTATGGAAGTAAAACCCCACTTTATCATACAGTTAAAAGTCAAGAAATAGACTAGAAAAATGAGCAAACAGTAGAAAAGATCCTGACTATAGAAAGTTACTATGGTGATAGGGAAGATCAAAACACAAAGTCAGAAGAAGCAACCAAAGCCTCAAAGGAAAATATGAGTTGATCACCAGCCATAGAAGACCTCAAAAAAGAATTTTAAAAATCAAGTAAAAGAGGTAGAGGAAAAATTGAGAAGTGAGAGTAATGAAAGAAAATCATGAAAAAGAGTCAACAGGAGACACAAAAATACTGAAGAAATTAAAACTTTTAAAAAACAGAATAGATCAAATGGTAAAAGATACATAAAAATTAGCTGAAGAAAAGAACTCCTTAAAAAAGCAAAATTGGAAAATGGGAAAAGAGGGGCAAAAGTTCATTGAAGAAAATAATTCCTTAAAAATTAGAATTGGGCAAGTGGAAGCTAATGACCTTATGAGACATCAAGAAATAATAAAACAAAATTAAAAGAATGAAAAAAAATGAGAAATATCTCATTGGAAAAACAACTGACCTGGAAAATAGATCCAGGAGAGACAAAGAAAAATTTATTGGACTGCCTGAAAACCATGATCAAAAAAAGAGCCTAGACATCATCTTTCAAAAAGGTATCAAGGAAAATTGTCCTGATATTCTAGAACCAGAGAGCAGACTAGAAATTGAAAGAACCTACCAATCACCTCCTGAAAGATATACCAAATGAAAATTCCCAAGAAATACTGTAGTCAAATTCCAGAGTTCTCAGGTCAAGGAGAAAATATTACTAACAACCAAAAAGAAGCTGTTCAAATATTGTGGAGCTATAGTTGGGATAATATAAGATTTAGCAGCTTCTGCATTAAAGATTTAGAGAACTTGAGATTTAATATTCTGTAGGCCAAAAGAGCCAGGATTGCAACCAAAAATCATCTACCCAGAAAAACTGATTATAATCCTTTATGGGAAAAATGGGTATTCAATGAAATAGAGGACTTTCAAGCATTCCTGATGAGGAGACCAGAGTTGAATAGAAAATCTAACTTTCAAATACAAGACTCAAGAGGAAAGTAAAATGGTCATTAGAAAGAGGAAATCATAATGGATTTAATAAGGCTAAATTGTTTACATTTCTACATTGAGATAATACTTGTAACTCTTAAAATCTTTTTCATTATTAGGGCAGTTAGAAGGACTATATATAGACAGAAGGCATGGATATGAGTTGAATATGATGGGATGATTATCTAAAAAACAAAATCAAAGAATGAGAAAGAGGAATGCACCTGGCAAAGCTGAAAGAGAGAAGTATAATAGGGTAAATTATTTGGCACAAAAGAGCTTTTACAGTGGCAGGGAAGATGAAGGAGGGTAGGTGGAAGCTCAGGAACCAAATTCTCATCAATATTGACTCAAAGAGAGAATAACATACACTTTCAGTTGGGTATAGAAATTTATCTTAACCTACAGGAAAATAGGAGGAAAAAGGGATGAGAGGGGGAGGGACTGATTGAAGGGAGGATGGATTGGGATAGGTAAAAGTCAGAAGCAAAACACTTATGAGAATGGACAACGTAAAAGTGGAAAGAGCATAGGATAAATGGGAAAAATAGGATATAGAGAAAAACATAATAATCAGAAGTGTAAAAAATTAACAGTAAGTTTCTCTGATAAAGACCTCATTTCTCAAATACATCAAGAAATGAGTCAAATTTATAGAAATAAGAGCCATTCCTCAACTGATAAATGGTCAAAGGATGTGGTCAGACAGTTTTCAATGAGGTAATCAAAGCTATCTATAGTCATCTGAAAAAAATCATTATTGATTAGAGAAATAAAAATTGAAACAACTGAGCTACCATCACACACCTATCAGATTGGCTTATGTGACAAAATAATGAGTTGTGGGAAACTGAGACATGAATGCATTGTTGATAAAGTTGTGAACTGATTTAACCATTCTGTATAACAATTTGGAACTATGTCCGAAGGGCTATAAAACATGAATACCTATTGACCAAAGCAATACCATGACTGGGTCTATATCTCCAAAAAGATAAAAAAAAACAAAAATAAAAAAGGATCTATTTGTACATAAATATTTATTAGCAACTCTTTTAGTGGGAGCAAAGAATTAGAAATTGAGGGGATATCCATCAATTGGGAAATGACTGAATAATTTCTACTACATGATTGTGATGGAGTACTACTGCTATCAGAAAGCAGGATGTTCCCAGAAAAACCTGGAGAAACTTACATGAACTGATGCAAAGTGAAGTAAGCAGAATCAGGAGAACATTGTATATAGTAACAATATTGCTATAATTATCAACTGTGAATGACTTAGCTATTCTCAGCAATACAGGGATCCAAAATAATTATGAAAGACTTACGATGAAAAAAATGCTCTTCATCTTCTGAGACAAAACTGATGGAGTCTGAATGCAGATCAAAGCTCATTTTGTAAAAAGAAATCTCACAGCATGACTAACATGGAAATATGTTTTGCATTATTACACTTATATAACCTATATCAGACTGCTTGCTTTCTCAATGAAAGAGGAAGGGAAAGACAGAATTTGGAATCCCAAATTCAAAAAAAAAAAGAATGCTAAAATTGTTTTTAACGTGTGATTGGGGGAAAATAAAATATTAAATTAAAAAAAGAAAAGCCTCATTATTCATTTTCTACTACATAGACATGATATATTCTATAGTGGGAAAACTATCCTAGTAATTAATAAAGGTCTAAGAAATGAATGCATTTTTTGTGTTTCTTACTAATGCTGATTTGCATTTGCCTCATATTAATTTTTAAGAACATCTTTACTTTCCTCTCAGTGCCATTTTTGAGAGTACAGTTTTTAACTTGGAACCATTTCAAATAGTATCAGTCATACATTTATGGATTATTTATAAAATTTGAAATTACATAAAATGTATGGTTATTGTGGAGGGGATTTTTTGAACCTATTCCCTAATGTTATTATATCATTTAAAATAATTTTTGATGTTAATGGAAAGCAGAGATTTTATTGAAGACAGTGATTCCCTGTGAGTTAAAGGCAGAAGCCATTACTGTTCTTGTTCCCTTGGCCCCAAAGGTAATTTACTAATAAAAGAACACTTTGCACATGATTATTACATACTCAACCTGGTGGAGGATGCAAAGAGTATAAGATATAGTTCTTGACCTCAAGACACTTACAGTCTAGATGAGGAGGGAAGAAACACACACAAATAGGGGTTAATACTAGGCAATATACATTAAGTACCAAATGAGTAATATAAACAGTAACTTCTCTGTGTGCAGAGAAGAGATATTACTGTGGGCTAGCTGTGCTCCTCCTTGTGCTCATCTTGTCTTAAAGATGGCTCTTCTTTATATGTATTAGTAGCATGGTTGAAATATACTTTATGTTATTAACTTATCTATCAAATCCAATGAGATAATATTTCTAAAAAGCACTTAGCACATTATCTGGCAAATACTGGTGCTATATAAATACTTACTCTTTTCCCCTTCTCTTCCTATATCCTTCTCTCCCATTCCTTACCTTGGGACATGGTGCTGTAGAGGTGTGAATGCTCTAGAAATGTGATAAGATGATAATAAGAAAAAGTATCAATTAAAATCAATTCCCATGAAAGAGAAGTTTCTTACTCTGAATTAGACTAAGTGATTAGATTTTGGAAGTAATTGAGCATTCTTTTCTGTTCTCTAAGATCAAATTGGATGAAAGATGTCACAGACTTTTTCAAGATATAAAATGATTTAAAAAGTCAGGATCAGCTCAATGAACTATGCTAGAGGGTGCTAACCTCATCTTAGAGCTGACTAGTTTGGAAGGGGTCTTTATGTCCATCAGTATCTTAGAAATAAACAGCTTCTCATTCCATCAATTCATTATTCACAGTCATTACTCATAAATATGGAATTGTGTTAACATGTGACATGTCAATTTTCAGGAAACTTCAAAATTGGGTAATTGTCACTGGGACTGCTTATTAAAATCACGCCATTTACTTCTTATATGCTCACTGGATATCTGAGATGTAGCAATGTAAATTAACATCTAGGATTCCAGTTTCTTTCCATGAAAACAAATGTATTAGGCATTGATTCTAATAGTAAACCTTGAGTTATAACAGTCCAGTTCCCTGGTAGAAATGGTGGAAAGATAATGACAAATTCAGGAGTTATGCTGGGGACTTTATTATATTCGTTCTATCTGCATAGAGTTATCTTTGTACTTTTCTACTTGTACATAGAATTTTTCATTACATTTTCCCTGCACATTGCTAGTAGGTAGGGTTTTCTTTTAGGTACTCTTTCAGGTGACGTTAACGAGGTACATTTGCTCACCAGTTTGGCAAGTGAAGAACAACTAAGGTGGTACTTTACCCTGGAATCTTTTATTTCTTGGTGGGAGAATGGGAGATATAAAGTTTAATTCTCTTTTTGTTTAAGGGTGAGCTAGATGGCATAGTGGGTAGAGCGCCAGGTCTAAAGTCGAGAAGTCTTTGTGATTGTTATCGTTTATTGTCCAAGTCTTCATGATGCCATTTGGACTTCTGTTGCCAGAGATAGTGGAGTAGTTTGCCATTTCCTTCTCCAGCTCATTTTACAATGAGGAAACTGAGGCCGACAGGGATAAATGACTTGCCCAGGGTCACACAACTAGTAAGTGTCTGAGCCGGGATTCGAATTCAGGAAAATAAATTTTCCTGACTTCAGGCCTGGCACTCTTTCCACTGTACCACCTATAGAATCAAGAAAACTCGAGTTCAAATCTATCCTCAGACACTTACTAGGTATAGGACCTATGGCAAGTTACTTAAGCACTGTTGCCTCACTTACCTCATCTGTAAAATGGGGATAATAATAGGTATACATACTGGGATTATTGTGAGGATCAAATGAGATAATATTGTTAACGTGCTTAGCACCATGTCTGGTCCATAGTTATTATTTTTAATAATAGGGTTTTTTTTGTTATTTTAATCCTTGATAAAGGATTTGTTTGAAGCAGGAGTTTTCATCCACATAGAAAAAGGAGGGATAAGCAGAGTGACTAGTCATAAGTAGATCTCTTGACTCCAAAGAAATCCTACCTATCTCATATGTTTAGCTTTATCTGACCGGTTCCTGACTGGCATATTCAAATCAGGGCTATTCTGGAGCCAGCATGAAATGTCTCAAGAAAGGTGATTGTTAAATTTTCAGTGTGAGCCTTTCATACCTTGGAAAGTGGCAAACCTGTAAATCAAAGCTTGATTTATTATTTTGTTGGTTGTCTAGTCTTAAGAAAGTGATGGAGGAAATATTAATAATTCAGATTAAACTTCAAAGTATGTTTTGTGTACAGTTTTTTTTCCTGGAGAGTTCATTGTTAAATATTTATAAGAAAACTTCGGATTCTCAAATCTTCCCACATGAAATTAGCAAATATGTAATGGATACCAACTCCTTTTGCCTATTATAGCCGCTAACATCTGTAGGCCATCCAGTAGTTAGGCTATGTCTGGATAGAGTCAACTTTCTAGGAGCAGTTTTATGAGCAACTTTATTTCCCTGAATCAGCCAGACAGGGACTCAACAGGTAGCAGGGAAATAGAACACAGATGTCTTCTTGTACTCTTCCTGTATTAGTATATCCACTAACTTGTTTTCTATAATATCATTACATAATGTATACCTAGATTACATAATAATGCATTATATAATCTATTAAATACTATGCTACATAATATCAGATTATATATCTAATTAATAAAATATATGATCTAATTAATATAATTTATAGAATGATGTGTTATATATAATATATATAATTAACAATGATATACAGTATTTATAATATAATACTAATATAAATTGGATCACCTGAGTTTTGTCACTATTCTTTGATTTCCTAGACCTCACTATGACAGTTCCTCAAATGTCCTAAGGTCACTAACAGTCTTATTATGATAGTTTCCTATTCAGAGAAGAAAAATTCTCTGAATTGGTTATAAATCTGATTTAAGTTAAAACTCCAGAATCAGGTAGGTGCGAATGGAGGATTTCTTCCATCTGTACTGCAGCAAATATGCATCTTACACCGTCCAGAAGTGTGAGAAAACAAATAAAAACTCTATTCAGAATATTTGTTTTGTTCTATTAAACATTCAGTTCCATAATTCAAAGAATCCATTCTGTTACAGCATTAAAGTAAGATTTTGGCAGCACAAACAAAATGCAAGCTCCTCAATGTCAACTATAAGCCATTGTTGGAAACATTAAGTGTGTGTGTGTGTGTGTGTGTGTGTGTGTGTGTGTGTGTACTGAGTCCAGTTCCACTCCATTTTTGAAGGATTACTCACTCAGAAGAGGAATATTTCCTTTGTGAATGGAGGAAGTTGGAAAGGCGTTATCTGGAAGTGATTTCCAAAACTGTGAAAGAGCCAGAGGTTCTGAGAATGAGTTCAAGAAAAACATCAGACCTTTTAATAAAGAAGTTTTGCACACCATCTGTAAACTTTAAAGGAGGGAAAAGAAAGGGATTAAGAATAGCTTTTGTATTTTTAAATTTTTTTTTTATTTTTCATTTTTAACACAATTCATATCACATAAAAAATTTCAACTTTTGGTCAGGTGATACTCCTTTTAAAGCATTTTCAATATAGACCACAAACAAATTTTTTTTTAACATTAACCAACTGAGACACACATAATAATTATGTATGCTAACTTCACAAGCGTTTGACCTAGTTGTCTCCACAGTATTACTAAGAATTAAAGGACCCTGATTTATTGTTGTTGGTCTAAAGTCCTAAGCCTAATACCTTAATTTTAGACTTAACCTCGGATGTTCCCCTACCAACAATCTATAATTTAATAGATCTGGTGTTAAGCTTACAAACCTTTTAACTATAGGAAATTGCCACCAAGAGTAGGGACATTGCAGGGAAACAATATCTCCCCAACTTCATGTCAATTCCAGGCAGGAGTAGATTGTCCACTTGCATTCAGTCAGGCTTAAAGTGTGCCAGGTGTCAGTGGGGAAACTGAGTCAGGAGACTCGTACCTCAACCCAGGCTGAACAGTCATTCTCCCACAGTTCCCATGAGATTACCTTTCTCAGTTCATACCAGCATCTCACATGCTTACTGGCATCATGGATTGGAGGCTCAGATTGCCTTTCTTGCTATCCGGACCTGGAGTTAGACTCAGAAGAACAGTCACTTAATAGTCCTATAACATCCTAACATAGCAAGTTCCAATAACCAGGTTTCAGATATGACTATAATTTCACATTGTCTAAGGAACATCTTTTGAGGCAAGTCTTAAGTGGCTTACATGCCTTCTATGCATGTTCTAGTTTCTGATTAAATAGCCATCATACAATCAAATTTACCATTAAAACCTTAACTTTTCCATCAATGCCATATTTTACCCAAGGTTACCTTCCTCTAGGAAATTTAGACTAAAATTCTTTTCCCCAAACTAAAGATGTCTCTGATTTTGTCTCAGTAATTAATTCAGTCAATTGTTTTAATACTAATTGTTTTACAACACTTTGTAGCATGTCCAATTTTTCTCCCCATCTCTCCCCTCCCTCCACTCCCTAATACTTTGCATTCTGATTACCCCTTCCCTCAATGTACCCTCCCTTCTATCACACCCCACCCTTCCCTTATCCCCATCTTCTCTCTTTTCTTGTAGGGCAAGATAAATTTCTATACCCCATGACCTGTGTTTCTTATTTCCTGGTTATATGCAATAATAATTCTCAACATTCGTTTCTAATACTTTGAATTCCAACTTCTTTTCCTCCCTCCCTCCCTACCCATCCTCACTGAGAAGGCAAGCAATTCAATACATATTAAATATGTGTCATTTTACAAAAGACTTCCATAATAATCATATTGTGTAATACTAACTATATTGCCCACTATCCTACTCTGTCCCTACTTATTTTTTTATTCCCTCATTTGACCTTGCCCCCTCTCAAAGGTGTTTATTTCTAGTTACTCCTTTCTCCCATTTGCCTTCCCTTCTGTCATTACCCTCACCCCACTTGTTGCCTCCTCCCCTACTTTCCTGTAGTATAAGATAGATTTTCATACCAAATTTAGTGAGCATGTTAGTCCCTCCTTAAGCTGTATGTGGAGAGAGTAGCTTCACTTTTCCCCTCTCCCCTTCTCCCTTTTCTCCTCCATTGAACAAGATTTTTCTTATCTCTTTTATGAACCTGCCCCATTCCATTTCTCCCTTTCTCCTCCCAATATTTTCCTTCCTCACTCCTTAATTTTTATTTTATTATTTTTGTGGATATCATCTCTTCTGATTCAGTACAGACTGTACTCTGTATGTGTGTATGTGTATGTACAATCCCTCCACCTACCAAATACTGAGGAAAGTCTCAAGAGTTATAAATATTTTCTTTCCATGTAGGAATGTAAACAGTTTAGCTTTAGAAAGTCTTTTATGATTTTTCTTTCCTGTTTACCTTTTCATGCTTCTCTTGATTCTTGCATTTGAAAGTCAAATTTTCTCTTCAGTTCTAGTCTTTTCATCATGAATGCTTGAAAGTCCTCTATATCATTGAATGACCATTTATTCCCTTGAAGTATTATACTCAGTTTTGCTGCATAGGTAATTCTTGGTTTTAATCCCAGTTCCTTTGACTTGTGGAATGTCTTATTCAAGCCCTTCTATTCTTTAATGTTGAAACTGTCAGATCCTGTGTTATCTTGATTGTATTTCCACAATACTCGATTTGTTTCTTTCTAGCTGCTTGCAGTATTTTCTCCTTGACCTGGGAACTCTGAAATTTGGCCACAGTATTCCTAGGAGTTTCTCTTTTTGGGTCTCTTTCAGGAGATGATCAGTGGATTCTTTTAACATTTATTTTGCCCTCTGGTTCTAGAATATCAGGACAGTTTTCCTTGATAATTTCATGGAAGATAATGTCTAGGCTCTTTTTTTGGTCATGGCTTTCAGGCAGTCCCATAATTTTTAAATTGTCTCTCTTGAGACACAGAAATAGAAAATTGTCTCTATTTTCCAAGTCAGTTGTTTTTCCAACGAGACGTTACACATCATCTATTTTGTCAAACTTTTGGTTTTGGTTTTTAACTGCTTGGTTTATCTCATGGTCATTCATTTCCCTGAACTCAATTCTCTCTTTCAATGAACTATTTTGGTCAGTGAGCTTTTGAATTTTCTCCTCCGTTTGGCTAATTCTACTTTTTAAAGCCTCTTTCTCCTCATTGACTTTTTGGACCTCTTTTCCCAATTGAGTTAACCTGTTTTTAAAGGTATTATTTTCCTCAGTATTTTTTGGTTCTCCTTTAGCAAGCTGCTAACTCATTTTTCAAGCTCTTCTATGGCCTGAGTCAATTTTAACTTTCCTTTGGAGGCACTGGAGGCAGGAACCTTGACTTCCTGTGACAGTATGCCTTGTTCTTCTTCATCTGAGAGGATGGGAGTAGATACCAGTTTACCAAGTAACCTTCTATGGTCTTATTTTTTTTCCCTTTTTTGGGTATTTTCCCAGCTAGTTACTTGACTTCTTAATCCTTTGTCAAGAAGATGGTTCTATTGTCCCTCCTTTCCCCAGTGTGTGTTCAAGACTGAGATTTGACTCAGCTGCTTGATTTCCCTGGGGCTTTGTGTGGGGGTGGGGCTGTCACTCAGTGCTGAGGTTTTGATCAGCTGCTCCCTACCACCTCAGCCTCTGCCTTGGCCTGGGGCTATTGCTGGAGGAACCCTGTTCCTTCTCACCCAGCTGCGAAAGCCCTCCCACACGGACCTTTGGAGCTTTCTTTGTCACTTTTGAGTTGAGGTATCTGGGACCCTCCTGGCTGGGAATTCTGCCCAGGAGGTCTGTTCAGGTCCTGCTCCTCCCAGTGTTGCATGACTAGGCCTGGGCTCTGCTCCTCTCAGTGTCCCATGTGATAGATCTTTCCTGCTGGCCTTTCAGGTTACCTTTGGCTGGAAACCTCTTTTGCTCTGTTGTTCTGTGGCTTCCACTGCTCTAGAATTTGTTGAGAGTCATTTTTTACACGTTTTTTGTGGGCTGTGGGAGAAGTGCTAGAGTATATGCATCTTTTTACTCCACCATCTTGCCTCTGCCCTGAATTTTTGCTGTTGTTGAGTTGCTTTGGTCATGTCTGACACTCTGTGACCCCATTTGGGCTTTTCTTGCCAAAGATACTGGAATGGTTTGCCATTTCTTTCTCCAGTTCACTTTACAGATGAGAAGCTGAGGGAAACAAGGCTAAAGGACTTGTTCATGGTCACACAGCTAGTAAATATTTGAGGCTAGTTTAAAACTCAAGTCATTGTGACTTCAGAATTGACTATCTATTATGCCATCAAGTTGCCTAAGAATTGCTAAGAGCTGGTAAAGAAAGAAACTCCTAGCTATTACCATTTATTTTGTATGTTTCAGTAGTTTAATCTGGCCTCCATTAAAGATTTAGTCCCCCAATGCAACCAAGATTAGAAGTAAAGCTGAAAATTGGGAAACAATTTTAACAGCAACTGTCTGTTATAAAGGCCTTATTTCTCATATATTTGCATATATGTATATATGTATGTGTGTGTATCTATCTGTCTATATATACATATATATATATATAATTGATCAAATTACAAAAATACATGTCATTCCTCAGTAGATAAATGATCAAAGTGTATGAACAGGTAGTTTTCAGATAAAAAATCAAAACTATATAGTCACCTGAAAATTGTTCTAAATCATTATTGATTAGAGAAATACAAATTAAAACAACTATGACATACCACCTCACACTTATCAGATTGGCTAATATGACAAAAAAGAAAAGTAATAAATATTGGAGGGGGTTGGGGAAAAATTAGGATACTAATGCACTGTTGGTAGACTTGTGAACTGATTCAACCATTCTGGAGAACAATTTGTTATAGCCCAAAGGGATATAAAATTGTGCATACCCTTTGACCTAGCAGTAGCTCTACTAGATCTCTTTCCCAAAGAGATAAAAAAGGAGTGGTAGTAGAAGAACCTACATGTGCAAAATATTTATAGCAGCTTTTTTTGTGATGGAAAAGTATTGAAACTTGAAGGGATGCTCATCTATTGAGGAATGAACAAACAAATTGTGGCATATGATTATAATATAATGGAATATGACTGGGTTATAAGAAATCATGAGCAGACAGATTTCAGAAAAACCTGTAAAAACTTATGAACTGATATAGATTGAAGTGAGCAAAACCAGGAACACAATGTATAGAATATCACCAATATTATATAATGATCAGCTATGAATGACTTTGTTCTTCTCAGCAATGTAATGATCCAAGACAATTCCAAAGGACTCCTGATGAAAAATGGCATCCACTGCCAGAGAAAAAACTGATAAACTCTGAATGCTGATCAAAGCAAACTATTTTTCACTTTTTGTATTTTTTTGCCCTTTGGGTCTGTGTCTTCTTTCAGAATATGAGTAATATGGCAAAACTCTTTGCATGACTGAACATGTATAACCTCTAACAAATTGTTTACTGTTGCAGGGAGGGAGAGAGTAAATATGGAACTCACGTAGGACTTAACACTGAATGCTAAAAATTTGGTTTTACATACAACTTGAAAAAAAATAAAATGTTATTAAAAATATTTAATCCAATGCCACTTGACAAATTAATTGCTAGGTGTTACCATGGATACTAGAGTAAGAATGATCTGATTTCAAATCTAACTTCAGTTTTGTACTAGCTCGGTGATCCTGGAAAAGTCACTTTAATTTTTTCCTCAGTTTCCTCATTTGCAAAATGGAGATAATTGCACCCACTTCATAGGGTGATCGTAGGGCAATCAAATTGTAAAGTGTTTTATGAACCTTAAAGTGTTATGTTTACTGTTATTATCCCATTTATTATTATTTACTATCAACTGAAAAAGAATAAGCTCTGAGAGATTCTAACAATCAAGGGAGCTTTGAATATAGGTTTGGAAACAAATCATCCATCTATTATCCAAGAACATTGTGGCTTAGTTTGGAAAGGTTCGTCATCAGAAAGCTGCTTTTTTGCACGGAGGGGAGTGATACAAATGAGGGACCATTAGGCAGACTACAGCAATTCATGGAGCCTATCTATTAATTCTTGAAGGGGTCATGATCTGTGTTGATAACGAGACTCTCCAACTGATGAAATGATGCATATATTAATGTTCATTAAAAATGCACCACACTTAAAGTTATGGTGCTGTTTAAGTTGTGTTATCCATTTAAAAAAGAATCCCATCTATCTATCTGTCTGTCTCTGATTTTTCTGTGAAAGATTAATGATTTCATTGGTATAGGGAGCTCCAAATTTCCTTTACCAATGCAGATTGACTTATGGTCTTAAAAATTTGTGTGAGGACACTCAGAAAATAAGAGACTTGGCTAGAGTGACACAAGCAATATGTCAGAGGTGATACTTGCTGATTCTAATATACGTGTATATGTATTATACGTGGATAGAGTGCTGGGCCCGGAGTCAGGAAGATGTGAATTCTAATCCTTCTTCAGACATTCACTAGTTGTGTGACAATAGGCAAGTCATAACCCTGTTTGCCTCAATTTCCCAATGAAAGTAAAATGAGCTAAAGAGGGAAATGACAAATCAATCTAGGATCTTTGCTAGAAAACCCCAATAGTCATGAAGAGTCAAAAAACACTCAATAATTACTAAACAAAAACACCACCACATGTACCGTGTATAGCACATATAGATATTCCATAAACACATGTATGTGTATGTACACAAAAAATGCAGAAGTTGATTAATCTAAATTCTGTCCAATCTACTTCCTATTTTCACTGTAGCCCTAGTCACTGACTGTACATTGTGATAGCAGAAGGAATATTTTTGTGCTTTTCTTTTCTTTTATTTTCAGTGGCATCAGGGATTTTAAAGACCGACTAGTTTAATCCCTTCAATTTGTAAATCAATATATTATGCTCCTGAGTGATTAAAAGACTTGTTAAATGATAAATGGACAAGGCTTATGGCCTAGATTTCTTGAGTTCTAGAACAACGGTGGCTCCTTTCATTAATAGACTTTCCAGGTCCTTGGGTGCAGTCTTCTGACAAGCCCAAGTTTTACAGAATAAATCCTTGTACTAAAGGGAGTTGTTCTGTGAAATTCTGTGAAGGCCACATTGACCTCAAGGCTACAGTTCCCCCACCCCTGCATTAAACCATAATACCTTTCCACTTAGGTTCCTCTTTCCCACTCTGAACTTGAAGATCCTCCCATTTAATCTGAGTCTTTTATTTTGGTGATGGAGTCTAGGGTTGATGCTGTAGAAATGATATGTAATGCACTTTATTTTTTTTTCTTTGTAATATAGTAGCAAATTGAGTGTGAGAGTTTTTAAGGGAGCATGTCAGGACTCATCTGCATGCTTCTCAACAATAATGATGGAATTTTGATGATCCATAGAACCTATACTCAGGCCACCTATGAAACAATAATCATAATTCTTTTAAAATAATTTTTTAAAGGAGAGTAGTTTTATTCTGCCCTATTTTGCTTCCTGAGAAGGGGGTTGGGGGAGTATACTTGGGATTCTTTTATTTTATATTTCAGGAACTTTTCTTTTACCAAATTCAGTTTGGAGCTTCTCCTTAAGTAGACTAATCATCATTACACTGTGAGCTCCTAGAGAGAAAAGACTGTTCTTCCCCTGCCTTTTTATATTCCCAGGGTTTAGTACAATATCTGGAACATCGCTGAGGATTAGTAAATATTTGTTGACTTGACTTTCTGACTTACTCATAATTCTATGGCATTATTACCCTTTTCTACCATTCTTAGATGAATGACAATTTTTAGAAGTGAACCTAATAGATTCACACTCAAAATAGAGTTTAGCTCTATGCACTTTTTTTACCTTTGCATATAGACAGAATGTGGAAGATTAGCCAATAGCAGGATCTGAGAAATAAATGTGTTTTAGAAGAAAAGGACAACCACCCATGAGTGAAGGAAGCCCTGTTCTCTCAATCTTTTCTCAGTTTTCACAGCAAATTGGCCCTCTTGACTCTTACTGCCTGGGTAAGTAGACATTCCCTATTCAACATGGTCTTGGGAAAAGAAAAAAAAAACATAACTGATTGTCATCCCACAATTACATAGTTCTTAGACACCTTACAAGTCATTACGCATCCATTTGGATAAACGCCTATTCACCCATATGTGAAATACATGTTCACTTTTCAATTTATGTCATCCCCTTGTCTAGTACTCAAGAAACAAGTCAATCACACACTTGAGAAAGGGCCTTCTGTAATTCGTTGAACTGAAGTGTGCACATGTTCTCTTGTCTGTCCTGGTCATTCTTTTTATACAAAACAAGAAAGGAGAAGTATTCAATTTAGCCTAGATGGCCATGGACATTCATTCATCCATTCAAAAAGATTTTATTGTGTGTATATATACATATGCACATACACATAGGTGTGGGGTATAAGGGATATATATGTATATATACATATATATACATATATATATATATATATATAAAACATACACAAATACACAGGTGTGGGGTGGATGGGGGGGTGAGTGTACACATACAAATTCGTACAAAATGTAAACAAAGTACATACATAATATACATTACAGGGAGGAAAGCAGTATAAGTCGTAGAGATTAGAAAGATCTTGGGAAAGGTGTTACACCTGAGTTGAGCAATAAGGGGATCAGTGGTTCTAAGAATCTCTCATTCTAGAGATGAGAGATAGCCCATGCAAAGACATGGAGTACAAGGATGAAATATCACATATTGGAATTAATAAGTTGGTCAGCCTGGTGGGAATACAGTATATTAAGAAGCAGTGAAGTGTAATTAACCTGGAGCAACAGGTTGGAACAAGATTGCAAAGTACTTTACATGCTAATCAAGATGGACTAGTAATATTTGTGTGTTTTTGCTCTTTCTATTTACATGTGTGTGAATGGATACACACATGCATACATACACATAAATTTACATGTATGTGTGTATATACATGTATGTTATATTATCCTATATTACTAATATCCATTTACCAATAGATAAGTGTTCAAAGGATAAGAAATGGCTCTCAAAAGAATCATAAAATATTCAGAACTTTGAATGAATGCTCTAAATCACTAACAATATGAGAAACACATATTTAAATAACCCTGAGATTTTAACTCACATCTTTAAAACTGGCACTCTGCCAAAAATCAGCAGTGGTCAAGGTTGTGGAAAATTAGGAACATTAATACGTTGTCTGCAGGACTGTGAAATTTTATAATTTTGGAAAGACATTTAGAATTATTAGAATAATTTAAATAAAGGAATGTCCATAAAATTTCTGTATCTCTTGAATCAGAGATTTCATGACTAGGCGTATATCTCAAGGAAATTTTCAATAAGAAGGAAGTCCCTCATATATACAAACATAAAAAAGCAACATTTTTTTGTGATAGAAAAAATTTGGAAACAAAGTTGATATCCATCAACTGGTGAATAACTAAACATATTGTAAGACAATGATTGAACAAAATGTGATGCAGGAATGCAAAGAAATATTATTGTGCTGTAAGAAATGATGCATGTGATGAATATGGAGAAGCATGAGAAGATTACCAAGAACTGAGGCAGAATGAAGTAAGTAGAAACAAGAAAATAACTAAACACTGCAAAATGCCTTCTTTTTAATCAAATTAGTTAAAAGTTTATCAATTTTATTAATCTTTTCAGAGAACCAACTTTTAGTTCTATTTATCACTTCTGTTTTTTTTGTTTCCAATTTATTTCTCCTCTGATTTTTCTTATCTCTTTGTGGTTATTTTAGGTTTATATATTTGTTGGCTTTCTAATTTTTAAATGTGTTGTGTTCGTCCTTCGATGCCAAAAAAGACCATGCCTTCAGATAAATGATGACATGACTTGCACTTGACTTTGTTTTGAGTGAGGGAAGGCTGTGCAGGTCACCAGCCTTACTTCTCCTCCAGAGCCATCTGAATCCAGTGACTAGATATTCATCAGGATGACTGGAGATGACCCAGGATGCACTGGGAGACCTTTAGGCCAGAGTCTTTGCAGGCACTCACTTAGAGTGATTCAATGCCCATTCATTGAATAGGCCTGTTTAAGAAGTAGCCAGGGCATGGCCCCTTAAATGAGGCCAAGAAAAAGAAAGACATCAGGCTGGGTGGGAAACAGCAACAGTTACTATTGATAATCACTCTAAAGCCAGGAGGGTCCAAAGGAGCCCTTAGGCAGGGGCAGCATTGACATCCCAGTTTCAGAGTGCAGTAGGTTTAAGGTTTTGGAGAGGACAGGACAGGACAGGATAAGAGAAAGGAAAGGAAAAGGAAAAGGAAAGAGGAGGAGAGGAGAGGAGAGGAGAGGAGCCAGTAAAACCCAACTCAACTGGCCATCCAAATTTACCTTCCTTTGGAGAGAGAAGAAAGGGGAGGGGGAGGCAGACAGGAGAGGAGGAGTTGAGTTACCCAGCTGAGTGGGTCCCTATTCAGCCAGCTGCGTCTGCTCACAGGATTGTGTTCATCCTTTATTGCTGAAGAAGACCATGCTATCAGAGAACTGATGACATGCACTTGACTTTGTTTTCAGTGAGGGAGGGCTGTGCAGGTCACCAGTCTCACTTCTCCTCCAGAGCCATCTGAATCATTAGGATGACTGGAGATGACTCAGGATTTACTGGGAGACCTTGAACCCTTTAGGCCAAGGTCTTTGCAGTTACTCACTTAAGGTGATGCAAAACCCATTCAATGAAATTATTATTGATCTTTTGTCCCCCATTTTGTTAAAGTATATTTGTAGGGATATGTTTTTTTCCAGAGAACTGCTTTAGCTTCATCCCAGAAATTTTGACATGTAATTTCATCATTATGATTTTCTTTCACTTTATTCACTCTTTCAATGATTCATTTCCTGAGTCACTCATTATTTAGGATTTAACCACATCTCCATGTGGGCTTATGTCTTTTGTTTGTGGTTCTTGAACCAATGATTATTTTTATTGTGTCTATAAAAACTATATTAACTATTTCTGTCTTTTTTACACTTGTTTGCGAAATCTCTGTGCCCTAGTACATGGTCAGTTTTTTTTTAAAGGTTCCGTGTGGCACTGAAAAAAATATTTATATCTTTTTTTCGGGCTTATTTAGAAAATTTCATAAATCTTTTAGCTCTAGTTTCTTCAGCAATTATTTTTTTGCTTTGTATTTTCCCTTTGGTTTATTTTTCTGTCAGACTTATCCAAAACCAAAAGAGGGATACTGGAGTCTCCTGTCACTATTGTGTTATTGTAGTCTACATCTTCTTATGGCTCAGTTAATATTTCCTTTATGAATTTGGATGCTAAGGCACTTGAGCATACAAGTTTATTACTGATGTTGGTTTGTGGTCTATGGTTCCTTTCAGTATAATGTAGTTTCCTTGTTTATTTCTTTGAACTTTTGCTTGTTTTTGTTTTTTTTAGATACAAGATTGCAACTCTTGCTTCTTTAAAATTACTTGATAAACAGGAAGAATTTTCTCTTTTCTTTTTTGCCATCCCATCAGTATTTTGTATGGCTTAAAAAAAATGTGTTTCTCATGAGGAACAGATTATAGAGTTTTGTTTTCTTGTCTAATCTTTCAATCTTTTTCATTTTATTGGAATGCTTGAGCCATTCACATTTAAGGTTATGAGAGCTAAGTTTTTACCTTCATTTGGCTCCAATATTTTTTCAAGTTATGATTATTTCCCTCTTCTGTTGAAAATGCAGTATTATATCTCTTCAGTTACTTTAGCATAATCTTTTCTAAGGTAGCCTTATTCCCATTGGTTCTCTTTCCATCCCTGTTGACATCTTTCCTCCCATTTGTTACCCATTTTTTTCCCTTTGGAGTTTTGGTTATTAATTCATTTCCTTTTCCTACTTTTATCTGGTTGCATAGGTTCCCCTCCCCCTCATTTTACCCTCTCAGACAAGTGGATTCACTGTTCCTCTCCTACCCTTTAATTAGTCTTATTCGTTAGTTTTAAAAATTTAATTTTTTATCCATTTCCAGAGATGCCTTCTCTTACTGTTTATTATTCATCCTCTTTCTGTTTAGTCATTCTCTGATACAAGATCCCTTCAATTAATCTCTCTTTATTCTTAGTGTTCCACAGAGTCCATTTCTCCATTGATCTTTACTTACAGGACAATGGAGAGAAAGTACAATGCTCCATAGAATGACCCTCCTCCCCCAATCTCATCCTTAATTATGCAGCCCGCTGTTGATTTGTACCTTCTTTCTGGTTACTTTTTTTCCCCATTTGTTTCAAAACTCTCTTCCTTAGGTCCATGCACTCTAAATCCCTATGTGTCAATTGCTCCAAGGAGATACAACATCTTTCCTCTCCCAAGGAGAGAAATGGGTAGTGGGATTTAGATTAATTAAGAATATGATTATTATAATTAATATTAATAAATAATAAAAATTAGAAATTATGATGAGTGGTGTTTTTAAGAACTACATCTCCACAGACCATACCTGGCACAAGTTCTTTATTTTCCTTCACAGAATCTCTGTCTTCACCCACAGGATTGTGTATCAGTGTATCCCACTACCAAAGCAAGGTCTCCCTCTTCTCTCCTCTTTTTAATACTTACTCCCTCTCTCCATTCGCCTGTAGGCTCCTCTCTGCCCAAGAAACAACATGGGTCACTTTTCCCTTACAGCTACTCCTCAGAATGATTTGGGCACATCACACATTCTCCTATATTCTCATGCTTCTCTCACTCTTTTCATGTACCCTCCCATTTTGTAATGTTGTCCCCCAAAGAACATTGATTCACCGTAGGCAGAGCATCACTGGATTCCATCCACAATGTCCCAGTCATTTTTCCCCCTAGAAATGATCTATGATTTCTTCCAATTTTTATTTCATTTTATGTGTTCAGAAGTTCTGGGTAATTTTCTTTTATTACTTTTTACATTATGGTGTTCAAGACTTTTGACTTGTGTTTTTCTGGGAGACCTATAATCCTTAGATTGTTTCTACACATTGTTTCTTGGAGATGAGTCAGTATGTTTTGCTTAGATAGAGAGCATATTTTCTCTTAATGTTCTTTTTCTTTGTTTCTCTTTTCCTGGGCTGTCCTTCATTTCTATGTATCTGCATTTCCAAACTATTGTTTTCATTTTTGTTTCTTTGGTGAGACTTACCATCCTAAATTTAGATTTTTTCCCCCTATTCAGCCAATTATTTTTGTATGTAGTTCATAAATTTTCTCATAATTCTCATTTTTATTTTAAACCATTTGTGAACAATGTATTGTAGTCTCATGTTCTCCTCAAAATGCACCAAAAAGACAAAAAAGAAAAAAAAGCATCTTCTTTCTCATCAAGTTTGAATTTGATTTATTTTATTTTGATTTCAGACTTTAATCTTAGATAACTAAGCATATTTACTAGACCTGGAGGTCATATTTCCTCTTGCTGTTAATGTTTTCCTTGTTGATGTATCTGCTTGTGCTCAAGGTTTTTGAGTTTTCCTCTTGAATTCTTTGGTAATTTCATTTTTTTCTTCTTATTTTCCCCTATGCTCACTTTTTGACTTCCTCCCCTCTGATTATGGCTTCTCTGGGGGCTGGATCTCAAACCCTCTCAGCTGGACAATTAAGTCATGGTCACAAGGCTAAACCTCTGACTCAAGAGACTTGTGGGAATTGAACTGGTACGAGGTGGGTGCTGGCTTTATTCCCTCAGAATTAGCAGAATAACACGCAGTGCCCCTCCCACTATGCCCTAATGACCTGTCCTATTTGCTCTGTTTCTCAGTTCATTCACTTGGTAATTCAGAGAGCTAATTACACTGCTGCCATTGAATTTAGAGGTGATTTTATTCATTTGGAGTTTGGATCTCAGAGGCTCTGGCTTGCAAGGGTAAGTGGGATATTGGGTTGAGCTTTATTTCAAGCCAAGACATGTTTGCTATCTTACTCCCTCTGTTTCTTTCCTCTCCTACAAAAAGTCTCATGCAGCACATAATCTTATCATGTTGTGGCTCCAAAAAAATTTTATAGACTGACACTCAGATCTCCATAACACTGCAAAGTGGAAGGGAGACTGGAGTGTGAGTTTGAGCTTTGTTGTAAGCTCCATGATTCAGATCCCTGGGTGGGTTTATGCAGCATTACTGCTGGTAGCTTGGTGAATAATAATCAAGGAATTGATGAACTTGAGGCAGACTTCAGTTCATTTATTTTTAACCTTATTTTGGGTTCCAGGTATCCTAGGCTGTGGATATAGCTAAACTTGCTTTATCTTTGATACATAATTTCTGTTTTGGAGAGATTTGAGAGATTGTGAGGATCATAGAAAATGTTCTTCATCTTGGTGGTCACATGACCTCCCAACATAATTCTTTATTGTTTTATCACAACCCCTATGCGAATGACTCTGAAGTTCCTATAATTCTCCATAAAGCATTAGAAACACTAAGGAGGTAAAGCTGGAAAAAGTAGGAAATTTCTTCTTAGAATTCTTGGAGGTGTCCTCCTTCAGTGGAAAGAAGACTGGATTTGGAGTCCAAGAACCTTGGGTCAAATTACAGGACTGCCTTTTGCTACCTTTATAACCCTAGAGAATTAATTTGACTTCTTTGGGCTTCAGTTTCATGAAAGGTCTGGAATAAATTGCCTCAAACATGATTTACAGCACTAAATTCCTGATTCTATAATCTTGTGCTATACCAAAGATGGCTATTCTTCTTATCAGTATTTAGGAGGATAAAACAAATGAAGGGTAAATATTGGATGAGGTCAATCAAGGAAGTCTTCTAAGAAGAGAATTTTAAGTCAGGCTTAAAGGAAAGGAAGGATTACTCTTAGTAGGAAGAAAAAATTTCATTTTAGACATGCAGAAGAGTATGCGCAAAGCCAGAGAGATGGAGACAGGCAAATTGAATGGATGATCAGAATATTGGCTTGGCTTAGGATGAAAGGCTCTCCATCAGATAGTAATAAGAAATGAAGTTAGTGAGATAGGAGTCCTTGAAGGCCAGAAAAAGGAAGTTAGTTTTTACGGGAACGATAAAGGGTCATCAGAGGTTCTTGAGGAATGAAATGGTGTGATGAACATTGTACTTGAAGGATATTATTCTAACTACTGTACTATATATTGGATGGAATGAAGGAAAGAAAGATGGAAACTATAGATAACAGGCCAGATAGGAACCCTTTCTGTTTTCCAGGTAAGAAATTATATACAAGTTATATATTAATTAATTATTGATGACTGATTTATGGTTGCCTCTGATTAAAAATTCTCCATACTGATGGAGCCGCTGAACTAACAGCTGATGAACAGTATCATTCATTAAGTGCTTTGATAGCCTGTCAAAGCTCTGCTGATATACCTTGAAAAGACCACCAACTTAATAACCAGTGCAGTTTTTTTTTTTATTGGATTACACTTAAATGCTTGAACCTCTATCTTTCAGTGAAAGAAATGTCAGAATGGGGCATTCAGAAAACATTGCTCTGACCAGCACAGTGTACTTGTGAATGCTTGTAAAACGCTACGGTTAGTTAGGGAGAAGTTTATGGTTTTATAGGAAAAAACAGCAAACAAAAACCACTGGACCCAGAGGTAATGGAACTATTCCTGGCTCTATCATGTTCTGCAATGATGGGAAATTACTTCAGATTTCTATACCTCAATTTTACCACTTATAAATGGGAATGATAAAACCTGACTTCTCCCTGCCTTGTGGTAGGCTTCACAATCAAAGTTATATTGGTGCATTAATTTGAATATCTTTTGTAATAAGCAAAATAGGTAGATAGTGAAGTTAGATTGCAGGATTAAACATGCAAAGGGATCTCAGAAATTATTTTGGTAATGGGTTTTCCCTCATTATAGGACTTTAAGAAAAAAATCTGTATGAATACTTATTGGGTATATTGTAAGAGAGGATTCTTGAACCATGTTCAAGTGTGTATAGGACTGAATAGTCCTCTACAATTCCTTCCAATGCTGAAATTTTATTATTCTGTAATATACTTCAGTGGCTTTGTTTGGTAGAGTGAAACTGAGGTCCCAAAACTTGTCACACAGGTACTAAATTGAAAAGTTGACATTTGACCATAGATCGCTCAGCAGATATGGCTCTGGTCCTGGAGTCAGGAAGTCCAGAGTTAAAATCTGGCTTCAAACACTCATTAGTCATGTGACCCTGACCAAGTCACATAATCTCTATTTGCCTTAATCTACTGGAGAAGGAAACGGCAAGCCACTCCAGCATCTTTGCTAAGAAAATCCCACATGGGAACATGAAGAGCCAGATCTAACCCAACAACAATAATAACAATTTCAGCCCCAAATGCAGTTTTATTTCCACTGCATTTTTTTAGGAGGAAGGAGGGGTCCAAACTCTCCAATTCAAGCTCACTGATTGGTGACTAATTCATAATGATGGTCCAGTATGACATTTTCATGACATTTCTTTTTTTTTATATTATCTGAAACTTTCTACTTTCTTATCCCTGGGTCAGGAGTCTCTCTCTGTCTATCTCCTGTAATATAGAAATCATAGGCGATGGATCTGATCTGGTAAACTGACATCTCCTAAAAATTTTCCTCAATAAGAGAGGGAATTGTGTGCAGAGAGAGGGTATGTGTGGGGAGGTGACTGGTCTGGAGATAGTTGGAAAGAAAGCAAGAGGGAGAGGAAGAGGGAGAGAAGAAGGGGAGAGGAGGAGGGGGGAAAAGGAGAGAGAGAGAGAGAGAGAGAGAGAGAGAGAGAGAGAGAGAGAGAGAGAGAGAGAGAGAGAGAGAGAGAATTAGAGCTAGAACATTTACTAGGTCCTTTCTAATAAGATCATCAAAACAAAGCCACAGGGAATGAAACAGAACATTCATTAAGATTACCAATAAATCAACCTGACCTAGCAGTAATGCTGCAAATTGCCATAGGAGGGACCTGAGTTTCGTTTCTCCCTATTTTTCTTCCCTCCTGTTGTCAGGCTTTGGAAACATCGTTCAGGCCCACTCAGTCCTAGTGGCAGAGGAATATGTCTTTAAAGAACTGGCAGTACTGAATAAAAGGCAGTGATTAACTCTAAAAGGAGAATCAGTTGTCTTCATCAACAGGGGATTGTGATGGTGGAAGGGGAATTTGGGGAAGTCAGGAACCTGGGCCTAGTCTAGAGTAAGAGGTAGGGACTGAGGAATTATAGAGATGGAGACTTCTCCCTATAGAGAGTTAAGCAGTTCATTCCCATTCAGCAAGTGCAACTGTGATATCTGTTACATGACAGACAAAATACTAGTTGATGAGGAAACAACAACTCCCCCACCAAAAAGAAAAAAAATTTAATCCCTGGTGTGATGTAGCTATGACATGGAGATAAGTAAATTAATACAAGATAATTTTTATCCTTTTCTGTGTCCCCAACTGTGCCTAGCACATTTTAAACACTTATTAGATACTTATTGACTGCCTGATTAAATTGAGAAAATAGTGAACATCAAAAACTGGGGAAAATAGGGAAGAACTTGCAAAGAAAATAAATCTATATCATATTATCCTGATCATATTCTCACAAAGAGTTCAGTAGCTTGTTTACAGTCTTCCTCTCTATTCTGCCCTCAGTTCCCTTGTCTGTAAAATTAGGAAGTCAGAATAGGATCATAAATCTCTAGTCAATTCTACATTTTACATAAGAGGAAGCTGAGACCTATTGAGGACATTGACTTGCCCAAGTGCACATAGGTAATTAGTGACTGATTCAGGATTTTAACTTCAAGTCCAGTGATCCAAAATGGGTACATCCTACAAATTCCCTTTTAGTTCTTGATCCATGATCCTAAAATATTATGATTCTATGATAAAGAATAGTTATAAGAGAAACGAATCAGAAGGAAGTATGAAATGCTATAGATACGATAGAATGAGGAGTGCTGAGGTGTAGAGTTCTATAAGCAATGATGAAAAGTGAGAAGTTAGAGCAGGGTTGGACAGAAAAGAGTGAAGGCATGAGTAAAAGTAGTCAGAAGAAAGAGATTTCTATTTTGACAAATTTTGTTTTGTTTTGATAGCAATTTTGAGTCTCTGAAATTGGGAAACCAAGAGACTGAAATTTCCCAAAACTTAGGAAAGGGGAAGCACCAGCTGATTGGATTTTTAACTGGTTACAGCAAGGGATTGATAGTTACAGAGGTCAGGAAAGAAAGAAAGGCACCTAATCCTGGGTCAGATGCAATTTACTCTATTGTCCCTTTCCCCTCACAGTCTCCAGTGAGGGACTGAGGCTGTGGCTGGGTCCATGACTGTGATAGTATAACTGGTGATAGTAGCACTTCTTCTGCATAGAACTTTGGTGTTGACAGAATGGGCAGAATTTTTTTCTTTTCTTTTTTTCTCAGACACTAAAGGCGTGTGAATAGAGCAGGGTAGCATAAGTTATGACTTATTGGCATAGGTGGAGGACTCTAAACCCAGTATAAGAGGCTGGAGCTAGACCTTCCATTTAAACCTGGTATAGGGAAAAGAGCACTAAATATAGAAACAGATGACCTACATTCAAATTTCACCTCAATCACTTAGCATGGGTCTATATTTCTTTTTATTTTATTTTTTAGATTTTTTATTAACTTATTTTTAGTTTTCAACTTTTACCTCCTTCAGATTTTGAATTCTAAATTTTCTTGCCCACCTTTCCCTCCCCCCTCCCCAAAATGGCATGCAGTCTGATATAGGCTTTACATATACGTATTCATATTACACGTATTTTCACATTAGTCATGGTGTGAAGAAGACTTAGAATCAATGGGAGGAACCATGAAAACCAAGAGAAGAAAACCATGAAGAAACCGAGAGAGAGAGAGAGAGAGAGAGAGAGAGAGAGAGAGAGAGAGAGAGAGGGAGGGAGGGAGGGAGGGAGAGAGGGAGGGAGGGAGGGAGGGAGAGGGAGAGGGAGAGAGAGCACAAATAGCATGCTTCAATCTACATTCAGACTCCATAGTTCTTTTGATGGATGTGTACAGTGTTTTCCATTATGAGTCTTTTGGAGTTGTCTTAGATCCTTGAATTGCTGAGAAGAACTTTGATCAAAGTTAGTCATCACACAATGTTGTTGTTACTGTGTATAATGTTGCCCTGGCTCACTTCACTCAGCATCAATTCATGTAAGTCTTTCCAGGCTTTTCTGAAGTCTGCTTGCTTATTATTTCTTCCTTAATTGATGACATTCCATCAATTTCCAATTCTTGGACACCACCAAAAGAGCTGCTATAAATATCTTTGTATATGTGGGTCCCTTTTCCATTTTTATGATCTCTTTAAGATATAGCCTTAGAAGTGGTATCAGTGGATCAAAGGATATGTGCAGTTTTATAGTCCTTTGGGCATAGTTCCAAATTGCTCTCCAGAATAGTTGAATAAGTTCACAACTCCACCAACAAAGCATTACTGTTCCAATTTTCCCACATCTTCTCCAACATTTATCATTTTCCTGTTTTGTCATGTTAGCCAATCTGATAGGTCTGATGTGGTACCTCAGAATTGTTTTGAATTTGCATTTATCTAATCAGTGGTGATTTAGAGCATTTTTTTCACATTATTATA
Source organism: Notamacropus eugenii (assembly GCF_028372415.1). Lineage (NCBI taxonomy): Eukaryota > Metazoa > Chordata > Mammalia > Diprotodontia > Macropodidae > Notamacropus > Notamacropus eugenii. The sequence goes on from NC_092872.1 coordinate 70,459,488, forward strand.
GATAGCTTTAATTTCTTCCTCTGAAAATCTGCCTGCCTTTGACCGTTTATCAATTGGGGAATGATTTGTCATCTTCTAAATTTGACTCAGTTCTCATATTTTAGAAATAAGTTGGCCTCCATTTCTTGAATTGTAAAATGAGATTGTTGGTTGAATTAGTCTCTAAGATAACTTTTAGTTCTAAACTTATGCTATTATGTTCCCCTCCAGATTAAGTAATGGAGAAGGGAGAAATTGTTTCTTGGAAGGGGGTCCAAGTTTCATTGTCTCTGTTTTCATTCCCAGGAGTTGCTTCCACCTTTCTGAATTTTTAATGGTGGAGGAAAGGCCATGTTATTACATAGTAAATGGGAAAAAGACTTATTATTAAGTTAAAGAACCGATTATCAAATAGGATTCATTGTTAGAAAAATGGAAACAAAATTGTCTTTATGGAATTGCAAATGGGGACTGAATCAGAATGAGAAATAACTTTTCATTGAAAAGGAAGAAAAAAAACTTAACAGGACATTGAAACCTGAGGTAAACAGTTGTATAGTGTGTGGGCAACTGGTTGGCCCTGATGAGTTCTAATCATTGGGTCAAGGAGAGTTCTAGTCATTGGGTCAAGGACAGCCACATTCTAGGGTACTGAATAAGAACCCACTAATTATCCCTCCTTCTGCAAAAGCAACCAAGAAGATATCAATATGGATGCATACTCAATAATTTCCTCCTTTCTTGGGTCTTCTTGTTTAATTTGTATTTTTGAGTTATAGTGATCAAAATTATACATGTTTAAGATGCAAAACTACTACAGTCATACAAAAAATAAGAGATTTGTTGCTCTTCTAATACTTTTTTATAAGAAAATGAAGTCAACTGTCAAAGTGATTTTCCCAAATTGCAAGTCTGATCATGTCTCTGCGCCCCACACCCTGGTCACCTTCATAAACTCTGGTGGCTCCCTACTACCTCTAACATCAAATATGAAATCTGTTGCTTGGTATTTAAAGCCCTTTATAGACAAGCTCCTTCTTATCTTTCCATTCTTCTGGCATTTCAGTCCTCTTCATGTACTTTATGATCTCGTGATGCCTTCTTGCTACTCCTCCTACAAGATATTCCATATCCCAACCCTGGACATTTTCACTGGTTCTCTCCTCCCTTCTATGGCTAGAATTCTGTCTCTTCATTTCCATCTCCTGGCTTCCTTCAAGTCTCAGTCTATTCCTTTTAATACTAATGCCTTCCATCTGTTAATTATCTCCAGTTTATCTAGTATATATCTTATTTGTACAGAGTGGTTTACACATTGTCTTCTCCATTAGACTTTGGTCTCCTCCAAAGCAGATTTTTTTCTTTGTCCTTTCTATGCATTCCTAATGTTTAGGACAGCGATTGACACATAGTAGGCACTGAATAAATGCATACTGGCTTGACAAGTTGAATTTTATTATCCTGTTGACCACAGAATAATTTTATCCAGAGAAGTATTTAAAGTACGTGTCCTTAACATTAAGTGTCCAAGGGCCTTCCCAATCTACTAGTCAATAGATTTCAAGATGTTTTTTCTTCCTTTCTTTATTCCTACCTGTGAAAGGTATAATGAAGGAAATCCAGAGAGTGGGCAACTAGGTGGTGTAGTAGATAGAGTGATGGGCCTGGAGTCAGAAAAAACTGAGTTCAAATTCAGTCTCAGACTTCCAGCTGTATGACCCTGGGAAAATCACTTAACCCTGTTTGCCTCAGTTCTCTCATCTTTAAAATGAGCTGGAGAAGGACATGGCAATCTACTCCAGTATCTCTGTCAGGAAAACATCAAATGGGGTCAGGAAATGTTGGACAGGATTGAAACTACTGAACAACAACAGTAAATGATAGAGGGAATCCAGAGAATCATGAGTGTAGCCTGGAAAGAAATGAAAGAATAGCTAGCTTGGACACTTTCTTTAAAATAGAAGTTCTGGGAGGAGCCAGGCAATCAGAGACAGAGGGTGCTTTCAATGTGTGTTCAGGGGAGAAGGAGTGAGATTGCATGGAGAAGAGGTTTCTGTGGCGTTATAGAGATGTCTAGAGAGTCAAGAGTGAGACAACTCATGACTTGGTGGATAGAGTTCTCATCCTAGAGTTAAGAAGAGCTGAGTTCAAATCCAGCCTCAGATACTTACTAGCTGTATGACCCTAGGCAAGTCATATAACCTCTCTTTTCTTCAGTTTCTTCAGCTGTAAAATGTGGATAATAATAGCCACTACCATATAAGATTGTTGTGAGGATCACATGAGACAACATGTGGACAGTGCCTTCCACATAGTACATGCTATATAAATGTTTATTCTCTTCCCCTGCCTCCTAGCAGTGCAGCTCGGAAAGGAATGAAAGTAAAAAAAGAATGTGTATGGAATATTCCATTTAATATTAGAGTTTTTAATATACTGTTTTTTCTGTTTCTCTTTTTTTTTCATCTTTGTTACAAGACATGACTTTCTCAGAGGGGAAAGGGAAAGGGTACCGGAAGAAATGGTGATATTAAAATGAATAAAAATGAAGAGATAAGGGTAAATCAGAAGGTTAACAAAAGACTATGCAGAGGTATAAAAAAGCTAGAGTCAGAAGGGAAGACTAATTGGTAAAAATGGTTAAAAAAAATAAAGGACTTCTGGGATCCAAGTTGGTGGAGTAAGCAGTAAATTACCATAACTCCCTCATATTCACCTCCAAATGACCACAAAAGAGCAATCCCCCAAACAAATTCTGGAACAGCAGAATCAGCAAAAAGATAGGATGAAAAAATCTTTTAGCCCGAGGAACTTAGAAGATTGGCAAAAGAAGTCTGTTTCACTCAGGTAAGAGGGGAATGCAGTCCAGGGCAGGAAGCATGCCAGTAAGCCAGCAGCAAGCCCCATTAAAGCTGGAGGTCCTGAGTTCTGATACAGTAGAGGAGGCAAGTGCAGAAACACCCCCACTGGCCTCAGCACACACCAGACACTAGAATTAAGACCCCAGGTCAGCACCAGGGAAGCTGCCAGACCCCTATAGTCTCCAGCAGCACCAGTCTTGCCCCACTCAACACTCTCAGGGCAGCACCAGACATGAGGATCTCCTGTGGGCCTCAGTGAAGCACTAGTCAAAAAACCAGGGTCTGTAGTCCGTGGCACAAGAAGCCCATGACTGCACTCCTTCTACCTTGGAAGCAGAAGTCAAATTTAGAAGAAAGGAAAAAGGTCAAAAGAGCTGAGCAAAAACCAACAACAAAAAAGAATCTTACCATAGAAAGTTATTACAGTGACAGGGAAGTTCAAGACACAAGCTCAGAAGAGGACAATAATGTCAAAACACCTATGAACAAAGCCCCAAAGAAAAACAGGAAGTAGTCTCAAGCCTAGAAAGAACTCATGAAAGAGCTCAAAAAAGAGTTTTAAAATCATATGACAGGTAGAAGAAAAATTGAGAAAAGAAATGATAGTGATGTAAGAGATTATGAAAAAAAGTGAACAGTTTGGAAAAAGAAAACAACTGCTTAAAAAGTAGAATTGGCCAAATGGAAAAGGAAGTGCAAAAGCTAATTAAGGAAAACAACTCCTTGAAAGTTAGAACTGGGCAACTAGAAGCTAATAACTATATGAGATATTAAGAATTAATCAAAAAATTAATCAAAAAATTCAAAAGAATAGAAAAAATAGAAGAAAATGTAAAATACATGTGAAAAACAACTGACCTGGATAATAGATTCAGGAACACAAAGTCAGAATTGCTGGGACTACCTGAAAGACCTCATCAATAAGATGGCCTGGACAGCATCTTTCAAGAAATTATTAAGGAAAACTGCTCTGATATCCTGGAATCAGAGGGAAAAATAGACATTCAAAGAATCCACCAATAACCTCAGGAAAGAGTTCCTAAAACAAAAACTCCAAGGAACAATATTGCCAAATTATAGAATTAAGAGGTCAAGGAAAGAAATACTGAAAGTGGCCAGAAAAAGCAATTTAAATATCAGGGAGCTACAATCAAGATTGCATGAGACTTAGTAGCTTCAACATTACAGGATCTGGGGTCATGAAACATAATATTATGGAAGGCAAAGGAGCTAGAACTACAACAAACAATCATCTATGGGTGAAATTAAGTATAATGCTTCAAGAAATTCATTCAATGAAATAGAAGAATTTCAAGCTTTCATATCCAGAAGACCAGAATTGAACAAAAAATCTATTTCCAATATCAAGATCTGAGAGAAGCCTGTAAAGGCAAAAAAGGAAAAGAAATACAAGGGATTCAATGGAGCTGAACTATTTACCTCCCTATACAAGATGATACTCATAATTTTTAAAAATTGTGCCACTATTAATACAGTTAGAAGGGATATACATAAACAGAATGTATGTGTATAAGGTAAATTAGAGGAAAGGACATAAAAATAACTAAGGGATGAGAAAGAGGGGTACATGGATACAGAAGGAAGGGAAAGGTAGAATAAGATAAATTATTTTACATGAGGAGGTGAAAAAATATCTATTACAGTGGAGAGAAATATGGGAGAATAAGATATGGGAATCACTTGAAACTTACTTTCATCAGTATTGGGTCAAAAAGGAAATAATATACACAACCAGTTGAATATAGAAATCTCTTACACAAAAGGGAAATAGAAGGGGAGGAGGTTAAGTAAAGGGGACTGTATTGCTAATATATTTTTGCATAATGAGATCTTTTCCATCCATTAATATGGCCATGTGACTTGCTTGAGTCACATGGAAGCCAGAGTCACATGAGTCTGTGGTGTGAGGAGCTTGCCAAAAGAATGGAGCAGGAAGGGTGGAGCAGAGCTGAGAGAAAGTTGGTCACAGCAGCTAGAAGTGAGGGACAGAAAGGAAGCAAGCAGTGGGCTATGAATGTTCATTTGTGGGAAGACACTAGCAGGGGGAAGGCTTGGGGATGGTAGTGTCCTCTGCATTGTTATTGTGTATAGATTTCTTTGTTGCTATGATGAATTTGGCTTTCTGGTGTTGGGATTCAACTTTCTTGTGTTTAAATAAATGTTTTGGTTCTGTCTTCCATGTGGAGACTCTGTTATATTTTGTGATTCAGAGTTATGCTGACATATTCATAGCTGTCTTAGGGGCTGTGAACATCATGTTGGTGCTGCAAGGACAGACAAAAAGAAGAGAGGGCAGACCAGGGAAGGCAACAGACAGTAGAAAGAAGCAAAACATTGTTGTGGAAGGAAAAGGTGAAAGGAGAGAGAGAACAAACAGGAAGAAAAATAGGATGGAGGGGAATGCACTATTAGAAATCATAACTGTGAATAAAAATGGGATGAACTATCCCATAAAACCAAACCACATAGCAGAGTGGACCAAAAGAGAGAATCCTATAATATGTTGTTTATAAGAAACACACTTGAAGCAGAGAGAGACACACAGGGTAAATGTAAGGTGCTGGAGCAAAATCTATTATGTATTAGTTGAAGTAAAAAAAAGAAAAAGCAGGGGTAGCAGTCCAGATCTCAGACAAAACAAAAGCAAAAATCGACTTAATTAAAAGAAGGAAACTACATTTGCTAAAAGGTACTATATACAATGAAATAATATCAATACTAAACATATATGTGCCAAGTGGTACAGCACCCAAATTCTTTTTTCTTTTAAAATTAAGTATATAATTTATTTTTAAGTTCTCAACATTCACTTCCACAAGAATTTGAATTCAAAATTTTCTTCCTATCTCTCTCCACCTCCCATGCTAGGTCAGCACACACCCCATTCACCCCTTCCTCCAGTCTGTCTTCTCTTCTGTTACTCACCTTTCTTCCATCTCCCTTCCCCTCTATTTTCCTGTAGGGCAAAATAGATATCTATATTTCATTGCCTGTATAGCTTAATTTCCAGTTGCATGCTAAAACAATTTTTAACATTCATTATTAAAGCTTTGACTTCCATATTCTCTCCCTCTCTCCCCACCCATCCTCATTGAAAAAACAAGCAATTCAATACAGGTGTACATGTGTACACAATACATGTGTAACAATGCAAAGTACTTCCATAATAGTTATGTTGCAAAAGACTAATCCCTTTGTCCTATCCAGTCATCAGTTTATTCCATTCTCTCCCTTAACCTGTCCTCCCATAATAGTGTTTACTTCTGATTAACCCTTTCTTCGATTTGCTGACCCTTCTCTTACCTTCCCTCTCCTATCCCCTTCCCCTTTGCCTTCCTGCAGGGTAAAATAGATCTCCAACTGAGTGTGCTATTCTTCCTTAAGCCAAATCCCATGAAAGTAAGGCTCACTTATTTGCTTTCATCTCCCCCATCTTCAGCTCCATTGTAAAAGCTCTTTCTTCCCTCTTTTATATGAGATAATTTGCAACATTCTACTCCTTTTCTCTTACTCCTAGTATACTCCATTCAACAGTAAATTTTATTTTTTTAGGTATTCTCCCTTCATATTTAGCCTACCCTATGATCTCTGTCTATGTATATATGCATATATATGTGCACAAATATACATACACTTATACACACACACATATATATATATATACATACACACATATACCTATGTACATATACACACCCACACATACATAATATACACATACATGCATACCTATACATGCCTACATATATATTCCCTCTAACTACCCCAATAGTGAAAAAGGTCTCATGACTTACAAATAACATCTTTCCATATAGGAACGTAAATAGTTCAACTTTAATGAGTTCCTTAAGGCTTCTCTTTCCTGTTTACCTTTTCATGTTTCTCTTGATTCTTGTATTGGAAAATCAAATTTTCTATTCAGCTCTGGTCTTTTCAACAAGAATGCTTGGAAGTCAATTTTTTGAAATTCCATTTTCCCTCTGAAGTATTATTCTCAGTTTTGCTGGGTAGGTGATTCTTGGTTTTAATCCTATCTCCTTTGACCTCTGGAATATCATATTCCAGGTCTTTCTGTCCCTTAGTGTAGAACCTACTAAATCCTGTGTAATTCTGATGGTATTTCCACAATACCTGAATTGTTTCTTTCTGGCTACTTGTAATATTTTCTCCTTGACCTGGGAACTCTGGAATCTGATGACAACATTCCTAGGATTATTTGAGATCTCTTTCAGAAGGTGCTTTCTTTCCATTTCTACTTTACCATCTGGTTCTAGAATATCAGGGCAGTTTTCCTTGATAATGTCTAGGCTATTTTTTTGCTCATGATTTTCAGGTAGACCTATAATTTTAAAATTATCTCTCCTGGATCTATTTTCCAGGTCAGTTGCTTTTCTAATGAGATGCTTCACATTGTCTTCTATTTTTCACCCTTCTTTTTTTGTTTTAAAATTTCTTGATTTCTCATAAAGTCATTAGCTTCCATCTGCTCAGTTCTAATTTTTAAAGAACTATTTTCATCAGTGAGCTTTTGAACTTCTTTTTCCATTTGGCCAGTTCTGTTTTTTAAAACATTCTTCTCCTCATTGACTTTTTGGACCTCTTTTGCCGTTTGAGTTACTCTGTTTTTAAAGGTGTTACTTTCTTCAGTTTTTCTTTGGGTCTCCTTTTGCAAGCTGTTGATTTATTTTTCATCATTGTCTTGCTTTGCTCTCATTTCTCTTCCCAATTTTTCTACCACATCTCTTATTTGATTTTCAAATTCCTTTTTGAGCTCTTCCATGGCCTGAGATCATTGCATCTTATTTTTGTATGTTTTGGATGTAGAAATCTTGACTTTGATGTCTTTCTTTGATAGTGTGCTTTGTTCTTCCTCTTGCAAAAGGATAGAAGAAAATATCTTTTCACTAAGAAAGTAACCTTCTGTAGTCTTATTTTCCCCCCATTTTGGGCATTTTCCCAGCCAGTTACTTGACTTTTGAGTCCTTTATCAAGAGGAGGGTATACTACCCTAGGCTTCAGAGGTTTTTGTGCAGCTGTTCTCTGAGATATCTCTAGGGACCTGTAAGTTCTCAGTTCCTCCAAGATGGCACAATCCAGGCAAAGAAATTTACTGCTCTCCTGGCCCACACTCTTGTCAGTGAACCTCCAGAAGCACTCTTTTCTTCCCTGGAACTGTGAGTAAAGTTCCCTCTCCATAGCCACCACCAGCTCCACCATGCCAGGGCCAGTGCTCCTCTTCAACCCAGGAACACCACTTAGGGCTGAGATCCAGATCAGTAGCTCAATTCCCCATGGTGTATAGGCTGAGGGCTCCAAACATGGATGCTGCTGCCACCACAGCAGTCACAGTCACAGTGGCTGCTGTTGTCCAGGAGCTGGGGTTGGGGCCAAACCATGCTCCCCTATTATCCAGGTGAAAAAACTTTCTTACTGACCTTTGAAGTTATCTTTGGCATTTGTGACTTGAGAAATCTGGGAACTGCTGCTGCTACCCATGATTCTACCCCTTGAAGCGTGCTTTAGTCCTGTTGTTGCCACATGGCCCAGGTTGGACTGGGCTTTGTTCAGAGCCTGGGGTGATAGAGCTTTTCTCTGAACCTTCCAGGCTGCCTTGGGCTGGAAATCTGTTTCATTGTCATTTTGTGACTTCAGCTGTTCTAAAATTTGTTTAGAGTAATTTTTTATAGGTATTTTGTGGGCTGTGGGGAAAGCACTAGAGTATATGAGTCTTTCTACTCTGTCATCTTGGCTCCACCTAGCATCTAAATTCTTAAAGGAAAAGTTAAGTGAGTTACAGGTTCTTGACCAAACAAGAGAAAGAGAGCATTATGAAATGCAAAATAATTTTGATTACATTAAATTAAAAAACTTTTATACAAAGGCAGTGCAACCAAGATTAGAAGCAAAGCAGAAAGCTAGGAAATAATCTTTACAGTATATATATCTGATAAAGACCTCATTTTTCAAATATATAGAAAAGTGAGTCAAATGTATAAGAATACAATCCATTTTCCCCTGATAAATGGTCAAAGGAAATAAACAGGCAGTTTTCAGAAGAAGAAATTAAAGCTATTTATAGAAATATGAAGAAGGGCTCTAAATCATTTTTGATTAGAGAAATGAAAATTGCAACTCTCCGGTACTACCTCACACCTATCTGATTGGTTAATGTGATGAAAAAGAAAAATGATAAATGTAGGAGAGGATATGGGAAAATTGGGAAACTAATGCAGTGTTTGTGGAGTTGTGAACTGATCCAACCATCCTAGAGAGCAATCTGAAACTATTCCCAAAGGGAAATTCAACTCTGTATACCCTTTGATCCAGAAATACCACTTCTAGGTCTGTATTCCAAAGAGTTCATAAAAAAGAGAATAGGACCCATATGTCCAAAAATAGTTACAACAGCACTATTCATCTTGCCAAAATATTAGAAACTGAAGGGATGCCCATCAGTTAGAGAATGGCTGAACAAGCTGTGATATAGGAACGTAATCCAATTCTACTGTGCATTAAGAAATGATGAACAGGCAAATTTCATAAAAACCTGTAAAGATTTGTGCAAACTGATGCAAAATAAAATGAGCAGAACCAAGAAAACATTGTACACAGTACTAGCAGCATTGTATCAGCTATGAATGACTCAGCTCTGCTAAGCCACACAATGATCCAAGACAAGCACAAAGGACTCACAAAGGAAAATTCTATCCACATCTACATAAAGAACTGATTGACTTAGAATGCAGATTGAAGCATATTTTTTCATTACTTTTTTCTTTTTCACATTTTTTCAATTCATCCTCTTTCTTCTTTCACAACTGTGACTAAAATGCAAATAAGGTTTGCATGATATCATATGTATATCCTATATAAAGTTGTTTACCATTTAGGATGAAGGGAAGGGAAAAAGGGAGGGAGAAAAACTTGGACCTTAAAATCTTGTAAAAATGAGTGTTAAAACTTGTTGTGACATCTAATTGTGAGGAAAAATAAAATATTACTTTAAAAAAGCTCCTAGAAGGAAGGAATTGAGAAAAATGGGAAACATTGAATAGTTCCTAATACCTACTGCAGGAAATGTTGTAGTCATTGTTGAGTCATGTGACTCTTTGCTACCTCATTTGAAGTTTTCTTGGCAAAGATACTTGAGTGGTTTGACATTTCCTTCTCTAGATCGTTTTACAGATGAGGAAACTGAGACAGTTTAGTGACTTGCATAGAGTCACACAGATAGTGAATGTCTACAGACAGATTTGAATTATGAGCCTTCCTGACGCCAGACTCTCTATTCACTGCATTACCAGCAGCTCCACTCCAGGTAGTACTCTACCCTCTTCCCAGGAGTACTCTACAGCTCAGATAATTTCAAAGCCATTTAAAAAAATAACTCTCTTTTAATGATAAGTTGTTATTCTATTTGTTTTTATATTTATGAACTGAGATAGGTGAAGAAGCCAGGTGACTTTCCCTTTCTTCTGCTTTTCCAGTCTTGTTAACTATGACATTTTAGAATCAGAGCTATAATCAGGAATTCTGGCATTCAGTATAAATGTAGACTCTACTGAAAGACAGAAGCCCTAAGGCCACTACTGGGGAGCCTGTTAGGGGTCAGTATTTTTGCTAAACTCGCTGCTGATTTTAGACATTCCACATGGTACTTGTCATCAAGCCCCATGGAATGATTTCTACAATTCTTTCCAGTTTAGTACAGTTATATTAACAATGAAGCAAATGAGATCAGGATAAGAGGATTATGGCAATGGGACTCTATGAGAGGGGAGTGACCTTGGGATCAGGTGATGAAGTGGTTGGTGGAGAAGGGGCATTCTTTTGTATCAGAGAGATTGATTTTTTCCTTCAATTTTTCAGTAACCTAACATATGCCTTTATTTGATGACCCCAGGAGTAATAATACCTGATGGCACAGGGCCCAAATCTTGAGGCTTATCAGACCTTCCTGAAGTTATTACTCTGCCAAAAACTCTAATCACTCCATGCTAGTTACTTTTTGGTTCTAAATTCATAGGTACATTCATAGGTGCATTCATAGGTACAAAACACTCTAAACTGATTTGTGTGTTTTTCCAGATATATCATCCCAGAAACCGACCATACTGGAAAAAAAAGAAATATGGGTTTGATCATACAGTGTAGAAAGCTCATACTTACTATGTCCCTTATGGGAAAAATTGAATATAAATCTCCACCAGAATTTTCTGTTAGCATGAAACTGATGATTATTTAGGTGAAAGTGTACTGACTTTTTGCCACAGGGAGCACGGAATGTCTAAATCGTTTGGATGTTTCGGGGCAGTGCTACATACAGTGCATAAGGCTTTCCAATTAATAAAATGCTTTTTAGAGGATATATAATAGGCATTTTGGTAGAAGATTAAAACCCAAACCACCCTTATGAAAATGAGGTAAAGGGTTCAGAAATAACAGCAGCCAGTCATATTTATCAGTCTTCAGGGAATTTCTTGTTTTATTATGAAAGGACAGTAAATCAGGGATGTCTGTCTCTGGACTAAAGAAGTCTCAGTGTTTTCTGATACATTAGCTCCTCTGGGGTTGGAAGTAAAGAAATATATTAGGTTACTGAAAAATTTCAGAAAAAACAATCAGTCCTTCACATACAAAAGCCTGTCCCTTAGAACATGTAAATTGTTATAGTCACATAACTGTCCTCTGATTCCTAACTTCTCAGACCCCTACCCTAGTCCCCATGAGGAGAGATCACTCCCAACATAGTTTGCCTATGAAAACCTAAACATAACTCTCTCAACACTCACACCAAGGTATATTATCCAAAAATCTTGTTGGATTATTGCCAGCTTAACCTTGCCTGGTAAGGAATTCATAGTCAGGTCCTTATTTAGCTGATAAGGAGGTGAAAGAGCATATGAATAAGTGCTGGAGAATTAAGGCTCTCATTTAGTACAGACACATATTTTAATGCAGAAATGCTGAAATTTGCTTTTCAAAATACTTAGTTGGCTTCAATCAACTTTCTAGTTTCTCTTTTAGTTGAAGATGAACAACTAAGTAGTTGTCTATCAAAGATTTCACACGTTCTTAAGCACTATCATAACCTGGGGGTTTGTGTTTACTTGAATAATGTTTCTGAAAATGAACACAGATGTTGAAAATGCTGATTTTCCATATGTTGTCCCCTGCTACTACAATTTCTTTCCCCCTTCTCTGTACCTAGCCAAATGCTAAGTATCGTTGAAGGTTCAAATGAGTTCTCTGTTCTATAGAGCTTTCCCTAAACTTTCTACTCCATATTGATCCATCCTCTTTTTGAATTTACTCTCCCCATACTTGCTACCTCTATAGCTCATTTGACCCTTGTATACTGTGTCGTGATGAAAGTAAACAATTTTATATTAAGACATAGAAGATAAAGAAATGCTCCTTAAATCACCAAAGCTTGATTATTATATTAGTTGGTTAAATAACCTATGGCTTTAATAAATAAGTCAATCCAATAAACTATACTAGGTGGGAAGCTAGGTGGCACGATAGATAAATGCTGTGCCTGAAGTTAGGGAGATTCATCTTCCTGAGTTAAAATCTGGCCTCAGACCTTTACTATCTTTGTGACCCGGGGAAAGTCATCTAACCCTGTTTGTCTCAATTTTCTCATCCATAAAATGAGCTGGGAAAGGAAATGGCAAATCACTCTAGTA